>NC_085139.1:4001532-4659580 GCF_024139115.2 Armigeres subalbatus | reverse complement strand
GAATCGCCGTCAATGGGACACTCAATCGTTGATTCGCCGGTAACGATGAAATTTTCCTGAAAACATTGAACATTAGAAACATTTTGTCCTGTTTCGTTTAAAAAAAATCGTCAATATTTGATTTACCTCTTCCACCTCACCACTGTAACTCTGTAGCTGACTGGATTCGTCAACCGGGTTCTGGTCATCGGAGAATGCGTCTTCCGTCGCTGATATTACCTGCGTCTCTGTGCCAATATCCGATGTGATTCCGAGCTGCGAAAGAAATGAACCTACTGACGATGCGTCAGCAAACTGTACACCATATCCTGGAATTATATGTAATTAGTATATCTACTAAAACCAAAAAACAAAGAAAAACTTACGGTTGAGCAGATTAACCAGATCCACAGACAAGTTTATTTCGCCGTTTGAGGTTTCTTGCTGTAAATTTTCCATCTCTTGTTGCCTGTCAGCCATTTTGAATGAACGATAAAATTGACTGCAGATTGTTGCAACATTCAAACGTCAAACACGTTCGAACAATGTGGCGTTACACATGGTTAAAATTCGTTACAGTTTCACTTTAAAGTATGGTGGATTCTTTATGAACGGCGGCAAAAAAGAGTTGTTCACAAATTTAATGTGAATTACATTAGGATGTGCAGGTAAAACATTTGAAAAACGTGGGAAACTATATAAATAATCATATGTTGATATCAAATAAATTTATCAAATAGGGACATTAGGTAAGAACGTGTGGATTATTTTCAGTGTGGAGCAGCATGGTTTTCCACAATAGATCTTACCAGTGCTTTCTTTCATGTCGTTCTACATGAAAATTCAAGACATTTGACGAATTTTTTCGCTGGCAATGCTACATACAGATTCAAAAGATTGCCTTTTGGATTATGCAATGCTCTAGATATTTTTCAAGAGATTCTTCAAACAGCTGTTTTAGCCGGATGTGTAGGAGTAGGGAACTATTTGGATGATGTAATGGTTCGTGGAAGAACTAAAGAAGAGCATGATGCTAACTTGAAGGTAGTTCTAACTCGATTACATGAGCATGGTGTTGGTTTGAATAAAAAGAAATGCGTTATCGGAAAACAAGCTGTCAAATTTGTGGGATTCAATTTTTCAAAAGATGGATTAAGGATTGAGGATGATAAAATGAAAGCAATAGAGGATTTTAGAAGACCTGTAACGCAATCAGAGGTAAAAAGTTTCCTTGGTCTGATGAATTTTACAGAACGTTTTATTTACCACCGAGCTGAGAAAACAAATTATCTAAGAAATTTGGCAAAGGCTGAAATATTTTATTGGAGTCATAATGAAGAAAAAGAATTTATATTTTTGAAGACAGAAGCGTTGAAAATGATTAAGAGACTAGGATTCTTTAGATACAAAGATGAAACGGAGTTGTATGTTGATGCTTGTCTGATTGGATTGGTGGCAGCACTATTTCAGTATAACGAGAAAAACATTCCACGTATAATAAGTTGTGCTTCAAAAGCTCTATCTGAAATAGAAAAAAAATATCCACAAACCCAACGCGAAGCATTAGCTATGGTTTGGGACGTAGAACGATTTTCTTTTTATCTGTTGAACAAATCATTCACCATTATTACTGATTCCGAAGCAAATAAGTTTATTTTCGGAGATGGTTTTAAAATTGGAAAGCGTGCTATATCTAGAGCGGAAGCATGGGCTCTGAGATTACAGAATTTTGATTTTGCTGTTAAATGTGTTCCAGGTGACGACGTTGTTTTATTTTTTACATTTAATGTGATTTATTTTTATTCTGTATTAACATGATTCAATTAACTATTATAGATGATTTGAATGTTTCTGACGTTCTTTCACGATTAATTAAACGTACTCAAATAGACGAACCTTTCGACGAAGATAACGATAAGCATATGTTGTATGCTTTGGACGCAGGGACAATGGATATTAAATGGAAAGACGTTGATCTAGCTGCGGAAAAGGATGAAGAATTAATTGCTATTCAGGCAGCAATAATTTCAGGAAAATGGCCAAAATATCTCAATCGTTTTGAAGCACATCGAAAAGAGCTACGTATAATGGGACCAAGAATTTTGAAAGAGGAAAGGATTATTCTACCAAAAGTATTACGACAGAAGGTTTTGTTAACCGTTCATCGAGGCCACATTGGATGTGCTACTATGAAAAGAATTTTGCGAGAATTTTTCTGATGGCCAGGATTGAGTAATGACGTGGAGTTATTTGTTAAAAGCTGTAAAACTTGCTTGACAATTTCAAGAAAAAATCCACCAGTACATTTATCAAGTCGTCGGCTCCCTGACGGGCCTTGGGAAGTACTTCAAATTGATTTTCTTTCTCTTCCTGGGTGTGGCACTGGAGAGTTTCTAATAACATTCGATGTTTATTCTCGTTACTTGTCTGTTGTTGAAATGAAAATTAAAGATGCTAAAACTACAAATTCGGCATTATCAAAAATATTCATGACTTGGGGCTTACCGCTCGTAATACAAAGTGATAACGGCCCCCCTTTCCAGAGTAGTGAATTCATGCAATTCTGGCTTGACAAAGGTGCTAATGTTAGGAAATCAATTCCGTTCTATCCGCAATCGAATGGTGGAGTTGAACGTCAAAATCAATCAAGGTTTGATCAAGGCAAGGCAGCTAAACAAGACGGTGAGAATTGGAAAGATGCACTGTATACATATGTTCATGTGCACAATATTGTAAAACCACATTCGAGACTTGGAATTACACCGTTTGAGCTTCTTGTTGGGTGGAAATACAGAGGCACATTTCCTTGTCTATGGCAATCAAGAAAAGAAGTTGATCGATCAGATATACGCGAGAAAGATGCTTTATCAAAATTGTCAAGTAATTTGCGGATAGTCGTAGAGGAGCAAAATGTTCAAATATTGTTCCTGGCGATATAGTTGTAATGGCAATTCCAAAGAAAACTAAAACGGATCCAACGTTTTCAAAAGATCATTACACGGTTCTATCAAGAGAAGGAGGAAAGATAATCATCAGAAGCGAAAGAGGTGTTCAATATTGTCGTAATATCAGAGACGTCAAGTTAGTGCCGATTTTCAACAATTGTAGTATTGCAGATCAAGTAGAAAAAGACTTTGTTTGTATATAGATTACGCAAGGGAGGAAGATTTATCGCTAGATGATAAAATGGACAGTACAACCGTTAGCGATACAAACGAGGATGCAGTAATGGGAGATCTGGCCAATTATTCTAATGTAATAGAAGGAGATTCATCATTTAGTGTTAAAATGGATCGTACACTTGCTGGTGCTCCAAAATATTCAAAGATGTCAGAAGCAACGGATTCTGGAGGAGCTGGTCGTCCAAGAAGAAGTATCGTAAAACCTAAGAAGTTCCAAGATATGTTGTTGTATAATATATACGAATGAGAATATATGAGAGAGCGGATGTAGAGTATATATTAGATACGTAATTCAAATTTATAAAATTATTTTATTACTTGTTTGTTACATTGAAAAATCAGGTTTTCATTGAACTTGTTAAAATTATCTAAGTAGGTATTCTAAAATCAAAATCAGTTTTGCAAGTGAGTTTGACGCAAGTGGACGTAGAAAAAAAGCTGTTTAATCATTTATGGAAAGCGATCGTGAGCAGGAGCTCCTGGGTGAGCTGGAAGTAGTTTTGGAAGACGGACACGACACATGCAAAGTTAGAAGACACGTAGAACACACTCAGTGACCCCCCTCGGTCGCCCGGAATCGACAATAACGAATCGGAAAAGGGATTTCCCATTGCCCACTGCGAATCATCGAGTTTAAATTATTCATACCGGGCACCACCTTTATCCGGGCCTTTGCATTCTGGTTGAAACCCACACCGATCGCATCGATAATTCCTGCATTATGCAACGTACACACCAGTCAAGCAGTTTGACGAACTTTGACTCCGCCCCCAAGAAAACGCTTCGGTGCTGCTTTGTTTGAAGGTGTGTGATGTTGATCGAACAACCATTTGACAGTTGGTGGCTCGGTTGGAGAAAATCAAAACGGTTTGATTTTGGTTTGAGTTGTCGGCAGGGTGGCCAGACTTACCGATTTCTCGGTAGTCCTACCGATTTTCGACTCACCTACCGATTCACAGACGAAAGATCGAAAATCACAGATTTTTGAAAATTCCTACCGAGAACTACCGATTTTCAACCCGCCTAACAAAACAACGGTCAACATAGTAATCTTTCTTATAAACGATTTAAATGATTCTAGTTAATTCCCAGATTATCAGAATAGTTGAATCTCCAGTGGGTCGCATACCTTAATTTTGTCCTTAAATCTTGTCCTTAAATGATAACATTTTGCATCGAATCCTTATGGAACGTACACACGGTCAAGCAGTTTGACCAATATTGACTCCACCTCTCGTTTATTCAAACATCCCTCAAGTTTTACCAACAGCGGCACGAACAATCAATTTATTCGACCAACAATATCACACACGAACGACCGAAGCACCAACTCGAGCACAAACCATCAAAAAATATATGGTGGTTTGTTCAACTTCACTACAAATGCTCAAACATGTTCGGCGAACTTTGACTCCACCCCCAACAACTCAAACCAAAATCAAACCGTTTTAATTTTTTCCAACCGAGCCGCCAACTGTCAAATGGTTGTTCGAACAACTTCACACACGTTCAAACAAAGCAGCAACCGAAGCGTTTTCTTGGGGGCGGAGTCAATGTTCGTCCAACTGCTTGACTGGTGTGTACGTTGCATTAGTCCAATCCACATAAGTAGATCAAAGGCCAGATTAGAGTGTTCAATGATTATCTTTCATGTCACTTGCGATGTTACTGCATCTTTGATAAATATGAGTTGAGGATCATCCGCACCTATTACTTTAAAATATTGTCAACAGGTTTGTTCAATAATTAACAGTAATGTCACGGACATTTTTCTAAGAAACTTAGAATTAGAATTAGAATTTTTTTGGAAGCTAAGAAAGTTTTGCCTGCAATTGCAATTTAGGTTTTCTCCAAATTTGAATCTAATTGCTTTACGATTTTTTTTAGAAATCTGGAGATTTATATTAGATTGAAAGTTTTTCTTTGCGGCGTAGAAACAAGTGAGGTATTTCTCAACCAAATCCAAATGTGATGATCTAACTATGAATTAAGGAGATGAGATTTCTCTGATTATTCTTCGGTGGTTCCAAATTGTTGGACAAACTGCTTTCATGAGCAACGAACTTCATAAAATAGATTATTCAATTAATTCAATAATAATTAATTCAATTCAATGAATAGAACAGCTAACGGCTTTCCATCATCAAAAAGGGTTATTCTAGTCTGCATATTGAAGATCGCATTTTATAGGAGTATCCTTTCGTCGATATAGTACAATGTTACAAAGCTAACTATGTTATGTGGCTAGATTTAAATAATGGTCCGGTCTGAGGTCGCCAATAACTTTGTAAATACTTAGTGTAAATCAGCAGTCATTCAGGTTGTTCTGCAATATTGATTTTGAATATGAGAAACATGCATTTACTCAGAAGGCCATTTAAGATTCATCTGTAAATATATCAGTTGAGATTCAAATACTTGAAGCTGTCATACCGCTTAGTTCTATTTTCTGCGTATTCGAACCTCAAATAAATCGCAAGATTCATTTTTTGTATATATCCGACAGAAAAAGCTATCCTCTATCAGGTAAGAAAATAAGTTTTGGAGAAAAACGCTTGCACCTCACGGAAATACTAGAACCAACCAAAACTAGAACAACATTTGAAAAGGGTGTAACAGCCAAAATTTATTTCTTCTTATTCTTCATCCACCGATATAGCTTTATATATAGACGAAGAATCAGAAGGATTTTTTTTTTGGCTGTTACTCCCTTTTTAAATGTTGGTCTAGAAATAATGTTTGTTTAACAAATAAATTACGCCTAAATCGCAAATCAGTCCCGAATTGTGAGATTTATATATTTTGGAAGAGGGAAGTGCGCCTTAACTATTGTAATTCCATACACAGAAAAAAAAATCCATGGTAACAATTACTATTTTGTAGACTACGTCATGTTTTCAAAACAATCACAAAGATTCAGTTACATTAACCATGCATTCGGACAAATTCATCACTGATTCAGTTCAAGTAACAACATATCATCAGGACCACAGTTGATTTTTACTGCGCGCATGGTAAAATCAAATGGGTTTGTTGTCTGCCGAAAATCGTCGGTGCGTATTCTTAATTTAACCCTCGGAATGGTAGTTGCGACCGCAACATTTTTGTGTGTGTAGGATTTGATACTTTTTATGGCCTACCGATAACTACCGATTTTTCTACAGTCAAGCTACCGATTTACCAAAATATAATCTGGCCACCCTGGTTGTCGGGGGTGGAGTCATGGTTCGCCGAACATGTTTGAGCATTTGTAGTGAAGTTGCACAAACACCCATATATTTTTTTATGGTTGGTGCTCGAGTTGGTGCTTCGGTCGTTCGTGTGTGATATTGTTGGTTGAATAAATTGATTGTTCGTGTCGCTGTTGGTAAAACTTGATGGATGTTTGAATAAACGAGAGGTGGAGATAATGTTAGTCAAACTGCTTGACCGTGTGTACGTTCCATTATAGAGCTTGCTGACGTTTGATCATCTTTCTCTTCTACGCGCACATAATGGATAGGATTTGTTTTCATCGGGAAACGGTTCGGAAGCATTTCCCGATGAAAACAAATCCTATCCCCTCGGTGCGCGTGCAAGAGAAAGATGGTTAACGTCAGCAAGCTCTATACGGATAATGCGAACAACCATTCGTTGAGAAATGCAGTTCAACATTCGACTCCAAATATTGGACCACCGCACCGTCGGCCCAACTCACAGCAAGACATATTTGGCAAAAGAAGCTGCCGGTGTTCACTGGGGCAGCAAAGAAATGGCCCATTTTCATTAGCTCATATGAGAATTCGAATGCAGCTTGCGGGTTCTCAGATGTAGAAAACCTGCAAAGGATACAGGAGAGTCTAAAAGGTCCGTAGTAGGCTATTACTTCCTGCAAACGTTCCAAAGGTGATTGAAACATTGCGTCACGTCTACGGGAAACTTGAGATTCTCATCCGTTCGTTGATATCAAAGGTACAAGCAATAGACCCTCTCAGGCCGTTTGGATTCCTTCATCAAATTCGGCATCGCCGTACAACAACTGTGCAACCACTTAGAAGCGGCGAACCAACAAAATCATCTCTCGCGCTTAGTTTCATAGAGGCGTAACTGTGTTGATCGATTTCTCTTAAAAGATTTTATATTTTGTCAATAACTTAATTGTTTCAAAAACTACAACCGTGATTATTGATTCTGGTGCAAGATACAATCATCCTTTATCACACCAAACCATTAAATCATTGACAAACTAGCGCAATTCGGTACAATAATGAAAAGAGAACATCGACGAAGACAAATCGATCTATACAGTTACGCTCCTATGAAATTAAGTGCGAGATCTTAGAAACTCAGTTCTATTGAAGAAATGGTGGAGAAGCTGCCAGCTAATTTTAAGCTGGAATAGAGCTTGCTGACGTTTGATCATCTTTCTCTTGTACGCGCACGGAATGGATAGGATTTGTTTTCATCGGGAAACGCTTCGGAAGCGTCGAAGCTGTGTCGATCCGTACGTTAGGAGTTTCATGGAAAATCTGATGGATGAAGCTGGCGAAGTGACACTTCTGAATGCGCCAGATTCTATGGCAAAGTAAGAGAAGAAATTGTCGGTTAAACAAAAGGTGTTCCTTCTACCACACAGTGGTTTGCATGGTGTACGAAAAAATCACCAAATCGTCCGTTATATTCCGAGTCGTGGAACTTGTGAGTTTGAGACCTATGCCTTCCTGGACGAGGGTTCTTCCAAGACGTTATTGGTGGAAAGCGTGGCCACCATACTGGGACTGAAAGGAAATGTAAGACCACTAGATCTAACTTGAAACTAACTGAAAAAACATTGATGAATGTGCGTTTGATGGTTTCGAGTAGAGGATCAAACCAGCGATTCTTGTTAAGGTGATTAAACAGTAAAGCCAGAAATCGGCCATTTTGTAAACCACGTGCTTTTCCAATATTTTTTTCATGAGCACGAGATGAAAGAACCATAACGCGTATGGGGCTGAAATAATGGTAGATCGTTAGCTTAGTTATGCTGAACAATCATAATTTAAGTTTCGGCACTGTACGAAAACTATTACGCCAGATTTGGGCTTTTGGAAATTATGTAGATAAACGTGTGGTAAATTTGAAATTCACCATGGGCTTCATTCTATAATCACCTTAAAGGATGAACACACCGTTGAACGTTTTAACTTACCAAGACAAACCGTGAGCTTCACGCTCCATATACTTATTTCTAGATTCGAACACTTTAAAGGATTTTTTTGTGGACGATCAGAAGGATGCAGAGCCGACAATTCTGATCAGTCTGGACAACCTCGATTTGATGGCACCGTCGGAATCACGGATTCTGGTGGAACCGGAGAGCCAGTGGGACTACGCTGTAAACTCGGATGGACGGTCAGTGGACCGGTAGACTCCAGCACTTCAGAGGGTTTTTGTGGGGTTCTACAGTGTAATATAAAATTACTTCACTACAGAAGAGGCTGGAATTACATGCCCATATCGTCTGGAATCCGATGAAGATCGAAGAGCTCGTGGCATCTTGGAACAATCCACAAAACGTGTGGGGGACCGATTCGAAACTGGGTTGTTGTGACTAGTTGATGACATTCATCTTTCCAACAGCTATTTGATGGCATATCGGCGCATGCAGAACCTAGAGCAACGCTTCAAGAAGGACTCTGAGTTGCAAATCATGATAGCATGCGCAATCGACGATGTAGAGAAGGGGTATGCCCACAAAGTAACAATCGAAGAGGTCAGTTCCAGTGTAACAGGCAAAGAGTGGTACCGACATGTTGGTCTCCATGTTGGACATCATCAACCACTTCAGAGGGAGGAGAATCGGGTTTGGAGGCGATGTGAAAGAAATGTTTCTGCAGATCCGGATGCGCCAGCAGGACAAGTGCTTCGAAAAGCTCCTGTTTTGACTAGATTTATCTAAAGTACCTGACGTCTATGCATATGGGGGTCAAACTAGTAGACTTTATCACTTGTAAATCGCGGATGAAACCAAAAAACACGTGTTGCCTGTTGGACTGCAAAATTGAGAAAGAGGACGAGGTATCGTCGCCACCTACTATGATGCGCGTAGGCTGTGGTGTCGCGCATGGCATGCTGTGATGCGCGTTATTCGTTATGGCTTTTCTAACGCGTTACTGTAGCGGTTCTAATACCGCATAACTAGTTCACATCTCCCCTTTTCCCCATAAAAAAAGCTTGCAAAACACGTACTTTTTTTTCAAATTATTATGAGATATCATTAGAAATAGCCACGATTTCAAAGAAATTTTCTAGTGTTTTAGTTCATAACAACATTTCCCTTCTTTTTACTGCGCGCATGATAAAATCCAATGGATTTGGTATCGGCTGAAAATCGTCGATAGATATTGTTTCCGCGGCGGAGTTGGGAAGACCGAAAGTTTGATTAGGTTTGATTCTTTCACTTACTACGAATGACACGAAAACGCGTACTTGATACGGACTACGAATTTATTGGCAAAAATCGAGACGAGATGTGAACCTTGCGAATGTTTATTGCTAACTGGTATCAACTGGTTTGCATATAATATTATATAGAAATTCAGTTCAAAGCGAAACAATTATCCGATCGTTGATCATGATCGGTTTTCTCTCATTAGCAGAAGGCTAACGAAAAGGAAGATCTACCTACAATATTGATTTTGCGAGGAAATAGGATAAATAGTGATAACACTTACTAGGAGACACTACTAACACTACGAGGAGAGTATTATAGATTGGGAGAACTTCATAGTCTTACTGTAGGGTGGCTCCAACATATGCCGGCCCCTGTTGAAAGGTCGACCCTTTCAACTGCCAGATGCAATCGATGATGGAGAGGGATTTTAGGTTTGGTGTTCGTCGATAGCTTTCGGATGTTGTCGTCGTCGTTCGGGAGACTCGATGGCCTACTACAGCTCCTCTGCTTCACGAAACCGCCGGTGCACCGGGTCGCTCAAGACAGTCCGTCATGGCGATGACATCCTTCACTGCAGGAAATTACGTCGTCGAAGTTTTCGTTGCGGCTCACTCGAACGTCGATCAGGTTGTGTAGAAGTTCACCTCGAAGTCATCAGGTTGGGCATACTCAATGGTAACCCATCGTAGCAGCCGTCGAAGCGCCGCACATGCCGGAGTACAAACATTCCATTATTTTTTGAAAATTCATTAAATACAAATACTTACAGGGCTCGGAGGCCCTAGGGCCTCCGACCGTTGCGCAGCACTTAGAGTACTGCGATGGAAGAATCATCTAAGTTGTGGCCAGCCGCGTCGGCCTGCTCGGTTGATGGTTGGCTCACTGGTAGTACGCAAATCTTATTGATACTCGGATGTGGCCATCGTCTCCGCGAATTATGTTTATTATCCTTCCGTACTTCCACCTTAGAGGCGGAAGACCATCTTCTTTAACAAGTACCATTGTGCCGATATCGATGTTGTCCCGAATGCGTGTCCACTTAGTGCGTGGATGGAGGCCAGACAGGTAATCTGCTGCCCAGCGTTTCCAGATTCGCCGGAGAAGCTCTTGGTTCTGCTGGTAGCGATCCAGTCGATTTCGAGGGACATCCGAGAGGTCGGGTTCAGGGAAGCAAGTAAGCGGACGATGAACGAGAAAGTGACCCGGAGTAAGGGTCTGTTCACAAATTACGTAACGCAAAAATCCGAGTTTTTGACCCCCTCCCTCCCCCTCGTAACAAAAAGTAACATTTTGGGTACCCCCTTCCTCCCCCATGTAACGCATAACTGTGAAAATTTTCAAGGCTAATTTTTTTTTCTTTGCTGAAGCATTTGGGTTTTGGTATTTTTTAAACACTGTTAGGGACGGCACATAATCAAAAATCAAGGATTTTAAGAATGCAGCTAGTAGAAACAAATATAGAATTTGCCGTCATAACCAATTACATAGATTAGCGGGACTGTGGTGTCGAGAAATACAATATTCGCTTGGTATTTTTACGCATATCAGTCCCGCTATGTCAGCATGTTATGCAGCAAGACTAATGTTCGATAACGATAAACAGCAATTACTTCAATCAGTGATTTAAAAAAAAGACATTCAAATAAATTTTTATTCGCGTTATGCGTAACATTTGGTAGTACCCACCCCCTCCCTCACCTTTTAGTGTAACAAAGTATAACGCAAGTTGGACATCCCCCCTCCCCCCAAAAGCGTTACGTAATTTGTGAACAGACCCTAAGCACTTCGAGATCGTTCGGGTCGGAAGAGAGCGGCGTCAGTGGCCGCGAGTTTAAGCAGGCTTCGATTCGAGTTAACAGAGTGACAAATTCGTCCTGATAGAGGACCAAGTTTCCGACAGTTCGACGGAAGTGATTCTTGAAGGACTTAACTGCCACCTCCCATAAGCCGCCAAAGTTAGGGCTGCGAGGCGGTATGAACTTAAAGTTTATTCCTTCGTCCGCACACTGGTGGACTATTCCATCCTGGTATTGTTGCGAACGAAACTGTTTGCCCAATTCCTTCAATTCCTTCGCGGCTCCTCGGAAGTTTGTAGCGTTGTCACACTCAATGAGACTTGGCTTTCCTCTTCGAGCAATAAACCGATGCAGCGCTGCTTTGAACGCCGAAGTGGAGAGGTCATAGACCAGCTCCATATGTACTGCCTTGGTTACAAGGCAGACGAAAATTGCCACGAAACACTTTATTGTAGGTGCCTTCTTGGCCTTGCGGTACTGGAAGGGTCCACAGAGATCTACCCCTGTGTTCAGAAATGGCAACGTCGGGGTAACTCTCTCCAGGGGTAAGTCTCCCATCAGCTGCTCGAGATTACGAGGACGGCAGCGAAAGCAGCGTACGCAAGAGTGCACAACACTTCGTGCCAGATCCCGTAAACGAAGAGGCCAAAATCTTTCCCGGACACATGCCGCAAGAAGTTGAGGTCCAGCGTGCAGGTTCTTCTGATGATAATATGAAACAATCGAAATCGTTAGAGGGTGTCGAGCTGGCAGAATAATCGGATGTTTTCTGTCGTTGGAGATAGCCGCATGTCTCAGGCGGCCTTGAAGTCGTAGAATCCCATCAACGAGAATCGGGGTGAGGTTCCGTAGTTTCGAGTTCGGTTCAACTTGACCGTGCGTAGCTACCGCAGCGATATCTTTAGCGAAAACTTCGTTTTGTGCTAGTCGAACTAGGTTGTTGGAAGCTTCAATGAGCTCCAATGTTTGTAGAAAACCTGACCGTCGATTTGTGCGGTTGTTTGGCCTGCTGTTGTAACTGAAGCGATGAAGCAGAGCAACGATACGAACGAGTTCGGGAAATGACGATCGAATCGAGAAGATTTCGTTTGGTTTGTGCACCTGTACCGGAAGTGATATTGTTCTCTCTTCAAGGAGATCCAGCGGCAAGTCGAATGCAGTTTGCGGAGTTAGAGGCGGCCAAAACCGCGACGGCTGACTTAACCATGGTGGGCCATTCCACCAAGATGTGCTTTTTTGAAGCTGTGCTGGATTCATGCCGCGAGAAATGATATCCGCAGGGTTTTCGACACCCGGGATATGCGCCCAAATACAGTCGGCGGTGAGATGTTGCACCTCGGAGACTCGATTTGCGATGAAAGTTTTCCACTTCGATGGTGTCGAACGAAGCCAGTGGAGGGTGATCATCGAATCTGTCCAAAAAATGGCCTTGACCTTCAATGCCGTACTTGTTTGGACCTTGTTGTACAAATGGCTAAGGAGAAGGGCTGATGAAAGCTCAAGACGTGGTAAACAGATGCGCTTCTGCCTTTTAGAATCACCGAGAGGGGCCACCTTAGATTTAGCAGCCAGCAATCGAACCACGATCGCTCCGTCTGTCGAAACTGTACGTATATATATGCAGGCTCCATATGCCTTCTCCGAGGCATCGCAGAAACCGTGCACTTCAGTGGAAACAAGAACTGAAGCAGGCATAGCCCATCTAGGAATGCTGATCGCCGATAGTCCATCTAAGCTGTTACGGAACTCCAACCAATGTTGTTGTGCGGCTTCGTCTAATGGATCGTCCCAGTTCTTGATAGTTCGCCAGAGAGCTTGAACGAAGAGTTTAGCGATCACCACAACCGGCCCGATAAGTCCAAGGGGATCGTAGAGTCGTGCCGTATCCGATAGAACGATTCGACGAGAAATTGGCCCTCCATGGGACCATTTGGGAACAGAGTACCGAAACACGTCGTCTACCGGTTGCCATTGGAGCCCCAATGTCTTGATTGGAGCGGCAGACGAGTCCAGCGAAAATGTAGTTCGTTCATCGCGGAGTTCTGCTGGTATGTGGGCGGTAATAGCTGGAGAATTCGATGTCCATTTACGCAAGCTCATGCCGGCTGACTGCATCAATTGTAGAAGCTGTTGGCAGAGTTCTGCACCTTCGTCTACATCGTCGACACCGGTCAACATGTCGTCCATGTAAAAATCCTTTGCTAAGGTGAACGCAGCGTGGGGAAAATCTTCCGACCCATCCTTGGACAACTGCTGGAGGCACTTGGTTGCCAAATATGGGGCACATGCCGTGCCGTACGTCACCGTTGTCAACTCAAAGGTACGAAGAGGCTGGTCTGGCGAGCTGCGCCAAAGAATCCGCTGTAGTGGATAGTCAGCAGAGTGGACTCGAATTTGCCGAAACATTTTTTCGATGTCAGCAATTATAACGAAGCGATGCATCCGAAACCGCAGAATGATTGCTAACAGGTCATCTTGAATGACTGGGCCTACCATCAGTACTTGATTCAGCGAAATTCCACTATCAGTAGAACACGAAGCGTCGAACACAACTCGAAGCTTCGTGGTTGTACTATCTGCCTTCTCCACGCCGTGGTGTGGGAGATAGTAGTAAATACAACTAGAAGAGGTTCCTTCATCGGCAACTTCTCGCATATGCTTTAATTGGTGATATTCGTCGATGAAGGCCGAGTATGCTTCCATTAGTTTGGGGTTGGCCTGCAGGCGACGTTCGAGGGCGAGAAATCTTCGTGTAGCAATCTCCTTTGAACTTCCCAATAAGTTTAACATTGACGAACGTTTGGGAAGAGTGACTACGAAGCGACCTGATTCATCACGAGAGACATTAGTGGAGAAATGCTCCTCGCATGCGGTTTCCTCTAACGAAAGAGTACTGTTATTCCAGCAAGATTCAATTTCCCAAAAGCGAGCAAGCTGAACGTCGAGAGATTCAGCACTGGTTACATGAGCAAGCTTTGGAGTGTGCTCCGTTGTTCGGTTGGAACCTACCTTACCGGAGGCCACCCATCCAAGCACGGTGTTCTGCAGGACAGGTTTTTCTGGCCCGAGTTTTAAGAATCCTTCGAGAAGCAGATCATAATACATTTCCATACCGATAAGGAGATCGATGGGTCCAGGCTTGTGGAACTGAGGGTCAGCTAAAGCGAGATTCGATGGGATATTCCACGCTGACGTGTCGATGCACCTGGCTGGCAATTCACGTGTGATTTTCTTCAAGACGTGACATTGTACATCAGTGACGAAATCCGAGCAACGCGAACCCATTCGAACTGGAACAGAGTGGTACGAAACGACGAGGGAGTTACCTACGCCACCGATCTCTTGGCGATCAGAATAGCGGCGTAACTGGAGTTTCTGGACGAGATTTTCCGTAACCAAGCTTAGCTGTGAAGCGGGATCGAGTAATGCTCGGGCACAATGCGTGTGTCCGCATGAATCGAAGATTTTGACGATGGCGGTTTGTAGCAGCACAGTAACTGGAACAGTTTGAAAGCTTCCGACGAGAGTGGTGGAAATGAGGCTTGTGGCATTGGCTGATGGCGATTGGGATTCTGCTGTCGATGATTGACGAGAATGTGTTGGTTGCATTGACGAATTCGATGTCGAAGGTAGCGGAACGGTAGCAGAAGTGGTTGGCTTCGATAGAGTGGATGAACGGTCTTGCGACTGATGTAGCATTGTATGATGTTTCTGGCCACATACTCTGCACACACCGGATGAGCAATTTCTGACTAGGTGGGAGGAGGAGAAGCAGTTGATACACAAACCTTTCTTTTTCACTTGCTCGAAGCGTTGGATGACCGAAAGTTTCTGGAATGCATCACATTTGAATGGAGAATGAGGAGACGTTGAGCAGAACGGGCAAGCACCTGGCGAGGGACTAGTAGTAGTAACTGTGTGGACTGTATTTATTTTTGACCTCTGTGGCCGATACGATTCCGGTTTGGGTGTATCTGAGGAGCGCGGTTTCGACGGAGCCAGCGATTGGAGTACAGTAAGATGGGTACGAAGAAACTTGATGACGTCTTCGTATTTGGGAACCTCCGTTGATTTGTGGTACGTTTCCCACTGCTTCAGTGTGGACGAATCGAGTCGACTACAAACCATATGCGCCAGCAACACGCTCCAGTCTTTCGTGGGAATACCCATCTTGTCGATCATACACAGGTTCCGCTCAAAATCATCCACAAGATGCATGAGTGTCTCATAACATTCCCTTTTAAGGGGCTCAATCGAAAATAGAGCATCGATAAACGTTCTGACGACTATCTTTTTATTGTCGAATCGCTTTTCCAACAGGTTCCAGGCGACTGGATAATTTGCAGCCGAATGCTCGACTGATTCGATCACCTTCCTAGCATCTTTGGAGAGGGAAGCAACTAGATACGACAACTTGTCGATAGGAGAAAGTTGAGGATTGGAGTCAATCAGAGACTTAAACGTGTCACGAAACGTTATCCACTCAGAAACGCACCCAGAAAATATAAGAAGTTTGACTTCTGGGCGTTTAATACGGGAATAAGGGTGATTATGCATAGTTCCTACGTCACTAGAGTTAGTAGTTACTATTGATTGTGGCGTAGTATATTTACGAAATTCACTAGTGAGAAAACTATGCACCCGTACAAAATCGTTTTCAAACCCCTGTCTAATAAGACGATTAGTTTCTTCGGCAACTGTTGTTTTCTCATCGTCCTCATCTACTTTGTCAGTACCGTCGCCGTACAGTTCAATCTGTAAGCGATTTGCCTGAAAATCGGCATACAAAACTTCCGCTCGTTGCTTCCACCCCTCAAGCTGTCCTACATCGCGCACAGCATCATATTCCTCTACAAAACGCTTCACGTTGGACATGGTATCCAAGTAAAATCGCTCTTGGCGGGAAAGTGTCCTCAAACTAGGCGACATCTTCCACACCCACAGCCAATAAGAAATCAATCAATGCTCGACTCAACTCCTCACCTATGAACAGATCAACCAACGATAAAATTGGAAGCAAGATTCGATCGGGATGAAAGCAATCAAAGCTGTGATAATAACTTCACAATGGAAACAATGCAAACCGATCATCGGGTACAAGAAGCATTTACTCACGACAGATTTCTGCTGGCCTCTTTGTCCGGCGCCCTATTGTACCTATCGCCAGTGCAAAACAGACCCAAGCCAATCCAGCGTGCCTATCTCTCACGATGAGGACGGCGCTATCGTACATGTGCCTTCCGCACCACAGTAGCAGCAACAGGTTTATCACTAACGAGATCGAATTAATATTCTAATCGATCTTTCGCGCACTGTTTGCTCTTGGCAGAATATTTTTACGATTGCAGTTTACGAATACGATCACTGACACGCCACGTGTGCGCAACACTTGCACTTGCAGTTACAGTTAGTATTTTGGAGTCATACGACGAATGCTCACTTTACGAACACACCGAACCGCGAATCGAAATGTTTACGAAATACGATAACCGTTTCTAAGTTCACTAAACGGTTGATCCGGTCGACCAGGACCAAATGTTTCCGCGGCGGAGTTGGGAAGACCGAAAGTTTGATTAGGTTTGATTCTTTCACTTACTACGAATGACACGAAAACGCGTACTTGATACGGACTACGAATTTATTGGCAAAAATCGAGACGAGATGTGAACCTTGCGAATGTTTATTGCTAACTGGTATCAACTGGTTTGCATATAATATTATATAGAAATTCAGTTCAAAGCGAAACAATTATCCGATCGTTGATCATGATCGGTTTTCTCTCATTAGCAGAAGGCTAACGAAAAGGAAGATCTACCTACAATATTGATTTTGCGAGGAAATAGGATAAATAGTGATAACACTTACTTCGTCTCAGGAGAGTATTATAGATTGGGAGAACTTCATAGTCTTACTGTAGGGTGGCTCCAACAGATATTGTTAAAATAAACCTGAATTTTGACCCCGAAATACTTTTTTTTGCATAAATTAGAATATAGCAAAAAAACCCAGAAGTAACACGAACGGATTCAGAAGGAAAATCTGAAGCAATGAAGAGAATCGAGCGTATGGAAAAGAACATGGCCTCGTTGATACAAGCCTTAGGCTCTGGTCGTCCAGGTTTTCCAGATGTTGCTGCGGATAACTCTATGCCGAGTGATGTTGACCAGGATTGGAATACTGCTCATGAGCGCGCCAATCGAACGAGTGGTCCAGCTGTTAGATGGGATCACACCAAACCACTCCCGACTGGAATATCAGCAAACAAAATATGGGAAGCCTGGAATAAGTATATGGAGAACTTTGAAATCGCTGCTTCTCTAGGGAACGCTCATTATCCGATCCAGCGATCTCAGCTACTGTTTCTAACAATGGGAGAAGAACTCCAAGGCATTGTTCGGGCGGCCAAATTACGTCCAAAACGGAGCGATCCAGAATGTTACTCCACATTGGTGAAAAATGTGCACGATTATCTACGGTCTATGACAGACACATCTGCAGAACATGAAGCATTTTCCAACATGAAACAAGAGCCTGGAGAATCAGCGGTGTCATTCCATGCTAAGCTAATTGAGAAAGAGGACGAGCTATCGTCGCCGCCTACTATGATGCGCGTGGGCTGTGGTGTTGCGCATGGCATGCTGTGATGCGCGTTATTCGTTATGGCTTTTCTAACGGTTTACTGTAGCGGTTCTAATACCGCATAACTAGCCCTCAGTCTACATTGTGGACGTCGTTTTATTTGGGGCGAAATGTTTGCCGTGGAGTGCACACTACACAATGCGGGCCGTTATCCAGATGCTGCGGACGCCATCGCTAGTCGACACTATGTCGATGACTATTTCGATAGTGCTGATAACGAAGACGTAGCCATTCAACGAGCTCTCGAGATGCGGAAGGTGCACGCGTTCGGTGGATTTGAGATCCGCAATTGGGTGAGTAATTCACCATTCACCAACAGTACTCGCTATTTTGGGAGAAGAAAGCCGAAGAAGGAAAACATTGCAGTGCGATAAAATGGGGGAATCGGACCGCGTGTTGGTGCTACTTTGGAAGCCTGAAGGTGGTATGTACTCACCTTTTCCATGGGTGTGAAAGAAAAATTCATTTCATATCTAATTAGAAATAGGCGACCCATAAAACGCATCATCCTGCATTGTGTAATGAGCTTCTATGATATGTTGGAGTCCTTTCTCCACTATGTACTAGTGCACGGCAAGATCATCATACAAGAAACTTGGGGAAGCGGGACAGAATGGGATCATCCGGTGACGGATATATTCAAGAAATAGATAAGTTGGACAAAACTTTTGCCAAATATCGAGAAGGTGCAGGTTCCACGATGCGTATGCAACCCTACGTCAAAGCCTTCAGCTATAGGTTGGCATTGATCATTTTGGATCAATCGATGTCACGGTAGGGAGACACAAGAAAAAGCGATACATAACATTGTTCACGTGCTTAGTCGTGCAGGCTGTTCACTGGAAGGTAGCGTACAGTCTGAGCACGGAATCATGTAAGCAAGCGATTCGTCGATTTATTCGAAGACGTGGATCCCCCATCGAAATGTTTTCGGACAATGGCACGAATTTTCAAGGAGTCAGTCGAGAGCTGCGGAAGGAGGTGGAGAAAATTGATCGTGATTGTGCTGATACGTTCACCGATGCGAGAACCTAGTGGACATTTAACCCACCATGTGCTCCCCATATGGGCGGAGTATGGGAGAGGATGGTGAGATCAGTCAAACCAGCGATGAAGGTGCTAAGCGACGGACGACGAATGAACGACGAAATTCTGATTACTACATTAGCTGAAGCAGAACATTTAGTCAACTCTCGCCCACTAACCCATCCGGGAACGGAGTACGCTGAAATGGACACTATTACTCAAAGCTGACTGTAGTATTCAGAGTAGCGGCTAATGATTTTAGTTTGTATAAGTGATTCTAGACTATGAATTGATTCTGCGGATAGCACATCAAACATAATCAATCAAATATACCAATTTCGTGAAATCACATATTTCGCGTGCCCCAATTTACCGTACAATGTGGCAAGTTTCACATTAGACTTGATTCGAACTCTCAATGTTGCATATGCACAAATACTGATCTCTATCGTGAAAAAAATGTAAACATTGCCCTCATCCATTTGAATACGGGTAAATAATTGTCGTATGACGTCATGATGCAACGGTTCATTGCTACGCCGCAGTATGATATGGTGTTGGTAACGCCATCGGGTTGAATAGCAACGACGAAGATTGCACCGTCACACAGTGATTCCACTCCATACAAAAGTTGGCAAAAACCTCTAACAGGTTCCTAAATGATCTTTTTTTGATTTATTTACACAGCTTTGGGTCTAATAAACATTAGTGGATCATTTGGTAGGTCCTGGCATGTTTTTAGGAGTGGAGAAAAAGAGAGGAGGGTATGTACACCTGTGTTTCGAATAATAGCAACGGAGGGCGATTTTCATACAAAATGGCCAACTTTGACAAGCTGTAACTTTGTTCCCCGATGACCGATTTAGCTGAAATTTTGACAGTGAACTACAAATATGTTGAAATTGTTATATACTACGTTTGAATAGTTTCAAGCCATTAGTCAAAAAATTACACTCTAGTTTAAATTGTTCAAATTAACAGCAGTTTCCATAAGAAAATTATTAAATGCTTTTTAGTGGAATATCTGCACTTTTCAGGAGACGAGCTACTACTATCCCATTTAATTCCACCACTTGTGTGTAACTTTGCAGATACGTATTTTGACCTGGACAGTAAGGCCGTTTTCAGTGTCTTGTAAAAACTCGTCTTATGGCAGTTAGAAGATTTTTCTTATTTTTTATATGCTGACCAATTCAAATGACTCATTCCACAATTATTATTTGCACTTAGTGTCTCCACATGCAAGTATGTGGAAAACATTTCAATCAATTATTTTGAACAATTTAACCTAGTTTGAAATTTTCAATTAGTGATTCGAAATATTTGATGTTTAGTTTAGTTTAGCTATTAGGTATACTGCCGTTATACGCATAACTGTCCCATGTATATAGGGTATCCCAGCAAACATGGGACAAATATGCGTATGACGGCAGTATATGTATAAAGCATACGATAATGATTTTTAGAATGAGATAACTTATGGATGTTTATTATGTATTGATAATAAATATATATGTTTGACTATATTTTACGTCTATTTCTCATATCAGTCAAATGTGATTTTTTCACATGATCACCAAGAATTTAAAAAAATGAACAGATTAAAAGTCAGTATATTCAAAGTTAATTGCCTATATGCCGGGTATTAAGCCACCCGGAGTGGAAATTAATTACTATGTCTGAAACTTGATTATGCATATGTACAACATGTGATAGATTTAGTTCGGAAAAGGTATTGGAGGGTAACCGCCCCTTCGGTGGGGTTTCATCCCACGACCCCAGTTCGCATGACAGGTGCTTTCCCTACTAAGCTACGAAGGACCTCCGTCGTCCACCGCAGCTTAGCGGGTACTGATGAAACCATGCGAACTGGGGTCGTGGGATCAAACCCCACCGAAGGGGCGGTTACCCTCCAATACCTTTTCCGAACTAAATCTATCACATGTTGTACATATGCATAATCAAGTTTCAGACAGATTAAAAGTGTTTATTTATTTATTCTTCGATTTGTCTCAAGGCGAGATTAGCCCACTAGGCAAACAAGAAGCCCTGATTTGTACGCTCATGTTGGATGCTTGATTGTCTTCAAGTTAAAAGTAGGTATATAAAATAAAAGCATTATTTTATATATTAAATATCATATGGTTTAAAAACACTTTACTATCTTCTCTACCAAAACAATCTTCAATTTTTTATAAATAATATATACAAAATGAAAGTGATTGGAAATATTTAAATTTGAAATTTGTTTGACATTTGGACTAAACAGACAATATTCACACAAGCATTCTTCAGTATTACTTAAACTCTTAGAATTCGCTTTCAAGCCGGGATCAGGTAATTTGCCATAAAGGCTGTTTAACATCACGTTCATTTGGCATTTGGTGTAATTTTGGTGTACTCAGCTCCATGAGTCGATATTGAAGAGACCATCGACTCATGGAAATATAGAGATGAGGAATAGAAAATCTTTGTAAAGCTTTTTGAAGAGGCCATCACAGTAGGGGAACTTAACCAATTTTGGCCATGTTCTTTATTTGGCCAAATTAAGTTTTATTAATTGAGACTATTTTTGTCAGCTGAATTAGAATACACAAATAAGCAAATAAACAAAATCTGCATTTTCAGGCTTAGCCAAATTAAACACTAAGGTGGCCAAACCCGGTACACTTCCCCTAACCCAGAAAATGTGTTTTAATGTGGTATAATTGGCTTCCATGAGTCGATATAGAGTCATAGAACATCGACTCTTAAAGGTTTGACTGAGTTTGACCTAAAGTGATGCCGAAATTGAAACAGAATGGTGGATATAAGAACAGCCACAATTCCGAATCAAGAAGACGTAATTATTTCATAGAAAGCATGAATTCACCGGTTTGAAGCAAAGATAATTGATAGCCCTTTATTAGGGTCTTATTTTATGCAGGAAAAAGAGAATGATTAATGTGTTTTCTTGACAAAAAAAAATGAATGCGTATGTCCGGTATATCCACCATGCTGGATGTTATTCCTGTTTCAGAAGTAGACATTTCTTAATACTTCTTGTTTCTTTTTTTCTCATTTATACAAGTTATCACTTTTCTTCACTTCCCACTTTCCTTCTTTTCATGATCGTAAATCACTAACTCCTATTGTTTAGAAATAATCTGATAACTATTATTTGTTTAAATTTTCTCAGTATTTGGGAAATTATTCTTTAAATTTGAAATACTTAGAATATCATCAAAGAAATTACTTCAAGAAATTACTTCAAAGATATATCAATAAATTCTTTAGGATATTCCTTTAGATATTCCTTTGAAAATTCAAAGACGGAATTATAAGGAATTCACAAATTCTTTTAGGAATTTCTTCAGAAATATTTTTAGAAAATCCTTGGGAAATTAAATAAAATACTTTCGGGTTTTTGAGAAGAAATCCTACCGAAGTTTCTTTGTGAATACTGCTGGAATTGATCTAGGAATTTCTTCGGAAACTGATTTTGGAATTTCTTCGGAATATATTCTAGGAATTGTCTTAGCAATTATTTCAGAAATTTGTAAAAAAAAATCTCTTCCAAAAGTTTCTCAAGAAAGCCCTTCGGAAATCTGAGAAGAATTCTTTGAATTTCTTCAAAAATTTCCCGGAAGCAGATTCCTCAAGGAAATCTTTCAAAAATTCTTTTAAGAATTCCTTCGGTCATTCGTCCGGATTTCTTTAGCAACTTTTCCAAAAAAATCTTTTAGACCTTCGGGGATTCCTTCCGGATTTTTCCTGTCATCATTCTTTCCAGAAAATCATTAAGAAACTCTTCCAGGAATCTATCGGTTATTTCATGAGGAAATTCCTTTAAAAATTTAAAGGAATTTCTTCCGGAAATCCTTTGGGATTTCTGTCAGTAACTTCTCTGGAAATTCCTTTAGGATTTCCTATCTCATTTTTTATTAACTTTCCGAAAGATTTTTTTTAACAAAATTTCCCGGAGTAATTCCTGCAGATATTTCGGAAGGAATTAACATAAGCCAAAAAAAAATTCCTAAATATCGGGATTGCAGTCAAATTTTATTTAGAGTTTTGATCCAGGTGATATTTCATGAATTTATCCGAAAGTTCGTTCGTTAAATTCTCCAGATATTATTTCGTAAAAAAATACCTAGGAATTGATTCGGTTAGTCATCCAGCATACCTTCAAAAATTCCTTCAGAAATTCCATCATATTTACAAAATTCCTCAAAGAATTTCTTCGAAGATCCTTCGCAAGAAACTGTAGGAATACCTTCAGAAATTCTTTATGAAATTCATTTGAAAATACATTTAATAAATCTCCGATTTTTTTTTTTTTAAACTCCCCCGATTTTTTTTAAACGGTTTTTTAGCAATCCTTTAAGAAATTCCTCCAGGTCTTCTTCCTAAATTGGCATTACATCTCACTGAAACATTGTCGCCTCGCAGCTTAATGTTCATTGAGTACTTCCACAGTTATTAGGTTTGTAAGCCAAATAAGTTAGAAGTTATGTATTTGACCGGGAATTGAATCCAGTCATGGGGTTGAAGGTTTATTTTCCAATACTCCATGTATTCATCTAAAGCAGAAGTGATATCTTAATTTGAGCCACGTATATTCATTGTTTTTTTTATGAATTGAAAGTTAATATTAACTAGTTCACTCGGTATCGATACTGACTTACTCATAATAAACCCCAAACTTGATAGAGGCATTCACCACACACGCACACACAGACACAAATCATCTGAAGCAAAAAAACATTTTTCAGATTTTTAGTCATGAAAGACATTCTTTATTATTCATATAATTACATGAAAATGGTGTTATTGCTAACTATTACATTTCTAATCTATTTTTTTAAATCTAAAGCCTTATTCACACTCAATAGAATGCTTTCCTCCTATTCACTTAAGTTTGAATCTTCTGCTTCTTCAGGTTCAATATCGTCTTCTGTTAACAACTCCAGAACATCTTCGGGTAAATCACTGTGTATCTTTTTACTCTCTTTTCCTCTGAGCGATGTTATGAAAGGATCGGAAGCAATCAACAATCCATGTAATATGTCCTGGTTTGTAGCAAGACGCGAAGTTTTCCTAGCATGCTCCTTTCTGATCCGCCGAATTTCTTTGTTGGAAGCTTCTTGTGCTTCCTCGCACATTCTTCCGATCGAAAGCACGGAATGTTCAATTATGCGATGGCCATGAATAAGTATTTTATGCATCGTAGTTGGCATGTTGTACCATCCATATAACTTTACAAATAGACTTGCCGTATCGTGAGAAAATCTTTTAAATTTTTCGACGTTAAGTTTTTCTCCACATGAAATTGCAATCAAAATATAGTGCAATATTTCAATTAAATTAACATCAATTCCTGTAATGTCTGCGGATACTGATGCATTTTGAAAGAATCGGCGAGCCGTGTTTCCATCATTGGAATTGCCGAAGTTTGAACGTGGTTTATCTACATGTAGTCCAAGCCTTTCAAAAAACTGTTTCTGTATCCTCCTTTTTGCATTATCGAATTCTTCTTTATGCTCAGTTTTATACCATTTCTTAAAAGATAGCCTATATGCCACATGTAGAATGCACTCAAAAAAGCGTATCCATGCGTGCAGTGAGCTTATTCCGAATTTTAGAAAATTTTCATTAAGCGGAAGTTTTTCCATCTTTTCGATATTGTTAAATGCAGAAGATGTTGCTCCACACAGGTAGCATCGCATAGCCGATGTCGTGTTTGTTAGAGTATTAATAACTTTAACATCCGCCATGGTCATAAACAGTTCATATTTTACAACAACAACCAATTCGTCAAACTCTAGTTTAAGTGGTTCTAAGCTTTCTATTTCAGCTGCAACTCTATCATATTCACTCTGGATTACTTCCGCAGTTTCTTTGACGATTTGCAACCTTATTGGATGACAGTACCTGGTCGAAGAAGGTGTTGGATTATCCCAGATAATTTTTGTGTCGTTACGAATACTCAGAGTTGCAATTGTCGTTAGGAAAATGTGGGCATCAGAATCGTTTAAATTCGAAAATCTCTGCTTGTACTCGCTAAACCCAGAAGAACCATCACAACCCTATTTAAAAATGAGGCGGACTTCGTGTTGTCGAGCAGCTGTCATATTTTCTCTGCAACAAATCATCAATCTTCTCGCAGTATGGTCGAGCATCGATTGAAGTGGAATTCTACAATCTGTTTCCGTAACCATCTCTATTACAGGGTAGCACTTCTGTTTAGCCAACAATATATTTTTGTAAGGAGGGTATGAACCTTGGGCATATTTTCTTATCACTTTGTACTTTCGTTGAGTTAATTTGGCGTCGATGAAAGGCAACATCATCTGACATTTTAACCTGAATAAGCGGTATAAAACATATTAGAATGGTTTGAAACCAGATATACATTGTCGAAGTTTCATAACATTGATTCCTATTGTCATTTTTCTTCAAAAATGTCAATAAACGAACTTGAAACATATAATAAAGTTTACATAAAAAATATCTGTTAATAGTAAAAAAAAAGGTTTTTGCGAAATATACGGAGAAAATTATCCATTTAGTGATGATGATGTTTTACTTGTACGTTATGAAAGCTATTTAACCCTCTAATGCCCAAGACGCCCTTAAACGGGGTATTTTGATAAATTTTTTGTAATTTTCAATTGGTCAGATATCGAAAAGTTTTTGTCGATAAATAATATAAACTTCAATGCATGTTGAAATGCGGTTGTACAAAGGGGGTAAGTGTAAAATTAAACTCGAAAAATTGTGATTATACCTACATATTTCACAGTTTACACCACATCATATCATTGTGCAGAAATATATTTGATGCTCACACCAACACTATGATAACATTTGTATGATACATATAATAATATGGTTATCGCTTAAACTACCATTTACGGTTTCGAGAAAAGTTATATTTTTGCATCGTAAAATCAATTGTTAGTTGCCCATATTGTCCCTTTTACCGGTAAATTTGTAACTTTTTTTTTGTATTCCATAGAATTAAAAAAAAGATTTCACCGTTACTCCCATTCCAAACACTGCGCGGAAAGTGAATAATGTGCTGTCCCTGCCTTTCAGGTTTTATTTCGATACCTATAAATCTCGATATGTTCCTCTTTTGTTATCATTGGGATTTCAGTGGTAGCTGGGCAAATATACATGTGGTGTCGGGTCATTTGTTCGATTTTTTTTGCCGAACAAGTCATTTGGTCAAATGTAGTTTGGTCGAAATATTGAAAAACATATCTAAGATTGTGAGTAAAGAAATGTGAGTAATGGGAAGTATGTAGTGAGAGTTACATAAAGTGTAAAGCGAGAATGAAGAATGAGACATTTTTCACATCTCATAAGGAATTGGAAGTGATAAGTGAGAAGTGAAAAATGAAAAGTGAAGAGTGAGAAGGGCGAAGTGGGGAGTGAAAACGAAGAATTGAAAATTGTTATATTGTTCCTTATCACCTCCTTCTTCCCTTCTTCCATCATCATTCTTCTTTCTTCTTTCTTCTACCTCTTTCTCTATTTCTTATTAATTCTTCTTTCCTTCTTTTCCCTTTTCCTTCTTTCTGTTTTCTTTCTCTATTTTTCTATACCTATTTCCAACATCCTTTTTTCCCTTCTTCCTTTTTTCATCTTCCATCTTCCTTTATCCTTCTTCTTTCTTCTTTCTCTCTTATTTCTTTTCCCTCCTTTTTTTTCCTTCCTTCTTCTTTCATTTCCCTATCGCTTTCTTCTTCTCTTCTTCCATCATATACTTCATCCTTCTTTCATCTTTCTTCCTCTACCCTTCTTTACTTTTCCTTCCTCCACCTTTTCCTTCTTTCATCTTCTTTCTTATTTGTTTCCTTCTTTTTTATTATTTTTGCTTCTTTCTTATTATTTTTTCTTCTTTCTTCCGTCATTCTCTTACTTCCGTCTTCCTCTTTCTTCTATCTTCTTCCTTCTTCATTCTCCCTTCTTTCTTCTTTCTTCTTTTATCCTTCTTCTTCTTTCAGACATTTCGCTACTCACTTCCCAATTATCATCTCACTTCTTACCACTTCTGCTGTTTTCCTCACTACACTCTCTTACTTCTCACTTCTAAAATTTCTCAACTCACGTCTCGCCACTTGCGTCTCACTTTCCATATCTCTTTCTTTACTACTTACTTCAAACAACTCATTTCTCACTGCTCATTACTCATTTTTTTTAACTCTGTACCTGATGTGTCCCATTCATGACTTCTAAGTTCTCATGTTCACTATTCTCTTCTCACTTCACTTAATAAAGAAACTAATTTCAACTATTCGGTCAAACGGTATTCGGCAAAATGACCTTTTGGGCATTCCTTAGATAGCCATCCCGTTAATTTAATAGAATGTTTAATTTTCTCAGAGAAACAGTTCTGAATTAAATTATTTATCATATAAAAATCTAATAAAAATAGAAGATATGAACAGATATTCGTAATTTCAATTTAACATGTTTCACAACTTTTCAGTGCATTACATTGATATTAATGTGGACCATTTGCATTTAACCCTTAAGGGCGCAAAGCGATTTTTTTAGAAATTGTCGAAAATATTTTAACTCAAATAACCATTAAATTCATTCACATTGAACGTGTTTTCGGTGTGTTGTTTTAAAACGACATCGCGCATTTAAGGGTTAAGCTGAAAAATTTATTAAAAAATTGCGCAATAATAACATCACTTTGCAAAAAATATACAATATAATAATTTTGTACGATATTTCGAATTTGAGTCAGTTGGTAATAATTAACACGGACTAACTTTCCAGCTTGATATTGCAACGACTCACAACTCTAAGTTGACTTGTTTTAGGTTTTTAGAGAAAAATCTAGAGAGTTTTGAGAGATTCGCCTGTTCTCCGGGCCCTTATTCTTTGGAAAACCTTTGGTTTATACTTGCTCGTTGGTTGTATAAAAAGGTAAAGGATTCGACAACATAAATATGATAAAATTTCTTTTTCGTGAATGCTAGAAGTATTTTGAGCCGAACACTCTTAAAAAAATATTTTATCGAAACAACAATTTTTTGAAGTAATTCTAGAGAATGACCCATACTGTCACCACAAAATACTTTATCATGTATTTTAAGATGTTTTTGGGGGCCGAAAATCTCGTAAATAAAGATAATTCAATTAATTCAAGATTTTTATGCTAAAATATTACCAAATATTGATGGAATACTAAAGTGGAATAATTTTTATTTCGCACCTTTTTTCATGATTTTTTTAGCGTTATTGTAAATGGTCAACATTAATATCAACGTAATGCAATGGAAAGTTGTGAAATAGTTGTGCTTACACTCTGAACTGAAATAACCGTCATCTGTTCATAATAACAAAAAATATAAGCTATAAACTTGGTGGTGTTTTTTTATTTCAATTGGTGTACTCATCACAATTGAAGGTCAAGGTAATATGGGTTTTCAACTTACTCCATTCCAACAGGGTAAGTGGAAAAACTACTCCTTAAAAGTCAAAACCACTTTTACAAATTTCAAGGAATTGGAATGGATTGAAATAATGCACATTAGGGTGGTTCAAAAAATCGATTTTGCTCCACAACACTCATTCGATTGTGTTTCTGGATGTGCTCCGAAAATTTTGGCTGATTTGGATAAAAACCGACTTACCACAAGAGCAAAATCGATTTTTTGAACCACCCTAATGCCTGTTTTTGATAGCCCACAATAATTGGTTTCGTTTAGATTGGTCTTACACTCATTTAAACATGAACTATTTATTATTCCCTTTCACCTTTCCCCACTGTACCTTACACAATGTAAATTCGATAGACCAATCTCATTATTACAGTTTATTCAGTACGAGAAAGTAAGAGAAAGTTCAGTACGAAACCTCTACTAAGTTTTTTATATTATTTTAAGTTAAGTAAAGTTAAGTTTTATTAGCATGAATCATTAAAATACATCATCGAAAAACATGTTCAATTATGTTTTATATAAACCATTAATAATTATATTTTATTATATTGATTCAATATTAGGCGGATAGTAATAGAATTAGGTGCAATTAATGACTTATATGTACGGTACTAAAAATGTTCTTCTTAGTAATTTTATTTCATTTCACTTACCTTAATAAATTCCGTCAAAGCATGGGCTTCAAAATTACGTCCTTCTTTTCTGAAATTCATTAGAGCTGCATATAGTAGTTCATCGGCAGTGTACTCCTCTCTTATTTGCTGAGTTCTGTTTCTTTTAGCTCTCTCGGATAGCTCCTGAAATGCTTTCGTCTCCCACCTTTTTTTGGCATACGCTTCGGTTGATTTTTTTTACCTACAACTACTCCTTCCTCTAGCCATTCGGCGTTTTGAGTTAAGAATCGTTCCTTTTTTCTATTAGATTTTCGCCATCGTCTACAATACTCTTTGAAAAATTCGTTCACTTGAGTTTTAATTTCTTCTGCATTCGAATCAGAACAGCTCAGAAATAACTCTTCTATTCTTTTTCGTTTGAGCATTGAATCTGTAGCTTCATCCATTGCATCCAATATTTGTTTTCTTTTTAAAACAATTTCTACCAAAAATATTATTTGAAGAGAGGAAGAATCATAAAATAAGATTCACTAACCTTTGCTTGAAGCAGCCATGATTATTCAGCAATCGATATACATAGAAATTTGCCCAAATAATTTAAAATGCACAAGAGAAAGGCAGGGCTTGCCACACGGAGAAATTGAATAGAAAAATCGACTGATATAATTAGCAGTATTGTCTAATGACAGCATCAAGTTCGGTAGTTTGACGTCACAAATGAATTGTGAGTTCATCGAATGGAGTAACTGATGATCAGCAGTAGTATTTATTCAATGTTTATATGCTCAGAAATACTCACACATTTTTCCAATTGATCTCAATCAATGTACGAACTGTGTTCACAAAAGAACATGGTAAAAGGGATCTCAAATTTAGTATACGTTTTTATTTGGATCCGTCTATTTTCAGATTTTCGCTCTTCACGAGTACATGAATATATAATATTGCTTGTTTTAATTACAGCCAAATTCCAGACTGGTTGTAAGTTTGAGTTTCATACAGACAAGTGTTTTGCTTTTGTTCGTGCAAATCTTAAAAAGATCTCACTTATTAAAATACATATTAGTCTCGATTAATCAGGAATTCGAGAAATAAATTTTATTTATTCATCAGCTCAAGAACAATGTAAAAGGTAAAGATTTTTTAAGAACATTTTGAAAAGGAATGCTTAATTATTTTTGAGCTGATTTCTAGGATATCAGACCTTATTTTATCATCATAAAATTTTTTATTGTATCTTTCAAATGATGTCTTTTTTATTAGGGAGTTAAAGAAAATATTGATTTATGGTTCAGGCAGTTATATTCGAGGTTTGCGCGGATAGTATCCATATAGCCCTACATACAAAATTGCCATATCATGAGAAAATCAATAAAAATTTTCAACATCAAATTGCTTTCCACACGAATCACAGATCAATTATATTCGAGAGCGACCTAAAATATAGTTTTTGCAAATCCTGATCGTAATACCTGGTTTACAGTTTGTCTTTGAGTGATAAAACGGCCTACTTTTCCATACCAACGAAATAGTTTCATGAACATAACATCAGAATTTTTAAATGGCAAGATCATCTATCGCTTCAAGGCTTGTCGAGCTATGCAATGTGGCACGATAACATAGAATCCGATTGTAATCTGCAGCACCATTTCTCGTTATTGAAAAAAAAAACATATGCAACACGTTACAAAACTCGATTTTTTCAGCACTCGTATTATTTATCCAACTCGGCAAGCCTAGTTGGATAAACGAACAACTCGTGCTGAAAAAATCAACTTGATGCAACTAGTTGCACAAACTACTATTTTTAACACGCTATATAGAGTAAATGCGTATTTGTATATTCCTATGAAAAACTTGTTCAGGCTAATACACATCACGTATAACCTGTTTACATTCACCTTATTGAAGTATTGGTGGGCGAGCCTTACTTGTTGTTCACATTCTAATAAAAGTTATTGTATCGAGATCGGTTTAACATTAACTGCTCGAAAACAGCATATTTTCACTACATACCTTTAAGTGCACCCACACATACACAAATATACATTTACAAACACGGGTATGTACCAAAAACACGATCAGACCAATTCAACTACTTGAGCTGAGTCGAATTGTATTGAAGTTTGTATAACACAACACTTCTATCGGAAAATGGGTTCTGGTGTAAAATGAGGATCTTTCAGAAAAACTTAGTTATAGAAGAGATACGGCTAAACATCGAAATGACCTGGCGCAGATTTGCGCAAGTCGTCATTATGATATCCTAAAACTAGGCAAAAAATGCTTCAAAATGATATAGAGAACGATCATTTTAGCCCTTTCCTTCCTAGTTAAAAGTCAAATTGAATTTTATTATTAATTACCATACATTTTCTATGGGACAAGAAAAAACACATCAAAACAGCTCAACTTAGAAATATCCTGGTAATCTCATTCTTCACCCAATATTTTTGAAATTTTTTCTGGTGATTCTCGAAGTATTATAGAAGTTGGGAAATATGAAATAATAGTGATATCAGAAAAAAAAAATTTTGGATTTCTGCCATCGCGAAATCACTGTGCGTCAGTTTTTTGTCGAATTTACAAACGAACAGTCGCACCGCTCTTCAATGGCGGATTCCATTCAGCCGTTTTCGGCTAGAATACGACACTGACCTCATGCGGTCTGCGTAAATGTTGTCTCAAATATTCTGCAATATCGCCACATTTCCGACCGATTGAATGCAGGGTGTCTTAGAGACGCATCATGCCATTGTGCATTGTTCTCAAAGTTCTCCCAAATCGAATACAGGACAAGATAGATACGACTCTGCCCGAAAGAATATATGTGGAACATATTGTCACGCTCCGTATCATCTTGACGCAGGTCAACAAAGTTCAAGAGTCCGGAGTGGTCCCAAAGAACTCGTTGCAAGTGCAACAAAACTTTAACAAAGAGATAGAGGAAGTCGAGAGGAATCTGATTTGGGCCAAGATCAAAGCAAAAGCAAGCAGGTTCCCCGGATGGAGAACTTTTTCGTTGATATATGATAACGTTAATGGGAATTCCAAGAATTGCACCGTTTCCACAATCTACCATTTTTACAGATTATTGAATATTTATTGAAGTCTTTATCTCCTTATAAACTATCACACCACTTTACCCTGCACCCTAAAGCAGCTGACAATCCGATCGTCCTGATCCACCAGGCTCAACTCTACCTCCACAGAGATAGCTGGATAGCTCTTCTCCACCGGAAGCCGCAACTCATATCGCACGTCTTCGCCGGACGACAGTGGACACTTGGATCCTTCCAACCACTCACAGGCGTCCTGCCGGTCGGGAGGCATAGCGAACGGCACTGTTAAGCCCAAGGCTGTGGCGTAGACGACCGGTCGCAGTTTGGCCACCTCATCGCTTGCGCTAAAGTCTACAAAAGCGACCACATCCTCGCCGCGTTTAAGATCACATGGAGGCTGCTTGCATCCTTGGATGTCTACGGAAATCGGTAACGGTCCGGCCTTACCTGTGGAAGAAGTAATTACACTATGTCCGGGGAACCATTGATTTGAAATACTTACACTCCTTGACAGGGACTACATCGCCGAACGCTAGCGGTAGAAGTGCCACCAAAACTATCAGATACTTATTCATCATGTTGAGGGTACGAACGTCCGAACGGTTGTAATAATTTCTTATCACAAAATCTCCTTTAAATAGTTCGTCAAAGTTGATAACCTGGGACTGACCGAGTTGATAAAACTATGTTGAAGGACGCCCTTGATGACCCACTGTTATCGCTATCAGTGCGCGGAAATCCTTCTCCCATTCAAAACTGCATTCTCGTAGTTGACTTTTACGATTGCTACTATTGGTAACAGAGTAACAATCTCAAGTGCCGTTGATTCGGTTGAACAGGTGTTCGATGAATTGCCGTCGTAACTTGAATTCGATGATCTTCGATGCTGGTACATAGTACAATGTAATCAGAATTACCTATTTCTCACGTAAGAATATCCAAAGCCGGGATTTTTTCAAAAGAGCAATGGTGTATGATTCTTGAAAGTTGACATTAACCTATAGGGTAAATATATTGAATCACGTGATTGACGGTAAGTAGGAGTACGCGACAGAATTTCAGAAGTTCAGAGTGGGAAATCCATCTGTAATTGACATATTCTAGTCTTCCAATTACAAATCTCTAACTGATTTTGAATCAAATCAGCTAAGATATTTTTCATAATTTTATCACATTTTATTTAATTTAATATTTATATTTTTCTCTATCTCCTTGATCAATTGGTAAGCATCAGAACACTTGTCTTGTCCACAAACGTTTTAATGCCGTAGAGCCTCTTACATCCTTTTTCTGCTGACATGACGATATTTTCAGTTGTTTTTTCGTCTTCATTCTCTTGGATAAATTAAAGAAAAAATTAACTTGTTATATATTCGTCAATGAATAATACATATCATAGTTATGTTAAATGTTATAATGAAGTCACCAGGGATGAGGATCAAATTTTCTAATAATGGAGGATGAGCAACACTCTCATGCGATCTTACATGATACTTTATGGACTACAGTTCTTCGAGGAACCTACGCCGAATGGGATATCCTTCTCCTTTGGATCAACTTGGGCCATACGCTTCCAGTCGCCCTGAACGTTGAGCGCCCTCAGGTCCTCTTCAACTGTAAAAAGCCATCGTGTACGCGGCCTTCCACGAAGCCTAAGGGTTCTCTACTAAACATTATCTTTGCTTGACGTTCTTCCGGCATACGAACAACGTGTCCAGCCCACCGTAGTCTGTCACACCTGGTACAACTCGTGATTCATGCGACCCCGACAGATAACGTTCTCTTATCTGTCGGCGTCGGTTTACCCGCCGATTATTGTCCGCAGCACCTTACGCTCAAACACTTCGAAATCTCTCCGATCAGCCTCCTTTAACGCCCATGTTTCATGGCCGTTTAAAGCCACCGGAAGAATCAGAGTAGTATACAGCGCGAATTTTGTCTTCGTTTGCAGACTACGGGACATAAGCAGGTTACGAAGTCCGTAATAAGCCCTATTTGCAGCTGAAATATGCATTTTCACCTCACCTGTAACACTCATTATCGCACGTCACTAATGTTCCAAGATACACTAATTCTTCCACCACTTCAAATGTTTCACCATCCAGCACCATTTCACTACCACCACCACTAATGAACCCACGTTGATTGCCAGCGACCATGTACTTCGTTTTGCTGATATTGATCTTGAGTCCAATCCTCGCTGTCTCCCTCTTAAAAGACACAAAAGCCTCTTCCACGGCACGGCTATCAATCCCGATAATATCGATATCGTCCGCAAATCCCAGGAGCATATGCGATCTTGTGAAAATGAAACCGCTTCTTTGCACACCAGCTCTCCTAATCGCTCTCTCGAGCGCTTTATTGAACAGTAGATTCGAGAGTACATCACCCTGCTTTAATCTAAGGTAACAAATGATGTCGATATTTCATCCGCAACCCTTACACTTGATTTCGATCCGTCCAACGTTATACGATCCAGCCGTATCAGTTTCGCCGGAAAACCATGTTCTAGCATAATTTGCCATAATTCATTCCGTTTCACTGAATCGTTCGCCGCCTTGAAATCAATAAACAAATGATGTGTCTGCAAATTGTACTCCCGGAATTCAAGGATTTGTCTCAGGATAAACATTTGATTCGTCGTTGAACGGCCCTCACGGAAACCTGCTTGGTATTCGCCGACAAAGGACTCTTCAAGCGCTCTCAACCTGTTGAACAGAATACGGGACATAATTTTGTACGCCGAATTAAGGAGGGTTATTCCTCGGTAATTGGCGCACTCCAGTCTGTGCCCTTTCTTAAAGAGAGGGAAAATGAGCCGGCCAACCAGTTAGCAGGCAATTCCTCGTCTTCCCATATTTTCGACATAATATGGTGCAGAACTTCATAAAGCTTCAGAAGTTCAGCCTTATTGTTTTTCAGCTCTTTAATAGCTTTTCTAACCTCATCTAGTGTAGGCGTCTCCACAGCTTGCGCATCGTCGCTAATATTTATTCTGTTCACCTGCCACCTCGGTTTTATCTGTCAGCAAATTCCCTTGTTGGTCGTTGCACATGACGGGAGATGGCGCTGTCTTTCTCCGCACGCCATTGTCTCATAAAACCTCCGCATATTATTCTGCTCCATTCTTTCCTGCGCCTCACTAAAAACTTGTTCTTCATACTCTTTTTTCTTCCTGCGGTGGGTTCGTTTTTCGGCTGCTCTTGTATCCTTTTACCGATCTCTATTCGATCGGGTACCTGACACCAACATCCGACTTCTGGCAACGTTCCTCTCGTCTGTCAATCTCTGACACTCCACATCGAACCAACCCGTTCTGGGTCGCCTCTGTGCAGTGCCTACCACTTCTCGTGCTGTTATGCTCCCCGCTCCATGGATCGACTCCCATAGATCAGTGATGTTGTCGCTAACGTTGATTGCACTAATCCGTTCGTCGAGCTTCGGGCGGTACTCAGCCGATACTCCTTCCGCCGACAATCGCTGGATATTGTAACGCATCGTTCGCTGTGATCTCTTGTTCGATACAGTTGACAAACGTGGTCGAATTTTACTGACAACGAGGTAGTGATCAGAGTCAATGTTCGGACCTCTGAATGTCCGCACATCGATAGCATCCGAGAAATGGCGCCCAGCCACCAGAAAATGGTCTATCTGGTTGTATGTTTCACTCAACACTACAGCCAATCTTCCTCATTAAAGAACACCACATGAAAAGGAAGAAATGGTTTATCCAGGTTAAATTTTATATACCGCTATTCAATGTGGTCACATCGCAAGACAATATAATGCAATAAACAAAGCAATTGCATTTCATAGTCTATCATTAAATTTGCATATATTGTTGATGACAAATTTAAAATGCATTCAAAATTTGTTCATTCATAAATGGTATTAAATCTCTAGGCCGTTTTTAATATTTGAGCCTAAATTTTGGCTGCTTGACAGCTCTCTTTCTCGATTGGCTGCTGTTTTTGACCGATTGGCGGCACATATTAATCCGCGTTTCTTATATCACGGCCTCTAGTAGTGAGTAAACGTCAAATCTGGGCAAATTCGAGGTGCGCGCCACGAGTGATCAATTGGTCAACTAATGATTTTTTAACCCTCTAAGACCCGGGACGAACAGATTTTTTTCAAATGGCTCGCATTCAGCACCTGATCGTTGGAATTCCTCGCGGTTTCGTTTGTGCTCAATGGGAATAGCTATATTTTTGCTCTGATACATTTTCAAATAACCCCCATTTCGACCCCTAAATCCGGCCCTGATAAGAATTTCAGAATCTCATTTTCAATTGAAAATTAAATATTTAAAACTCCTGATTTTTAAATTTGTGCAGCCGCATGCTCATGCAAATTACATTGTAATTGAATTTTTAGCCCATACTCTACCATTGTAACCCCTGAATGCGGCCCTGAATTCAGTCAATTCTGCCCTACTCAAATGGTGAAAACATCGGAATCGACTAAAAATCTTTACAAATATCTTTTTGGGTTGGTTTGATGGGTGATTTGATAAATTTTGGGCATGAACACGTCCAGAATATTGAAGAGATGTTTGAATTATAGAAAAAACACCCCCGCGCACACTTATTTTTAGCAATAACTCGGACCTGAACAAAAATTTTATTTGAAAATGTATCAGAGTCAAAATATAGCTATTCCCATTGAGCACAAACGAAACCGCGAGGAATTCCGACGATCAGGTGCTGAATGCGAGCCATTTGAAAAAAATCCGTTCGTCCCGGGTCTTAGAGGGTTAAATTGACCAGTACATCAGTGATCGATGAAAATTTCACGATTGCTATGTCTGTTTGTCTGTGCTAAAACACAATGCCAAACATCAGATTGAACTTCATTGTTGACATTAACTTTGTATTGGTAAGGTTTACATTTGCTTGATAATTGCGTGTTCATTATCAATTGATTCAAACATTTAAAAAGTTATCGCCGAGGACAACTTGCTTTCTTTTCACACCTGAGAAGTTATCGAATGCTAATTTCGATCTAGAACTGTGCGCCGTCGCGCCACGCCGCCGTCGCTGACACTTATTGACGTACGCCGACGCCGGTCAACGAGTCGGCGGCGCGCCATACGCCGGTTGGCTCGACGCCGCCGAATTTCACGCCGACATAAACAATTCTAGTTTCAGTTTATTTGGCCATGAAGAAAAAAAGTCGTTAGCGATAAAATATAAATGCTTGATAAGATTTTTAAACATTCCCATTTTTCATGGATTCATTGAATTTGCTTAATCTAATCTAATCTAATCTAATCGAACACAAACGCAGCCAGTACAAGGAAAGCATCCTGGAAAATCATTGAGTTAGATGACGCCCAATAATTTTTCTTGTCAATATTGAGGCTCACAGCATACCAGCGGTATGACATAAACTTCAAAGCGGCCAGGCCCACTGCGTTGTGTTTGCCGCAGAGATGATTCTTAGAGATATATCGTGTTCAAGTATTCACTTCAACATGATACATATCACGAATCTACAGGGGTTGAAGGATGCGTGGACATACCGTACCATACGCACCGCGTTCTTTTTAAGTTCTTATTTTGGTAGTTGTATATAAATATGTAGTGAAATGATTAACTTTATGATAAGAAAATATATAAAATTTTATATATATCTGTAGAATAAAACATCAACTAGGAGCCGAAGTTAACTCGGGATGTACATCTCTTGTAGAAGAACCTGGAAATTATATAGATTTTTTTAGTTATGAGTATCAGATAGCAGGTTATGTGCCAGGACGTCGTCTGCATAAATGTTACATGGCGGGTTGTGAAGCTTTCATTTCTGGGATGTTTTGTAGTGGGCTATGAAAATGTTAAATCATGATAAAATGAAGGTACATAATACTATAATATAAAAGTAAAAAGCATGAAATGATGAAAATTTTATAATATGAAAATAAGAAACATAAAAATATAATGTAATATAAGAATAAAAATTGCTATATGAAAATAAAAAAATATGAAAACATGAAATTGAAAAATGAAGATACAAAAATATGAGTACACAAAAACATAAAAGCTTGAAAATATGAAAATATTGAAAATTTTATATTTTAAAATTTTCAATATTTCCACAATCGCACGCCGCCATGCTTCTATGCACTCATATTTTTGTATCTTGTAATTGATGTTAAAGTATAAAATTTTGAAAATATGACAATATGAAGATCTGAAAATAAGATAATATGAAAATATTAAAACACAAAAATATATAACATGGAAATATTAAAGTATAAAAAAATTAAATCATAAAAATATAAAAATACAAATATATTAAAACGGGAACCTGAAAATACCGAAATAGGGGAACTGTTCCGATCTCAATCTCACTGTACATATAACCATCTCATCGCAAAACGAAGAAATACGGCACCAAATTCGTCGCTTCTTTTTGTACATGGATTCATTGAATTTGCTTAAAGTAATAAAGCTCATGAGTTTCCTTGAAATTTTTGAAATCATAATTGGGCAAACCCTTAATTGAGGGTCAAACTAAAAGGAGTTCTTCTTCTTCTTCTTGGCATTACATCCTCACACTGGGACAGAGCCGCCTCGCAGCTTAATGTTCATTAAGCACTTCCACAGTTATTAACTGCGAGGTTTCTAAGCCAGGTTACCATTTTTGCATTCGTATATCATGAGGCTAACACGATCATACTATTATGCCCGGGGAAGTCGAGAAAATTTCCAATCCGAAAACTGCCTAGACCGGCACCGGGAATCGAACCCAGCCACCCTCTGCATGGTCTTGCTTTGTAGCCGCGCGTCTTACCGCACGGCTAAGAGGTGTAAGTGTCAAAATCTTAGTTTTGAGAAAAATGACTGTTAAGTTTTTCAATATTTTTTCATACAAATCGTATGAAGATTTAAAAAATAACTAATATACTGGGAATTTTTAAATTTTTTACAAATACCCTACTAAGTATATCAATATTTTGACGCGAAGTTCTAAAACCAAAGCATTTTTTGCTATAGTCAAGTCAAAGTTGACCAAAATGTCACTTACACCCTTTTGCTTCTAACCCACTCAATTGTTTACCCAGTTAACTAACATGTTTCGTACAATGGAGTCGTTTTTTACGCAGGTGATTGGTATTTCCCGTAAACTTTGTAAACTTATGTGGAATCTAACCCGCGTAAAAACTAGTCTGGCAACGCTTGTAGGAAACATTATCGGAATTGCTTGATTTTCCTCGGACACTTTCTTATTATTCTTAATAGTAAGTTGTCCATTTATGTTCGTAAAATTCATGATTTCATAATGTAGATTTACTGCTACTCGACTTCATCCTCCTATCCATAGCTCCTATGTTTATCCCAAGAAAAACAAAGCAATAAAATGAATTCAATTTGTTGCTTATTCTTGGAATTTTTTAAACAGTGAGCATATGTACATTGTTAGTTATAAACCTTTTCACTGGCCAGATTCAAACTACGGGTCACTCGCGGAATAGCGCGTTTCGGAAGTTGGCTTTAAAAACACGTATTTAAGATTAACTGCGACACGACGGACAATTTATTCTAATCAGAATAACAAACTACATAACGTTCGAATATGAAGTGGACTGTATTTTACTTTCCGACCGACACGGGTGATATGCAAGAGCGAACTACAAATTCTATCAAGTGCTGCGATCACTGCGATCGACGCGACGGCAGTTAGCTGCCGAAGAGCTACCTATACTTTGACCTATCTCGATGGTAAGCATTTACATGCGCAATAGATATAGTGTGAGAAGAAACATACGACGATGAAACACACTCGTATTGTCTGTCTTGCTGCTGCCTATCTTATTGCCTAGTGAGGTGCATCTTGGGATGCAACATTCTAATTCTGTACGTAACATGCCGGCGGCCTTGAGTTCTCTCAACACAAACTTAACTAACAATTCGACTAACATTCTAACTGACTTAACATAACACAATATGTTCAGATCATTGATTGTAACAAACAGTAGTACTTCACATAATACAGAAATCTCGATCCTGTTTGGCAGCTCACTGATGACGATGTCCTAATCACGTAAACGATGAATCCGTGCACTGATGTCATACGTCTAGCAGAAATGGAATTCGCCACTGGAGACTCCGATGATGGACCGATCGAATCTGTTGAAGATAAACACGACTGTAATCCTAGACACGGACTTACAGAGGAGACACGTAACTTATGGTTCGGCCCCCTGGCGAAATGCGGACGGACTGTCCTAATGTTGCCAAAGTTGCCCCGTGGGGCCAATGAATACTCATCTGTTGTTCAGCTCCCTGCTGCCGGTGACACGATGAATTGAACTGATGAACCAACGATGATAAAATCTGGAACTAACATCCGATGGGGTAGGATCTGCGACTCATGCACTTCAGTGGGCTAGTAGATACCGATGACTAGCGATGTACAGGTGAACAGGAGATCTGTCGAAGAATACGAAGCGATTTGGATCCAGAACAACACAAAAGCGGATCGACGTAACTTATAGATCGCCCCCGTGGCGTAGCGGTAATGCACCGCAAAATGCCGACAGTTGCCCCATATGGGGGCGTACTTAGCCTTATGATGATTCAAAGCAGGAAACAAGAACTGAAGAAGTCTCACTGTTCAAGCAGACTATTTGGCAGCGAGGATGTCCGAAGCAGGTGCAGTTGATGGTCACATCCCTAGTGAAGGAAAGCAAGGCAGTAGGTTCCAACAGAATACTAAGAAGGGATGCACGTAACTTGAGGGTCGCCCCCAGACATCAACGGCTAAATAATTGCCGCCTGCTGCCTTAAGTGCCCCAACGGGGGCAGAAATACTTATTTTACTTGACGGACTTGACTACTGAGCGTGCTCGACTAGATGCTGATTGTCCCGGATGGGAAGTATACAAATCTTCTGGATACCTCTACGGAAAGTTCCATACTGCGTACGAACTGTAACTACTCGAATGATGTCATCGGCGCCTGGGTGGATCGCCGTCACTCGTCCCAAGTGCCACTGCAACGGAGGCAACTTGTCTTCTTTCAGTAGGACCATCGTTCCAATGTGCAAGTTGTCTCTTCTCCTCGTCCACTTGTTTCGGTTGTGAAGGTCCGACAAATAATCTGTTGACCATCTTCCAGCGCTTCCAGATCTCTGTGGTCGTTGCTGATCGGAGTAATCGGTCTCGAATTGAGGCAAGCCTCGATCTGCGTTACAACAGTCTGCAGCTCGTCTGAACGGAGAACGGTATTACCGATGACTCTTCTCATGTGTCCCTTGAGCGACTTAACTGCAGCTTCCCATAATCCACCGAAGTTCGGGGATTTGGCAGGAATGAACTTGAACTCTATCGAGTCGTTGGCTGCTTCCGAAACTACCTTGTTCCGAAACTGTTCTGCTCTGAATAGCCGATGTAACTCACTGATTTCTCGTCTCGCTCCAACAAAGTTCGTAGCATTGTCACAGAAGATCACTTCGGGCTTCCCACGTCGTGCGACAAATCTTCTCAGGGCAGCCAGGAATGCCTGAGTTGTGAGATCAGCTACCATCTCTACATGAACTGCCTTGACTACTAGACAGACGAATACGCACAGGTAACACTTAACTGTAGCCATCTTGCGCGACGCTTGTCGCACATTGAACGGACCGCAATAATCCATTCCAACACGAATAAAGGCAGGAGCTGGTGTCACTCGTTCCATCGGGAGGTCGCCCATCAGTTGTTCATGGACTTGTGGACGAGCTCTGAAGCAGGTCACACATTCGTGCACTACCTTACGTGCCAAGTTTCTGCCTGACAGTGGCCAAAATCTCTCTTTCATACAGGAAAGCATAAGTTGAGCTCCACCATGAAGCAGTCTGTGATGGTAATCTACCATGATCAATTTCGTCAATGGATGGTTGCTGTCCAGAACAATCGGATGTTTACGGCTAGACGACACTGATGCGTGACGAAGTCTTCCGCCAACACGAATTAAACCATCTCTCAACTGTGGATCCTTCGTGTGTAATCTTGAGCTTGTTTTCACTTCACCCTTTGCAACCAGATCTGATAATTCGACAGGAAAGCATTCCGACTGAGCCATTTTTACCAACGCTATTTGAGCTTCTTCATGTTCCTTCACACTGAGAACTCCAATTCTTCTGAGATCACGATTAGCAACTTTACAGTTGAATACGAAACGACGTATCCAAGCCGTTGAACGAATCAATTTGAGCAATGATGAATACCGGATAAACATTTCACTAGTCGGTAGTACCTGCAGTGCTGCTGTCACCAACGGCTTTTCCTCAAGCGTAATTGAATCAAACTGCTGTACTGTGTCATCGCTCATCTTCGGCCATGTACTGGAATCCTCTTGAAGCCACTCAGGCCCATTCCACCAAACAGAACTCTCGGCTAGCTGTACTGGTGTAACACCACGCGAAATAATGTCAGCCGGGTTTTCAACTCCAGGTACATGATTCCAAATACCTTCTCTGGTGATGTGTTGTATTTCCGATACTCTGTTGGCGACAAATATTTGCCATCTGGACGGATGAGACGAAAGCCAGCACTTCACGATCATGGAATCAGTCCAGAAGTATGTTCTCGCTGGAATCTGAATGCTCTCTGCTACTGACTCGTACAAATGCGCTAACAGCAGGGCTGATGACAACTCTAGTCGTGGTATCGATTGTCGTTTCTTCTTCTTGCTTAAGTCCTCCAAAGGCGCTACCTTGGATTTAGCCATCAGCAGACGAACTGTAGTACTGCCCTCTCGTGTAACACATCGCAGATAGATTGCTGCTCCGTATGCTTTCTCCGAGGCGTCACAGAATCCGTGTAGCTCACTTGAAATCACATTATCGTCGAATGGAATCCAGCGGGGAACGGAAACTGCATCCAGTCGATCCAAATTTGTCCGGAACTGTAGCCATTGTGACTGCAGATCTGCGCTCAACGGTTCATCCCAAGAATACTTCTTTTTCCAAAGCTCTTGGAGAAACATCTTCGCCTGCACAATCACTGGCCCTGCTAATCCGTACGGATCGAACAAACGAGCGGAGTCAGAAAGAACGATACGTTGCGTAATAGGTAACGACTGCTTCCAGAGTGGCATTTTGAACCAGAACTTATCCGTAGCTGGCTCCCAACATAGTCCAAGGGTCTTCACCGTGGACGACGAATCGATGTCTAAAAGTTCTCGCTTGTCTCGCAAATAACTTGGAATTGCCTTTAAGATTGCTGGCTGATTAGAGTGCCACTTCCGGAGATTGAAACCAGCAGAACTGAGTAGCGACGAAATATCGCGACAAAGGCTTTGTCCTTCCTTGACAGATTTCGCACCAGTTAGCATGTCATCGACATAGAAATTGCGCTTTACGACCTTGGCTGCTGCAGGGTACGCCTGTTCTCCTTCTTCGGCACACTTATTCAGACTTCGAGTTGCTAAGTACGGCGCTGACGAAGTGCCGTAAGTCACTGTACTCAACTGATACGTTCGAATTGGCTGATCGACGGACTCTCGCCAAAGAATCCTTTGCAATGGCTGATCTTGTTCGACTACGTTGATCATTCGATACATTTTCTCTACGTCAGCGACTATAGCGTACTTCTGGAGGCGGAAACGAAGAAGTATTGACAGCAAATCGTCTTGGACCACCGGTCCTACCATCAGTGTGTCGTTCAGGGAAACTCCAGAATCTGTAGCACATGAGGCGTCAAAAACAACTCTGAGCTTCGTTGTCGTACTGTCCGGTTTCATGACTGCATGGTGTGGCAAATAATAGCTGTGGATAGGTTCTTCCTCCTCCTTACGTACTTCTCGCATATGGCCCATCAGTAAATACTCGTGGATGAATTCAGTATAGAGAGCCTTCATTTCTGGATTTGCAGTCAGACGGCGCTCCAAGCCCATGAACCGTTTGGTTGCTATCTCCTTCGACCTTCCCAAATGTTCCATCATGAACTGCTTCTTCGGTAGCACCACTCGAAATTTTCCATCAGCGTCTCTCGTTGTCGTCTGTTCGAAAATCGATTCACACGTAGATTCTTCGACGGAAAGACAGCTCTTCGTTCGGCATGACTCCAAGTCCCAAAAACGTGCTAACTGCTCGTGTATCTCTTCTGTGGTGACTGAGACTGTAACAGCGCTGAACGTGGTGTCTGGACTATCAGTTATTTCTCCAGCAACTATCCAACCCAGTTCGGTGTTTCGTAAAATCGGACCAGAATCCGATAGTTTCAACTGCTCACTCAGCAGCAACTCGTAGAAAACTGATACGCCAAGGACTGCATCTATCGCACTGGATTCGTGGAACCTTGGATCAGCTAGGCAGATGTCTGATGGCAGCTTCCAGGAACTGATGTCAATAGTTGTCTGCGGCAGATTCACAGTAATTCGAGGCAACACATAAAATTTCACATCCTTGGTTTCGAATGAAGAATAACGTGACAGGATCCTCGCTAACACCGATTGTTTCGACACTGTCATAGAATCACCAACACCTTTCACAGGCAAGTTCTCGTGTGAACGCTTGAAATTCAACCTTTGAGACAGGTTCTCTGTTATCATGCATATTTGAGAACCGTTATCCAGCAATGCACGAGCGATGACCGTATTTCCGAAGCGATCGGCGAGTTTCACGAGAGCGGTTGACAAAAGTGTGGTGCTTCGCTGGCTACGAACATTGTGTGAGGTAGCAGTGTGGTGAGAAATAGTTGGTGTTTTTGTGGGAGGTGGCTGTCGTGTATGTGGTGGAGTGGTGGTTTGGACGGGTGTTTGTGGAGATATTTGAGTATTATTCATCCGGGATTGATGCGATTGCGAATGCTGTACTGACTGTTGACGAGACTGAGATTGAGCGTTTGAGTTCGCGACTTGAGGCCTGTTTGGGATGCTCGACGTTTGGTTCTGCGTGCTAGAAGCGGATGGATAATACGGATGCAAAAGATGGTGATGACGTTGTCCACACTTTGCACAGGTACGTCTCGAACAATCTGCTACAAAATGTCCAGAACACAAGCAATTCAAGCAAAGTCCAAGTCTTCGGATCAACAATTTTCGGTCGATCACTCTCATTTTGTCAAAACGACGACACTGTTCGATGTTATGCGGTCCACCATTGCAGACTGGACAATTACATGAAGCAGAAACAAGCGTGTGAACTGCTGAACTCTTGAATGATCTTCTTTGATCACTTAAACTGCGGGCTGACGTAGAATGCAGAATTGCGCAATGCTTCTCCAGAAAATCAGTCATAGCATCATACTGAGGAATGTTCTTCGAACTGTGATGAGTTTCCCATTGACGAAGGGTTGCTGTATCTAGCTTCTGCGACAACATGAATGCTAGAATTGTGCTCCAGTTCTCAGTGTTTTCTCCCAACTTTTCCAACTGCTGAAGATTGACCTTGAACGTCATCAGGACAATATTCAGGGCATCAAACGACTCCGACTTCATCACTGGAACAGAAAACAGCGCCTTCAGATGTTCGTGTGCTATCGGCTTATGATTCTCATATTTCGCCTCGAGAATATTCCACGCAATGTTGTAGGTGGCAGCACTCACCTGGACTTGGTTGATCTGAAGTAATGCTTCATCTCTCAAAGATGCTCGCAAGTAATTAAACTTGTCGATTGGACTCAAATCACCGTTGTCGTGAATCAACGATTTGAAATTATCGCGGAAAGTGATCCAATCTTGCAGCTTTCCGCAAAACGATGGAAGCTTCAGCTCCGGATACTTCAACCGGGATGGTTGGCAGGCAGCTTGACGTTCAGGAATCTCTACTTTCGTTCTAGGGCGTTTAGCAAGCAACGCTGACTTCAAACGAAAATACGAATTTTCAAAATTCTTGTATGTTTGCACACTGTCACCGCCGACGGGAGCATTCTTCGCGCTGTCAACACCATCGTCATCAGCTGCACTTTCAAACTCTTCGCTGGTCTCGTCTAGAAGCACATCTATGTTCACCCTAATGATACAGAACCGATCAAAAATTTCATCTAGTTTCACTAAACGTAATTCAACCATATCACTGTCACGAACTGCATCAAAATTATCCACAAAATCCTTCACATTCGCCAAAGCTGCGTTCAACTGATTCTCCTCTTTCACCAGTTGCCTCAAATTGGACTTCGGCATTCTGAATAGCACAAAGATCACACTTCACTAGCACTGAACCACGACCGAGACCTCAAGCGGAACGGATTGACAGAATTGACAGCTCAATTATCAACCACTAATTGTGGGAATTAGTCAAATGGCAAATCGCAAATGTGCCGAACTAAATAGTCAACCGGAGAACTCAAAATTGTTTCTCCAAAATTCCACAAATAAAATTCAATTTGTCCAAACCCGCACCACAGTACGGTAACAGAGCGCTTGCAAATTTAACTCAAGACAATGCGCTTCTATTTGGCTAGCGTCACATGCAGACCACGCTGAGCCCAAGCCTCCTCAACCACACATTCACACACACTCTACTTAGCTGAATTTAGATGGTTGATCCTTCGGGGTATCCAAAATGTCGAAATGCAGCATCAAAATCCAATATTCAGCATCAGTTGTGAAGAACGTTGATTCCAAACTGCATACACGGCCACACAGGATATTTTAAATCACTTTCGCTAACTGCTATCCATTGGCATTAATTAATTTGCTCACTAGCAGAAGACGGGTATCGATTCCGCACAATGGATCAGAGCACACTTTGCACTCCGCATACAATTTTACAAGTTCACTTTTTCACGCGCAATAACGACGGACAATGGGTCGGACACACAATTAACCCAAGCCACGCGCACTATTCACCAAGACGTGGTCCCGCGGATTGATCTTATCCGGCTCGATCAGGACCAAAAATGTTAGTTATAAACCTTTTCACTGGCCAGATTCAAACTACGGGTCACTCGCGGAATAGCGCGTTTCGGAAGTTGGCTTTAAAAACACGTATTTAAGATTAACTGCGACACGACGGACAATTTATTCTAATCAGAATAACAAACTACATAACGTTCGAATATGAAGTGGACTGTATTTTACTTTTCAACCGACACGGGTGATATGCAAGAGCGAACTACAAATTCTATCAAGTGCTGCGATCACTGCGATCGACGCGACGGCAGTTAGCTGCTGAAGAGCTACCTATACTTTGACCTATCTCGATGGTAAGCATTTACATGCGCAATAGATATAGTGTGAGAAGAAACATACGACGATGAAACACACTCGTATTGTCTGTCTTGCTGCTGCCTATCTTATTGCCTAGTGAGGTGCATCTTGGGATGCAACATTCTAATTCTGTACGTAACATACATGTTTGTGAAAAGTTATGAATGTGCTGTATTTGTTTGTTTCTCGATGAGATGAATATATGTTTAGTGAAATGGAAAACGGAATATACTTTAAAGTGGGATGCATTTTTAAAAGTTTTATAAAGAAAGTTAGTTTCTAAAACTATTTATAACGTTGCTATATTTTCCATAACAACAGATATTCCGACCACAGACTCATAAACGTGATGAGTCGAAATAATTCTGTCTGAAAAATAATTAAATAAGTACCATTGCCACATAATAGTAAATTTTTTGTCACTTAAACTGAAAGTGACTATTTGGTTACTCTTTCTGGAACTAAAAGTCACTATTTGGTCCCTTTTTTCGTCAGCATTGGTCACTAATGTCACTATTTTAAACGACATTGGTCGTTACCAGCCCTGCAATCTCGATATTTTGGGAGTTTTTCTTGGCATGTAATTTTGATTCTGAAACTGAATTTGTCAAAACTGAATTTGTTTTACTACTGTCCGGGGTTTTGAAGAAATTCCAGGAGAAATATAGGAATTTCTATGTAAATTCCAATAGCTGTTTGGAAAATCCATTTAAAATTCTTTCGTAAATTACTTTCAGAATTCCTTCGAATATTCCTCCAGTAACTCTTTTTAAAATTCTGGTCGAAAATCTTTTCAGGTTCTTTTTCGGTTATTCCTTCAACAATTGAGTCGGAAATTTCTTCAGGAATTTCTTCGAAAATCTCTTTAGAAAAGCCACCAAGAATTAATTTGGACATTTATCCAGGGATTCCTTCAGAAACCCCTCCGGAAAGGGTTTTGAAATATTTTCAGAAATTCTTTTGGGACTTCCTCCAGGAAGTCTTTGGAAAATTACTTCAGTAAACCATACAAAATTACTGCAGGGATAGTTCCGGAAAGAATTCGAATTTGGAGAAATTTCTAAAGGTATTTGAGAGTTAAGCTTATTTTCAAATAAAAATAACACTTGAAAACGTTTTAAAAAAATGAAGGAATTTACAAACAAAATTTCCGAAGATTTCGCAATAGAAATTCTAAAGAGATTCCCGAAATAATTCTTAAAGTAATTTAAAAGGAAATTTTCGAAGCTCTACAGGAATTTCTGGAAAAGTTGCTAAAGGAATATCCGAAGGGATTCCTATAAGAAATTTGAAAATAAATTCCAGAGGGAAATTTCGGAAGAATACCAAAAATATCTTCCTAGAGTTTCCGAAGAAATGTTTTGAGGAATTATTGTAAGATTTTCTATTAGAAATTTCTGAAGGATTGGATGGAAGGAAATGGATTTCGAATATATTCCTAAAACAGTGTCCTTAGGTATTCTCATAGAATTTCTTGAAGGATTTTCCATGGGTATCTAATTCTTAAAGGGATTTTCAAAGGAATCCCTAAAAATAGTTCCGAATAAATTACTGAAGGAATTCCCAGAAGACTCCGTAGAAGAATTTCCGAAGAAATCCCTCAAGTAGAAGGAAATTTCTGATGAAACTTTTGAAGAAATTTCGGAAAGAATTACCGAAGAAATACCCCAATAAATTTTCAAGTGGTTTCTTGGTGGAAGTTCTGAAGGAATTCATTAGAGAATTTTTAAATTAATTCTTAGAATTCCTTTCTCGAATTTTCTGAGGAATATCTTGAGGAATTTCCACTCGAATTTCTGGATTATTCGAATGGATTATATTCGAAGTACTTTCCAATGAACTCATGTGCTGTGATGCGGAAATTTTCCTAGTGGAGGATGTAATGTAAACTTTTACTGTGGAGATACAAGCCATAGCTATTAGAATGTTCCCCCCATCAGTCTGACTGAGGCTAGCAATTGTACAAAAAACCCTAAAATTCATAAAAACCATGAAATGCCTTGATTTTTTCCTCAGCTCAAAATTATTCACGCCGATTCTCGCCGCCGCCGCCGCCGTCGAACATTGCTTACGGCGTGATGCCGCCAACGCCGCCGCCGCCGGTTTTAAAATGGCCTTATGCCGCCGCTGGTCACAAGTACTTCGGCGCACACGTCTTCGATCATTATCGTATATTCAACACAACACAACCTTGGAAGTCACATATCATTCTTATTGACAAACATTTAACACCGAATAATTCCTAGAAAAAATTTTGCTTGTCACCATTATAACCTAAGTAAACAACAAGTTTTTTATTTTTCTAAAAAAATTGTCTTAGTGCTACTTGGGTAGCCCTGTTACTAGGCGATGGCCACCGTTAGGTAAATAAAAAACAAACATAGGTATTTTCACAGTAATCGAAATGTTCTCATGCTTGCCCAGGTAATATTTTTAAATTTAGTTCATATCATAATATTTTTTTACAGGAAATGAATTCAAATTTCCATTTAAAAATCATTTGAATCCTCACGGGATTTTTTTTTTAGGATTTCCACGTGAAATTGGTTTAAATATCCTAAGGAAATCCACTCGATTTTTTTCATGACATTCATTCAAATTTCGACAGGAATCATTCACATTTACGCAATGATATGATATCAAGCTCCCCATTAACTTCATTTGATTTTCCACAGGATGCATTATCACAAATTTTACGTAAAGAAGCGGTAATATGCCAGTTTTAAGCATGAGTCTAGAAATTGATAAAATAACTTTTTTGACTCGTTCCATTCAAAACTGCATTCCCCTTCACTTTTATGACTGCACAGTGCACACACTGATAACAGGGTATTTATCTCAAGTGCATTCAGCCCACTGAACAGGTGTCCACTAATCACTACCGGCCAGCTGGATGCACCGTCATTGAGTTTCCTATACCTATTTACAAATTGAAACGAACTGGCTTTCTGCATTCTAAAGAATTTTAAATCCAATAATTTATTACAGGCATAAATCTATTTAAAAAAATCTGAAAGTCGTCACTGAGCCGAGAAATTGAATGTTTCTTCAGAAAAGAAGTATAGTATTAGTTCGGTGATTGCGGTGACAACTCAAAGAATTAACTCACTCGGTGATTTATGAGACGTACTTAGAATATGTTGAAGATTGTCAGTTGGCTGTGCCGTATTACTGTGTGAGGCCTTATGGTATGATTCGCGGCTTATGTCCAGTCAGGGCTATCTTCTCGGCGAACTCCGCTTGAACATCGATTCCCATCCGATGGCATTCTTGTCTGTGGGGAGTTGGACCAAGTCCAGCGTTCCATTTTCAATTTGCGCATGTTTCTAATTCTCGCTTAACTTTTCAAAAGGACCTAAGTAACATTTTTTTCATGAATTAATTTGAGTACTGCAATGGAAAGCTTTCATGTTTTTCTGTTGATTGCGCTATTCAAATTGATTCATGAGAAAATGTTACATAGGTCCTTTTGAAAAGTTGAGCGAGAATTCATTGTAGCCTGCCACTGGATCGCATCGCGTTCTCAGCCACTGTGCGAGGGCCATTGGACCATTTTGCTGGGTTATCAACCCTTGTTACGTAGACGCGCAGCAGAAGGGTGCGTGTGACACCAGGCAAGATATGAATGGAGTGCCTGGTGTCGTACGCTCCTATCGGTAGTGCCTCTAGACATCGCGTGACTCGAGTGAATTTAAAGATTTTTGGATTTGAAAATCACATCAGTTGAAAACTCTTCGCCGTAGCTGGTTTCAAATTGTGAAAAATGTGTCATCTTGATTCCGACTCGTCTCTGGTTCTTCTAGAATAAAGTGCTCTCCTTCACTTGGTAAGTCTTGGGCAGGTTTCACCTCCAAGGGGGGTCGCTCTTTTTCAGTAGTAATTTCAGTAATTTCATTTCATTCAGACATTCTTCGCAACGAACGGCGGAAATCAATGCATTCAGCAATACAAAGTCACTGTTGGGTTTCCCCGTTTTCGCACGTGTGCACCCGTGAAACTTATTCGGAATGCGAATAGATTACAGTTGGTGATAGGTCACTATCGAAATTTATTTCTACCGAAAAACACTTAATTGTGGACTGTAATTACTTTATTGCATTACGGGGTCGTACGTTCGACCGATAGCAATATCGGTGGCGGTTGGGAGATAACTAAGGCTTTGGTACGATTTGCGAATTAAAATCAAATAAAACTTAAAAATGGCAGTTCAATATTTTCCAAAAACCCTGCTCGCAGAGCAAGGTTACTTTTGACAGATATTGAATCATTTTTCATAGATGCCTGGGTACCAAATTTTCTGGGGTTCGAGTCAAAGTTGTACAACATGTCGGAGCCTGGGACAGGACTTGCAAAGAGGAAAAAATGTAACTTCATCTGCAACCAGCAAGCGCTGTCACGAATTGTCAGATGCAACCAGCACCTTTTTGTGTGAAAGTATTGGTATCCCTCGAAAAGTATTCCGAATGATTTTATTTTACGAGTACTTTTTCACTTTGAAAAGTATTCTACAATAGCCGGACAGATCATTATTGAACAGTTATAAATACATGTTTTATTTCCGACAGGAAAATCTTTATAAAAATAAGTTTACAAATTCGTAAATTGCAAACACGTTTATTGTGCTCAGAAGATTCTACCCGGGATTTAGGTGAAACACTCAAGGAAACAGTTGAGAATTGATGATCAACTATGATGAAAAGAAGAACAAGTGTCAAAACAAGGAAAAAGAAAGCCGTCTTTGCAGGTCTCGTCTCAGGTCGGAGCGTGTGAGGGGCCCTTTATGACCCGGCGATTTTTTAATTTTCGAACTGTTATTTTTAAGTTTAAATCTCCAAATGAGACGAGACAGACCCTAAATTATTGCTACCTAGCAGTGATACTGCGAGAGCGCACCTTTCAGCTGGTTTTCACATTTTGCACATCGCACGGCCATCTGTACTGTGGCCGAATGCTGTACTGTGGCTTACCGTGTTTGTGCCCTTACTTTCTTTAGTAGTCACATTGACGAAAATCTAAATCTAAAGGACCTAACGAATTCCAATCATCGTCGCACTCATGAACGGTTGCAAGTGTCAACACAAAAGGCTTTATATTTATTATCGATACGGAGCAATCTTCCATCTCCGATCCGCTTCTTGAGCAAACAGGTATCCGAATAGCGTTTCGTAAAATCCAGCTTCAACAGGATGCTAGTCATAGCACAGAGAAACAGACGTCTCACTTAGAACAAAATGCAATCAAAATCATCGTCACGAAAACATTGTCGCCCAATGCTAAAATCCCGGTGGTCAAGCGGCAACCAGATGGCGGTAGTGTGCAAACGTCAAACACAAGCAAAATCGATGAAAGCGCCATCGGTGGCCGATTGACCACCTACAAAAAGTTAAATAAACCATTAAAAAGGTGTACGATGGAACATACGTTGAGTGAGACGTCTGTTTCTCTGTGGTCGTAGTTTAATGCCAAATTCTGGCAGCCTGTTTCAGGCCGTAAATGCTCTGTTGTAGACGACAAACTTGTTCCTGTTTATTCTCCTCAACAAAGCCCGGCGGTTGCCGCATGTAAATCTCTTCCTTGAGTATACCATAAAGATACGCGGTCTTAACGTCTAAATGTTTCACTAGCATCTTCTTACGCCCCGTAAACTACTCTACTATGCCTTCTTTATCCAATGTCTTTCGAAAAACCCACTTACATCCAATGATATTGCGGTTGGTCGGTGGATCTATAAGTTTCCAGGGATTGTTCGGGATCTAAGAATTGTACTTCTTTCTCATTGCACGCATCTACTCCTCCTCGCGGGAAAAGTTCACTGGTTCTTCTGATTTCATAGTCTGAGTCACAGTGACGGCTTTCTACCGAACCAATGCTTTTACGGACTGATGCCAATTGATCGGAATGGGACACGGTTCCGTATATATGTAGCTGTCAGGATTGCTTTCCCCCAATGCTTTTGCTCTAGAGCAGCTTCTAGCAACATACACAGCGCCATTTCCTTCAAGTAACGGCCGCCTACTCGTTCTGCTGGGGAGAATACGGAGCTGTGTATCGGAGTGCGCCAATTACCAATTACTTAATTGGGCTTACAAAATTTTGTCCCGTATTCTGTTCAACAGATTGAGACCGCTAGAAGCGTCCATCGTCGGCGAATAGCAGGCAGATTTTTCTTGAGAGCCGATCAACGACGGATAAAATGTTTACCCTGAGACAAATCCTTGATAAATTCCGGGAGTAAACTTGCAGACACATCATCTGTTTATTGATTTCAAGGAGGTACGATTCAGTGAAACGGAATAAATTTTGGCAAATTATGCTTGAACATGGTTTTCCGGCGAAACTGATACGGCTGATTCGTATAACGATGGACGGATCGAAATCAAGTGTAAGGTTTGCGGATGAAATATCGACATCATTTGTTACCTTAGATGGATTGAAGCAGGGTGATGCACTCTCGAATATACTGTTCAATAAAGCGCTCGTAGGAGCTGGTGTGCAAAGAAGCGGTACCATTATTACAAGATCATTATCACAAGATCGCATATGCTCCTGGGATTTGCGGACGATATCGATATTATCGGGATTGAACGCCGTGCCGTTGAAAAGGCTTTTGTGCCTTTTTGAGGGAGACAGCGAGGATTGGACTCACGATCAATACCAGCAAAACGAAGTACATGGTCGCTAGCAATCAACGTGGGTTCTATAGTGGTGGTGGTAGTGAAATGGTACTAGATGGTGAAAAATTTCAAGTGGTGGAAGAATTTGTGTATATTGGAACACTAGTGACGTGCGATAATGATTTTACCCTGCTGCTGCAAATAGGGCTTATTACGGACTTCGTAACCAGCTTAAGTTCCGTAGTCTGCAAACGAAGACAATATTCGCGCTGTATACCACTCTTATTCTTCCGGTGGCTTTATACAGCCATGAAACATGGACGTTAAATGAGACTGATCGGAGAGCTTTCGGAGTGTTTGAGCGTAAGGTGCTGCGGACAATACTCGGCGGTAAACAGGAGAACGGTATCTGGTGGCGTCGCATAAATCACGAGTTGTACCAATAGTACGGGCAGCAGAGACTATATCCAAGGGCTTGACGAGTTGTGGTGCCTGCCTAGGATGTGGTGGGGCTTGACAGTGGGCCCTGTTAAACCTCTATAAAAAGCTGCATTTATCCGCAAGTAGGCTCCGCCAAAGCGACCGTGTGCCGCTCAAAGCGGAGAACCTCATGTCCTGGTGTTAGGTGAAACGCTAAACAGACCTGGCACGATGGCCCTCCAACGAGCCAAGAGGCTTGCGCAGGCCCAATAAGCCGCCTTTAAAAACAACTATTACGAATGACATAGAAGATAATACGACTCGATACAATCGGCAACGACCTAGGCGACGAATAAAGGATCACGATTGGAAGCTTGGAACATGTAACTGCAAGTCGCTAGGCTTCAGACTGCCACAGGATAGTCTACGAAGAATTACATCCCCGCAGCTTCGACGTCGTGGCGCTGCAGGAGATTTTCTGGACAGAATAGAAAGTGTGGAAAAGCGGGCATCGAGCGGCTACCTTCTACCAAAGCTGTGGCACCACCATCTAGCTGGGAAACGGCTTCACAGTAGTAGGCAAGATGCGCCAACACGTGATTGGGTGGCAGCCAATCAACGCAAGGATGTGCAAGCTGAGGATAAAAGGCCGTTTCTTCAACTATAGCATCATCAACGTTCACTGCCCACACGAAGGGAGACTCGACGACGAAAAAGAAACGTTCTATGCACAGCTGGAGCAGACATACGATGGATGCTCACTACGGGACGTCAAAATTGTCATCGGTGACATGAACAATTGGGTGCCAATGGAATGTATGGGAAAAAATGTCATCAAATTTCAAAAAACGACATTGCTCAGAAGTTTCATTACCCAAAAATATGACTCCATGCAAAACTTGAGCTCAATCGGTTTGATTTAGGGGTGCCTAAAAATCATCAAAGTTTTGAAATCTTTACCCATGAAAATTTGGGTTAAAGGAAAAGTCGAAAATCAAATTTTTGTTTTTGATGCCAAATGACTTAAAAATGCATTAAACGTCGAGATCAGATGTTATCTAAAAAAAAAGTATTTTGAAAAAAAAAGGTTTTTTCTCATAGAACATTTTTGGGACTTTTCAGATGATGAAGATTGTTTTCGACGAATTTTAACACCGGACGATACGCAAACGTTTTCATAGCCAAAAATATCACCCTATGCAAAACTTTAGCTGAATCGGACATGATTTAGGGGTGCTCAAAATCAAATCTTTATTTTTCTTCCATTCTAGATTTTTCCATTACCAGTATTTATTTGAACTTTAGAAGTGAAAGCAGTCGCACTGTTTATTATTATTATTTTTCATAAAATGGAGGATATTCTGCTTGTTGGGAAATATTTGCCATTTTTTGAACCGTACCTTACAGAAGCTATCTCCACTAGTACCTTCTTCTTCAAAAACAAAACAAATTCGATGCTGAAAATGTATCAGATCCAACCAAAACTTGTGAGAAAAGCCATCAAAGAGGCTTTATTGTTTTAAGAGGAAGTGATTTTGAATCTTCGTCACAAACTGAAACACAAAGCAAGATTTTGAGCACCCCTAAATCATGTCCGATGGAGCTCAAATTTTGCATAGGAGCATATTTTAGGGCTAAGGAAATGTTTGCGTAACGTCCGGTTTTTAAATTCAATGAAAAATTGTCGAAAAGAGTCGATTTTTTTTTCAAAATTCTCAAATTTTCATGCATTTTGAGTCCTTAGTTATTTCCCCCTTGTGGGAAAAAAAAATTTGATTAATTTTGAGCAACTCTAAATTATGTCCGATTTAGCTAAAATTTTGCATAGGGGATATGTTTTGGCTACGAAAACGATTGTGCGTCGTCCGGTGTTAAAATTCGTTGAAAAAAATTTTTCATCATCAGAAAAGGTCCCAAAAATGTTCTTTGAGAAAAAATCTTTTTTTTTTCCAATTTTTTTTTTTTGGGTGACATCTGATCTCGACGTTTCATGCATTTTTAAGTCATTTGGCATCAAAAACAAAAATTCGATTTTCGACTTTTCCTTTGGTCCCCCCTTGGAAAAATTTTCATGGGTAAAAATTTCAAAATTTTGATGAATTTTAGGCACCCCTAAATCATGTCCGATTGAGCTCAAATTTTGCATGGGGTCATATTTTGTTCTTCTTGACATTACATCCCCACAGTGGGACAAAGCCGCCTCGCAGCTTAGTGTTCATTTAGCACTTCCACAGTTATTAACTGCGAGGTTACTATTTTTGCATTCGTATATCATGATGCTAACACGATGATACTTTTATTCCCAAGAAAGTAGAGACAATTTCCAATCCGAAAATTGCCTAGACCGGCACCGGGAATCGAACCCAGCCACCCTCAGCATGGTCTTGCTTTGTAGCCGCGCATCTTAGCGCACGGCTAAGGAGAGCCTCAATTGGGTCATATATTGGGGTAATGAAACTGGTGAGCAATGTCGTTTTCTGAAATTCGAAAATGTCATTTTCATTGGTATCCTAATGAACACTCAGGTAAGAAGGGAAAAAATGTATAGACCGGTCATCGGACTGGATAGTCTGTATACCGTATTGAACGACAACGGCCAACGATGCATAAACTTTGCAGCCTCCCGCGGAATGGTAGTCCGAAGCACTTTCCTCCCCCTAAGAATATCCACAAGGCCACATGGAAATCACCTAATCAAGAAGCGGAAAACCAAATCGACAACGTTCTAATCGACGGCATATTCTTCTCCGACATCACGAACGCCCGTACTCACCGCAGTGCGAATATTAAATCCGACCACTACCTCGTTGCATTATGTCTGTGTTCAAAACTCTCGACGGTGTACAACACGCGCCGGAGTCGTCCGCCGCGGCTAAACATTGGGCGGCTACAAGACGGTAGACTAGCCCAAGACTACGCGCAGCAGCTGGAAGTGGCACTCCCAACGGAAGAGCAGCTAGGCGCAGCGTCTCTTGAAGATGGCTGCAGAAATATTCGATCCCCCATCGGAAACACCGCAACCGCTGCACTTGGCACGGTGCTCCCGGATCAGAGAAACGACTGGTATGACGGCGAATGTGAGCAGTTAGTTGAAGAGAAGACTGCAGCATGGGCGAGATTGCTGCAACACCGCACGAGGGCGAACGAGGCAACGATACAAACGGGCGCGGAACTGACAAAACTCGGTTTTTCGGAGGAAAAGGCGCCAGCAGTAAGATCGAGAACGTGAAGAGACGGAGCAACTGTACCGCGCTAATAACGCACGAAAGTTCTATGAGAAATTAAACCATTCACGTAAGAGCCACGTGCCGCAGCCTGATATGTGTAAGGACATAAACGGGAACCTTCTTACAAACGAGCGTGAGGTGATCCAAAGGTGGCGGCAGCACTTCGAAGAGCACCTGAATGGTGATGTGGCAGACAACGGTGGCAATATGGTAAGGAACCTAGGAGCACGCGCGCAGGACATGCGACTTCCGGCTCCGAATCTCCAGGAAATCCAGGAGGAGATCGGCCGGCAGAAAAACAACAAAGCCCCTGGAGTTGACCAACTACCAGGAAAGCTGTTTAAACACGGTGGTGAGGCACTGGCTAGAGCGCTGCACTGGGTAATTACCAAGGTTTGGGAGGACGAGGTTCTGCCGCAGGAGTGGATGGAAGGTGTCGTGTGTCCCATCTACAAAAAGGGTGATAAGCTGGATTGTAGCAACTGCAGCGCAATCACATTGCTGAATGCCGCCTACAGGGTACTCTCCCAAATTTTATGCCGCCGACTAACACCAGGCGGGATTTATGGATGAAAGCTGTACCACGAAAACGGATTTCCGAATAAACTGATACGGTTGATCAAGGCGACGATGGATCGGGTGATGTGTGTAGTTCGAGTTTCAAGGGCATTCTCGAGTTCCTTCGAATCGGGCAGAGGGTTACGACAAGGTGATGGCCTTTCGTGTCTGCTCTTCAACATCGCTATGGAAGGGGTAATACGAAGGATTCGACATGAGTGGTACGAAATAGATATTATGGCACGTAGCTTTGAGAGAGGAGCCTACATCAGACTGAAAAGCGAAGCTAAATAGATTGCACTAGTCATCAACACGTCGAAAACGAAGTACATGATAGGAAGAGGCTCAAGAGAAGACAATGTAAGCCATCCACCACGAGTTTGTATCGGTGGTGACGAAATCGAGGTGGTTGAAGAATTCGTATACTTGGGCTCATTGGTGACCGCCGATAACGATACCAGCAGAGAAATTTGGAGACGCATCATGGCAGGAAATCGTACGTACTTTAAACTCCGCAAAACGCTCCGATCGAATAGAGTTCGTCTCCGTACCAAACTGACTATCTACAAAACTAAGGTGACCAGACGTCCCGCGTTTCGCGGGACAGTCCCGCATTTTCGCCATTTGTCCCGCGCTGAAAAGAGTCCCGCGAAATGTCCCGCGTTTCACTTATTTCAAGATTATGTCCCGCGAAATAAAGAAATATTCAATAGATAGAAACATTTATTAAATTATAAATAAAAATTTATCATTTATTATTTGAAAATTTATTATATTGATTGATGATTTTACATTTTCGTCACATACAAAGCATCGCTCCGGAGGCTTGATGAGTGGTCTTTCACCCAACGCCACGGCCACACTCGTATGTTGTTTAAACCTTTTTTCTGCGTCCAAATTATATTTCTTACGGAAAATTTGACAGAAAATACATGGGCTAAATGCCAAATTTTCCGTTTCCGTTGCCGTTCCGTTGTATTGCGTTTGGGGCTTAAGGAAGAGCTAAACAAATTTGTTTAGCTCTTCCTTACTCTGTTTGTTACTAATGATAATTTCATTGAAGATGTGAGAGAGAAACACAGAGAAGAGGTTTCTCCAGGGGTTTCTCATATTGTCATCAACGTCATTTGTATCTTTCCGTCTCCAACAAATTTATAACTGTGGTAGTGCAACGCCGAGCGGCCTTAAAACACGTGTTTGTTGGTTTCCAATTTTATTTCGTCCTAAACTCTAGCGAGTTTGAGGAATTTTGACAAGCCTGCTTTGGTGTATTCTAGTAGTCCTAGTCAAATCCACATGGACACGAGAACGAGGAAAGATGTTTAATTGGATACCTACTAATAGAGCTATAATAAGTGAAATGGAATATTTTACTCAATCTGCAACAATAACAATGCTTTTAAAGTGAAGAACTGAAATCATTTCAAAATTCACAGAAATAATAAATTTTCGAGATTTTGCGGCTATACAGTCTGATTTATAAAAACACATTTTTAAATTTTATCCAACGTTTCGGCATCGGGTTCGATGTCTTCTTCAGGAAAAAAAATGTTTGCTCTTTGTAACGGAACGCCTATCATACTTAACAAAAAGTGATCAATTTTTTTTTCCTGGAAGAAGACATCGAACCCGATGACGAAACGCTGGACAAAATTTAAAAATATGTTCTAATAAATCAGACTGCATAGCCGAAAAATCTCGAAAATCAACACTACAGTAGAAGTCACCAACTAGAAATAATAAAAAAATAACAATGCTCCTTTGGCACAGATTCTGACAGTACTCAATGCTCGATTGGCTCAAGATCTCTGAATGTAGGATCCCTAGCTCAACAATTTCAACTCACATCGTGTTCGTATGTTGTTATTATTTTAGTAAAAACTTAATTCACTTGAAATCTGAGCAAGTTCGACGAATTTTATATAGCTCGGATCTTTTTTTTGTTTCAAGCTTATGGAAAAAAATAATGATGAATCGTCTGTCAGTTTGCGGGGAATAATGAAAAACATGAGTAAGATGTAGGCACTTCAAGCAAATTTGAGCGCTCTGCCTAATTTCATAAAACAAATAATACGATCGCTTTGAATGTTAGCTAGGGTGGGTGTGCCAATTGTCGCCATACTTAAGAATAACTATTTTTTTAAAAATAAGTAAAAGGCATGTGGGTGAACTTTATACATCAAGGGAAAGGCTTTGCTTCCTGCTCCTTAGAACAGCTGTGAAAACCACAATCAAATTTGTTATTAGCCTCAAAATTAATTAACCCATAATAGGAACGCATGCACCAGTTGTGGCACTATTCTTAATTTTGGTTCCTTATTTGGCAAATCCCATTGTTTTCTTATGGGACTGGTCAAATAGGGACCACTAGTGCGACAACTGGTGCAAAGGATGTCAAAAATTAAGCAAAATCAATTTTAACAATTATGCTTTGCTTGTTTTGGAAGAGATCAAAGGTGTTATCGTATCATATGAATATGCTTTATCGATATGAACTTGATTTGCGGTGATTTGATCGGCCATTTGGCATATAAAGCACTAGTGCGACAACTGGTGCTATAGCCACAACTGGTACATCTAGCCTAAATGAATCATGCAACCAATACAAATAAGTTTAACCATCAGGAACTCCCACCGTTGTTAAAAATTGAACAGATTCATTCACAACAGAGTTGGGATTGTGTGATTGATCCAGGTCCAAGCAAGTTCCAGAGGGGTTCATCAAATTTTAAAGTTTTGACTTAAGCACATTTTTGAATAAAAACAAGGATTTAAAAAAAAATGTCCCGCGCTGGCACAAAATATATCTGGTCACATTATACAAAACCCTTATTAGACCGTTAGTCCTGGTAGTCCGCTACAGACACGCGCACTTGGAGTTTTCGAAAGGAAAGTGCTGCGTACCATCTATGGTGGAGTGCAGATGGCGGACTGGGACGATACATGAAGGAAGCGAATGAACCACGAGTTGCATGAGCTGTTGGCAGAACCATCCATTATTGTTCACACCGCGAAAATCGGAAGACTGCGGTGGGCCGGTTACGTAGCCAGAATGTCGGACAGTAATCCGGTGAAAATGTTTCTCGACAACGATCCGACGGGAACAAGAAGGCGAGGTGCACAGCGAGCAAGGTGGATCGATTAGGTGGAGGCTTGCAGACTTGCAGACCCTCCGCAGACCGTGTGGTTGGCGACGTGCAGCCATGGACTGAGCTGAATGGAGAAGACTTTTATGCACTGCACAGGCCACTCCGGCCTTAGTCTGATAATAAATAAATAAAATAAATTTACAATGATAATCGCACAAGCAAATTCTGACGACACTCGAAAGATTTTTCGGCATTTTTGGAGTTGAAAAATGGGAATAACTCTCGATGTAAATTTGAACTGATAATGAATGACGACAAACACACAGACATACACTTAATATTATGCCAACATTACCATCTCCATGATACCAATCAAAATGTAGAAACATCCGACTCCAGAACTCCAGTTTTAGTTAAAAACATTGTAATTCCTACATGGTTCAATTAAACCAGAGGAAAAATCCTAACTGCCAGAGGCAATGCAAATGTATTAATAATAACTAGAAAGTAACATAGCAAATAAGGATGATAGTGTTAAGAAAACACGAAACACCTAGTCTAAGAGATGAATGCATGTATTAGACAATTAGCAAATTAAATTGAAAAAAAAGAAAAAAGCAATTCATCATCTGAACAGGTTCAAACTCCATGTCATAAGCATGTAAGATCATTGCTTCGGACGGCCACTCCACGTGTACACAAATGAACCTTTCAATTAAACTCATTACCGCCCTTTTACATGCGTGCATGGCACCTTTCTGGTCCTTCTGCTAGCACAATACCACCTTGAAGGCATTACTCGATTCGAGTTCAAATTCGCAACCCCTTCAATTTAGACAAACCAGTTCAACCGGAAGCGAAAAGGCATAAATTTCACAGGAATCACAAATCGTGTTCTTCGTCCGACCGCGCGAGCGGCTCATGGTGCCATGCATTCCCTTGTGGTGGTTAGTATCGGCGCTTGGCGTCGAAGGTGTATTATTTCCCTAATTAAAATTACCTCCGTCTTCGAAGGTAATATTAGTTGTTACGGGGTGCGACACTATTTCCGCTTGATATTCCCGGAACAGAGCCGCAGTGATTGCCGAGACTCGTGGCGGCAAAGTTCACTGGCGACTCATCGCAGTAGGCCACCGGAACGCAGTAGGTCGTCGTCATCGGCTCCTCCGATGATGGTGTGCTGAAAAATGTGCCGAAGCAGTGCGCAAAATGCCGCGGGCTAATCATCTTTGCTGTGGTTGTTCCGGCGGTAATCCGACACGATAATGGGAGGTCCCCCTTTTCGGCGCTACTTCAGCCCACCTTACCGCGATCGACCCGATTATGCGATTTACTCGACAACCTGCAGGAGTAAATTTTGCGTGTAATTGATACGATGTTAAAATATTTGCCGTTCGCCTTTTCCCTCTTTGCTTTGTGGAAATGCTTGGAGTCGATCTGACGAGCAAATTATGCGTGCAAACATCCTGAAAGGTGGGCGCTGGAGGGAAAATGCTTGGCGGTTTTCTAAAATTTTATCCATTAATGGAAAAGACGACGAAGGGGTTTTCGGAGCGGTGCTGGCGAGTTAAGGCGAACAGCAGCTCTCGTTTGCTGAATGAGAGAAAAAGCGAGTGAAACACAAACCAAGTGCAAAATTGCAGCGCCACCTTCGATGGGATGCAAAGACTTTTTCCATTAAAGTATTTGCGATTATGTATGAATAATCAATGATGGAATTATGATGGCCGAATGGAGTATGGAGTTGTTCAGTCGAGCAGCAGAAAAACAAAGACCAACTTTTCAATCCATAACACTTGTTCTTTTTACTGCTGGGCTACAAGCTTTTAGGTAAAGCAGGGATTGCACTTTGCTGCTAGCACTGTCTATCGTGGCCGAATGAAAGGTTAATGACAGTTCGATAAAAGTTGTGCGTCTAAGCTGCAACGACGGTGGCCTGGGAGCGATAGCAAAACACTGGCAGGCCCTGGTCATCGGTGAGCATTAGTTCCATGTCAACGGTAACGCCAGCGAAAGGGGCCGAAACTTCCGTCACCAGATTGTAGGTAAGCTCATCGCCAGCAAGCAGAGGACAACTCGCTTGTACGAGAGCAGCGCAGGCATTGGTTTGATCATCCGGGAGGCTCCACGGTATTCTAAAGTTGCCCAAAAACATGTCCAATGAAGCAGTCAGCGTAGTCGTCGGGCGTTCCAAAATAATGTCAATTTCGCTGTCAACCACAGACCCGATCGGGACTACACACGGCTGCTGGGGAACGGTCGTCGGGCATCCTACCACTCGGACTTCAACGGGTAGAGGACCGTCGTGAAAGACGCCTTTAAGATATGGAATCTATAAATATTTTGAGAGATTGCACACAACAACGCTACACTTACAGGGGGCTGGGGTCACCGCGAATACCACCGCTGGAATCGCAAATAAAATGATGCTCAGTTTTAACATGCTGCTTGCCTACAGAACGTCTACTGATTCGATTCGGATTTAATCTTCTTTTACAACGTCTAGCGCTGTTCAGCTTATCGCCGAATAGCTGGTCGGATTGGTTATCGAAGTATCCGCTGCCGCCGAATATTGATGAAAAGATATTGCCCTAGGTAACGCCTGCTTTGATGCGATGAGCCACATCGTTCGAGGTGCGATAAGATAGCGATTTTGTGACTTTAGTAACCTTCAAAGCCAAGTTCAAGACATCATAAGCCCGAACATTCTGTTTGAAGCTGTGACTCTGGAACAAAGCCAACGAGCAATGTTGAAATTCGTAGTTATCGCCGTTTTGTTGCCGGCAGCCATTTTTGGCTTAGCTGTTCGACCATGTGCGTAATACATATACAAATTGAGTTACACATCTTCAGTTTAAATTCGTATAACGGATTGACATTTTTCGTGTCGTTTCATGCATTCTAATCGTGAACTCTAGGTCCCAACAATGCCCCGGTGCCGCTCGAGGTTCGCGTCATCGATTGCTACGAGGAACCATGTGTGATTCCGCTCGGCGGAATGGTCGACATGGATCTGGATTTCATTCCGGACCGTGACAGTGCAACGGTCGAGGCTGCGCTCAACATTTTCCTGGGGAACTTCCGCGTGCCGTACGACCTGCCAGAGGATCAACGCGATGCGTGCAATTTCTTCGCCGGACGAGGCTGCCCGATCAGTCAAGGAGAGAAGATCAACTACCACCTGAGCACTCCGGCCTCGGCCCCATTCGCTGGTGTTACCGTCGATTTGGAACTCCAGCTGACCGGGGACAACGATGAACCACTGTTCTGCTTCCGATCATCTGCCACAATCATCGCCGCCTAGGACTAAGTCGAATTCGAAAAATAAACTCCTCGTTTGTTGAGATAAGGTTGCATACGAACCGAATGCGTTTTTATCAACCGTAGATAATCTGCCAGAGTGATGACTTTCTAAACCTATAATAGATTGCTGACCTGCCTAATTTGCCTCAGTTGTGCATTTGATTCTTGGAATCATGGTCAAAGTGTTGATATTGGTGGCTGCTCTCATTGCAACGGCTCAGGCCATCGTGGTTCATAGTTGTAAGTTTCTTCATAATTTAAATAACTTCTCCGGTAAACTAACGAACCGGCTTCGTAGGCGGAGATGGCTATCCCAACCCGACGCAGGTTATCGTCCCAGGCTGCAGCGTGATGCCGTGTGATGTGCCCAACCTGACGGACTTCAGTTTCTCGGTTCGGTTTGCATCGCCCTTTCCGACCAATACCTTAGACGTTGATGTGACCGCTACATTGGGAGGTTTCAACTTGCCGTATGAGACGCCAGAGCATCTGAGGGATGGGTGCGCCAACATTGACGGCAGCTGCCCGTTGGCAGCCGGTCAGGAAGTTACACTCACTGGAACGGCTCCAGTTGAGGCCCCATTGGTTAATGTTACCGTCCGTTTGCGGTTCGAGATTACCGGAGATGGCGGACAGCCGGCTGTTTGCTTTGCGGCTGACGTTAGACTTGTTTGAAATTTTTAGGGTCTTTGAAAATGAAATAAAAGTCAATAATTTTCACAATGTTTTTTTACCTACACAGGGCACTACTGAATACTTTCCAATCGTAGTAGTGAGGCTTTCGGGAAGCAAGCCTTGTGCCTAGTAGATCAAATGAGTTCTGCAAGATCTGAATCCCCAACACTAATGTCACAGTGTAGGATGTGTAAAATAAAAGCGGGTGGTAAACCAGTTACAGCAAAAATATCACTTTTACACTTTTATTCATTTGGAGAAGTGAGAACGGTGAGACCTGACACGACTGCCCTCTGATGAAACAGGAGGTTTGCGTAGGCCCAATAAGCAGTCTTTAAAAGCTTCGTTTCGTTAAAATAATTGTTTTGTCATTTTTATTTTTTAACATTGCTTTTTCATGTTAAGTGTTTGGCCAATAATGACAAAAGACCGCCAGCTAAGGGTTGTGTACTTAGGTGATAGTGCAGCCTGGCCACTGTTGTTCTTTTATCATCAGCTAGAGTGAGCGTCTGTTCACCAGGAGGTGCGGCTCGAACAGCGTCTGCCTGGTACCCAGCGAATGATTAAACGAAATGCTGTATCGCGTCAGCTATACCTAAGGTGGAAGCCCCATCAGCGCCCCCCCTGACATTAAAAGATTTTTTGCTAATATTTCTAGTATTTCACTTAAATTATTGATCGTTGGATACTTTTAAATACATTCATTTGCGTCTTACACGAGGAATTGTAAGATCTTTCCAAATCCAGGCATATGAGATGTTATAAGATCTCCAAATTGTCCTGGAGTATGAATTAAATGGTCTACCGAATCAACCAAGACTTCCACGATGTCCCCAGCCGCGGTGTCAACCCAATTTTATCTTCTTAGTTCATACCACGAAAAATGGAGATAGAAGAAAAAAAGAACGTTGTTTTTGGCGACCGACTCGGCAACGAAATAAGGACTATGATTGGAAACTCAGGACCCTAAATAAACCTGGACGAGTGAGCCTTCTGGCTCTTGAACTGCAGAAGGTTGGAGTGAACATGGCCGCTATTCAAGAAGTCCTATGGCCCAAATCCGGAGAACGTGAATTCCGAGCCGTGGTCCCCACGACCGACACGCTAACGCTCAGGTTGGTAGAAAGGATTTTTTCCGTCCCATAATCGGTAGGGAGAGCCTCCGCTACCAATGACAATGGCCTACGGCTCCGGTAAATTTCGCTGCTACCAGAGGGATTAGTAGCACCTACTTTGCACGAAAGAACATCCGAAAGCACACCTGGAGACACCCAAATGGTGAAACTTGCAACCAGATAGACCGTGTTCTGGTGGATGGGTGCCATTTCTCGGATGTTATCGATGTGCAGACATTCAGAGGCTTGAATTTTGACTCTGATCACTACCTCGTTGTCAGTAAAATTCGATCACGGTTGTCAACTGTATCGAACGAAAGATCACAGCGAACGATGCGTTACAATATCCAGCGATTGTCGGCGGAGTATCGGCTGAGTACCGCCAGAAGCTCGACGAACGGATAAGTGCAATCAACGTTAGCGACAACATCAACGATCTATGGGAGTCGATCCATGGAGCGGTGAGCACAACAGCACGAGAAGTGGTAGGCACTGCACAGAGGCGACCCAGGACGGGTTGGTTCGATGTGGAGTGTCAGAGAGTGACAGACGAGAAGAACGTTGCCAGAAGCTGGATGTTGGTGTCAGGTACCCGAACGAATAGATATCGGTACAAGGAAGCAAGAGCAGTCGAAAAACGAATCCACTGAAGGAAGAAAAGACAAATGACTTGACAATGTGACTTGATTTGGTCGCATATGAGTCGTAGTGGCTAGTATATGACAGCGGTTCTCAACCTGTTTCTTGAAAGGTATCCCTTCGAACTTTTGCTTGATTTGAGGTACCCCCTCTCGAAAGTAGGTTTCCAATCCTGTTGAAAACATAATTCCGAGCCCTTTTTATTAGAGGCTTCTGAGCCTCTTGTAGAGAGGCTTCCGAGCCTCTTGAAGGCGGTTTTCGAGCCACTTAAATGAAAGCTTCCGTTGCATCTTGAAATAACGCTTCTGAGCCTCTTGATAGTATGCTTCCAAGAATATTGAAAGAAGAATTGTGAGCTTCTTGAAGCGAGGCTTCCGAGCTCTTGAAAGGAGGCTGCCGAGCCTCTTGAAAAAACGTTTCCGAACCACTTGAAAGTAGACTTCCGAGCCTCTTGAAAGCAGGCTTACGAGCCTCTTGAAGGCGGTTTTCGAGCCACTTAAATGAAAGCTTCCGTTGCATCTTGAAATAACGCTTCTGAGCCTCTTGATAGTATGCTTCCAAGAATATTGAAAGAAGAATTCTGAGCTTCTTGAAGCGAGGCTTCCGAGCTCTTGAAAGGAGGCTGCCGAGCCTCTTGAAAGAACGTTTCCGAACCACTTGAAAGTAGACTTCCGAGCCTCTTGAAAGCAGGCTTACGAGCCTCTTGAAAGAAGGCAACCTAACCACTTGAAAGGAGGCTTCCGAACCTCTTGAAAAGAGGCTTCCGAGCCTCTCGAAAGGAGCCTTCCGATCCTCTTGGAAAAAGGCTTCAGAGCCTCTTGAAAGGAGTCTTTTGAGCCTCTTGAAAGGAAGCCTTCAAGCTGCTTGGAAGAAGGCTTCCGAGCATCTTGAAAGGAGGTTTTTGAGTCTCTAGAAAATTAGGCTTTTGAGCCTCTAGAAAAAAAAGCTTTTGAGCTTCTTGAAAGGAGGCTTCCGAGCCTCTTGAAAGAAGGCTTCCGAGCCTTTTGAAAGGAGGCTTACAAGCCTCTTGAAAGGATCCTTCCAAGCCTCTTGGAAAGAGGCTTTGGGGCCTCTCGATAGGAGGGTTTTGAGCCTCTTGAAAAGAGGCTTTCGAGCCTCTAGAAAGGCTCTTGAAAGGAGGCTTCCGAGCCTCTTGAGAGGAGGCTTCCGAGCCTCTTGAGAGGAGGCTTCCGAGCCTCTTGAGAGGAGGCTTCCGAGCCTCTTGAGAGGAGGCTTCCGAGCCTCTTGAGAGGAGGCTTCCGAGCCTCTTGAGAGGAGGCTTCCAGGCCTCTTGAGAGGAGGCTTCCAAGCCTCTTGAGAGGAGGCTTCCGAGCCTCTTGAGGAGGAGGCTTCGAGCCTCTTGAGAGGAGGCTTCCAGGCCTCTTGAGAGGAGGCTTCCAGGCCTCTTGAGGAGGAGGCTTCCAGGCCTCTTGAGAGGAGGCTTCCAGGCCTCTTGAGGAGGAGGCTGAGGCCTCTTGAGGAGGCTTCCAGGCCTCTTGAGAGGAGGCTTCCAGGCCTCTTGAGGAGGCTTCCAGGCCTCTTGAGAGGAGGCTTCCAGGCCTCTTGAGAGGAGGCTTGAGGCCTCTTGTGAGGAGGCTTCTGAGCCTCTTGAGAGGAGGCTTCCGAGCCTCTTGAGGAGGCTTCCAGGCCTCTTGAGAGGAGGCTTCCAGGCCTCTTGAGAGGAGGCTTCCAGGCCTCTTGAGAGGAGGCTTCCAGGCCTCTTGAGAGGAGGCTTCCAGGCCTCTTGAGAGGAGGCTTCCTGGGCTCTTGAGAGGAGGCTTCCAGGGCTCTTGAGAGGGGGCTTCCAGGCCTCTTGAGAGGAGGCTTCCAGGCCTCTTGAGAGGAGGCTTCCGAGCCTCTTGAGAGGAGGCTTCCGAGCCTCTTGAGAGGAGGCTTCCGAGCCTCTTGAGAGGAGGCTTCCGAGCCTCTAGAGAGGAGGGTTCCGAGCCTCTTGAGAGGAGGCTTCCGAGCCTCTTGAAAGGAGGCTTCCGAGCCTCTTGAAAGGAGGCTTCCGAACCTCTTGAAAGGAGGCTTCCGAGCCTCTTGAAAGGAAGCCTGCAAGCTGCTTAGAAGAAGGCTTCCGAGAGGCGTAAAAGGATGCTTCTAATCCTCTTGCAACGAAGCAACCGAGTTTTAGTGAAAAAAAAATCATTTTGTTCATTCGACGTTCTGTTCGTTTTATATTTTGTTCCGCAGCCCTTCATACATTGTGCTGGTTGTGGAAGGCAGGATTCAATTGGGATTTATTGATCGCATTACATATTATGTACAATATAAATTTTTGAAATAGAAAATACGCAATTATCAATACTTTATCAATGAATTTTGATTGAAATTGTAAAATGTCCGCCATTACGCATTTTTGTCCGAGGTACCCCCTAGGGCCAGCGAAGGTACCCCCAGGGGTACATGTACCCCAGGTTGAGAACCGCTGGTATGTGACAAGTGTGCTACTCGGGATATTATGTCGAAAATATGGGAAGACGAGGAATTGCCTGCTAGCTGGTTGGACGGCCTCATTTGCCCTCTCTTAAAGAAAGGGCACAGACTGGAGTGCGTCAATTACCGAGGAATAACCCTTCTTAATTCGGCGTACAAAATTTTGTCCCGTATCTGGATAAATCTGGAGATATCTGGAAAGAATTCCACGTGCTATACATTGAGTGGCGTTCACACAGCCTCAACCCTAGATCTTCCTCGACAGACGGTGGAATTCGATGGGCTACAATACAAATTTCCTTATCTGAAGGGGTTGCCAGTATCCAGCTACAAAGACGCAATTCCGAGAATATTCATTGGTCTAAAAAATACTAAACTGAAGACGACTCTCAAGCTTCGGGAAGGTGGTGGCGACGAACAAGTCACAGCAAAAACACGGTTGGGCTGAACTTTATACGGGGAGTCAGGAGCAATAGAAATTGCGTCATGACACCGAGTCTTGCGCGTCAAAAGAAGCAGATCTCCACGAATTATTGAAATCTTTTTTTCGCGATCGGGGGAGGGTGTTGAGGAAAACGAAATGATCAAATAAAAGACAGAGAGACGAGCGCGAGAAATTCTGGGAGCGACAACGGTGCGCATGAAATCAGGAAAGTTTCAAACGGGCCTTCTATGGAGATACGACAGAGTAGAATTTCCCGACAGCAAACCGATGGCGGAGAAACGACTGCGATGCCTCAAGATTTGGCTATGCAAAAGTCCAGACTTATTCGAAAAGGTGCAGCAGCAGATGATCGATTATGTTGAAAACGGCTATGCTCGTAAGACCACCATGAATGAATTAGAGCAAACTATTCCACGTCAGGTGTAGTATTTACCACTAAGCGTAGTCCACAATTCCAAAAAGTCTGAGAAGGTACGTTTTGTATGGGACTCCATTTTTTTCTTGTGTGCAATATTGGGTACAAGTTCCGTAGTAACGACGACCTGTAATTTTCAAAAGGGATGTAAAAATGAGTCGAATCGAACGGATCCTTAAAAAAAAAGACAGAATCACCGTCTTCGACCAAAGGTCGCACAGACTAAACATTTAACATCTAGCATGAGACAACGGACAGGACATTCACACAACACCCAGTGAACCAGTGAGGGGCAGCAGGGACTATATCCAAGGGCTTGACGACCCCTCCCCAGGTTTTCTGCGAGTTGTGGCGCCTGCCTAGGATGTGGTGGGGTTTGACAGTGGGCCCTGTTAAACCTCTATGAAAAACTGCATGTATCCGCAAGTAGGCTCCGCCAAAGCGACCGTGTGCCGCTCAAAGCGTACAAGCTCAAGTCCTGGTGTTAGGTGGGACGCTAAACAGCCCTGACACGACGGCTCTTCGACAAGACAGGAGGTTTGCGCAGGCCCAACGACATTTAAGATAATACGACTCGATATAATCGGCAACGAACTAGATGATCACGATTGGAAGCTTGGAACATGGAACTGCAAGTCGCTAGGTTTCGCAGGTTGCGATAGGATAATCTAAAATGAATTACAACCCCGCAGCTTCGATGTCGTAGCGCTGCAGGAAATCTGCTGGACAGGACAGAAAGTGTGGAAAAGCGGGCATCGAGCGGCTACCTTCTACCAAAGCTGTGGCACCACCAACAAGTTGGGAACCGGCTTCATAGTGCTGGGAACGATGCGTCAACGCGGCGCGATTGGGTGGCAGCCAATCAACGCAAGGATGTGCAAGCTGAGAATAAAAGGTCGATTCTTCAACTAAAGCATCATCAACGTGCACAGCCCACATGAAGGGAGACCCGACGATGAGAAAGAAGCGTCTTATGTACAGCTGGAGCAGACATACGATGGATGCCCACTGCGGGACGTCAAAATCGTCATCGGTGACATGAACGCTCAGGTAGGAAGGGAGGAAATGTATATACCGGTCATCGGACCGGATAGTCTGCATACCGTACCGAACGACAGCGGCCAACGAAGCATCATCTTTGCAGCCTCCCGCGGAATGGTAGTCCGAAGCACTTTCTTCCCCCGCAAGAATATCCACAAGGCCACATGGAAATCACCTAATCAAGTAACGGAAAACCAAATCGACCACGTTCCAAACGACGGTAATTTTTTCTCCGACATCACGAACGTACGCACTTACCGCAGTGCGAATATTGAATCCGATCAATACCTCGTTGCAGTATGTCAGCGCTCAAAACTCTTGACGGTGTGCAACACGCGTCGGAGTCGTCTGCCGCGGCTAAACATTGGGCGGCTACAAGACCCAAGACTGCGCGCAGCAGCTGGAAGTGGCACTCCCAACGGAAGAGCAGCTAGGCGCAGCATCTCTTGAAGATGGCTGGAGAGATACTCGATCCGCCATTGGGAGCACCGCAACCGCTGCACTAGGCACGGTGGTTCCGGATCAGAGAAACGACTGGTATGACGGTGAATGTGAGCAGTTAGGTGAGGAGAAGAATGCAGCATGGGCGAGATTGCTGCAACACCGCACGAGGGCGAACGAGGCACGATATAAACGGGCGCGGTACAAACAAAACTCGTTTTTCCGGAGGAAGAAGCGCCAGCAGGAAGATCGAGACCTGGAAGAGACGGAGGAACTGTACCGCGCTAATAACGCACGAAAGTTCTACATATGTTGTTGAATCGTTCACGTTGAACCGTTTACGTAAGGGCCACGTGCCACAGCCCGATATGTGTAAGGACATAAATGGGAACCTTCTTACAAACGAGCGTGAGGTGATCCAAAGGTTGCGGCAGCACTACGAAGAGCACCTGAATGGCGATATGGCAGACAACGGTGGCGGTATCGTAATGAACCTAGGAGCACGCGCAGGACATGCGACTTCCGGCTCCGAATCTCCAGGAAATCCAGGAGGGGATCGGCCGGCTGAAAAACAACAAAGCCCCTGGAGTTGACCAACTACCAGGAGAGCTGTTTAAACACGGTGGTGAGGCACTGGCTAGAACGCTGCACTGGGTGATTACCAAGGTTTGGAAGGATGAGGTTCTGCCGCAGGAGTAGATGGAAGGTGTCGTGTGTCCCATCTACAAAAAGGGCGATAAGCTGGATTGTAGCAACTTCCGCGCAATCACATTGCTGAACGCCGTCTACAAGGTACTCTCCCAAATTTTATGCCACCGACTAACACCAATTGCAAGAGAGTTCGTGGGGCAGTATCAGGCGGGATCGATCGGGACCAGCTATAGCAGCTAATGCACGAAAATGGATTTCCGGATAAACTGATATGGTTGATCAATGCGACGATGGATCGGGTGATGTGCGTAGTTCGAGTTTCAGGGGCATTCTCGAGTCCCTTCGAAACGCGTAGAGGGTTACGTCAAGGTGATGGTCTTTCGTGTCTGCTATTCAACATCGCTTTGGAAGGAGTAATACGAAGGGCAGGGATTGACACGAGTTGTATGATTTTCACGAAGTCCGTCCAGTTATTTGGTTTCGCCTACGACATTGATATCATAGCACGTAACTTTGAGAGGATGGAGGAAGCCTACATCAGACTGAAAAGCGAAGCTAAACGGATTGGACTAGTCATCAACACGTCGTATATGATAGGAAGAGGCTCAAGAGAGGTCAATGTAAGCAACCCACCACGAGTTTCTATCGGTGGTGACGAAATCGAGGTGGTTGAAGAATTCGTGTACTTGGACTCACTGGTGACCGCCGATAACGATACCAGCAGAGAAATTCGGAGACGTCTCATGGAAAGAAATCGTACGTACTTTGGATTCCGCAAAACGCTCCGATCGATTAGAGTTCGCCACTTTACCAAACTGGCAATCTACAAAACGCTCATTAGACCGGTAGTCCTCTACGGACACGAGACCTGGACGATGCTCATGGAGGACCAACGCGCACTTGGAGTTTTCGAAAGGAAAGTGCTGCGTACCATCTATGGTGGGGTGCAGTTGGCGGACGGTACGTGGAGGAGGCGAGTGAACCACGAGTTGCATCAGCTGTTGGGAGAACCATCCATCGTTCACACTGCGTGGTTGGTGAAGTGCAGCCAGGTTGGCGGCAATACTACGACATGGAGTTTCGGATGAACTGATACGGTTTATCAAGGCGGCGATGGATCGGGTGATGTGCGTAGTTCGAGTTTCGGTAGGAGGGTTGCGGCAAGTTGATGGTCTTTCTTCCTGCTATTCAACATCGCTTTGAAGGGAGTAGTATAAAGGGCAGCAATTGACACAAGTGCCATGATTTTCACGAAGTCCGTTCAGCTATTTGGTTTCGCCGACCAATTGATATTACGGCACGTAACTTTGAAAAGATGGAAGAAACCTACATTAGACTGAAAATGGAAGCAAAGCGGATGTGGACTATTTAGTTATCAACACGTCGAAGACGAAACACACAATTATTTTTTTTCACCGAGATCTCAGCATTGTTGTTTCATTTTCCTGGGGTGGGCACCGTCGAGTTTAAGCAAACATGATTATTGCCGAGATCTCAGTAAAAGTGACGTTTCGGCTACTGAGATACGGAAATATTTTGCTGAGACTCAGTAATAAACGAAATTTTCTGCCGAGGTTCTCGAGAGAACAATGTTAGCCACCCCCCACGAGTTGACGAAATCGAGGTGGTTGAATAATTCGTGTTTTGGGCTCACTGGTGATCTCTGATAACGATACCCGCAGATAAATGCAGAGACGCAAAATGGAAAGAAATCGTACGTACTTTGGACTCCGCAAAACGCTTCGATCGAACGGAGTTCACCACCGTACCAAACTAACTACAAAACACTACATGGCAATTTTGAAAGGTATGGTGCAGCTGGTGGATGGTACATGGAGGAGGCGAGTAAACCGCGAGTCAGCTGTTGGGAGAACCATCCATCGTTCAAACCACGAAAATCGGAAGACTCTGGTGGGCCGGGCACGTAGTCAGAATATCGAAAACAGTAACCCAGAGAAAATGGTTCTCGATATTGAACCAACTGGAACAAGAAGGTGAGGTGCGCAGCGAGCAAAGTGGATCGATCAGGTGGAAGACGATTTGCGGACCCGCAGCAGACTGCGTGGTTGGCGACATGTAACCAGGGACGGAGCTGAATGAAACTCTGGCCTTAGTCTGAGAAAAAAATATGCGACAGTATAGACCGCGAAGATCTATGGGAAATTATGGACGAGAAAGGCTTTCCCGGGAAACTAGCCAGACTGATCAAAGCAACGGTGGATGATGTGCAAAACTGTGTAAAGCTTTCGTGCGGACACTCCAGTTTTTTTTTTCAAATCTCGCCGTGGACTAAGACAAGGTGTTGGACTTTCGTCCCTGTTGTTCAACATTGCGCTAGAAGGTGTCATGCGGAGAGCCGGGTGGAACAGCTGGGGTACGATTTTTAACAGATCCAGTCAATTTATTTGTTTCGCAGATGACACGGACATTGCCGGTCGAACATTTGCAAATGTGGCAGAACTGTACTGCCGCTAACCGCATGTCGAGCACATCTGTATATGGAGGCCCATATACAGATGTGCTCGACTTGCGGTTAGCGGCAGTGTACACCCGCATGAAACGTAAAGCAACAAAAGTTTGACTGGTGGTGAATGCATCGAAGACAGAGTACGTGCTATTGGGCGGAACCAAGTGCAACAGGGTCCGCCTTGGAAAAATTGTTACGAAAGCCGGGGATACTTTTGAGGTGGTCTGTGGCTACTGTGGGTTCCTTAAGAAACTGCTATCAAAAAAGATTCACATCCGCAACAATTGCGTCATGTACAAATCGCTCATAAGACGGTAGTCCTCGACGGACACGTAACTTGCAAGCACTCGGAGTATTCGAGTGACGGGTGCTTAGGACCATCTTTGGTGGTGTGCAAGAGGACGATGTGTGGCGGTGAAGGCTGAACCACTAGTTCCCAAAATAAACAGAGCTCCCTTCGCATCAATAGTTAAACCAAAAACACTTTAACGTTATGTTTATGTATAAGATAAATAGATATATAGTTTAATAGATAGTAGATGGATAGTAGACTGGCCCAGATTAGTATGGGGAGAAAAAAATGTTGTCGAATTCCACGGGGCACCCCCCAGAATTGTGTCTTTGGGTGAGAAAATCAATCTCTGAAAATTTCAGCTCAATCGCTTGTTGCATAAGCTGGCGCATTTGATTTGAAGTTTGTATGGGGATTTCAGCCAAAATGTATAGGAAAATACACCTCCGTCACTCATTCGATCTGGAAATTGGTTCTGATTGCTCGATTGACCTCAGAACTGCAAAAACGGCAGTTGGTATGCTACAGAACAATTTCACAGAACATTGCATGATGATTAAATGAACTTTTATATAGTTTTCGGCTGGTTTATTAGGAGCTGATTTGTGTATTTTTGGATTTTTTGATCGAATCGCATCAGCCAAAGCCTATATAAAATTTTATTTAATCATCATACAATGTTCTGTGAAATTGTTCTGTAGCATACCAACTGCCGTTTTTGCAATTCTGAGGTCAATCGAGCAATCAGAACCAATTTCCAGATCGAATGAGTGACGGAGGTGTATTTTCCTATACATTTTGGCTGAAATCCCCATACAAACTTCAAATCAAATGCGCCAGCTTATGCAACAAGCGATTGAGCTGAAATTTTCAGAGATTGGTTTTCTCACCCAAAGACACAATTCTGGGGGGTGCCCCGTGGAATTACTCAACTTTTTGTTTCCTGGGCCAGTCTAATGGATAGTTACCAAATTATTGGCTAATATTATCACCTTTGTTTAAATCTAGTCTGTGATCAAAGCATCGAACTGCAAGCAGGTGACATGTGAACCATCATCCGCTAGCAAGCCAACCTCGATTAGTACGGTCACTCCGCTCAGTGGCAAATATTGACCTTCCATGTCCAAGTCGTAGTTGAAAACCTGTCCTGCTGACACCGGGCACGTTCCGGCAGGGGTTCCAATCGAACAAGCATCTTCCAATCCATCCGGCATCGGGAATGGGATTTGCAGGCCAGCCAGCCGGATCGTGATGTACGCCTCGAGTCCGTTGGTGTTCACGGGACTGGTGATTCCGATGCCATGGGCGAGCAGACGTTGTCCGTTGACAATCGGACAGGGCGATCCGGTGCAATCGTTGACGTTCACCGACTGTGGCACGCCGGCACCGTTGGGGCACTGGCGAACTGGTGTCTGGGCCAGGATGGCCGGTACCATCAAAGCGGTGATCAGCAGGAATTTGAACATTGTGTTTGCGTTTGTCAAGGTTGACTGCATCTCGATTCGCAGGGAGGTTCAGTTTTAAAGGAGTGCCTTTTGCTGAAGATTAAATAATCAGGAGGAGTGTAATCATTGTAAATATATTTTTAGCCTCATACGACTTAAGATTTTAGGGGGTCAAATTATAAATCACTCCCGATTCCATCGACTTTCAAAGACATAACATTATTATCAAAATACGAAATTCCCAACCATGTAATTGTCGAAGAAAAATAAATTCTTCAGAAACACGAAGCTTCAGTGATTAGATAACATCTGCTCGTGCAGTGGTGCAAATTTATCGGCATTTAGTGTTATCTTCTCTTCTTCTTCTGCTTCTTCATTGACATTACATCCCCCATTGGGACATTGCCGCCTCGCAGCTTAGTGTTCATTAAGCACTTCCACAGTTATTAACTGAGAGATTTCTAAGCCAAGTAACCATTTCTGCATTTGTATGTCATGAGGCCAACACGACGATACTTTTATGCCCAGGGAAGTCGAAGCAATTTCCAATCCGAAAATTGTTTAGACCAGCACCGGGAATCGAACCCAGCCACCCCCAGCATGGTCTTGCTTTTTAGCTGCGCGTCTTACCGCACGGCTAAGGAGGGCCCCATTTAGTGTTATCAACCGATTGTAAATAATGGAACTGATAAGTAGCGATTTAAAAGCACATTTTTGAGCTTTATGTGTACTTCAGAGGTAACGCCATCTATGAGTAAATTTGATGGAATCCATTGAGCGAATCGCATAATGTAGCGTGCACATTCTCAAATATGTTGGACCAGCATTGTTTCTGTCGAAAAATTATTCGACTGCTGCATTATTTACCCGTGTATGAGTTGTTTGAGAAACCGTTTGAAAGTTTGGCAGCTTGAGCAGACGTGAGCGCAGTACCAATGTTGTCCAGAACTGCTTGAGCGTTTGTAGTGAAGTTGCTGAAACACTCATACATTTTTGATGATTGATACTCAGATCATTCGTGTGTAATATTCTTCGTCGATCAATTTGCTTTTTGCCTTTCTGGTAAACTAAGTATACGTAGAAGCTATATGATCACTGCTGACAGGCACTGTTAAACGTATTTTTTACGTCAATCATTACTATTGCGCAGAATCTATTGCCACACCTTTTTTATTGGATGCTTTCTCTGTGACTTCAACGACCGCCTTAATTGCATCCACCGTCGATCTGCCAATTCGGAGTCCGAACTGCTTCTCCGATAATCCGATCTCGCCCTTCATGAATTCAGCCTATTAAGGATAAACCTTTCCAGAAGCTTCTCCATTGTATCCAGCAGGCATATGGCGGATGGCCCTATAGGGTGATGGATTCCCCGACGGTTTTCCAGGTTTAGGCAGTAACACCAGTTTCTTAATCTTCCACGTATTCGGAAAGTAGCCATCTGCTAGGCATCTCTGCAGCACCATCCGGAACAAATCTAGAAACGCCAGTATCGCAGTTTGGAATTCTATCCGGGCCCGGAGCTTTCTTCATCTTCAGATCTTTCGCCACTGATGACAGCTCGTCGTTGGAGACTTGCATACCTGAAGGCTAGGGATCAGGATGGGAATCTGAAAATAATCGTGGGAGATTGATTGCGATTGCTATTGATCTTATATACTAATAAAATGAATTATTGATAGGGTTTGCGGTAACATATGCCGGCCCCCGTTGAAAGGTTAGGCCTTTCAACCAATCGTGTATACATACTTCGATTCACATCTTACACTAATACTACGGTCATCACTGTGCTGCTTCTCCTAACAGGCGATTTTCCTCTTTGTTTGATTTGAGTCTTCTTCTAAACGTTAACGTCATCGTTAAGGCTCGAGTCAGGTCGCCAGGCTTGGTTGTGGGTTTGGCGGCTCCTGATAGGATCATCCTGCCTGGTATGCTCAAATGGTGGAACACCTGTTAGACGTCGGGCTTGGGCGCACTTGAACCGGGATAGAGTCGCCGTCGATGGATCCAGGATACATGCCGGAGTACAAAACATTCCTTAATTTTTGGAAATTTCAATGACAAACAATACTTACAAGGCTCGTTGCGCAGTATGACAATACCACGATGGTAGGCGTCAGTGCTAAAAGGCCTCTGAAACCTCCTTGGTATGCGCAGGGCGCACCGGAAGCACGCAATTTTTTTATATGGCCCGTCGAAACTCTCCGTCGGCTGTCTTCACGTCGACGACCCTGATGTTGCCGTCAGCTTCACGAATGGCTTGGGTGACTCTTCCATATCGCCACTTTGCGGAGGAAGATTGTTATCCTTGAGGGGCACCATTGTGCCCACTTCGACGTTGTTCCGGACCTGAGTCAACTTGGTGCGTGGGTGAAGGCCAGACAAATAATCCGTAGACCAGCGTTTCCATAGTCGTCGGAGGATCTCTTGCGAACGATCGAGGCGATTCCAAGGAACTTCGGAAAAGTCAGGCTCAGGGAAGGACGTCAAGGGTCGATGAATTAAAAAGTGACCCGGAGTCAAAACGCCCAGGTCGTTTAGGACGGCGGAGATCGGAGTAAGTGGTCTGGAGTTCAGACAGGCTTCAATACAAACCAACAACGTGACGAACTCATCTTGCGACGGAACGGAATTGCCAACGGTCGAACGTAAATGCTGCTTAAATGATTTTACCGCCGCCTCCCACAACCCTCCGAAGTTCGGACGGAATGAATTTGAAGCGAATTTCGTCGTTGGCTGTTTGGTTCACAATCGCATTCTGGTGTTGTGGAATCCATTGTTGTGGAATTATTTGGCTAGTTCTGCTAGTTCTCGAGGCAGCTCCTCTAATGTTTTCCTTTGCGACCGATGTAATGCCGCGAGAAAAGCGACCGTTGAGAGGTCATTGACCACTTAGGCAGATGAAGCACTTAGCGATATAGCACTTAGTAGAAACTGCTTTGCGATTCTTCCGATAATAGAATGGTCCACTTAGATCAACGCCGGTGTTGAGGAAAGGCAAAGAAGGCGTTACCTTTTCTGGGGGCAAATCTCCCATGAGTTGCCCAGAACAGTAGGCTTACATTGAAAACAATTGACGCATGAATGAACCACACTCCGTGTCAAGTAACGGATGCGTAGCGGCCAGAACTTTTTTTGTGTGTCTTTATTAAGGAGACTTTCAGCCCTAGGATGGCTCGTCTCCGGATACGGCCAGAACTTCTCCCGGATACTTGCCACAAGCAATTGTGGTCCGGCGTGTAGATATTTGCGACGATAGTGCTCCATAATAGCTTCAGTCAGCGGGTGACGAGCCGGAAGGATTATTGGATGCTTTCTGTCCTCGAAATCAACGCATTTTTAAGACGCCCACAAACACGTAGAATGTCGTCCTTCAGAACAGGCGCAAGATTCTTCAAAGGTGAAGTCGACTTCACTTGTCCGTCGGAAGCTACTGAGGCGATCTCGTTTGGGAACACTTATGTTTGTGCTAAGCGTACCAATGATGAAATGACTTGATTTAGTTCAGTGGTTTATAGAAATCCTAATCTGCGACGAGAGTGGCTTTCTGGCTTAATATTGTAGACGAAACGTTGGATCAGGGAAATTAGACGAACTAGTGATGGAAAGGACAAACGTAGGTGAAATAGCTGATTCGGTTCCTGGGTGTGAATCGGTAGCGATACGCATCGTTCTTCTAATGCTTCAGTTGGAAGCTCCTGTAATTTCGCTTGTAGGAGCGTGACGGTCCTGTCCACCAAACCGTGGCTTCCTTCAATTGATTAGGTTCCATCTCGCGTGATATTATGTCCACAGGGTTGTCCATGCCCGATACATGAGCCCATACACCATTCGCTGTTAGGTGTTGGACTTCTGAAACCCGATTCGCCACAAAAGTTTGCCAGAAGAAGGATCGGGTTTTCAGAGCGATGCTGGAGTTGACCTTATGGTACAAATGACTCAGTAGTAGAGCCGCAGATAGCTCCAGCCTGGGTAGACTGACCCTTTTCTGCCTTCTAGAGTCTCCAAGTGGGGCCACTTTGGATTTGGCTGTCAGAAGACGCACGGAAATGCTACCGTCATTAGAGACCGTTCGAATATACAGGCATGCACCGTATGTTCGGATCGATGCATCACAGAAGCCGTGCAGCTCCACATTTACATAAATATGAAAAAAGGACCGGAAAACTAACGGGACATATGGCACTCCAAAAAGTTGTCTGAAATTTTTGCTGGTCCGTGAAGTTTTCCAATTCAAATAAAGTTTGCTTCCGAGGCTTTTGAAAAGAGGCAACATCAGAGCATTTTGCAGTCTCTTGGAGGATTTTGCCAAGTCTGTTGAAATCAGGCTTCCGAGCCTCTTGAAAGGAGGCTTCCGGGCCTCCTGAGAGGAGGCTTCCAGGTCTCTTGAAAGGAGGCTTCCGGGCCTCTTGAAAGGAGGCTTCCGGGCCTCTTGAAAGGAGGCTTCCGGGCCTCTTGAAAGGAGGCTTCCGGGCCTCTTGAAAGGAGGCTTCCGGGCCTCTTGAAAGGAGGCTTCCGGGCCTCTTGGAAGGAGGCTTCCGGGCTTCTTGAAAGGAGGCTTCCGGGCCTCTTGAATGGAGGCTCCCGGGCCTCTTGAAAGGAGGCTTCCGGGCCTCTTGAAAGGAGGCTTCCGGGCCTCTTGAAAGGAGGCTTCCGGGCCTCTTGAAAGGAGGCTTCCGGGCCTCTTGAAAGGGTGTTTCCGGGCTTCTTGAAAGGAGTCTTCCGAGCCTCTTGAAAGCAGACTTCCAACCCTCTTGCAACGGAGCTATTTAGCTTTCTGGAAAAAGCCGTCATGCCTCTCAAATAAAGGCCTCCGAGCCTTCTATGTTTGTCCCACAGCTTTTAATACACTGTGCTGTTTGTAATGGCAGGATTTAATAGGTTCTGATTCACTGATCACCGTGCATATTATGTACAATATAAAGTTTTGGAATAAAAAATTTCACAATTATCGATAAGTGGTTATTGGAATTGTAATACATCCGCCATTACGCATTATTGTTCGAAGTACCCCCTGAGGCCAGCGAAGGTACCCCCAGGGGTACATGTACCCCAGGTTGAGAACCGCTGTTCTAGTAATAGAGTTCGTGAGTGACCATTTAGGAATGGTATAGTGGAGTAGATCGGTTGCCGGTTCCCATATCAATCCCAGAGTTTTTCTGGTAGACGGTGTGTCCAGAGCAAGCATCGAGCGCTCGTCGCGTAGCTCGGATGGTATGGCTGACAGTATGGCATTTGAGTTGGATGCCCACTTACGTAGACTAAACCCAGCTGACTTCAGTAGGTTCCGAAGCTGGATACATAGTGGTACTCCATCGTCCTCATCTTCGACTCCGGTAAGCATGTCGTCTATATAAAAATCTTTGGCTAATATTTCCGCCGCTTGAGGGAAATCGTTGGATCCTTGTTTAGACAACTCTAGAGGGCACCTGGTGGTCAAATACGGTGCCGAAGCCGTACCATAGATGATGGTGATAAGTTCGAACGTTTCCGCCAATTTTTTTTTTTAATCTTTAGTAACGTGATTTTTTAAATTATAAAGTTCATCACGAGTTTCCGCCAAAGGATACGTTGAACAGGGAAGTCAGTTGGATGTACACGGATCTAACGATAAAATTTTTCAGCATCTGCGATAATGGCATACTGACGCATCCGAAAGCGAAGCGAAATTGCATACAAGTCATCTTGTACGACAGGTCTTACCAAAAGCGCCTGGTTTAGTGACACGCCAGAGTCAGCTCGGCAGGAGGCGTCGAATACTATCCTCAATTTCGTGGTGGTACTATCCGCCTTCTCCACGCCATGATGTGGAAGGTAGTAGGATGGGAAGCAATCGTTGACGTCGTTGATTTCTCTCATGTGGTTGAGTTGCAAGTACTCCGTTATGAAGGTTTAGGGTCATTTGGCCGAATGCCGTTTGGCCGAATGTCATTTGGCCGAATGCCATTTGGCCGAATGCCGTTTGGCCGAATAGTTGAAATACGTTTCCTAATGAAGGGAGTAGAAAGAAGGACGAAAGAAGAAGGGTGAAGGAAGAAGGAAGAATGGTGGAGAAAAGGGAAGAGGGAAGAAGGAAGATGGAAGAGAGAAGAAGGAAGAAAGAAGAAGAAAGAAGGAGAAAGGAAGAAGGAAGAAGGAAGAAGGAAGAAGGAAGAAGGAAAAAGGAAGAAAGAAGAAGGAAGAAGGAAGAAGGAAGAAGGAAGAAGGAAGAAGGAAAAAGGAAGAAGGAAGAAGGAAGAAGGAAGAAGGAAGAAGGAAGAAGGAAGAAGAAAGAAGGAAGAAGGAAGAAGGAAGAAGGAAGAAGGAAGAAGGAAGAAGGAAAAAGGAAGAAGGAAGAAGGAAGAAGGAAGAGGGAAGAAGAAAGAAGGGAGAAGCAAGAAGGAAGAAGGAAGAAATAAGAAGGAAGAAGGAAGAAGGGAGAAGGAAGAAGGGAGAAGGAAGAAGGAAGGAGGATGAAGGAAGAAGGAAGAAGGAAGAAAGAAGAAAGAAGAAGGAATAAGGAATAAGGAATAAGGAATAAGGAAGAAGGAATAAGGAATAAGGAAGAAGGAAAATGGAAGAAGGAAGAAAGGAGGAGGAAAAATGAAGAAGGAAGAAAGAAGAAAGAAGATAGAGGATGGAAAAATGAAGAAAGAAAAAAGAAGGAAGATGGAAGAAGGAAGATGGAAGAAGGAAGAAAGAAGAAAAAAAGGAAGTGAAGAAGGACCACTCGTAAACTGAGGTCAATTTTTTTAACTATTCGGTCAAACGGCATTCGGCCAAACGACCCGTTCGGCTAAACGGCATTCGGCCAAATGGCCTGCCACCGTTATGAACGCAGTATATGCCTGCTTCAGATTTGGGTTAACATCAAGTCAACGTTCCAGTGCATGGAATCTGTTAACCGCAATATTCTTGGAGCGCCCGAGCTGGGACAGAATATCGGTGCGCTTGGGTAGTGTTACCACGAATCGCCCCGACTCATCTCGGAATGTGTTGGCTACGAAATGCTCTGCACAGAGAGTTTCATCGGGAAACTGTGTACAGGGTTACCAGCAGGACTCCAGTTCCCAAATACGAGAGATTGTGTCTTCAACCTTCTCCATGCTGCAAACGTGGGTGTTGGAAATTGCCAACAACGGAAGGTTTCCGAAATAATAACCCCGGAATGAAACGACCGTTATTTGGGTTTTACAGTAAAGGGAGTTATTATTTTCCTGAAATTCATGCGGAATCATAGTGATATATATGTATTTTTAAGTTTTCACAATATTGATATGAAATAACCATGCATCAGATAGTCAAGGGTCAAAAAAACTCACGTTTATTCCCGTTTGTGTGTCTAATCTACGTCGGTCCACGAACCAGTCTAGTATGTCTATGTCGAATCTGATGAATTGTTCCTACGATACTGAATGATTCTTATGTAGATCTGCACTTCGCACGTACTATATATCCGTACTATAATTTATAGATAAATTTAATAATTGCATGATTTTTAATTAGATAGACAGTTTACCACTTTAGTTCATAGGTTCCAATAGGTTTTAAGGTTAAGTGTCCGTATATAATTTTATGCTTTGACTCCTAATACTGGATTAAACTAAATTAGGCTAAATTAGGATGCGTTAATAGGAATTTATATTTCAATCTACTCACACGATGCCTGGAGTGTAATAATTCACTAAATCGCTATAGTAATAATAAATTCACCGTAGAATATTAAATTTAACTGCCTCACTTTCTAAATCTGCCGTGTTTACCACATGACATGCATTATTGTGTCCTATATCTGTTGTCCCTTTATCTCTCTACATCGCACAGACTCACCGATGTGACTGTGTGGAATCTGTCATTCCGTCATACCTGCTTATCGTACCTATCGGTGAGGGGTACAGCGATCTATCCGATAGAGAGGCCCAACTAGTAGAGGCGCGTTGGCGCGTTCGCCAACAGTCCCCCCAGGTACGATGGCCGCGTGGCCAGCTTAATCCGTAACGCGCCGCACGTCTAGCACGGCTAATTTGGCTACTGGTCGCTCGTAGAGGCCGCAGGTTGTCCTCACCGTCGCTGATCTAGGTTGGCCATCCCGCCCGGGATGAATGCAGATCACTCGGCCTTTTGGCCAACAGTTCCGGGGTAATCTAGGGTCGATAATTATTACAACATCGTCGTTTTCTATAGGCTTCGTATCGGTGAACCATTTAGTTCGGCGAGTTATCTCAGGCAAATAGTCGCTGACCCATCTTTGCCAGAACCGGTTGGCCTGAAGTTGAGATAATCGCCAGCATTGGCGTAGCGCCGTGCCACTATCATCCATAGTGCACAGCGGTTTCACTCCATTAGACGACCCAAGCAGGAAGTGGTTGGGTGTTAAAGCTGGTGCTGAGTCGTCTTCTACAGGAACATGCGTCAGAGGTCGAGAGTTGACGGTATTCTCCACTGCTGTTAACAGATTCCGCAGCACTTCATCCGTCAGTTTTCTTGTTTGGAGAATTGCCATTAGGTTCTTTTTTACGCAGCCGATGAGGCGCTCCCAGCTGCCACCCATATGCGGCGAGGAAGGAGGAAGAAAATGCCAACTGGTTTCGGAGTCCACAAACTCCTTCATCATTTCTTCATGATCCACAGTACTCTCCGCTGCTTTGATTTCTCGGTTGGCCCCGACGAAATTCGTACCTCGATCACTGTGAAAGGTTCTAGGTCTCCCCCTTCGCGATATAAAGTTTCTCAGCGCCATAACGCATGAATCAGTGCTTAGTGAATGGGCGACCTCAATATGAATTGCGCGGGTCGTAAGGCAAGTGGCCAGCATACCCCAACGCTTTTCTGCTCGGCGACCGACGACGATCTCGTATGGTCCGAAAAAATCCACGCCGACATGGGTGAAGGGGCGTGTGAAGGCATGTAGTCGAGCTGCCGGTAGATCTGCCATGATCGGTACTCTTGGGATGACTCGGTGATTCTTGCAGCGTTGGCAGTTATTTCGGACATTGGTGAAGGTTGTGCGTAGCTTCGGAATACTGTATTTCTGTCGAATTTCTGATGGTTCTGATGGTGGAATTTTTGGTGGAAATGTGCAATAATCAATTTGGTGGTTGGGTGGTCACGTGGAAGGATAATTGGATTTTTGGCGTCTTCAGTTGCGTAATCGCAGTTGGTGATGCGGCCTCGCATTCGTAAAACTCCATTCTGGTCCAGCCAAGGTGATTTTTGGTGCAGCGGACTTGTTTTTGGTAACGGTGTTTTAAGCGGCAGCGTCGGCTCATCCTGCGATCGTTGGAGAAGAGTGACTTCATCAGCATAACATACCAACTGTGCCTGGCGTAGTAGATATGATTCAGCCAAGCTTATTTCTGAGCTGGAAAGAGGGCAGCTTGTTATAGACTTCTTCAAGCGCTTCAATTTGCAATTATTGGAGAAACGTTGCACAAACGCAATGACTCGAACTAATCGACCCCAATTTGAGAAGTCTTTCACTTGTACGATGGGATCGGATGCGATGAAGTGTGCCATTGCACTAGGACGGAGTTCGAGGTCGGTGGTTCCTGAGCCTTTCGACGTGCGTGCTTGACTCGCTGATGTAGCACCGAGGAATGCTGATCTTTTCAATTGTAGGAAGGACTTTGAGCCAGGTTTGCCATCTTTCGAAAATGGTTTCATTGACTTGGTCATCCCAGCCGATGCCGGAACGCCAGACTTCCTGAAGCAGTATTTTCAAATACATTAGAAATTGGGCAATTAACCCAAGCGGATCGAACACGGACATAAGTACACGCAGCATTTGTCGTTTTGTTGGCCGGTGTTGGCCCTCCAGCAGCGCTCGGCCGTATCGGTCCCACCCAACCTTGTAGGTAAAGGTGTCTACGTCGGTGCACCACCACATACCAAGCACCTTCTCCGTGGCTAATTCCGGTGAAAGATCGAGGTTCTTTTCTTCAGTGTTGTTTTCCTCTAAGGCCTCAGCGACGCGTTTGGAGTTGCTGATCCAATTACGGATTTCAAAGCCACCAGCTGCGTGTACCTCTTTCACTTGCAATGCGAGTTCGACAGCTTCTTTCTCTGTTGCCACACTCACCAGCATGTCGTCAACGTAGTGCCGTTTCTGGATCACTTCAACCGCCGCTGGATAATCCCCCTTGAAGCGCTCGGCGTTTAGGTTTTTCACGAACTGGGCGCTGCTAGGGGAGCAGCAGGCCCCGAATGTCATCACCTGGAGAACGTATATAGAGAGGGTCCCATCTTCATCATACCAGAGGAACCTCTGGCACTGCTGGTCTTCCGGACGCATGAGCACTTGCAGGAACATTTCGCGCACATCTCCAGTTAGAGCGACCCGGCCTTCACGGAATTGTACCAGTATGGTAAACAGCTCGCTGAGTTGATCCGGTCCTTTGAGTAGCGCGGAATTAAGGGATATTCCGTGGGCTACTGCAGCGGCATCCCACACCATACGGATCTTGCCTGGCTTATTGGCGTTCGTTACCGGAAACATAGGTAGATACCACGTCCGGGGGAAGTTTTTGGAACGTTCTTCATCGGTGACCTTCCTCGCATAGCCCTTTTTGACGAAATCGATTATCTTCTTGTTGAGGGCGTCCGCTAGTTGGAAGTCTTTATCCATTCTTTTCTTGAGACACTGCAGTCGTCGGAGGGCCATCGGAAAACTGTCCGGCAGCCGAACATTGTCGTAGCGCCACAACAAGCCAGTTTCGTAGCGTTTTCCCTTCAGCACTGTGCGGTCTTCGAGCAGATTCTGCGCCCGCTCTTCTTCTGCTGAGACGAGACGTTTCTTCGGCTGAACAACTCCCAGGCTGTCTACTGCGAAGTATTCCTTCATCATTTTATGTAGGTCCTCGTCCGAAGACGGGCCGCAGGCGCAGATGTGAAACACAGAGTGTACTAAATTGGTGGCGTTGTTGTGACTCCCTCCACCACAAATTGTCCAACCTAACCGCGTTTTAACAGTGATCGGCTCGTGCAGTGCACCCTCGCGGCTCTTTTTAACAAGGCTGAGGTGCTGATCCTTCATTCCGATGAGAATTCTTGGCCGGACATCTTGGTAGGAGGTGATCGGAAGACCTTTGAGATGTTGATATAGCTCAGACAACTCTTCGACATTTAGAGACTGTGTCGGAAGGAGTAATTCAGCAACTGTGCGTACCCCTTGCATGGTGTACATCTTGGAGTCGTGTTTTGAACCTATCTCAAGCTTGACATTCTTTGAGTCGTCCTCTCGACGCTTCGCTCCTCCAGTCCAAAGCAAGCATAGCGGGGCCGCATCTCCCTCAAGTTGTAGCTCATCCGCCAGTTCCTTGTCGAGCAAGGTGAGCTCGGACCCGTCGTCCAGGAAGGCGAATGTTTCAATTGATCGGTGTTTACCATGCAGCACTACGGGTAGGTAGCGGAACAACACCTGACTAGTGGTAATCCGATGGGAATGGCATCCGTGCTCGCCCAAGTTCGGAGCTGGTATAGGTTCTTGACGCTGGATCGGCGATAATTTGCTTGTGTCGGTCGATAAAGTATTCAACGGCAGCGATGTGTTCTTCTGGTCATTATGCAGCAATTCGTGATGCTTCAACTCGCAGCCATTCTTCCCACACAATTTGGCTTGACATCCACCCTTATGTTGGCGTAGACACCGGCGACAGAGCCCTAGATCTCGAACCGTCGCCCAGCGAGAATCGCGAGAGAACTCCAGGAAACGTGTGCATTTGGTGATCGATTTGCAGCTTCCTTTGCAAACTAGGCAGCTATCGGCTGCAGTTTTCACGTTGGATAGCGCTGCGAAGCGATGGCCTTTTGATACTTCCTGGGTGTGAGCATTGACGAAGGAGTTGCTCTTCTTGGCTGTGCGTGAGTCGTTACGCAGAGTTTTGGATTCGAGTGTGGTGTTCGGAATGGTAACAGCGCTAGCAGCTTCTGCTAGAGAGTAGAGCCAGCTGCTGAAAGACGGTAAATTGACCGTATGTAGCGATAATCGGTACTGCGCCCAATTTAACTTGATCGATGGTGGAAGCTTGTTGACGAGTTGGTGAAGGAAGGTCATATTGTAGAAGTATTCTTCTAATCCACATGCGTCGACGGTTGCGCAGAAGTTTTCAACGCTGACGGCAAAATCTACGATGGCTTCTAATTTGTCCTCCCTCAATGCGGGAAGGGAGTTGATTTTAGACATCATGGAATGGACGATCACCTCCGGTTGCCCAAATAACATTTTGAGCGTCGACATAACCCCGCTGACGTTCGATGGATGTAGCAGCCGGCTTTTGACTGCTTCATGCGCTCGACTCTTCAAGCTTCGCTGCAAGCGGACGATATTTTCCTCTTTGGTGAATCCACACAGAGCGGTGGTGCTATTGAAGGTAGATAGGAACAGAGGCCACTCTTCTGGATTTCCAGAAAAGGTTGGAAGATCCTTTGAAATAGCTTGTCGGGCGGCCAACTGCTGGCGTGAGATCGAATACGGTTCAGCTACTTCCTCTTGATCTTGATTGTAGAGTTGGTGGCCTCGCAACGTAGATGAATGAGGATGATTTTGCTGATGAACCGAATGCCGGCTCGAGACTGGGACAAATCGTTGATACTCTGGAACCGGTGGGTTACGTGAGAACCGATGCAACGGATCTTCTTCCGAGCTGTGGACGATGGTAGGTGCAGCCACTCTACCTGAATAAGGCAACTGTGCCATGGAAACCCGTCGCGAAGGTTCAACCCTTGGGATGGGTTGATACTGTTCCTGTAATGGAGCTTGACTTGTTGTGCCGAGAGCTAACTGTTGCATTCCGGCACTCAAAGCCGGTGGATCTACGTTGTAGCTCAGCATGGACTCCGGTGCTGGGAATGGATCAGGGGGATTAGGCTCTGGTAGCGATGAGCGAGTACTACCAATCCGTGCAACTGCTGGGTTCCATAGTTGCATTTTACCAGCGTGCATGGTCGGTTCGATCTGGCTCTCAACATTGGAGGCGATGGGCACACCGCGGGCCGCGTTCGTAGATGCGATCCAGTTCTGCGTTCTGCTCATTGATCCATTCTTAGACGAGCCATTTTCACTCATAGCTTGCTCCAACAGTTGATATTTCTGCTCCAGGAATGCCCTTTCCTTTTAGCTTCCTCCGCTGCGATTGCTCGTTGTCGCTCTGCTTCACACCGCTCGACGTTCCGCATGTCCTCCAGCATTTGAAGCTTTAGCTTAGCGAGAGCTTGTGAAGATCGACTTGAAGACACCGATGAGGCCTTGGTTCCGTTTCGAGAAGGAGACACAATCCACTGCAGCGAAGTGACGAACGGTGCTTGATCTGCTCCCTTGGGTTGGTTTGACTCGTTGGCGGCAAGCGATAAACCTAGTTGACTAGCTGTTATCTCAGGTCGCTGCGGCTGATGTCGTTGCTGTGGATGCTGCTGGTTCGATTTGGACGATGGACCACCTCGTTGCTGAAGAAAAGCCGCAGTAGAACTGGTTTGCTGGACACCTTTCGCAGATTCGCATTTGGCACAACTCCAGGGAAAATTCTCTATCTGCTGCGTGACTCCTACACACTGGAAGTGATGCCATTTAGAACACACGTCGCATTGCACCATTTCGGCTGAATCCAGTCCACGACACACCTGGCATGTTCTTCCGGGATGAGACTCCTCCGGATCAGCCGTGACCACCACTTGCACACCACCATTTGCACCTAGATTTGCACTTTTTTCCTCACCAACCACTCTTTCCGACCGTAGGGTTCGACTTGACATGACCGATTCGGATTTGACGCGAAATTCGTTTTCGTATATAAACGAAAATAATAAATTGTTGGAAATTGCCAACAGCGGAAGGTTTCCGAAATAATAACCCCGGAATGAAACGACCGTTATTTGGGTTTTACAGTAAAGGGAGTTATTATTTTCCTGAAATTCATGCGGAATCATAGTGATATATATGTATTTTTAAGTTTTCACAATATTGATATGAAATAACCATGCATCAGATAGTCAAGGGTCAAAAAAACTCACGTTTAGTCCCGTTTGTGTGTCTAATCTACGTCGGTCCACGAACCAGTCTAGTATGTCTATGTCGAATCTGATGAATTGTTCCTACGATACTGAACGATTCTTATGTAGATCTGCACTTCGCACGTACTATATATCCGTACACTTTAGTTCATAGGTTCCAATAGGTTTTAAGGTTAAGTGTCCGTATATAATTTTATGCTTTGACTCCTAATACTGGATTAAACTAAATTAGGCTAAATTAGGATGCGCTAATAGGAATTTATATTTCAATCTACTCACACGATGCCTGGAGTGTAATAATTCACTAAATCGCTATAGTAATAATAAATTCACCGTAGAATATTAAATTTAACTGCCTCACTTTCTAAATCTGCCGTGTTTACCACATGACATGCATTATTGTGTCCTATATCTGTTGTCCCTTTATCTCTCTACATCGCACAGACTCACCGATGTGACTGTGTGGAATCTGTCATTCCGTCATACCTGCTTATCGTACCTATCGGTGAGGGGTACAGCGATCTATCCGATAGAGAGGCCCAACTAGTAGAGGCGCGTTGGCGCGTTCGCCAACAGTGGGCTACTTTCGGTACGGCACGTCTGTCGGCGTGCTTGTCCGTTTACCGTGTCAGAACGACTCCGACCACCATTCAACGATAACTGCCACTGGACAATCTTCCGAAATCACTTGTTATTAAGGATCTTTCGCGCACTTATAGTTTTATAGTTTTTCACCCACTGCAGCTTTAGCTCACAGGCCCTTATAAATTTGCAGCACTGTAGTCGCTAACTAGCGCCGATTGCGATGGACTTTCTCTCACATACCCCGAAATGCGTCGATCCACAGACTCTGTTCAATAGCAGCACTGTGATCTGTAACCCGCGCCGAACTTGAACTATATTGTGGCACTTTGTTGGTACTATTACCATCGATAATGCTCGCGACGGAACTGCAAATCACCGCGATTTTCGAGACTACTCGCGGTTGATCCGGCTCGAAGGACCAACAATGTTGGCGCGGAGCACTTTGGCGGTGTCGGAGTTCGTAACACACTTCAACGCGGCGGGATTGGTAAAATAACGAACACTTTCATTACCGATTAATTTCGTTTAATTCGACACTCTTCTTGCTATTGCGATAGATGATAGTACGATCGACGTGTATGGATTGGTAGTTTTATTCTAACTGATTTTAACTGGTTCGTGTATGGCAATATATTCGGATTCGGAGTAGGCATCAATTAGCAATCTTCTCCTTAGCTGAAGGCTAGGGATCAGGATGGGAATCTGATAATAATTGTGGGTGATTGTATGCGATTGCCATTGATCTTATATACTAATGATATGAATTATTGATAAAGCTTTAATTAGCATTTTAAAATTATAGTCATGTATCCCTTGCCGAATGAAATAAAAAAAGCATCACCCAGCCCCTTTTTTGTTTTCTCGTTTTCGGTCAGGGCCAATTGCCAAAAATCTATATCGCTCACACATAAACTATATACCTATAGATTTTTTGCTTGGTGTGCACTTGGCAAATACCAGAATCTACCTGATTTGCTAGTCACATGAATTTGATAATGCTGAATTCATCCGGTCTAGCAGACTTCGAGCTAGGGATATAGATATTGATACAGCTAATCTTGACATGATACGCCATTATAAGAATTATTACCAGTGGAAATTATAGATGCACAAACACTGATATCAAATTACTATATATCAAGTGATAGTTTTAGCTCGATAGCTCGTTTTCTGGACGGCATATTATCATATATTCTATAACAGTTAAATTTAAATTCGCCACATGATTAACACCAAATTTATACATAGATGGCGTTACCTCTTAAGGGCATTCAAAGCTTGAAAATATACTTTCAGATCCATCGTTTACTTTTTTTGATAACGCTAAACGCCGTATGAAAAAATATTGGCATCAGTGCACGAGCAGTTGTTATCTAATCACTGAAGCTTCGTATTTGTGAAGAATTTGTTTTTCTTTGCCAATTGCATGATTGGGAATTTCGTCTTTCGATAATAATGTTATGCCTTTGAAAATCGATGGAATCGGGAGTGATTTATAACTTGACCCCCTAAAGTCTCAAGCCGTATAAGAGCGATTCCAAGCAACAGCATCAAAATTTAAGAAAATTTTTAATTCATGATTTTCTATTGAGTTGAAACTTTGCACAGTTTTTCAATTTCACCTTAATCGTCATTTTTCGATATCAAATCTTCATATTGAGTCACGACTAACTTTTCAAAAGGGTGTATGTGAAAATGGTTCAAAAATATTTAAAAAGCTGCACAGCAAAAACGGAATGTTCGATTGTTATGATTTTTTCAGCAAAGTTAGACAACTAAATGGTGATTCTTAAGAAAATGTGCACAGTAAAAAAAAAAAAATTTTGCCTTTAAAAATATCATTTTTGTCACAAAACTCAAATATCTCAAAACCCTATCTTTTTCGAACGTATTTTTTTAGGAAAACGGTCCATTATATTAGCTATCTACCATAAAAATTTGGTGATGGTAAACTAATAAACAAAAAAGTTATGACATTTCAAACATTTCACAATTTTCACATATAGTAAACAAAAAAAAATTTCCGTATATATTTTTTTTCAAGAATCGCAGTTTGATGCTGATTTTATTGTTAAGGGCCTTGCGTGAGTTAAACAAGTTGTTTGTATGATATTCCATATTTATGTATTCATCGATATTATGTATATTATATGTATAAATATTATATGTATAAATAAATAAAAATGAATTAATATTATCCTAAGTATTAAATTAAATGTGGCAGTTACACAATGTTGTTATAGAAACTCTAAGAGTTTTGGGTTTGAATTTTGGTATGGGTTATGATATCATGAAAACAGTTTATTAATACTTATTTTTATTTATTTTATTCAAATTTTTAAAATATCGAACACTTTTGAATTATTATCAGCACAGTTTGAGTATAGTTTTGCTTTAATTTTATTTTCCGACAATGGAATGAAACAGTGAAATTTTTGGGTTCCTTGGATCGTTTTCGCGTTATTAAATTGCTCGCTGAGCTCTGAAGCCTTTATTTCGTACTCTTCAGTAGTAGTAAAACAAAATGATAATTTGGTTAAATCTTTTCTTTTCTACGATTTGCCCAATCAAAAAGTTCTTTCGCAGTTTTAATTGGATGCTCACGTTCTTTGGCTAAACTTGCTCTTGTGGCCATGCGCTTTATTGTTCCTCCAATAGCATCACAAGGACCTTTGCCATGTGATGTAGCAAAAAATGCCATTCTGCATCAATTCCGTACATTGATTTAAATTGACATAGGCTCGAAAAATTCTTACGATTTTTGTACTGCGACGCTGCTCCATCAGACATGAAATATATCTTTTGACTTCTTTATGCTTATCAACGCGTAAAAGTTAATCATTTTCAATGAACAAGTTTACGGATACTGAATCATGTCTTAAATCCTCGGAAATTATAATAAAACTTAAGTGTTCAATTTGCGTATTTCCATTAAAATAAATAACGAATGGATGAATTGTAGCTTGTTGTACGTTCCAGTGATGGGACTGCACTTCATCTTGCAATACAAAGCTGTAATTTTCAGAAAAATCACAAATGACTAAAAATTCACCATTTTGTAATGTATTTTTCGTATTTTTAAAAAGCTGGATTGTTCTGTTTTAATGAAATCGTGAGGGATTAAACTTGCTAATTTCAAGCAAAAATATGACACAAACTCATCTACAGGTTTTACAATAGTTTCTATGTCACACCTATCCGTGGTCACCCATTGCTCAAATGATAACTGATCAATATATTTTTCTTCAAACTCAGCGAATAAAGTATTTTCCAATGATGAAGAATCTGGACAATCCGAACAAGATCGTAGATAGCAATTTGATGTTGTATTTTCACACAAAAGACTACCAGTTAACATTTTAATATCCTTTGTTAAATTGATTCTTTTCAAACTATGTAAAGTAAGATTAATATTCTCATTGGTTGTGCACACACATTATGTGTTCCTGAATTGGAAAGAAGCTTACATTGCCTTGGCCGAAGGCTTGCAAATGAGGAAAAACCTATTTTAATATTATCGTGAATTTCCTTGAAGCGTGTGTACGCTTCTTTCAAAGTCGTCACCATTAATCGTTTTTGGATTGCTTGACGCTTTCCATCTTTTTACTGATACATAATCTTTTGACCAGGCATAGCTCGACTTACTTCATCATCTTCAAAATATTGAACTACTATTTCTTTTGTCTCATCTGTTAATGCAGTACTAGACCTAGTATTTTTGGTTGAAAGACAGTTATTCTTCAATTGTTTTGCCTCTTTACTGTATTTCTATTGGTTTTGAACTCATCAATGGCATCCTGAATAGACCACGAACTTGGCAGCATCGACAAAATCAATAATTTTTCTTTCCTTGTCGTGGCTGCATTCGAGAACCTTTCCTTCATATTTATAATTACCTCATCGTAGTCTGTATTTTCCACATCATCAGGTCCTAATTTGAAGAGGTTTCTTCGTACAGCTTCGTTTATTTCACGGTATTTTTTCTCCGGGTAATAAGCGTAGTCCATCTTACTCCATTTAATCGGAGTCACTTTTATCCCAGCTATGCCCTCGTTAAAGCGTTCGATGTTGACCTTTTGGATACACTCATCTTCCGATTGATTTGTTGAAACAGATTCCGCTGATGGTACGGTGGCAAGGCTCTCAGCACTTAATACTTCCTCAGTTGTTGTCGATACATCTGGCAATTCCTCAGTTGCTGTCGTTTTCGAACTTCCTGCGCTCTGCTCAACCGATGATATACAGATTGCTCTTTTGTCAACGTTTAGACAGCAGGACGTGCAAATGCGTAAATTTGTATTCAATGTGGACATTGGAGCATAACCAGTCGCTTTCAGTTTATCTATGGTGCTTTCGGTGAGATTTCGTAACTCTTTTGAACACTTTTTTCCATCAAACGGCCTACAACAGTTGAGAAAGCGGCTACTCATGTTGTTCGTAATATTTCAATAAACACAATCACTTTTAAGTTTTTACTGACTAGTTTGGTGTCATTTGCTTGACTGAAGAAAAAAATTACTATAAGATCTTTAACAACCTTAGTAGTAGTAATTTTTTGCTTTTCGTGAGCATTGTCATGGTATGTACCTATCATGCATTTGTTGTTGTTGAAGATACCCGTTTCCTCCCGATCATAAAGTCTATTCTCTAAGAGGTATATTTTTGCAGGTAAACTATAGACGTACACGTGTATATAAATCTTTGATTTTGCAGCTTTTGTCTTAAAATAACATTTCTGATATGTTTCTATCAACGTTATTATCAACAGGTTTCAACACTATTAAAAGAATTTTTCGCCAGTCACGTGCAATGAAAATTATGACACTATCAATACTTTTGATCACAACACTGGATCGTGTCTAAGTTTCTTATAGATGCTATGAATAATTAAATCAAAATATCATGAAAACAACTTGTTTAAATCACGTCCCTTAACAATAAAATCTGCATCAAACTGCAATTCTCGAAATAACTTACACAGAAAAATTTTTTTTACTAAATGTGAAAATTGTGAAATGTTTGAAATGTCATAACTTTTTGTTTATTAGTTTACCATCACCAAATTTTTATGGTAGATAGCTAATATAATGAACCGTTTTCCCTAAAAAATTACGTTCGAAAAAGATAGGGTTTTGAGATATTTGGGTTGTTGGGACAAAATGATATTTTTAAAGGCAAAAAAACATTGGTTTTACTGTGCACATTTTCTTATGAATCACCATTTAGTTGTCTAACTTTGCTGAAAAAATCATAACAATCGAACATTCCGTTTTTGCTGTGCAGCTTTTTAAATATTTTTGAACCATTTTCACATACACCCTTTTGAAAAGTTAGTCGTGACTCAATATGAAGATTTGATATCGAAAAATGACGATTTAGATGAAATTGAAAAACTGTGCAGAGTTTCAAATATTTTCGAAATGGTCGCTCAGGATCGACTGACATGCCCCCGTGGAATGCCTCATAAGTCGTTCTAAAAATATATTGACAATATTTACATTCCTCCTGATTATTTAATCTTCAGAAAAAGTCACTCCTTCAAAACTGAATCTACCTGCGAGTCGAGGTGCAGTCAAACTTGAAAACGCAAACAAAATGTTCAAATTCCTACTGATCGCCACTTTGTTGGTACCGGCCATCCTGGCCCAGACACCAGTTCGCCAGTGCCCCAACGGAGCCGGCGTGCCGCAGTCGGTGAACATCAACGATTGCACCGGGTCGCCCTGTCCGCTTGTCAACGGTCAACGTCTGCTCGCCCATGGCATCGGAATCACCAGTCCCGTGAACACCAACGGACTCGAGGCGTACATCACGATCCGGCTGGCTGGCCTGCAAATCCCATTCCCGATGCCGGATGGATTGGAAGATGCTTGTTCGATTGGAACCCCTGCCGGAACGTGCCCGGTGTCAGCAGGACAGGTTTTCAACTACGACTTGGACATCGAGGGTCAATATTTGCCACTGAGCGGAGTGACCGTACTAATCGAGGTTGGCCTGCTAGCGGATGATGGTTCACATGTCACCTGTTTGCAGTTCGATGCTTTGATCACAGACTAGACTTGAACAAAGGATATAGATTTAGCCAATAATTTGGTAACTGTCCAACGTCAATCTACAAACTATATGTGTATCTTTCTTATACTTAAAATATAAAAAATCAACGGTAAAGTGTTTTTGGTTTATCTGTTGACGCGAAAGGAATATCAGCTACGATCCCGTAAAGGAAAGGAATCCGCAATTACGATTCCGTTACAGTACTTGTCTGGACCAGTGCCTAAGATTTTCTGTTGACCGGTTTAGTGAAGTAAAATTCCGTAAAATTTTTGGAAAATTTCTTAAAAAAACGAGCATTAATCCGTGAGCCTTAATAAGAACAAGAGAAAGAGGAAAACTCACAGTATGAAGTTTATGAGCCGTATTCGTAAACGCGGAAAAATAGAAAACCGGTGGAGCCTTCTCTCCCAGACAGTAATGTAGAAGTGTATCAAACTTATTAAGATCAGCTCGAAATTGTTGATGACAAAATTGATTCACAAATTGAATCTAGCCTAAGATAATTTATGCAATGGAATAGAGAATGCCACTGCACAATGGGGAAATTCGATTTCAAAGGTGGAAAAAATTGATAATCAAGGGCAGCAGGGACTATGTCCAAGGGCTTGACGATCCCTCCCCAGGCCATCTGCGAGTTGTGGGGCTTGCCTAGGATGTGGTGGGGTTTGACAGTGGGCCCTGTTAAACCTCTATAAAAAGCTGCATGTATCCGCAAGTAGGCCCCACCAAAGCGACCGTGTGCCGCTCAAAGCGCACAAGCCCAAGTCCTAGTGTTAGGTGGGACGCTAAACAGCCCTGACACGACGGCCCTCCGACGAGACAGGAGGTTTGCGCAGGCCCAATAAGCCACCTGGGAAACCAATAATTACGAACAATAAATATAAGAGATAATGCGAATCGATATAATCGGCAAAGACCTAGGCGACGAATAAAGGATCACGATTGGAAGCTTGGAACATGGAATTGCAAGTAGCTAGGTTTCGCAGGTTGCGACAGGATGATCTACGATGAAATACATCCCCGCAACTTCGACGTCGTGGCGCTGCAGGAGATTTGCTGGACAGGACAGAAAGTGTGGAAAAGCGGGCATCGAGCGACTACCTTCTACCAAAGCTGTGGCACCACCAACGAGCTGGGAACCGGCTTCATAGTGCTGGGTAAGATGCGCCAACGCGTGATTGGGTGGCAGCCAATCAACGCAAGGATGTGCAAGCTGAGGATTAAATGCCGTTTCTTCAACTATAGCATCATCAACGTGCACTGCCCACACGAAGGGAGACCCGACGACGAGAAAGAAGCGTTCTACGCACAGCTTGAGCAGACATACGATGGATGCCCACTGCGGGACGTTAAAATCGTCACCGGTGACATGAACGCACAGGTAGGAAGGGAGGAAATGTATAGACCGCTCATCGGACCGGATAGTCTGCACACCGTATCGAATGACAACGGCCAACGATGCATAAACTTCGCAGCCTCCCGCGGAATGGTAGTCCGAAGCACCTTCTTTCCCCGCAAAAATATCCACAAGGCCACATGGAGATCACCTAACCAAGAAACGGAAAACCAAATCGATCACGTTCTAATCGACGGTAAATTCTTCTCTGACATCACGAATGTCCGCACTTACCGCAGTGCGAATATTGAATCCGACCACTACCTCGTTGCAGTATGCCTGCGCTCAAAACTCTCGACGGTGTACAACACGCGTCGAAGTCGGACGCTGCGGCTTAACATTGGGCGGCTACAAGACGGTAGACTAGCCCAAGAATACGCGCAGCAGCTGGAAGTGGCACTTCCAACGGAAGAGCAGCTAGGCGCAGCGTCTCTTGAAGATGGCTGGAGAGATATTCGATCCGCCATTGGTAGCACCGCAACCGCTGCACTAGACACGGTGCCCCCGGATCAGAGAAACGACTGGTATGACGGCGAATGTGAGCAGTTAGTGGAAGAGAAGAATGCAGCATGGGCGAGATTGCTGCAACACCGCACGAGGGCGAACGAGGCACGATATAAACAGGCGCGGAACAGACAAAACTCGATTTTCCGGAAGAAAAAGCGCCAGCAGGAAGATCGAGACCGTGAAGAAACGGAGCAACTGTACCGCGCTAATAACACACGAAAGTTCTATGAGAAGTTAAACCGTTCACGTAAGGGCCACGTGCCACAGCCTGATATGTGTAAGGACATAAACGGGAACCTTCTTATGAACGAGCGTGAGGTGATCCAAAGGTGGCGGCAGCACTACGAAGAACACCTGAATGGCGATGTGGCAGACGAAGATGGCGGTATGGTGATGGACCTGGGAGAACGCGCGCAGGACATAATTCTACCGGCTCCGGATCTCCAGGAAATCCAGGAGGAGATTGGCCGGCTGAAGAACAACAAAGCCCCTGTGGTTGACCAACTACCAGGAGAGCTATTTAAACACGGTGGTGAGGCAGTGGCTAGAGCTCTGCACTGGGTCATTACCAAGATTTGGGAGGAGGAAGTTTTGCCGCAGGAGTGGATGGAAGGTGTCGTGTGTCCCATCTACAAAAAGGGCGATAAGCTGGATTGTAGCAACTACCGCTCAATCACATTGCTGAACGCCGCCTACAAGGTACTCTCCCAAATTTTATGCCGTCGACTAGCACCAACTGCAAGGGAGTTCGTGGGGCAGTACCAGGCGGGTTTTATGGGGGAACGCTCCACCACGGACCAGGTGTTCGCCATTCGCCAAGTACTGCAGAAATGCCGCGAATACAACGTGCCCACACATCATCTATTCATCGACTTCAAATCCGCATATGATACAATCGATCGGGACCAGCTATGGCAGCTAATGCACGAACACGGTTTTCCGGATAAACTGACACGGTTGATCAAAGCGACGATGGATCGGGTGATGTGCGTAGTTCGAGTTTCAGGGGCATTCTCGAGTCCCTTCGAAACCCGCAGAGGGTTACGGCAAGGTGATGGTCTTTCGTGTTTGCTATTCAACATCGCTTTGGAAGGGGTAATACGAAGAGCAGGGATTAACACGAGTGGTACAATTTTCAATAAGTCCGTCCAGCTATTTGGTTTCGCCGACGACATAGATATTATGGCACGTAACTTTGAGAAGATGGAGGAAGCCTACATCAGACTGAAGAGGGAAGCTAAGCGGATCAGACTAGTCATCAACACGTCGAAGACGAAGTACATGATAGGCAGAGGTTCAAGAGAAGACAATGTGAGCCACCCACCGCGAGTTTGTATCGGTGGTGACGAAATCGAGGTGGTAGAAGAATTTGTGTACTTGGGCTCACTGGTGACTGCCGAAAATGACACCAGCAGAGAAATTCGGAGACGCATAGTGGCTGGAAATCGTACGTACTTTGGACTCCGCAAGACGCTCCGATCGAATAGAGTTCGCCGCCGTACCAAACTGACAATCTACAAAACGCTAATTAGACCGGTAGTCCTCTACGGACACGAGACCTGGACGATGCTCGTGGAGGACCAACGCGCACTTGGAGTTTTCGAAAGGAAAGTGCTGCGTACCATCTATGGTGGGGTCCAGATGGCGGACGGTACGTGGAGGAGGCGAATGAACCACGAATTGCATCAGCTGTTGGGAGAACCATCCATCGTTCACACCGCGAAAATCGGACGACTGCGATGGGCCGGGCACGTAGCCAGAATGTCGGACAGTAACCCGGTGAAAATGGTTCTCGACAACGATCCGACGGGCACAAGAAGGCGAGGTGCGCAGCGAGCAAGGTGGATCGATCAGGTGGAAGATGACTTGCGGACCCTCCGTAGACTGCGTGGTTGGCGACGCGTAGCCATGGACCGAGCCGAATGGAGAAGACTCTTATATACCGCACAGGCCACTTCGGCCTTAGTCTGAATAAATAATAATAATAATAATAAAAAATTGATAACTTTCTTCATGAACAACTTACAGAAGAGATCAAGAGCTTATTCGAAAAGGAATTTTGCAAAGAATTCAGTGAGTGCTGTTTCATGGACGTGGAACGCTTCTGTATGTAGTTATTGAGCTCGTTTTGCCCTAATGCCCCATATATCGCGAGTTTCCAAACTATTTGTCATTTTATCTTTAAGACATTGTTCTAAAATTGTGTTTATCTCTTCACTGTGGATCCACAGAAGAGCACTAAATATATTTTGTTGGTAAAGTTGGAAATTTAAAGGGATTTTGGGGTCAAATAAGCATCAAAGTGCATTTTATGTGCGATTTTCATGTATTCTGTAAAAAATAGTAATATTCACAGATAAGTGTTGATATTATTGTCTCAAAGTGTTGAACAGATATTGACAAATGTTTGCCGAACAAAAATTAATGAAATAAATCATTTTACAAATGTTTTATTTGGTTATTTAGTGAGTAAAAAATGATTTTTAAAAACTTTTGAATAGCACCGATGCCAAACATTTCCAAACCATACCCGATAGCACAACTAGACAAGAATAGTCATATGTTATGAGTGTTGATGTGTGTTCATTGATAGAAGGGGATAGGAGATACTCTTTTCCCCACTATTTTGCCCAAATTCTCCTATGAAATAATATAGCTTAATGATTCTGAGCAAGGAAATGATGTAGTAATGTTAATTTAATTGATATTTTCCAATGATATAATGAAAATAACAAATAATCATATAATTCATTAAAAATATTGAATTATAGGGTATTTAGGGGTCATACAGCTCATTTAATGTAACTTTTTATACAAAATAGGATAACATTTTTCACGGACGACGCACATAGAAGATTAAGGGCTTATTCGAAAGGGAGTTTTCCAAAAAAATCAGTGAGAGTTGTTTTATATACCTGAGACACTTCTGTATGTAGTTATTGAGCTTGTTTTGCCCCAATGTCCCATAAATCACAGTTTATCATATTTTTCGTGCTTTTATCTTCCAAGTATTGTACTAAAGATGTGTTCTCCTCTTTATTATAGATCCATACATAGCACTATACATGCTTTGTTGGTAAAAGTTGGATATTTAAGGGATTTTGAGGTTAAATAAGTATTAAATTGCACTTTACGTGAATTTTTTATGTATTCTGTAAAAATTAATAAAAATATTATTATTCTCCCAAAATGTTCTACAGACATTAATAATTTTTTGCGGAACAATTACTAATGAAGTAAATCATTTCGCAAGTGTTTTGTTTTGTGATTTATTGGGTAAAACCCAATTTTTTAAATGCTTCTGAAAAGTGCCGATCATTCCCAAACCATACCCGTTTGCACAACTAGATAAGAGTAAATATATTAGTGGATGTGATAATAGATAGGAATAGATAGGAAATATTCTTTTCTCATGACGTTTCACCCCAATTCCCCTTATAAAATAATATAGCTCAATTATTCTGGGTTAAGAAATGATGGAGTAACATTGATTCAATTATAATTTGTCAATGATACTATAGAAATAACAAATATTCGTAGATTGCATTGAAAAAAAAATCCAAGGGATCAGAGCTCAGAAGCTTTTTTTTTTAAATACATAATTATTGAATTTTTTCACTTATTTGTCCCAAAATGCCTTAAAAATCCATTTTTAATGTAATATATGGATATTTGTTTTTTTAGGGTATCAATTTCTGTTAAAAAAAATTATGACAATAATATCAGCTATTGTCTGTAAATATCTAAATAATCAATAGGCTGTAGATTTCACCAAAATTGACCATATGTAGAGCTACATCAGCGCTTACAAGTTTTTAAATCACCGTATATTAACCCTAAATGATCATTCGACGTAATATGGTGAAAATGATTTCTTGGGTATAATTTTTTTTACAGAATACATGAAAAATTTACATAGATGCAGTATGATGATTATTTGACCCCAAAATCCCCTAAATTTTCAACTTTTTCCAACAAAATATGTATAGTGCTATGTATGGATCTACATTGAAGAGAAAAACAGAATTTCAGTGTAATTTTTGAAAGATAAAAGTACCAAATTATGAAATATTTTGATGTATGGGACATTGGGGCAAAACCAGCTCAATGACTACATACAGAAGTGTCTCATGTCTATAAAACATCACTCACTGAATTTCTTGGAAAATTCGCTTTCGAATAAGCCCTTAACCTTATCTGTGAGTCGCTCGTGAGAAAAGTTATTCTATTTTGTATAAAAAGTTACATTAAATGAGCTGTATGACCCCTAAATCCCCTATAATTCAATATTTCCAATGAATTATATGATTATTTGTTATTTTCATTATATCATTGGAAAATATTAATTAAATTAACATTACTACATCATTTCCTTCCTCAGAATCATTGAGCTATATTATTTCATAGGGGAATTTGGGCAAAAAGGTAAGAAAAAACAGTATCTCCCATCACCTCCTATCTATGATCACATTAAGACTCATAACATATGACTATTTTTGTCTAGTTGTGCTATCGGGTATGGTTTGGAAATGTTTGGCATCGGTGCTATTCAAAAGTTTTTAAAAATCGTTTTTTACTCAATAAATAACCAATAAAACATTTGTAAAATGATTTATTTCATTAATTTTTATTCAGCAAACATTTGTCAATATCTGTTCAACACTTTGAGACAATAATATCAACACTTATCAGTAAATATTACTATTTTTTACAGAATACATGAAAATCGCACATAAAATGCACTTTGATGCTTATTTGACCCCAAAATCCCTTAAATTTCCAACTTTTACCAACAAAATATATTTAGTGCTCTTCTGTGGATCCACAGTGAAGAGATAAACACAATTTTAGAACAATGTCTTAAAGATAAAATGACAAATAGTTTGGAAACTCGCGATATATGGGGCATTAGGGCAAAACGAGCTCAATAACTACATACAGAAGCGTTCCACGTCCATGAAACAGCACTCACTGAATTCTTTGCAAAATTCCTTTTCGAATAAGCTCTTGATCTCTTCTGTAAGTTGTTCGTGAAGAAAGTTATCAATTTTTTCCACCTTTGAAATCGAATTTCCCCATTGTGCACTGATTGTGGTGTTGGCATTACTTATGCCATTCTAAGTAATACAGCGAGAGCAAGACAAATAAGACAAATAAGACAAATAAGACAAATAAGACAAATAAGACAAATAAGACAAATAAGACAAATAAGACAAATAAGACAAATAAGACAAATAAGACAAATAAGACAAATAAGACAAATAAGACAAATAAGACAAATAAGACAAATAAGACAAATAAGACAAATAAGATAAATAAGACAAATAAGACAAATAAGACAAATAAGACAAATAAGACAAATAAGACAAATAAGACAAATAAGACAAATAAGACAAATAAGACAAATAAGACAAATAAGACAAATAAGACAAATAAGACAAATAAGACAAATAAGACAAATAAGACAAATAAGACAAATAAGACAAATAAGACAAATAAGACAAATAAGACAAATAAGACAAATAAGACAAATAAGACAAATAAGACAAATAAGACAAATAAGACAAATAAGACAAATAAGACAAATAAGACAAATAAGACAAATAAGACAAATAAGACAAATAAGACAAATAAGACAAATAAGACAAATAAGACAAATAAGACAAATAAGACAAATAAGACAAATAAGACAAATAAGACAAATAAGACAAATAAGACAAATAAGACAAATAAGACAAATAAGACAAATAAGACAAATAAGACAAATAAGACAAATAAGACAAATAAGACAAATAAGACACATAAGACAAATAAGACAAATCATCTGGACAATCCTCTAGAAATTGATCCAAACAGTCCTCCGGAAATTTGTCCAGAAATTCATTCGGGCATTCATCCGGATATTCCTCCCGGAGCTCCTCCTAAAATTCCTCCGGACATTTCTCAAGGAATTCCTTCAAAGTTTCCTCCAAACATTCCTACCGTTGTTCAACCGGACTGTCTGGAAGAGCTTTTGGAGGAAACGCAGGAACTTCTGGAGGAATATTTGGAGGAACTACTGCAGGAATTTCTAGAGGAATTCCTGGAGAAATGTGTAAAATAATTCTTGGTAAATTTTGGAAGGAATGTGCGGAAGAATTCCTGGAGAAATGTCCGGAGGAATTCCTCCAGGCATTCATCCGGACATTCCTTAATGAAATCCTCAAAACATACTTCCGACTATAACTCCTTTGAAGATTTATCCAGAATCACCAGCAGTTCCTGCGAACATTCATCCGAACAAGCCTACGAAAATTTATTCAAACAATTTGAACAGAATTCCTCCGAACATACTTCCGGACATTCCTCCAGACATTGCTTTAGTAGTTCCGCCGGACATTCTTTCGGACGTTTTTCACGAAATTCCTACGAACATTCCTTTCTTCCTGTTAGTTCTCCAGGGGTTCCTCCAGTAGTTACTCTGGACATTCCAATAGGAATTCTTACAGACATTACTTCACGAATTCCTCGGCAAAGTTCTCCGGTAATTCCTCCAGACTTTCCTAAGGAAATTACTCTGGACATTCTTCCATGGAATCTTGCGGATTTACGCCCAGAGATTCTTTCAGTAGTTCCTCCAGACATTTTTCCAAGAATTCCTCCGAGCATTCCCCCGGACATTTGTCCGAACATTTCTTCAGAAGTTTATCCAAACATTCCAAAAGACATCCTTTTAACTTTTCACCAGACATTCGTCCAGACGTTTCTCCAAGCATTCCTACGGACCGTCCTCCAAAAAAGTTCCCAGCGTTGAGTATTTTTAAACTTACTTTTGTCGAGGTCAACTGCACCCACCGCTCCGAACATTTTGATCAATATGGTCAAACGTTAAATCAAAGACTAAACCGCAGCCAAGATGGCGGCCATTACCACTTGCGGAAAACTGGATAGGAATTAGTTTGAGGTTATGTTTGGATTATTATTATGTTTGGAATAAAGAAAGAAAAAATATTTTCTGATTGGGATAGCATTCTTATGAAATTGGAGTTGCATTCGAATTGGAATTGGTACCCGGCAGAACGTGGAACGTTATAGACGGAAGCGGAAACAGCAGACCCGCCTTTTCCAGGAGAAGAAACGCCGCCTGGAAGAAGCGGAGTGCGAGGAGATGGAACAGCTGTGCCGTTCTCAAGATACACGCAAGTTCTATCAGAAGCTCAACGCATTCCGCAAAGGCTTCGTGCCGCGAGCCGAAATGTGCCGGGATAAGGATGGGAGCATCTTGACGGACGAACGTGTGGTGATCGAAAGGTGGATGCAGCACTACGAGGAACATCTGAATGGCGCTGAGAGTACAGGCAGTGAAAGTCAAGGCAGCGGAGGATATGACTACGTCAGTTCAGCGGACGATGGAAGCCAACCAGCCCCCACCTTGAGGGAAGTTAAGGATGACATTTAACAGCTAAAGACCAATAAAGCAGCTGGTAAGGATGGTATCGGAGCTGAACTCATCAAGATGAGCCCGGAAAAGCTGGCCACTTGCCTGCACAAACTGATAGTCAGAATCTGGGAAACCGAACAGCTACCGGAGGAGTGGAAGGAAGGGGTTATATGCCCCATCTACAAGAAAGGCGACAAACTGGAGTGTGAGAACTTTCGAGCGATCACCATCCTTAATGCCGCCTACAAAGTGATATCCCAGATCATCTTCCGTCGTCTGTCACCATTATTGAACGAGCTCGTGGGAAGTTATCAAGCCGGCTTCGTTGACGGCCGCTCGACAACGGACCAGATCTTTACTGTACGGCAAATCCTTCAAAAATGCCGTGAATACCAGGTCCCAACGCACCATCTGTTCGTTGATTTCAAGGCGGCATACGACAGTATGGACCGCGTAGAGCTATGGAAAATTATGGACGAGAACAGCTTCCCTGGGAAGCTTACCAGACTGATCAAAGCAACGGTGGATGGTGTGCAAAACTGTGTGAAGATTTCGGGCGAACACTCCAGTTCGTTCGAATCGCGCCGGGGACTAAGACAAGGTGATGGACTTTCGTGCCTGTTGTTGCATTGCGCTAGAAGGTGTCATGCGGAGAGCCGGGTGTAACAGCCGGGGTACGATTTTCAACAGATCCAGTCAATTTATTTGCTTCGCGGATGACATGGACATTGTCGGCCGAACATTTGCAAAGGTGGCAGAACTGTACATCCGCCTGAAACGTGAAGCAACAAAAGTTGGACTGGTGGTGAATGCGTCAAAGACAAAGTACATGCTTGTGGGCGGAACCGAGCGCGACAGGGCCCGTCTGGGAAGCAGTGTTACGATAGACGGGGATACCTTCGAGGTGGTCGAGGAGTTCGTCTACCTCGGACCCTTGCTAACGGCTGACAACAACGTTAGTCGTGAAATACGAAGGCGCATCATCTGTGGAAGTCGGGCCTACTACGGGCTCCAGAAGAAACTGCGGTCGAAAAAGATTCGCCACCGCACCAAATGTGTCATGTACAAGACGCTTATAAGACCGGTTGTCCTCTACGGACATGAAACATGGACAATGCTCGAGGAGGACTTGCAAGCACTCGGAGTATTCGAGAGACGGGTGCTTAGGACCATCTTTGGCGGTGTGCAAGAAGACGGTGTGTGGCGGCGAAGAATGAACCATGAGCTCGCTCAACTCTACGGCGAACCCAGTATCCAGAAGGTAGCTAAAGCCGGAAGGGTACGATGGGCAGGACATGTTGCAAGAATGCCGGACAGCAACCCTGCAAAGATGGTTTTCGCTTCCGATCCGGCAGGTACGAAACGGCGTGGAGCGCAGCGAGCGAGATGGCAAAGATGACAAGAAGCAGTTGATTCAGTGTTATCTGTTTAGAAGTAAACTAAATAAATGAAATGAAATGAATCTAAACAGATAACACTAAATCAAAAATTTGACGCCACAATACACGGTTCGAGGCAGCATCTCTCCATCCTCGAATGAGCCCCACGCTCGCCAAGTCGTTTTGCACCTGGTCAGCCCACCTCGCTCGCTGTATTGGTACTTATAGGCTTTTATCGATACACATGCAAATACTGGAAACTATTTTAAAAACCCTGATTCATACACTTAGCGGTGTTTGTGCCTTTTATTATTTATACTTTTATTATTTATACTAAAAAGACTTCAATGAGATTTTCTTAGCGTGTTTTTTGTATGGAAATCGTATTTTGGCCATAACTTTATACATACACACACGCACACACACACATACAGACAGACATCATCTGAATGAAGGTAGCAAGAAGTCTAGGGTAGGCGCCAATCGCTCCAGGGGCGATGCCCTAGTCATCAAGACGGACGAGGCTAAGTACTCGGACGTCTTGAAGGCGATGAGGAGTGACGTCAAGCTCGGTGAACTCGGCGAATAAGACGTACCCGGATGGGCGAGATGATCCTCGAGCTGAAGCGGGGCGTCTCGCAAAAGGGCGCCGCCTACAAGAAGTTGGCGGTGGAAGTCCTAGGCGAGACGGTCAAGGTGAGGGCACTCACGACGGAGGTGAATCTAAGGGTTAAAGACCTGGACGAGATCACCGAAGTCGAAGAGCTCATCACGGCACTGCGGCGACAGTGTGAAGTGGAGCCGCCCACCGCAGCCGTTCGGCTACGGAATGGTCCGGCAGGGACGCAGGTAGCATTGTTTCGACTATCTGCAGCGGACGCCTCCAAGGTAGTCAAGTTAGGGAGCGTCAAGTTGGGATGGTCGGTGTGCCCTGTGGTCATATACGAGCAACCCGAAGTTTGCTTTAAGTGCTTGGAACCGGGGCACAAGCGATGGGACTGCAAAGGCCCTGACAGAGGCAATCTCTGTCGACGCTGCGGATTGGAGGGACATAAGGCACAATGCTGCACGAACCCTCCCAATTGTTTGATTTGTTCCAGCAAAGCTGTGAACAGCAAGCGCCCCATGGGGGGTTCGAAGTGCCCGGCGTTTAAGCGTGCTGCAAATTCACAGTGCAGGTAACGCAGCTGGCTTGCTAGGCCTTGCCCGAGTGTTTGGTGTGCGTTGGTTTAGAGGAAACGGCGGAACACGTGTTGTTCGTTTGCCCACGTTTTCTCGCAATGCGTGACCACATGCTTGCAACATGTGGTCTGGACACTACCCCGGACAACCTAATCCGGAGGATGTGTAAAGGTGAAGTTGGCTGGAACGCCGTTTTATCGGCTATCGTCCAAATCGTCTCGGAGCTACACAGAAGGTGGCGCGTGGACTCAAGGATGGCTAGTTCAGGCGCAAACAAGAGGTGGTCCAAGGGTTCGAAGTCGGCTTCATGGGTCATACCGGTGGTCATGCCCTGTGGTTGAACTCGATCCTTTTATCGAACAAGTGGCCGCGCGAAGAAGAACATGGTATCGTCGCTTTCGCGGCGTTGGTCAACCGGGCGGGTTCCGAGCCCGAGGACGGAAAGGGGTCGTCGTCAAGGCTGGGGTAGGCGTAGGCCTCACGTCGGCAAGTCCCTCTGTGTGTTGGCGAACAGACCCTATCGCAGAGAGGTCAATTTGGGGTGCAGAGGGAAGCAGGCGCGAAGTCTACCCTTCGCACCATCCGAGGACATAGGGCGTGGTAAGGTCACCTGGAAAGCCGGCAATGCGCTGGCACGATACCATGATGTTCTTCTAAAAAAGTGAGTCACGATGTTCGATGCTGCATGGACACGCAGCTAACCTCGAGGGTGCGTCGTGCACTGGCCTCCCTTTGAAGCAATACTTTCTGGTTGTACCGAAGGGACTATGGGCTTGGCGGCAATGGAAACGGTTTAGCGGCCCAAGCAGCACACATTGTTTCAGTAACTGAACATTTCACTGTGTTGTAACTATTCGGAAAGAAGCAATCTTTGGTCGACGGTACAGCAGCAGTGCCTTTCTCTGCTTTGTTCTCTCCGAGGCAGCCAAGTTGGTTGCGACGAGACGGACGCAATGAGAAAACAGAACTGTGCAATAAAAATCTTATTCGACTAAATGCTGATGTCATATTAGAAATTTGAAGACAGTACTCGTCGATAGCAAATCCTTCCGCACGCGATGGCATATGAGCAAGTCAAACCACCTTCCTTTTGCCAGTGGAGATATATCAGCTTCCACACTGATATTCTTCCCTCCCCCTTCATACGGGAGCTTGGCAGAAGGAAGGTCGTGTGATATGTGCCATCACAAATATTGCCCTCCGCTCGCTTTCAATTCGACTTCTATAAAAACATTCTTCATGCCTGCCGTATCCTAACGGAACTATCAATTCTATACTTTCCCCTTCTAATGCTATCATGAACATGTTCGTCCAAGTTTGGAAGATGATATCTAGACCAACATTTGAAAAGGGCGTAACAACCAAAATTTATTCCTTCTGATTTTTTGTCCTCATATATAGCTTTATATGTAGACGAAGAATCAGAAGGAATTAATTTTGGCTGTTACGCCTGTTGTAACATGTGCATCACACATGTTACACCATTCCCCTTCAGTTCAATGCCTAGCAACTCTAGCACCGTTGGCGACAAGCAGAAAGTGTCGCATTACAAATGTATCGAGACATGCTGTTACCAAGTGAACAGTCATGTATTTTTCGAGGGTCTCTGTCCCTCGCTCTTTTGCGTTAACAACGATCACTGATTGGTGATCGATGTACATAGCTAGGTTCATGTATTGGTGCTTCAAGTATCTCCCGTAGGTTAAATTATATTTCTTTAAATTTCAATAAAGCATTAAGATTCCAACCTTCTAAGAGGATGGTAATTTATTTTAACAGTGAATATCACTACCCAACGAAAAGAGTTATAACACTGTCGTAAACGGATGGAGAACTGTGCAGTTCTTCTCCTTCATCAAGCTCTTCCTCTATACGTTCATCCGAGAGGAGAAGCGCTCCGGATGAATCGTCACCAGCGGAATGTACAATTCCCAGTGTGGGCCCATGATCAGCCGAATGCTCAAGAGCATCGGCCGAATCATGACCGACTATTTCGGCGGAAACTCCACCGGCGGGATCGCTTGGATTGAACTCCATGATGCGTCCGTTGCTACCAGCTGTACTTGTAAGACTGATTTGATTTTTGTCCTCACTCCCTGTTCGCTACCGAATTTTTCAAAACTCTCCAAACAGCCGAGGATTTTCGAGTGGATCATAGTCTCTTTCATCTCGTTTTTGCACGAACTATTTCAAGATCTCTACACAACTTTAAGTGCGTTAACAGATCATATATTTTATTATTCCGTGTATAGTAGAAAATCGAAAATTTGTTTTCAATAAAATGAAATATCTGCAGTTATCAGACGTCGCAACTCATTTCTGATTAGTGCGCATAATAGTACATCCATGCGTGCATGATGCGCACTACTAATGAAATATTTCAAATTGTCGCGACTTGCGTCGCAGCGCGAGTGCTCAATCGCGCGGTCCGGTTTGGTGCCGGCCCGACAATATATTATTTTTAGCTGGGGCACGTTCTGTGAAGAAGTGTCATTTTCAGGAGTAACAAATGAAAGGGAACAATATATATATATATAGTTTTGACATTATTTATGTATTGATTATTACTATTGTTATTTATTTATTTCGATCATAATAGCTTTGCAAGATACTATTCCACAATTCCCCGCTCCTCTACTCTATCGCAATATTTTCCTAAATTCCTAAAATAACCGTGGATATGGTAATTTGCAAGGTACTGAAAAGGTGGATAATTCGCCTATCCATCATGCATTCAATGTATGGCATGAAATGTGCTTGTATTTTCTTTTCTTTAAATCATGATTACAAAGCTTCGGAGATATTGACGATCATTTTTCTAAACACAACAGGCACGATAAAACTCTACTATTCTAAATTTTAGTCAAGAAAAGTTAATTGCCGATAATTAGCACTATAACTACGTACGAGCCTACACGTAAAAAAATTAATGTTGTTTATTATTAATATTTCTAATACTTTTTTTTTTGCCAAAGCAGGCGCTTAATGACATGTATAAGAAAAACTTATACATCGCATTAGTCACATACATTCGGAAACTTATACTTTTCATTAACTTATGAATGTTATTAGCTTTTTGATATGGGATCATTCATTAGGTGGCATAGTGAAGAGTATACGTATTTTCGAATGTTTTTTTTGCCATAACATATAAGGTTATTTTTTTTTTTTTTTTTTTTAAGTGTGGTAATTGGGTTGGTTAGCAAAGAAAATATGAGGTTTTTTTTTTCTAGTTTAACATAAAGAGCATGCTTTCCTGATCTCCAACATATTTTTATGTTGTTTGTAAACCTTTTATTTACATTTTTGTACAGCAAACAATAAGCCATTTCAATCGATAGAATGACACTAACATTCATAGAATGACAGTTGGTCCATGCTCAGTTTTTTTTTGTGCAGATTCAGAATATGTAAAAACATATATACCCCTAAACAACCCAATTTCAGCCGCAACTTCTTTTTTTTTATTGTGAAGAACTTCAAAATACCGACCACCAGAGGGCCGTTCCAGGTCTCTGATGAAAAGGCCTTTTATTTTGCTCGTTCGAATCGTTATGATCGTTTGACATCTTAACGTCATATGTCAAAACTGAGACGTCTAAATGGACAAAAAGCTTTCCGCAATTTTCCGTTCCGCAATTTCTTGCCAATTTTATATTTAGTTTCCCGATAATTTTGTGCAGTGCCGTATTTATAAGCCCGCCTAGCATTGGAAGAATACTCGCTTAACTTTTCAAAAGAACCTAAGTAACATTTTTTTCATGATTTAATTTGAATAGCGCAATCAACAGGAAAACACGTAAGCTTTTGATTGCAGTACTCAAATTAATTCATGAAAAAAATGTTACTTAGGTCCTTTTGAAAAGTTAAGCGAGAATAATTCTTACGCGAAATGTTGTACGGTCTTCTGTTCTGTCCATTATTTCAAACCTCACCGATGCTCAGGTGCACGAGCAGAATTTGCCGAAAACCCCAGAACACATCCGTTGATGTCCAGATTAAGGCTGTGAACCATTCCACCGATTCGTTTAACTTTTAGTTAAAATTTGACACTTCGATGGTTATTTTCCCATCGTGGTTAAAATTTTACTCCGAAGCCGCCCCATTTGAGTTCTGACAGATTGATAGTTATTCGGAACGAAATGGATTTGGCGCCAATTTTCTCGCGAACAAAGTTTAACTATTGAACTGTCAAATCTAACCATGCTCCGGAGCAGGGTTATTTTTAACCACGGCGGAATAACCATCGAACTGTCAAATTTTAACTAAAAGTTAAACGAATCGGTGGAATGGTTCACAGCCTAAAAACACCTCGGGAAAATTTTCCAGCGGATTTTGAGCCCCGTGTATTTTAAATGGGGCCGGGATTTTGATTTTCCGTGTCCAAATTCCGAAAACATCGCATATGCAAAAATTATAGACACTGTAGATTCCATAGACGAGCTGAGGCGAAGGCGAGTGTAGCCAAACGAACTGTCAGTTAGTGTAGCCACCCGGATAAAAATTTACAGTACCTTGTACGGTGTGTTCCATTGGAATACAATTGGTTATGTGGTAAATAATACAATCAATTGTACTTTTATTGTAGATTTTCAACGGTTGTAAAAATCTTGTATTGTACTTACTTTAAAAGTACAATACATTTAAATGTGACCGATACATTCTATAATATTTTAGTTGTTCGCTTATGTTTTATATTGCTCATCCAAAAATTAAACAAACTATAAAGGTATTCCATCTCGGTGATCAGATAATCCGTTTTAAGGAAATAAAATAAAATTTTAGAATATTTCATTGATCCATTATGTTGATGAAATAACAATTGAAAACAATAAAATAACAATTACTTTCATTATTACATGAAAAAACGTTTTACCGATTTTCAAATATATATTTTAATTGCAGGTCTTGAAATATTCATGTTCTGATCAATTTAAATTTAAAAAATTCAAAGGAACAAAATCTTTCACTTATAATTTTACTTGGAGAATGACTTGATTTAGATGAGCGTGTACAATTCTGTTTGTGATATGTGGAAAGACGAAGTAAACGAAGTGTTCCTTTTATTTATTTAAATACTGATTCTGCGAGCAAGCGACAGCGGATCATTGGCCGCTGTACCGTGGTGAGTATTTATAGTGTTATTATCATGATACCGGACCACTTTGATGTGGGAGAAATCTTTCAACACTTAAAGAAAAAAAACTTAAAAATTAAAACCTTATAAGCAACAACATATTCGAAAATAAATATCAATACCCAAGTAACCGTAAGCATTAGTTTTAGGCTTTAAATCAGCATCAATGATGCTTCAAAGCATTATAACAGCCCTGCAAATGTTTCAAGCTCTTATTCAGCATTATATCAGCATCGTTAATGCTGCAAGATAAAATGTTTATTAACATTAAATTGGCATTACATTAGCATTAAATGCGTAATAAAAGCAGTGTTTAATGCAGCCGAAAATTTTGACAGAACAATCAGTTGGAACTTCTGTATGTAGTAGTGAGTTTTTTCTCGGATGAATGCATCACAACCAATACTTCAATTTCTACCTTCAAAAAAAGATAATGGTTTAAGTATATCTTTCGGCAGCAAGACATGAAATAGCAGCCGTGGCCGAAAGAGCAAGGGAGGACTACTTCGTGGAAGCTGTGTCATGCTTCCAGGTTCGAGACCCATATGGAGAACATTCTACGACATCAACGACGAAAAAATTACAAAACACATATCATCAGCATAACTTTCTAAATAATGTAAATAACTGGAATCACTAATTAACAATGGTAAATTAGTTTTTTTTTAATTTTCCCCAATTTTCTAATCCGTATCATTTGGTTGTGATTTGTCAGTTGTTTATTAAATATAGACAGCTGATCAGCTGCCCGCAAAAGCTCTTCGAAAGTGCCCAAAAAATTCGCCCGAAAAAACGGGTGAAGAAAATCGGACGTTTCTCTTCCAGCCCTATATAAGCATCACTAATGCAGCAATTGAGCTTTCATCTATGCATTACAATAGCATGATAATTCGCCTTTTCCGGCATTATATCAGCATTGTATCTGCACTGAAAGCTGATAAGCATTAAACGAGTAGCATTACGTGCAGTTATAAAGCTGAATTAAAGCAGCGTTTTAATGCTTACGGTTACTTGGGTACATTTCATTATGTCATCTAATGGTTTGCCCAACTTAGTGGAAAAAACAGATGTCGTTAGTGTTTGTAGGACGATGAATTTGATGAGTAAATGTTCAATGTGTTATGTCTGTTTGTCTGTGATGTATCCTTGTTCCTTTTCAGAAATTGAGTTAATGATAAAACACTGCAGCTTGCCACCATCACTGATGATTCAATATCGTTCGGCGACTATCATCGAGCTACATCACCAACGGGATACAATAAAAAATTTAACAGGTAACTTTTCTTTTTCTTCTTGGCTTATACTTTTTGTAAAAAACCTGACATGATTTTATAATTTCCGTCTTCCACAGAAAAACAAATGCGAGCAGCATCAGTTACAGCGTCTTCAGTGAGTATAGCCGGTTGCATAGTCGGCGACTGAAATCTACGTTTATGCATCCCGGTCTGAATAGCAGTAACACACTGAACAATACCACTAATAATTCAAATTTAAATTAAATGGATTCTAATTTAAATTGAACTAAAAATGAACTAAAATCAAATTGAAATCATTTTGAAACAAAAATCCAATTGTATTAAAATTAAATTGAAACAAAATTAAAGTTAAATTGAACTTAATCAAAATTGAAGTAGACTTATCTTAAAAATTAATATATTTTAATATATAAAATGAAACGAAATTTAAATTGACTTATTACAAATAAATTTTAAAACTTAATTAAAACTAAATAAAATAGTACCATTAAAACAAATTGAACAACATTTTATTGTAATATTGAAGTCGAGATTGAAGTAAAATGTATTTAAAATGTATTATAATCCCATTGTATTTTACTGTAAAACAATAGAAAAAATGCGAGAAAAACATTTGAAACACATTATTTTCTATTGTTTTGGTCTTCGAAATCATCCCATTAAAGAACCGTTAAATCAATTGTTTTGCTCTGAATTTTGTATGAAAAATTTTCGATTTTTTTATTGTAAAGATACATAACAACCCCCCTTTTTTATTGTAAAAGTCCCATTTACCATTCACTTTATCGTGGAAAACCATTGTCTCTGATGTGATTTAGTTGTTAAAATTCCATTACATTCATTGGTAATTATTATGTTTTAATTGGTGATGTAACAGTAAAATTTATTATATTTTAATCATATTTTTTATCCGGGCAAACGAGCATGACGTCACAATTGCAATCGAAGCAACAGAGCGTGTGACGTCAAATCCGCGTAGTACACTGTGAAAAAACGGAAAAACACACTAAATCGAAATGACTCAACCGTGTCTCCGCTCGTCTATGGAACCTATAGTGTCTATAGCAAAAATGCATTAGGCTTTCAGCGATCGTGTACGTACACGCACGTTTCACTCACACTTTTACTCGGTTTGTTTGCAACCACGAGCAGCTGTCACGGCAAAATAAAATGGGATTGTTTGCAACCACGAACCTGCGTTCGTGTTGATGAGAAATGTCGGCGAGACCCTAATGGGGAAAAAATCCGCGAACCAAATTCCCGAGGTGTGAGGCTACCTTTATATCCAGTAGATAATATGGGTGATACGGATGAACGAGGCAAGTGAACATGAAGCAAAAAGGGATCGGTTAATTTGCAAAATGTGAACATCAAGAGCTATTCCGGTTTAAGAAATTATATTAAGGTACATATCTGATTATTTTCATATTATATTTTCTTGTGATGACAGTACATATGTATACAGAAGTTAAGTTTCGTTACTATTCAAAAATATTGTACAAAACCAGAGTGTATGTAATTAAGAGTGGCGACACTGTCAGAATTGGAACAAAATTCATCTGTCATTCCCACACAAAATCGTGTTCCAAACGAGCAGGAGACCTGTCAAATGCGGCACATGTCGCCACTCTTAATTACATACACTCTGTACAAAACCATATCTTTGAATTTGGATGGCATTTTAATGGTACGCTTGTTTTCCGATCGATCTTGTTGGTTCGCCATCTGCTGTTTATTTCGGTTATCCTTTCCCTGCGATGAGCCTGTATAAAAAATATTAAACATTATTAAACACAGGTATTTAGTCAAATATTCTTACTGGTTCCTTCGTCTTCTGCTACAATATTTCCAGGATCTTCAGTAGATTCATGTCTATCGTTGTCATCTGGAAGATCCTCAATGAAAATCTCAGTTGCCCTTTTAGCGTCCTCGACATTCCGTGAGTAAATTACTCCCCGATCACTCCTGACGACAATCTTAGCTCCATCTCTTGCTAATATGGTGAATTTTTCAGTTCCAAATGTCGGGTCGGATTTCAGTCGTTTTTGCTGAGTAAGCACCACCCTGTCTCCTACGCCCAAATCCGATTCCTTGGCTCCTCGTCTCCAATCGGTATATCTTTTACTTTCTTGCTTCGAAAAGGTGTCTTTCTCCCTGACTTCCTCAAGGTCGAGTTCCGTTATAGAGCTAGATTCCCACAGACAGGGGAACGTACCGCGAAACTTCCATCCGACTAATAATTCAAACGGCGTCACTCCAAGCCGTGAGAGAGGTCTAACCTTGTTATGATTGTAAACATAATTATCGAGTGTCAATCTCCAATTAGAGTTATCTAACTTTGAGGCAGCCAGTGCTTTTTTCACACCTTGGTTCTGCCTTTCAATCGCCCCATTGGATTGGGGACTCAAAGGTATTGATTTCTGAACTGCGATTTCTCTGTTTTGCCATGTGTTGATGAATTTATCGCTTTGGAAAGGTGGCCCGTTGTCACTTTGTATGACCAACGGGTACCCCCAAACAACAAAGATCTTATTTAAAGCCTCGATAGTAGATTCTGCTGTAATTTTTTCCATTTCTGTGACATGTAGGTATCTGGAGTATGTGTCAACTACAACCAGGAACTCCCCGAATCCAAATTCTTTTTCCGTGAAAAAGTCAATCTGCAGAATTTCCCAGGGACCTCTGGGTAGTTCTCTGCTCGTCAGAGGAATCGGTGGGTTCTTTCTTGACAACAACAAACAAGTTTCGCAAGATTTCACGTATTTTTCAATTTCACTACTTATGCCGGGCCACCAGGAGTATTCTCTCATTATCCGCTTTGTGGACGATATGCCCATATGGCCTTGATGGGCTGACTTAATAGCTCTTTGACGCAATACTAGTGGTAGAACCACGCGATCATTTTTGAACACCAAATCTCCAAGCGTTCGAAGATTTTTAGCTTGCGATTCATATTGTCGAAGTCCGGTGTCCCACAATCCGGTTTCAAGCGCCAGCCTAACGCTATGCAGCTCGTCATCGTGTTCTGAGAATGATTCTACTTCCTCCCATGTCAATTCCATCGCACCTGCGTCGAGAAAGTAAAGCAAGTGCTTGTGTTCCGCTTCGTCGTCAAATGATACATTCGGTGGATTCTGTACAACAAGTCTGGAAAGTGCATCGGCCAGATTCAGGTTTCCTGGAATTCTTTTCACATTGAAGGTATAAGGCTGCAATCGCATAGCCCATGATTCCGCCCTAGTTACTGCTCGTTTGCCAATTCTATGAAGACCCCCGAATATAAATTCGTTGGCTTCGGCATCCGTTCTTATTGTGAACGTTATGCTCATCAAATACATTGAAAATTTCTCGACTCCCCATACAACAGCTAAAGCCTCCTTCTGCGTTTGGGGATACTTTTGCTCCGCAATAGTGAGGGTTTTTGATGCGCAAGCAATAACACGTGGATTATTCTCCTTGTTGAACTGCACTAACACGGCTCCTAATCCATATGGCGACGCATCGACGAACAACTCAGTCTCGTCATATCGGCTGTAGTAGCCTAGTGTACTTATTGCTTTCCATGAATCATTTTTAAGGTATTCGAATTCTTCTTCTAGTTCCGAGTCCCAATAAAACCTGTCCGATTTCGCCAACTCTCGTAATCTCCATGTCCGTTGTGCGCGGTGAGGAATAAATTTCTCGATGAAATTCACCAACCCCAAGAAACTCTTAACTTCCGCCAAGGTTTCTGGGCTCCGAAAGTTCTTGAGTGCAACGATTTTTTCCTCTGCCAATTTCCAGCCGTCCGCAGATACAACGAATCCTAGGAAATCGACCGACTGTTTCCCAAATTTACATTTTTCCTCGTTGATCTGTACGTTGTGGTTTTTCAAACATTCCATCACTTTTTCAAGATTTCTATCGTGTTCTTCCTTGGTTTTGCCGAAGATCATGATGTCGTCCAGATAGTTTACTACCCTTTCACATCCGGAGAGTATGACAGTTTGTAACACTTCCTGAAATATATCAGGAGCGTTACAAAGTCCAAATGGTAGCCTTTTATACCGGTATATACCATCGCCCGCGAAGAAGTTAGTTAGATGACGAGAATTTCGGTCCAATTCGATATGAAAGAATGCACTTTTCATGTCCACGGTTGAAAACCATGTGGCACCATGAAGCTCCATCAAAATAGACTCGAAAGTTGGCATCTTGAACGGTGTTCTATGAATTGACTTGTTAGGGCCTCTCAAGTCTATTACTAATCGTATGTCATCCTTGCCTTTAGGGACTACAAGCAATGACGAACAAAACGAGCGATCCATGCCCGGTGTGACTTTTTCGATTATTCCCGAGGACAATAAATCATCAAGTTTCTGCTTGGTCAATTCCTTGAATGCAGTTGGGATGTGGGTGTACACATTCCGTGACGGTGGCATTTCCGTATTGTATGTCAAGGTAACGGGAGGGATGTTGAATTTGGGGAATTCTGAGAAATGAGCTGCAGGTTTCAAATGACAAATTGTTGGATCGATCATGGTCTCCGGCAGTTGTTCTAAACGTACTGGAACATTTAGTCCTATATCTAGCACGCTGTACCGAATTGCTGTATTAAATCCCAAAAGCGCTCGCATTTCCTCCACAACATAAAACTTTTCGACCATCACTGGTCGATCTTCAGAAATGAACAACTCCGCTGAGAATACAGCAATAACTTTTATCTGCTCATTGGAGCCATAGCCTTTAGTGGTCGATCGGTTTTGGGGCTCATTGTTACGATTTTCGAAGATGCAAAATTGTCGGAAGTTATTTTATCGAAAGAGAACTTGGTCACGGTATTCACTTGGGCCCCTGAATCGATCATAAATTCAACATTAATTCCCGCCACCTTTGCGTTGATGAGGGACATGCCAGTTGACCTCGTCCGAGTGCTGTGGTTTTGTACGTTGTCTATTCTCTGAATGCTTTCAAGATTTTGAGACTTGGGTGGTGAGTCCTGAAAGTAACACGATTTCTTTATTTTCTGGCGAATTTATCGAATAAACCATTCTGTAGCAACGTTATTATTCATGAACTACCAAAAAATATGAAGAAGCAGGATTGATGAAATGAGAATAATAATTTACAATGAACGTTATTTCATATTATTACACAAACCCTAAAATCATCATATTTTTGGGTTTTCGTGAAAACATATAACAATAATAATGTATACAGTAACGTACTACATTCAATTCAAACCTCATTTTTTTTTTTTTTTTATTATTTTATTTGCAATGCTCTTTTATATATTCCAATTCATCGTACCAAAATTAAACAAATGAGGAAATCTATTAAAACTGACTGATTCGAGAACATCAAGCCTAACCGTTTTCAAAATGAGAAAAAAAAAATTAGGATTTGTTGCGAACCGTTTGCTACTCTGGATCTTCTGATTTCCGTACCTCATTGGTAATCTCCTGCTCCTCCGATGGGTTTGCAATAGCAGCAATTTTCTTTCCACCATGATCTTCCAGGTCAGCTGGTCGCTTCCACGATCTGTTTTGAGCCTTTTCATTAGGTGCCGAACAAACACGAGCTATGTGCCCAATTCGTCCACACGTATGGCATACTTTGTCGGCATTAGGACATGAAAAATGTTGGTGATATACACTGCCGCACCTCCAGCAGGTAGTACTACGTTGGCTGCGCAAAACACCTTGATTGAAACCTCTCGTTCCTCTTCTAGAACCACGAGTGCCTCGTGGTGGTCCCATACCACGCCAGTTTCCGCGGAAATTTCCTGTACTTCCGTGCACCTGCTGAGGGCTCCTGGAAACCAGTGCGAGAGTTGCCGTGTCGGAATTGCTGTGTGCCCTCTGAAATTCTTCCTCATTCGCCTTCTCCAACTCCCGATCGCGTACTAGGTCGATGAGATCTTTCATAGTACCATGTCTGACCCAGTTCCTGTGTGCTAACACTCGAATCCTACTATCATTAGCACCCTTTGTGATCACTCTTACTACCGCTTCCATTTCCTCGTCGACACCGTAGTTGCAGAGTTTTGCTGCATTAGCAACTCGACGGACGAATTCGATGCTCGATTCGGTTTGTGACTGACACAAATTCATGAGCTTTCCTCTCTGTGATAAAATATATGCTCTGGACCCGAAATAATCGTCCAACCGCGCTATAGCGTTAGAGAACGGTTCTGAACGCTCATCGGGCATTCCGGGCGTCGATTCAGTCGTGTTGAAGATTTCGCGGAGCTTAGCACCTGCCTTGATTCTGAAAACCCCGAATTTTGCTCGCTCATCGGCCGAATTGACCAGCTGTAATGAGGCAACTAGAGTTTCCTTCCAGAACTCATAGGCTCGCTTGTCGATTTCTGATTCTCCTTCTGTAGGTACACACTCAGGTATATTCAAGGTACCTAAAGTCCAATTATTCATTGTAGAGAGCAAAAGGGACTCGTTCCTTGAGTCAGACACATCTTCCCGCATCGTACTTGTACGTGGATAACGAAGAGTGTCACCTAAGCCTTGATCTGCTGAGAGTCGAGTTACCTGCTCTCGAAGAAAATTATTTCGTTCGACAGCTTCCTTTAATTCTTTCATGAGCCTTTTCTCTGAAATTTTCCTGAAAAAAAAAGGAAAATTCGTTCTTATTTCCTTTGACAATATTTTTGAACAATCAATTTAGCCGAGAACATTTTTCTTATACTTTCATTTTCTTTTTTTTTTCTATTCTTTTTTTTTTTTCATTGCTTTTTTTTTTTTTGACGTCCGTCCGTTTCCACTTATACTTTCATTTTCTTTTTTTTTCTATTCTTTTTTTTTCATTGCTTTTTTTTTTTTTTGACGTCTGTCCATTTCCACCGGAGCCAATTAATTTCTTTTTTTTTTTTCGACTTCCGTCTATTTCCACCGGAGTCTGGTCGCTTTTTTTTAAATATTTCAGATCTCCGTCTATTTCCACCGGAGTCTGGTCACTTTTTTTTATTATTATTTCAGATCTCCGTCTATTTCCACCGGAGCCTGTGTGCCTTTTCTATTTTTTTTGCCTTTCTTCTTTCTTTTTTTTTTTGCTTGTTTTACGATTTTTTTTCCATCTTTTTTTTTTTTTTTTTAAAGAACGATTTTCATTACACTTTTATGCAAACTTACTTTTTGGGCGGAGCGTTAGAGCTACCGGCTGTGCCACTGTCGTAAACGGATGGAGAACTGTGCAGTTCTTCTCCTTCATCAAGCTCTTCCTCTATACGTTCATCCGAGAGCAGAAGCGCTCCGGATGAATCGTCACCAGCGGAATATACAATTCCCAGTGTGGGCCCATGATCAGCCGAATGCTCAAGAGCATCGGCTGAATCATGACCGACTATTTCGGCGGAAACTCCACCGGCGGGATCGCTTGGATTGAACTCCATGATGCGTCCGTTGCTACCAGCTGTACTTGTAAGACTGATTTGATTTTTGTCCTCACTCCCTGTTCGCTACCGAATTTTTCAAAACTCTCCAAACAGCCGAGGATTTTCGAGTGGATCATAGTCTCTTTCATCTCGTTTTTGCACGAACTATTTCAAGATCTCTACACAACTTTAATGCTACGTTTTGACAGGGCAAGTGAATTGAACAACTCAGTTGAATTCATTTGACTTGCCAAAAGTTGAACATGTTCAACTTTCTTTTCGTTCAAGTGAATTGAATTAAGGTGTTTACACGTTCAGTTCGCGTTCGATTCAAGCGACTTGCTCAATTCACTTGCCTTGTCTAAACGTAGCATAAGTGCGTTAACAGATCATATATTTTGATATATTATTTTTAGCTGGGGCACGTTCTGTGAAGAAGTGTCATTTTCAGGAGTAACAAATGAAAGGGAACAATATATATATATATAGTTTTGACATTATTTATGTATTGATTATTACTATTGTTATTTATTTATTTCGATCATAATAGCTTTGCAAGATACTATTCCACAACGCCCTTTTCAAATGTTGGTCTAGATATTAGCATTTCCATATCATTGCAATAATGTTGCAAAATACTACAGCGGAAAAAAATAAAATAAAAATATAAAACTGGATTCGATTTATGGAGCTTGTGATTGATAGTCCTTCTCTCTACCATTGCACCATTCAACTTGATGCAACTTTTTCGTGCTTGGATGTTTTTCCAATGCCTTTAATGAACTGAATAGAAACAAGGTGCTTTTATGAAGATATTGCGTGTGCTACTTGGGGGCTCGGGGATGTAGTCCTGCCTCCCTCGTTTGCTGTTGGAGTTGGTCCCTAACCCCGTACTTCCAGGACAACCCAGGATGCCTGTAGAGCAGATTCCCCCTCCATTGCTTAGGAAAAAAAAAGACAGACATCATCTCAATTCGTCGAGCCGAGTCGATTGGTATATAACACTATGGTTCTCCAGGTCTTCTATCACAAAATCGTCTTGGAAGTGAATATATAGCCTTTTCGTTGCACCTTGGTGTACGAGAAAGGCAAAAATGTGACTTATGCCAAGTTGAATTGTCTTAGAACAATACGAGGGCACTCACTGGCACTAAGAGCAGTCATTGTAACATATTGTCGCTCATATACACACTCATGTATACTAATAGCCACTCAGAAGACTGATGGCTACTTACGAGCAATCACAAACACTCTCGGGTGTTATACATCCGCAAGGATACTAGCAGATATCTACGAGCAATTATAGTCACTCCTGGGCAATCACTTACGCACCTCTCTTGGAAGGCGAACAGAGGAGTGAGCCTTATTCAGATGAACTCGTTAGTACTGGTCAACATTTAAATAAACAGCCCGGTTATCTTATCGAACTTGTCTTACCGCACGTCTATTTTTCACCGATATTTGACTGGCAGCTCCACCGGCTTTGCATAAAAGAAAGTGCAGTTACGCATTGAACCGTATTCCTGCTCCAGTTTTGATAACAGCAGCACAAAATGTTCAAGTTCCTTCTGATCGCCGCCTTGGTCCCAGCCATTCTGGCTCAGACCCCCGTTCGCCAGTGTAAGTTGTTTCGAACTAACTCCCATGCAGGTCTTTAACGTTCCATCCTTAATTTCTATCTGTTCACAGGTGCCAATGGCGCTGGTATGCCCCAAACGGTGGACATCAACGGATGCACGACATCGCCCTGTCCGATTCCGAATGGAGCCCCCATCATAGCCTTCGCGCAGGGAATCACTAGCCCAGTCGCCACCAATGGACTCGAATCCTACATTGTGATCCGCTTGGCCGGTCTGCAGATTCCGTTCCCAATGCCCGATGGTTTGGAGGATGCTTGCGCCGTCGGAACGGCGCCAGGTACTTGCCCAGTCTCGGCCGGACAGGTGTTCGACTACACCCTGAATCACCATGGCGAACCACTGGGCTTGACTGGCGTTACCGTCACGGCTGAGGTCGGTCTGCTGGCCGATGATGGTACCGTGGTTGGCTGTCTCCAGTTTGATGTTCAAATTGTTGCTTAAATAAACTGATCCATTATTTCGTATAAGTGATATGTTTTCTTTTTGTAAGTCAGTTTAAGCTCACACAAACAAGATCAATAAAACGAAATAATGATTTTTAGTAGTAAAATGGCATTAGTGCTCGACGGTACAAACAATATGACGAGATGATCAAATGCTGAAAAAGCACCACAAACCATCAATATTCTTTTAATGTCAATTGTTCATTGATTGGGGAAAAAACCCGAGATAATCTTGCCACACAAATGGGGCTCGTCGTTTGTTATTTTTAATTCTAATCACTTGAAGTCATCTGCACATCTGCAATCTGTTACCGAATGCGTCAACAATGAGACACCCATGCATATAACCCTTAACTAATTAATAAAACTCAATATTTGTGAGACTATGCATGGAGTACCCAAAAGGCGGAATACATGGGTAAATTGTCAACTATCGGTGTATTCCGTCTCAATCGTGTACGCACTAACGCTGCTGCCACCCCTACCTTCGAGGCGAGTGGAAGATTGGAAGTACATCCGGGGCGAAAAGAAGGGAAGAGAGGAGGAGAAAAAAAGCAAGACTGGAGACGGGGTATTTGGTCAGTGAACGCCGAGGAAGACAGTTGTTTTCGCGAGTGTCCAAGCAAAATTAAAAAACGTGGTGGAAGTAGACGCCTGAAGACCACCAAATACTCCGGACGGGAAATATTACCACCCGTTTCCCCCCCAATCGAAGCTGGCTAAAGGGATACCGGGAAGGGTTCCTCGGCCGAGCGAAAGCGATCCTTGTAGCGGCCGTGCCTACGGCGGTTTAAGTGCATGACCATAGTGTAGTGGACCACTAGTGACTGTTCCTAGCCCAGCGCGGTACCTAGGCGGACAGACCTTTGTAGGGAGAGCACAACGATCTTCGCCCCCTCAACGCCCGCAAAGGACAATCCGGAAGTAGGCAGTTCCGATATTCGTGGCCACACGTGTCCGTACCAGTTTTATTTTGGCAAGCTACACCTATCTCGGTCCCGCATCAAATAGAGGACAAACACCGGAAAGTCCATTTTTCCACGCTCGCGGCAGGCTGGCCCCTCGTGAAATCGCCGAAGGCAAGAGAACTCTTCCTCGTGCTGTTGGAGAAGTTGGGCACAGGACGCTCATATTCCGTCACAACGGTGACAAGCCGTCCCGGCGTGGACCGCACGACAATTCCAGAACCATCGTCAAGAACATCGTCGACCGGGCGCCAAGCCACCAAGAAAACCCTTCCTCGTGCGTTTAGAGGAGTTCGGCATAGGACGGTCACACTCGTCACTACGGTGGCAACCAGTCCCGGTGTGGACCGCACGACAATTTCAGCATCATCATCGACGGGGTGCCAGGCGACCCGGAAACCCTGTATCAAATCGGCCCTGCCCCTTTCTTGCGTCAAGCAACCAGGAGTTCCCGCTTTCCCAAAATCGAAACCGACCCCCCCCCCTTTCCGGGCCAGGGAAGAACAAACAGGAGTGACCATGAGGAACGATATCATCTATTTCGCCGGCGGGTTCCCGCTATACACAAAAGGTATGAGCTCAGAATTGTAAAACGGCCGCAACGATAATTCTAACCCTAACTAACCCTTAAGAATGACAACATAAATAAATAAAAGTATGTAAAATGTAACAAATCGGTTCCTTTCTTTAAGCGACTAGCCCTGAATTGCATGGTATGGTCTTGGATCATTGTTGTTGTCCGCTGCTCCACTTTTGTCTCTGTGCGTCCCCTAAGCAGGTTCAAGCCGACCCTGAGAACCCCGAAACGAGGTGAGCTAGTTAGGGACGTTAGGACGTCCGCTCCACAGACGTGAGGACGTCGAAGGAGTTTGTTTCAAATCTGCTAAAATACTACATCGATAAATGTCGACATGTGATATGTATAGTACACAACCAGTGTAGGTAAGTAAATAGACCCGCGAAATGTGCATTCGAGGCAGTTTTCACTACTAAAAGCAGATTATCGCAGTGCAGTATAACAATCAAACTTTATATTTCCATGCTTATTATGCAATTCTTAAACACTACTGGAAGCACATAACTATTGAATGTTAGTTTTTCTTACAATTATTTATCATAAACTACCAAAATCTGTGTAAAAACCATGTATATGCTAATTTGCTAGATTCTTATACAAAAATGTAAGCTTCTTTATATAGATATTGTACGAGAAGCTTGTAAAATTCTAAGACATTATGCAACATGTGTATAAAATACCGTCATCGGGGGTGATGGGTCTGGGGGTGAGAATGGGTCATCGCTCTCACGAGCAGTCCGTAGGTCGTAGAGCAAAACCGTTTAAAAAGGTCTCTTATATTTTAGTCTGCTTGCTCTCAGATACATTCAATGTATTTTACAAGCATTCCAAGCAGTTGAAACAGTGACCCATTCTCACCCTCATTTGACCCATTGTCACCCCTGACAACGGTATAGCAATATTATATATGTTGAGATGCCCCTATTCCACTCTTTCCCCCTTCCAATCCCAATACCTTCCCTAACAAATCCTAATCAAATCCAGATTGATGCTAATGCAATCGCGATCCAGTAGGAATTGAATCCAAACCCAATCACAGTCCAATTCAAATCCACATTCAATCCAAATTCAATGCAATCTCAACCCATTCCCACTGACATTCCATTATCCTAATCTAATTAAAAAAAAAACAAATTTAATTCCAATCCAATCGTTATCCAATCTCAATCCTATTCAAATCTAATTCGTATCTCAAGCTCAAATCAGTACAAATAAAATAAATTCAATCTCACCTACCCAATTTCCCAAGACAACACCAATCCAATGGCAAATCAATTCTTATCCAAACCCTCCCACATTCCAATGCAACTCTAAACCAATAATCATCCAAACGCAGTTCAATCTCAATCCGATCACACTTCTAATCCAGTCAAATCTCAACACTACCCAATCCAGTTCCTGTAAAAATGCAATCGCAATGAAATCCAAGTTGAAACTCAATCAAATCCAGGGATTGAATCCTAAAGAGAAAGAGCAAGTCTCTCACTTATCATCTCTGTATACATATACGATATGTAGCATACCGAGAGAAACTTTTTTCGCAAGCTGTCGTGATAGAGAACTGATTCTGGATGTTATACCCCATGATAAATTTCTTTTAGAAAGCTCCAAATGTGGGGAGCACTGGCTCTGATGGTGCATTTCAACTTGTTCTACACAGTGCAGTAACCAACACGAAAGGAGCAAAAACAAAGCGAAAATCACCATTTTTCTGTGGGGGCTGCCTATTCCATTCTGTTTTTTCGCAGTTGTATACAAGTTTGATAAATTTGTTATCATGGCTTGTTATGATTCCAAACTGTTTTTGCCTCTCTTTTATCGTTGTTCGTTATCTATTGAGAGCGATTTCTGCAAACCCTGATCAAATCCGATTCCATTCTCAATCCAATCCTTATAAAATTCCAAAATCTGAACAAAATGTAAAACAAATCCCAATCCAGTCCCAGTCCTAATTTGCTCCAAATTTAATTCCAATTCGAATTCATTTTTTTTTTCATTTATTTAGTTAACATCTAGTGCTTGCAAGTCCTCCTCGAGCATTGTCCATGTTTCATGTTCGTAGAGGACAACCGGTCTTATAAGCGTCTTGTACATGACACATTTGGTGCGGTGGCGAATCTTTTTCGACCGCAGTTTTTTCTGGAGCCCGTAGTAGGCCCGACTTCCACAGATGATGCGCCTTCGTATTTCACGACTAACGTTGTTGTCAGCCGTTAGCAAGAATCCGAGGTAGACGAATTCCTCGACCACCTCGAAGGTATCCCCGTCTATTGTAACACTGTCTTTTTATGTGGCCCCTGTCACGCTCGGTTCCGCCCACAAGCATGTACTTTGTCATCAACGCATTCACCACCTGTCCATCTTTTCTTGCTTCGCGTTTCAGGTGGATGTACAGTTCTGCCACCTTTGCAAATGTTCGGCCGACAATGTCCATGTCATCCGCGAAACAAATAAATTGACTGGATCTGTTGAAAATCGTACCCCGGCTGTTACACCCGGCTCTCCGCATGACACCTTCTAGCGCAATGTTGAACAACAGGCACGAAAGTCCATCACCTTGTCTTAGTCCCCGGCGCGATTCGAACGAACTGGAGTGTTCGCCCGAAATCTTCACACAGTTTTGCACACCATCCACCGTTGCTTTGATCAGTCTGGTAAGCTTCCCAGGGAAGCTGTTCTCGTCCATAATTTTCCATAGCTCTACGCGGTCTATACTGTCGTATGCCGCCTTGAAATCAACGAACAGATGGTCCAGATGCTCCCATCCTTATCCCGGCACGTTTCGGCTCGCGGCACGAAGCCTTTGCGGAATGCGTTGAGCTTCTGATAGAACTTGCGTGTATCTTGAGAACGGCACAGCTGTTCCATCTCCTCGCACTCCGCTTCTTCCAGGCGTCGTTTCTTCTCCTGAAAAAGGCGGGTCTGGTGTCTCCGCTTCCGTCTATAACGTTCCACGTTCCGCCGGGTACCTTGCTGCAGCGCGACCACCCGCCCTGAGTCCTTCTCCTCCAGAATCTGTCTGCACTCTTCGTCGAACCAATTGTTCCGTCGACTTCGACCCATATACCCGACGTTGTTCTCCGCTGCGTCGTTAATGGCTGCTTTGACTGTATTCCAGCAGTCCTCAAGAGGGGCCCCATCGAGCTCACCCTCTTCCGGCAACGCTGCCTCGAGATGCTGCGCGTATGCAGTGGCGACATCAGGTTGCTTCAGTCGCTCTAGGTCGTACCGCGGCGGTCGTCGGTACCGAACATTGTTGATGACGGATAGTTTTGGGCGCAGTTTAACCATCACCAGATAGTGGTCAGAGTCGATGTTAGCGCCACGATATGTCCTGACGTCGATAATGTCGGAGAAGTGCCGTCCATCAATCAGAACGTGGTCGATTTGTGATTCTGTCTGCAGACTTCCCAATAGTCGGTCTAAACTCCTCCTCTTGACCAACCTGAGCGTTCAAATCTTCTATGATGATTTTGACGTCGTGGCTTGGGCAGCTGTCATGTCGTACTCACGTTCCAGCTGCGCGTAGAATGCGTCCTTATCATCATCATTGCTTCCGGAGTGTGGGCTATGGACGTTGATTATGCTGAAGTTGAAGAACCGGCCTTTGATCCTCAACCTGCACATTCTTTCATTGATCGGCCACCACCCGATCACGCGCCTTTGCATATCGCCCATCACTATGAAAGCTGTTCCCAGCTCGTGTGTGTTGCCACGGTCCTTGAGTACATCGGCGAGTATGCGTGTGCTCCCGATGAAGTTGAGAGGTTTGCAGTTCCACGAACCGAATTTCCAATCGCTAGTCCCTTTTCGTCGCAGTGGTCTTCGTCGATGGTTCCTGTCCGTACTCTCTTGTTGATTGTTCGTTGCGTATGTTTAGAGGCCGACTTCAAAGCCTGACACCAAACCCCCCAAATTTCCGGAGGACCATTCCTCCTTATTGCCGGTGGACCATGATGCACAGTTTCACTTCGCTGGCACTCGGATGATGATCAGTCGCCTCTAACATGGAGAACAGACGCTGTTGTGAGCCGATCCTGACATGGAGTACAGACGCTCAGTAAGATTTGCACCTCCGGAGAGGAGCAAACCTCCCCCCCCTTCCCTGTCAACATACGACCATAGTTCCCACCGGGGTTGGTTACCCGATCTTCCCTAATGTTGCTCGTATCTCGGCCAGCATCACGAGTAGGTAGGGATAGGGGTTGCTGGGTAAGAGGCTAATGACCGCGAGATGGGATCTATTTTATTCCTTCAGGTACGCGAAGTACCAATGGTACGCTTTACTTAGCATTTGCCGTGCCCAAATGGTGTTCTAGTCTACGGAATTTGTTTTTAAAGTTATTGTTTTTTTACGAATTTTCAACCCTAACGAGACATCTGTGCTGTTATACGCCAGCGAAACATGGTGTGTATCAGTGGAGAACACTCAACGGCTGCAGGTGTTCATTAACAGATGCCTGCGGTATATAATTCGGGCCTGGTGGCCTCACAACTGGATCTCAAACAACGAGCTCCATCGTCGTTGTCACCAGAGGCCGATAGCAACAGAAATTCGGGATAGGAAGTGGGGCTGGGTCGGCCACACTCTACGTAGGGGCGGAAACGAAATCTGTAAACAAGCATTAGACTGGAACCCAGCAAGACATCGCAGCAGAGGCAGACCCAGAGGCTCATGGCGGCGAAGCCTCAATAAAGAAATAAAAGAAGTCGACCGAAATCTAACCTGGCAACAAGTTAAAGCGATAGCCGGGCAACGCTCAGGATGGAGATCTTTTAAGTCGGCCCTTTGCACCACCGGAGGTGAACAGGATCCATAAGTAAGTAAGTTAGTTGTACGAAGAACTATGAACTTTATAACATTCGTGAATTCATTTTAGCTTTAAATATTCACCAAAATTCTGTTTTAAAAAATCGATCAGAGAATTCAGATGGGCGAAGAAAAAAAAAACCTGTGAAACTAAATTTGAAAATTTTCTAAATGTTTTCTAAAAATGCGTAAATAAGTAAATTAAAATAGTTTTTTAATGGACACGAACTTTAATCAATAAAAAAACTAAGAAAAATTCTAAAAGGATTCTTTGCATTCATTCTTTAATTTTTCAAAAGAATTTCTGGATTTATCTTTGAAGAAATTTCCGGTGAATTTTTCGAAGAAATCATTGAAGGAAAAACTTGAAAATTGTTTTAGACGAAAATTTAGACGAATGTGCAAAGAAATTCTTCGAGAAAATTAAAAATTTCGGAAACTCCTTCAGGAGTCCTTTCGAAATTCCTCTGAGAATTCGTTTAAGGATTTCTGAATTTTCGTCCTAATTTTTCGGAATAAATTCCGGAAGGACATTCAGAAGGAATAACTGGAGAAATGTCTTAGGGAATGGAGTACCAGGAGGAACATCCGGAGCAATTCCTGAAATAATTTCCATCGGAATTCCTGCAGACTTTTATCAAGGAATTCCAGGAGAAATTTTCAATAGAGTTCTTGGAAGAATTTTGAAAGAATTTCCGGAAGAATTGCCTAAGAAATTTCCAAAATATTCCTTGGGGTCATGTCAAAGAAATTCGTGGAGGGCTTTTCCAAGGAATTTCTGGATTCTGAATGTTTGGAGGGATGAGAGCAGTCCGAAGAAAGCAAATTCCAAAAACTGCTGGGCATCATTGGGTACAGAAAACAGTTAGCCCCCCTTATATTTTGTTATTAGTTACGCCAATGAATATGCCCTCCCCCGCTAAGGCAAACCTATAATAACTTTTTACTTTTCAACGCAATTCGTGCAAACTTTGTGTTATTTGTTAGTCCAAAAAGTCGCAAATGCATTGCTGTGAGTAATCATATAAAAATATGACAGCGAACATGCAATAAAGTTTTTTTTAAGGAAAACATGGATTTCTACAAGTGCCTAGGTATAACGCCACCTTAACCAAAGACGTTTCATAGCTCTCTATTAGTATTTTATCTACTCTATAATGAAAAGGTCCATAAGTCCGGACCATACGTAAAAGTGGCCAATTTAAAGAAAAACTTCTCAGAGCTTCGCAATTTATTCATAATTGAATTTCCTGTGCAATCAATTGTGCAAGTCTTCTGCGACCCGCAAATGCTCCAGAAAGGGGCCGATACCACAAAATCATTCCAGAGCATTACTTTTTTAATCATAAACTTCCATACGGGCAAATTGTGTACGCAATAAATTGTTTAAGTATTCTGAGATGACCACAAACGGCCTTTGGGAAATCCGAAACATCCGTAAAAGTGACAAAATTCCAAAAGTTCATCTCAAAGCAAATTTGTTTATGATTATTACTTATTGATTACTTATTGATTATGCAATCAATAGTGAAAGTCTATTGTGACCCGAAATGACCACAAAACGGTCCTCAATAAACCCGAAACATCCATAAAATAGGTTAATCCTAAAAGTTGATCCCAGAGCAGAGTATTTTTGTTAGCATTCATGTACATAGTAACGGTATATTATATGTGGAGTAAATATTGAAAGTCCTCTGTGGCCTACCAAAAGTTAATCACATTCGAATTTTTAGAAAACATTGTAAACGGCTGATTCTCCGGGAAATTTGGGACATCCGCCAAAATTATAAATTCCACAGGTTTATCCCAGAGCTCCATATTTTATTTCGAAAACATCCGTAGCGGCGAAGTGATTGTGCAATCAATAGTTGGGATTTTCTACGACGTCTGCTCCGGGAACTCCACCGAACTTCTACCGGAAGTTCCTCCAGGAATTCTTCCAGAAATTCTCAAGGAAATATGAATCCGGAAGTTCCTCTGTGAATTCTTTTTGGAATTGGCCACTTTCACGGATATTCCGGATCTTCCGGAGTACCATTGCCATACAATACCAAATACTTTTATTATTGATAAACAAGAGATAAACTTTTGGAATTGACCACTTTTACGAATGAACCGAATCTCCCGGAGCACCGTCTCTTAAGCACTTGGAGGTCACAGAAGACTTTCCCTATTGATTTGGTTACGAAAAAATCGCTGTGCTGAAGTTTTGGAATTATCCACTTTTACGGATGTTCCAGATCTTTCTGCGACATTTGTAGACTACAGAAGACTTTTAATATTGATTGCGAACTCGAAACTCGACAATTTGGTGCCAAATTGAGAAGCTCAAATAGTACTTCTTTAGTACAGGTTCCCCAGGGACTAGATAGGTCAATTTGGATGAAACACCCTTGTTATTGGAACCTACAGCTTTCGTTTAGTAACTAAAGATCGAAAATCGGTTGAAATTTGAGTGTTTGTGCTCGTGATGAAATCTTGGGTCCAAATGGACCCCAATGCACTCTCCTCAGGGAATCTTAGTTTCCGAAAGTTAGGAAAAGTCAGAATTTTTCAGATTTTTATCTCGTTGCGTTACAACATTACAGCGGTGTTTTGGGTGTGCTTGGGTCGAAATGGACCCCAATGTACTAGGAAGATTAAGGATGTTTAAATTACTTTTCGATTGTTTCCATATCATTCGGAAGCAACTGCTACTGGGCTCGACGCGCTTGTGCACGGATGCCAGATTTGAAGACATGTCTTCAATTTGAAGACATTTGAATCTCTGTGACGACATTTATTTCGTGAAGATATTTTGAAGACTTTTCAAAATATTTGAAGACTTTTTCACTTTTTTGAAGATTCTTGAAGACAATCAATAAGCCAGCGAATAGAAAATACAATTTTATTATTTACCTATAAATTCAGTGACTTCTATATGCAAATTATGTAAATATTTCAAAAGTTATAATGAAATGTAAAGTGTGTGTCTCGGGCTTAAAATCTTTAAAACATAAAAAATCTAATAGAAAAACATTCACACTAGCCGATTGATAGCTGCAACGCATTTTAGACTTCATACGCACTTAAAAAACTTTCGATAGCAGCATTTGTTTGAATTTTCTTTAGCGGTGGCAGCGTTTTTGATGTGTCTGTAGAAAGGTATTTAGATCATTATATCGGAACGTAATCAACGATCTAATTTACGGCAAAAACGGTTTTAATTAATTCAACCGTTGAGCTACACAGATAGAAAAATCCACTGAAATTTACGCTAAAGATGATGCACATAAATGGAACGCCATTATTAGCTTAATTCTACGCGTGATATAGTCTAAATGTATAGAATATTTGACGTGAATTCTCAATATTGCTTGCAAGTTGTAAACAAACTTGTTAGGAAGAGGTCCATTTCCGCGTAGAATAGTGTAAATTTCCGCATCTCAAATTTTACGCGCTGTTTACTTTTCATTATTTATTTCTGTGGAGAACCAGATTTTGTTTTCTAAATTCCTTCTGAATTCATCTGATCTTTTCGGCATTTCCATGTGACATTCCTCTGAATATCCGTCGGACAAGTTCTAGAATTTTCCGTGGATTTTTAAGAGAATTTTCAATGAAAATTAAAAAGATTTTTTCTTGCAAAATAAGGAGAATTTCTCCGAATTTCCATGGAAAATTTCGACATAAAAATCTTCCTAAAAGAAATTCAGAGAAATTCCACAAAAAAAAATCGGTGGAATTTTAATAAAAGACTCAGCACAGAGAACAGACGTTCATCTTCATTCGCGTGCTTGTGTAGAAGTTTGTACTGGTTATTTTGAAGTATGTCGTTATGCCCCCGCGGTGCTAGTGTTCCGATAAATATGGTTAAAATTTGTCGTGTTTCACTTTTTAGTTCTAGTGTTCATTCCGAATTGCTCCTAGGCTCGCTCCTAGGTGGCAGCACTACATTGTTTATGTAGTATATGCCAACGCCATCACTTAGTGAGATTGAGTTTTTATGTCGGGCAGCCTGCGTTGGCGGCGCTGAGGTACGGTTTAAATCTTTACACACGTTTTTTACAAAATTTTGTTCGAGCATCCATGTCTGTTCTCTGTGGACTCAGTAGACAATTCATAAGAAACTTGTTACACTCTCTCGTTAAATTCTTCCTCAAATTGCTTGGCAATTCTTCTAGAAATATCTTTGGACATTCTTCCAGTATTTTCTCTGAGAATTCCTCTATGAATTTCTCCAAAAAAAATCGTTTTTCTATTCTTTCTGGAATTCCTTCTGTAGTTCCTCCAGGAATTTATCCGAAAGTTTCAGGGATTTCTCTGAGAAATCCCCAGGAATTCCTTTATAGTTTCCTCTAGGAGCTCCTCCGTAAGATTGTCCAGAAATTCCTGCGAAAGTACATCCAAGAATTTCTTCGAAAAATCCTCCAGAACTCCTCCGGTATTCTAGAAATTCTTCCGACCTCAGGAATTCCTGCGGATCCCTCCAAGGATTCCCTTGGGAAGTTTCTCCAGGAATTCCTTTGGAAGATTCTCCAAGAATGTTGCCGAAAGATTATCCAAGAATGACTCCTTAAGTATGTTATGGAATTTATCTGGTATTTTCTCCAGAATTGTTTTCGGAAACTTATACAGTAATACCTCAAGAAACTTCTTCAAAGATTCATCCAGAACTACCTCCAAGAATTCTTCCGGAAGTTTCTTCAGGAATACCACCGGAAATTCTTTCAGTAATATCCTTCAGAAATTCATCAGGAAAATCCTTCAGGAATTTCTCCAAAAATCCCTCCGGAATTTTTCAGTGATGGACTCTAACTATTAAGAAAAGCACTCTAATAAAGTCCAAAAAAACTCCTCATCCTGAACTTTCTACAGGAACTCCTTTTCAAATCCTCCAATTTCTCCGGAAGTTGCTACAGTAAGTCCTCTGGATGTTACAACAGGAATTCATCGGGAAATTTCTTCATTGAGCACCATCAAGAAGAAATTAGTAAAAGTAGAAAGAAGCTCCATCAGGAATTTATCCGGAAATCGCTCCACAATTTTATCCGGAAGTTAATTCAGAAAATTCTCTGGATGTTTCTTCAAGTATTTCACAATAAGTTTTGAATCTCTATAGGATATTATATAAAAATAAATTTCGAAGTATCCCACGTGGAAATTCAGTTAAAAAATCCGGTGGAATTTTAACCAAATACTCAGTACAAAATTTAGGGGAAACTCGTTATACACATATACATAAACAAGGAGATTATTAAATTAACAAACCAATTGGATTTGGAAGTTTGTTATTATTATTATCGTCATTATTAAAGAGGTTTTTAGCCCTTGGCTGGCTCACCTCTCGCCCGAAGTTTCTTGCTGATAATAATCATAATTTTAATATTGAAGACATTTTAAGACATTTTTAAACGACTGTGAAGGCATTTGAAAATACAATCTGGCATCCCTGCGCTTGTGTCCAGTTGGTAAGGGCATAGCGTCCTGCCTACACTGGGGCGTTTTGACCAGTGAAATATATTTTCGAAAAACGTTACGTTTTTGCCTTTCTCGTACAATGAAGTTGTACCGAAAGGCTATCATTTCACTCCGAAAACGAACTTTTTATAGAAGTCTCTTAGACCCATAGTGTTATATACCAATCGACTCAGCTCGACAAACTGAGCACATGTCTGTCTGTTCGTGTGTATGTTTGTGCACAAAAGCTATAAAAAACATTAGACAACTTTTCTTATAGTAATCCTTAACCGATTTTCTCGCAACAAGTTTCATTCGACAGGGGACAAAGCCTTGTTGATCACCATTGATCGGCCATTGCGTTTAAAAGTTATTAAGAAAATGGTACATTGGACCATATAAACTTATATAAGGTTGGTGTCTTCACTAAATGCGAGAAAGGCACCACCAACGCTAGGTGGATTAATCTGGATTTTTATCATATTAACCGCTGAGAAAAGTTAATTTGTTGTCCAACTGAGTGTTCCAGCGTCGCTCCAGAATGTTGAGCAAACAAACATCGAAAGTTACATCAAATTGTATTTTGCTATCATTTTCATTATGTAATTAAAAAATACTTCCACATTCACATAGTATGATGGTTTTATAAATATTTAAAGCTACCTACTGATTTTTACCCTTAGTTAGTTATAGTTTTCTTGAAATCAAACAGGGGTGTTTTTCCCATAAACACAGCAGAGACCAAGACGAATCGATCGGTAAGAAAATCTTACAACCTGGTAAACCCGTTCGTGAGTTCGTGCCTCAAAGGAAATACAAACTCATTTATACATAGAGAGATTGATCTGTTTATTTAACCAACGATTTGAGCATCGAACTGCAGACAACCAACCACGGTGCCATCATCGGCCAGCAGACCGACCTCTACCACGACGGTAACACCAGTCAAGCTCAGAGGTTGGCCTTCGTGGTTCAGAGTGTAGTCGAACACCTGTCCGGCCGAGACCGGGCAAGTACCTGGCGCCGTTCCGACAGCGCAAGCATCCTCCAGACCATCGGGCATTGGGAACGGAATCTGCAGACCGGCCAATCGGATCACAATGTAGGATTCTAGTCCGTTGGTGGCGACTGGGCTAGTGATTCCCTGGGCGAAGGCTTGGATGGGGGCTCCATTCTGGATCGGGCAGGGCGAGGTCGTGCATCCGTTGATGTCCACCGTTTGGGGCATACCAGCGCCATTGGCACCTGCGAACAGATCGAAATTAGGGGGTGGGGGACGTTAAAGACCCGTAAGGAAGTTATCTCAAAACCACTTACACTGCCGAACGGGGGTCTGAGCCAGAATGGCTGGGACCAGGGCGGCGATCAGGAGGTACTTGAACATTTTGGTTGAGTTGTGCTGCTGTTATCGAAACTGGCGCAAGAATACGGTTCAATGAGTAACCGCCTTTTCTTTTATACAAAGCCGATGGGGCTGCCAATCAAATATCGGTGAAAAATAGACGTGTGGTAAGACAAGTTCGATAAGATAACCGAGCTGCTTATTCAAGCGTTGACAAGTACACAAGTAAGAAGCATAAAGATTTGAAGATATTCGAAGCTGGTGGTCGTCATAAAATAAAAACAATAATAAAAACATCGATTGAACTTTCATCGACAGAACTGGAAATTTTCATCATAAACGGTCAAATACGTAACAGATATTGAGAAAGATAGACAAAAAAGTACTAGGAGATTGACCGGTTAGAACTGAATTTAAACCAAGGTCAAGAAGCACCAATGTAATGTTTATGCATGACTATCAAACCGACATGAAAAATGTTACATGATTTGACGAACGATGAAACCATTTTTGATTATTGTTTTGTTTACTTGAGTTTAATTTATCACTAGCCTGTTCGATGCCTGTGGTTTTCGTTCTATGTCGTGTGTGCAAAACGTCAACTTAATGCTTCGTGGGTGGCCCTCGTGCGTTGGGTCACCACTGTACTATCTCTGCATGCGTAGTAGACTATTTTCAGGTTCATTTTTATCTTTTATGTTCGATTTACACTTTGTTATGAAAATACATCCACTGTTTGTCCCACAATATTATCCTTTCAATTTGATTTAACTGCTTTCTAAACTTTTTTTTTTTTTTTTTTTTTTTTTTTTTTTTTCCAATTTCGTTTATTTGGTAGGCTCAGGCGTGTATAACACTTTACGGAGCCATTGTTCTTTGTGATATATACAATCAATATCATTTTATTATACGGTTAGTAAGAGGGGGGTAGAAGCCAGCGTACTCGTGGTGACTCGAGGTTAGTTAACAATGTTTAAGGATGGACGGGGCTTAGGATTTGGGATCAGGAAATTTCAGTTTCTCATCCGGGCATTTGGCGTCAGTGACGATGTGGCGTGTCGTCGTACTCGAGGAATGGTTCGACTGGGAGCATCTTCCGGATGGCAAGAGCTATGGGGCTCTACGGAACAAAAAGGCAGAGACAGAACAAAAAAAAAACTTTAAAGAAAAAAAAAACAAAATGTTAGATTTTGATGTCAGAAGCACAAAGAAAACTATAAATGGCCTGCATATAGACAACATCACGATCTCCCAAAACACCTCGAACTTCCCTGAAGGGTTGTTTACCTCGGGCCACAAGGGTATCCAATAATTGCTCTCTGGAGGCGTCATTTTCCGAGCAGGACCAAACTACGTGATCGATGTCATCATAACCGGCTCCGCACCTACATAAGTTGCTATCGACAAGGTTTATTCTGTACAGATGTGCGTTTAGTGAATAGTGATTAGACATAAGTCTCGACATCACGCGAATGAAGCCTTGACTTAAGTCCTCACCTCTGAACCACGCTCGCCCAGAAACTTTTGGAACTATGGAAAATAGCCACCGTCCAAGTTCGTTGTGTGTCCAATTTCTTTGCCAACTTTGAAGAGTACTCTGACGGACTAATGGGAAAAACTCGTTGCTCGAGTATTGTCTATCATAAACTTCACCTTCCTGTGCGCCCACCTTTGCCAGCGAGTCTGCCTTCTCATTGCCGTAGATTGAGCAGTGAGAAGGGACCCAAGCAAAGGTAATCTTGAATGATCTTTCGACCAAAACACGCATCTGCTCTCTTATGTTTGTAAGAAAGTAAGATGCGTGCTTAACAGGTTTCATCGACCGGAGTGCCTCGATAGAACTAAGACTATCCGAGAAGATGAAATAATGGTCTACGGGCTGATTGGAAATTATCCCCAAAGCGAAGTTAATTGCTGCCAGCTCAGCAACATAAACCGAACACGGTTCCTGAAGTTTTCGGAAGGTGGTTGAAGTTACATTGAAAACACCGAAGCCAGTGGATCCGTTGATGCGAGAACCATCAGTGAAATATCTGTTGTTGCAATTGACATGTTCATATTTTTCAGAAAAAGTGAGGGAATAGATATTTGTCGAAGATGATCTGGTATTCCTTGAATAGCATGTTTCATGGACAGATCGTATACAATTGAGGAACTGTCGTTGGTGAAGTGAACTCGAGGTGGATTATAACACGGAAGACAAAGATCTGAAGAAATGTAGTTGAGATAGACTCTAAGGAATCTTGAACGACAAGTTAGTTCAAGCATATTATCGAAGTTATCTAGAACAAGTGTGTTACTTGTTCCACATTTGATGAGTATTCTAAGTGAGAGCTCCCAGTAACGGTGCTTTAAAGGAGTGACTCCAGCAAGCACCTCCAGGCTCATGTTATGCGTTGAATGCATGCAGCCAAGGGCAATACGCAAACAACGATACTGAATTCGTTCCAATTTGATCAGGTGGCAATCAGCTGCTGAGAGGAAGCAGAAGGAGCCATACTCTAAAACAGAGAGAATAGTCGTTCTATAGAGTTTGATGAGGTCTTCCGGGTGAGCACCCACCATGTTCCGGAGATAGAACGTAGAAAATTGATCCTTTTCCGACATTTTTGTATCAAATACTCAATGTGGAGTTTCCAGGTACATTTGGAATCAAACACGACCCCAAGGTATTTTGAAGATAAAGATTGGTTGATGTCATCATTCAACAGCTTGAGTTTCAGTTGAGCAGGATACCGCTTCTTAGTAAACACAACCAACTGAGTTTTTTGCGGTGAAAACTCGATCCCTAAATGTCTGGCCCAAACAGTCAGATTATCCAGGGTACTTTGCAATGGTCCTTGCAAGACAGCTGCACATGGACCTCTTAGAGAGACCACGGCATCATCTGCAAGTTGTCTGAGCGTGCATTGTCCTTCCAAACAATTGTCAATATCTTTAACATAGAAATTATAAAGCAAGGGACTTAAACATGATCCTTGGGGAAGGCCCATGTAGCTATTTCTGGAAGTTGTCAGAGTGCCGAGTGTGAAGTTCATTTGTTTTTCTGACAACAAATTATACAAGAAATTGTTCAAAATAACGGGTAATCCACTACTGTGCAGATTGTCTGACAGTACTTCTATGGAAACTGAATCAAAAGCGCCCTTAATATCCAAGAATACTGAAGCCAATTGCTCCTTGTGCGCAAAGGCCAGCTGAATATCTGAAGAGAGCAACGCTAGACAATCGTTTGTTCCTTTCCCTTTTCGAAATCCAAACTGAGTATTTGAGAGTAATGCATTTTGTTCGACCCAATGGTTGACTCTTGAAAGGATCATTTTCTCTAATAACTTTCTCATGCATGATAGCATGGCAATCGGTCGGTATGAATTGTGATTAGACGCTGGTTTCCCAGGCTTTTGAATAGCTATTACTTTGACCTGTCGCCATTCAGGTGGCACAATGTTGTACTCCATGAAACAGTTGTACAGGTCAAGTAATCGTCTTTTTGTGATATCTGGGAGGTTTTTAAGAAGATTGAATTTGATGTTATCGCATCCCGGAGCAGAGTTATTCGATGAAAGAAGAGACATAGAAAGTTCCAGCATTGTGAATGGTCCACCCAAAGAACCGGGATCAGTGACTGATTCTCGAAATAGCGGTTCTGCTGGTACGGAATCTGGGCAGACCTTCTTTGCGAAGTTGAATATCCATCGATTGGAGTATTCTTCACTCGCATTGGTGGAAATGCGGTTCCGCATGTTGCGAGCCGTTTTCCAAAGTGTTGTCATTGAGGTTTCTCGTGATAGTCCCTCGGCACAACGTCGCCCGTAGCCACGTTTTTTGCCTTGAGAAGATTTTTGAGTTTTCTTTCGAGCCTCAAATACTCTTCAAAGCTCGGACCTTCCGTGTTTACGGAAGGCCTTGAAGGCATCAGATTTCTCAGAATACAACTTAGTACATTCATCATCCCATCCAGGAGTGGCTGGTCTTCTGATGACAGATGTACTTGGAACGCGTCGTTTCTGAGCTTCTAGTGCGCTTTTTGAATCAACTCAGTAAGGAATCGATATTCATCCAAAGGTGGAAGAGTATCAGTTGATTCAATACCAATTTTTACCGCCGATGCAAATTTTGCCAGTCAATGTTCTTCGTGAGATCGAAAGGAACATTAACTGGATCAGATTGTTGATAGCCACCCTTAATTGTGGTGACTATCGGCATATGGTCACTACCATGGGGATCTTGAATTACCTTCCACGTGCAATCTAATGATAGTGAATTTGAACATAAAGACAGATCAATACGGCTTTGTTGACCATTTGGTCCTATACGAGTTACTTCACCAGTGTTCAAAATATTCAAATTGAAATCGTCACACAAATCATAGAAAATAGGCGCTCTATAATCGTCATACGTTTCGTCCCATCCAATACCATGTGCGTTCATATCACCCAATATCAATACTGGAGATGATAGGAGGGAGACTGCGCTCCAAAAATGTCGACGATTAATAGAGGCATTTGGAGGAATGTACACTGAAGCTATGCAAAGATCTTTATTCTTTACATTTATTTGGCAAGCGACGATCTCTAGGCCATTAACAGTCGGAATGGGAATTTTGTAGAAGGAGTAGCATTTTTTGATCCCCAAAAGAACGCCACCATAATGATCATCCCGATCTTGGCGAATAATATTAAAATCGTGGAAGTTGATTTCATCTTCAGAAGAAAGCCATGTTTCACAGAGTGCAAATATATCGCAATCGGAATTGCGAATCAAAAACTTGAACACGTCTAATTTATTTTTCAGACTATGACAGTTCCACTGCAGCACAGTGATTGTATCTTGGGTATAGGCCGTATTATCCATCGAAAGATACAATTCCTGCAAGAAGAGCCATGAAACAGTCAATTGCTTCAGATAACTTTCCACTGTTGGTATGAAAAGGTCAATGATAGGCCTCAATGAATTCGGAATATTGAATAAATTCAAAAACGGTCCACAAGGTCCTTAAAGGAGATCAATCTTCGCTTGGACGGAATACTTTTTACTAGAAGTGCGAATTACTTTTTTCTTTCGTTGATTCTCTAGCCGGATGTTTCTTCGAAACATCGGATTTTGGCAATGGCGAATGCCTTACTGCAACTAGGATCAAAAGAAGCAGTAGGGACAGGTTGCTTCGGGATTTTAAATGAACCCCATTACCTTCAGATTTTGCCAAGCTTTTATGGATGATTTTTGTTCTCTTGCGGCGCGATCCCGGGAAGACGGTTGCTTCCTCTTTTCGGGCACGTGTACCTCCGCAGGATCATCCATATCGGCAGCGTCAGAGTCCAATTCATCAATGGATATGGAATCATAATAATCACTTACACGAACGGTGGCTGAAATAGCAGTCGATGCAGTGGCTGTGGCGGATGTGTCTTGCGACTTAACCATTTCCGCATACGACTGCTTGGAGCGCTGTACCAACGAGCGCTTCACTTTTTGGGTGCGCTTTTGTACACCGGGCATTCCTGCAAACCATGGGGAGGATTCAAACCACAATAAGCACATTTTGTTGCCTGTTGCTGGCAGGACTCCTCCCTATGCCTTTCAGAACATTTGCCACAACGTGGTTTGTTGTCACAAAACTCGGCAGTGTGACCAAGTTGTTTGCAATTGGTACAATTAAATACCCTTGGCACAAAAGACGCACCGGAAATAGCATGTTTTCAATATCAACATATTTTGGGAGCATCGAACCGGCGAACGTCACCCGAAGCGAACCTGACTTGGAATATACCTTCTTTCCATCTACCGTGGCTGCTGAATGCAATTCCTTGCAGTCCAGAATATCCACGGTAGACTCCATTGCATTCTTTAGGCGGCCTTTTCCCGCAAGTACATCCTTGCAAGTCAGGCTCGCTGCGTTGATCACACCTTCAATTTCGACCTCTCGCGAGGGGACATAAACCATATATTCAACATTGTACGCCCTGTCGCCAGCAATTTCATTCGCCACCTGGTATGTAGGTGCGGTGATGCGCAGTTTGTTCCTGTTGATCTGGCTAAAATCAAGCTTCGGAAAACGACGCGTCAAATCTCGTTTAATGCCGAGAAAATCTAGGCTTTTTACTTTCTGCCGAAAGTAAACAACCCAAGGCCCAGGCGAAGCCGCATGGTACAATCGAGTGCGCCCTCCATCTTTAGCAGGCACATTGCCTTCTCCAGTCTCCTCCTCCATTCTCACCCCGCAAGGTGGAAGGATAATTTTGCTTATACTAACTTAGAACTAATAGCAAATTAGAAAAAAAACTTAAAAAAACTAATTCGATTAATTCTAAGCAGTCCCACTCTGTATCAAACAGAAGGGAGAACAATAAAAAGTTTTGCCACTTATCTGCCCCTGCTGCTGTAGGTAGCAGCAGTAACAATAGCCTGCTTCACTGGCGTCGCCAGAAGCAGCTACTTCACTCGCCGACAGCGATCGCCTTGGATCCGTAGGTAGGAGCACCACACAATAGCCTTTTCACTACCGAACACAATCCGCGATGAGACACAGCACACACGTCTGGCTCGTTCGAACTATCGGCACGGAATGAGCTTTCTAAACTTAATTTTAGTTTCTCCAACTCTGCTTAGGCGTTGAACCAGGTTGAGGCGTGCGGAAAAGCACCACTTAAGATTTTAGCTATTCATATATTTATGATCCTCCACTGTTCCGATTTCCTGTCTGTAAAGGACTACAGGTCTGATAAGCACTTTGTAGATGGGTGACTTTGTACAACAGCGAACGATTCGCAGAACTTCACCAATATCGATCCTATTCGCTAGCTCGCACTAGAATGTCTGGATCAAGCTCGTAGAGTTATCATTTTGAATGAAACAATTTTTACACAAAAGATCTTTTCCAGTCGTCAGTGTTCCCCCCTCCCCTTTGTGAACAATTGATCAGTGCGAATTTCCGCTGCACAATGATACGCAACTCCGAAATAATAATCACTATGCGTTATCAGCTCGGTCTAGACATTGGGACTGAATCGTCGTCAACCGGTTAGGTTTACGGAAGCTATTTGCATAGTAGATACTAACTGAGTCATCGATTACAAATGCGACAGACAGGGCTATCAATTATAAACCGGGGATTTTAATTTGGACATCCCACTTAATTAGATAATGTACAGAATACACATGGGGTGTTGAATCTGATTGTTTTGCTCATAGTTTAAATGGTATAATGAAAAAACCCAAATTAATCATTTGAATGCATTGCAGCAGTTTCTGATTTTTTAATAACCCTGGAACGCAATGGCCGATGGAGCCAATTTTTAATAGGATACAACTAGGCAGCAATCCGTGTCGATTGAAACTTGATACGTGTAAATCCGATAAGTGTGTCTCACATTTTTGTACACATATACACACATTCAGTCATCAGCTTTGAGTCGATTGGTATATAATACTGTGGGTCTCCGAGCATTCTATCAAAAGTTCGGTTTTGGAGTGATTCTACATCCTTCACAGTGCTTCACGTATACTTTGTACCTATACTTTGCCAAGGGTCCGACCTGGATTTTTTGTAAAATCGAAATAAAAAAATATTCAGAAATTGGTGCAATGCATTCAAATGAAAGCATATAGATATAGATTGATGAAAAAGTAAAATCTATCCCCCTAAAAGGCTAATTTAACCTCTCTCATGTGTTTTTCTCATTTTAATTACGCGCGAGAAAGGCACCACCAAGATAACCGATTTGTGGCTTTGTTGTATAATCACCTGCAGGGTGGCGAAATATAGTGCTACTACCCTTAATGATGAAAAATACAGTGAAGGGGATGACATAATTCGCCTAAATTGAGGGAAACGTGCCCCCTGAGCCGACATTCTGATACTACTAAATGATCGAACGCAGATTACTAAATGATCGATAACATCCTTGACTGGAACACTCCAATAGAAACGCATGAAGGAATCATAAGAGAAATATTTGCAGGAACTCCAGAATAAATTTCCGAAATAACTATAAAAGGGATTTCAGAAGGAACCCCAGGATGAATTCTTGGAGGAACTCCAGGAGGAATTCCTGGAGGAACTCAGTGAAATTTCAGAAGAAACTTCGCGATGAATTTCTGGAGGAACAATGCCTAGAGAAACTCTAAAAGGAATTCCTGGAGAAACTCCAGCATGTATTTCTGGAAAAACTCCAGGATAAACTTCAGGAAGAATTTTTGTAGATGAAAGATGAGTCAGCCCTTCTTCAAAGAAGCCATCCCTCGGAAAGCTCAAAAAGTATTGCAAATCTAGTTATTAGTCGGTTGGATTTCACTGTTGGAAGGAGATTCTCTCTATCCCGCGGGTTTCGCGTTAGTGTCTCTGCTGACGGACTATCTATTTTTGGCCCTTCATATAGCAGTGCATTGATAGCAGAATGATCATTGAATTACACTGTACTATTGAGTGGAACCGTATGCAGAGCAGGACTCAAGCCAGGATGGTGGATAACTACATACATACATACATGAAAGATGAGTCAGCATAGGGCTGAACATCTCTATAACATATAAGGAAATTTTTGGAGGTGCTTCGGTAGAATCTTCAGGGCTAATTCTAGGTGAAATTTTTGGAGAATATCCAGAAGAAAATCCTGGGGAGGAACCCCAAGAGAAACATTTGGAGGAACTACAGGAGAAATTTATCGAGTAATTCCTGGAGAAACTTCATGAGGAATTCCTGACGAAAAAAATCCCAGAGGAGTTCAGGTCTAGTCCCTGGAGGAAGTCCTGTGGAAGTTTCAGGAGGAACTTCTGGTGGAATTTCTTGAGAGATTTCTGGCCTAATTCCAAGAGAAATTCTTGGAAGAACTTTAGGACGATTACCCGGAGCAATTACAAGAGGAACATCTTTAGGATAAACTCCTGGATCAACTGACGCTATCATGGCTCCTGGAACCTGATTGGTTATCCTCAGTATTTGAAAATTGCTTTAGATTTTTCAACGTAATAGACTAATATTTTTAAATATTTATAAGATTACTGATTCTGTAACTAACAATATGATGACCACTTTTATATTACTGTTCCATAATATCAAACACCATAAAAGTTTGTTTTATACTTTTTGGCGGATGTTTGCTATTATTTTGTTTATTTTTCAATAATTGTTCTGTTCAGCTAAAAGAGAAATCATAGAGTAATTCACGCGAAAATGTGCGATATTCAAACCATCGCATCGCCTCTCTTCATCACGATCTTCACATTGAACTTCGAAAATTGACATACCGGGGTAACTTTTCCGAATTTCTCCAATATTCTTTAAAATCACAAAATTTTTTTTTTTTTTTTTTTTTTTTTTTTTTTAACTAATTTTATTTGCTAATTATCTAATACATGCATTCATCTCTTAGACTAGGTGTTCCGTGTTTTCTTAACACTATCATCCTTATTTGCTATGTTACGCTTTTAGTTATTATTAATACATTTCAATTGCCTCTGGCAGTTAGAATTTTTTCCTCTGGTTGAATTGAACCATGTAGGAATTACAATGTTTTCAACTTAAACTAAACTTAACCTATTTTATACTAAGGGTACAAGGAGTTAATCGTTGCAATAGAAGACTGCAACGATTTTTGTCTAAAATTGGAAATTATTTTGTTGGACATTTGTTGCAATTTCTCAATATTAGAAATTCTATGAAGTTCATTGGTACTATACCACGAAGGCAACTTCAGAATCATTTTCAAAATTTTATTTTGAATCCTCTGGAGTGCCTTCTTTCTGTTATTGCAGCAACTAGTCCATATTGGCACAGCATACAACATGGCAGGTCTAAAAATTTGTTGGTAAATCAAAAGTTTGTTCTTAAGACAAAGTTTTGATTTTCTGTTTATAAGTGGATATAGACACTTAATATATTTGTTACATTTGGCTTGAAGGCCTTCAATGTGATTTTTAAAAGTTAATTTTTGATCTAGCAGAAGTCCTAAATATTTAGCTTCGCTAGACCAATTAATTGGAACCCCATTCATAGTAACAATATGTCTGCTAGAAGGTTTCAAATAAGAAGCTCTCGGCTTATGTGGGAAAATTATAAGCTGAGTTTTGGAAGAATTCAAGGAAATTTTCCATTTTTGCAAGTAAGTGGAGAAAATATCCAAACTTTTTTGCAATCTACTACAAATGACACGAAGGCTACGCCCTTTGGCTGAGAGACCTGTGTCATCTGCAAACAAAGATTTTTGACACCCTGGTGGTAAATCAGGTAAGTCAGAAGTAAAAATGTTATACAAAATGGGCCCCAGTATGCTGCCTTTGGGAACACCAGCTCTTACAGGTAATCTATCAGATTTAGAATTCTGATAGTTTACCTGCAGTGAGCGATCTGATAAATAATTTTGGATCAGTTTTATAATGTACAGAGGAAAATTAAAATTCAACAATTTTACAATCAAACCTTCATGCCAAACACTGTCAAATGCTTTCTCTATATCAAGAAGAGCAACTCCAGTCGAATATCCTTCAGATTTGTTGAGCCGAATTAAGTTCGTAACTCTTAATAACTGATGAGTGGTTGAATTCCCATGGCGAAAACCAAATTGCTCATCAGCAAAAATAGAATTGTCATTAATATGAACCATCATTCTATTTAAAATAATCTTTTCAAACAGTTTGCTTATTGAAGAAAGCAAACTGATTAGGCGATAACTAGAAGCCTCAGCTGGATTTTGTCCGGCTTCAAAATTGGAACAACTTTGGCGTTTTTCCATTTATCTGGGAAGTATGCCAATTGAAAACATTTGTTAAATAAATTAACCAAAAAGGATAAAGAGCTCTCAGGAAGTTTTTTGATAAGTATGTAGAAAATACCATCATCACCCGGGGCTTTCATATTTTTAAATTTTCTAGTAATAGATCTCACTTCACCCAAATTAGTTCCCAACGAAGGGTCAAAACCATTATCTTGGTTGAGAATGTCTTCGAAGCTTCGTGTAACCTGATCCTCACTGGACTCATTGGACTAGTGAGACCTAGACTAAAATTATGGGCACTCTCGAACTGCTGAGCAAGTTTTTGAGCCTTTTCGCCATTTGTTAATAACATTTTATTTCTTTCTTTAAGCGCTGGAATTGGCTTTTGAGGTTTTTTAAGAATTTTGTTAATTTCCAAAAGGGTTTCGAACTGGGATCCAACTTCGAGACATTATTCTCAAAGTTGGTATTTCTCAGAATAGCGAAACGTTTTTTAATTTCATTTTGCAAATCTCGCCAAATAACTTTCAACGCGGGATCGCGAGTTCTTTGGTATTGCCTTCTTCTCACATTTTAAGACGGATCAGTAGCTGAAGATCGTCGTCAATAATAATGGAGTTGAATTTAACTTCACATTTCGGAATTGCAATGCCTCTGGCTTCGACAATTAAATTTGTCAAAGATACGAGAGCATTATCAATATCACTTTTGGTATCGAGAGGAATATCAACATCAAAATTCCTATCGATATACGTTTTATATAAATCCCAATCAGCCCTATGATAATTGAAAGTAGAGCTGATTGGATTATAAATGGCTTCTTGTGAGATTTCAAATGTCACAGGAAGATGATCAGAGTCAAAGTCAGCATGAGTTACCAATTGGCCACACAGCTGATTTGAATCCGTTAAAACCAAATCAATTGTAGAAGGATTTCGACTGGAAGAAAAACAAGTAGGGCCATTGGGATATTGAATAGTATAATATCCCGCAGAACAATCTTCAAATAAAATTTTGCCGTTGGAATTGCTTTGAGCATTATTCCATGAACGGTGTTTGGCATTGAAGTCACCAATTACGAAGAATTTTGATTTGTTTCGAGTCAGAATTTGAAGATCAGCTTTCAACAAATTCTTTTGCTGCCCATTGCATTGAAAAGGCAAATAGGCTGCAATAAAGGAAAATTGTCCAAAATTTGTTTCAACAGAAACTCCAAAGGTTTCAAAAACTTTGGTTTCAAACGAAGAAAATAATTTATGTTTGATACGTCTATTGATGACAATGGCGACCCCACCACAGGCGCTGTCAAGACGATCATTTCTGTAGATAAAATAGTTTGGATCTCTTTTAATGGAGAGTCCTGGTTTTAAATACGTTTCAGTTATAATGGCAATATGCACATTATGAACTGAAAGGAAGTTGAATAATTCATCTTCCTTACCCTTTAGAGAGCGGGCATTCCAATTTAGAACTTTCACACAATTATTTGGATCCATTGAAACGGAGTCCGATAACAATTTTTTGTGTGTACTTTATACCAACCTGAACAGCTTCAGGAATGGTATTTGCTTTGAACATTGCATCAATCATGTGATGCAATTGTTCAGTTAAAAAATCAAAATCGGAAGTAGTCATGCTACCTGAATCGGCAACATGACCGTTATTTTCCGTTGGGACATGGGTATAAACCTCATTTTGAGAAGAGAAATTTGGTCTACCAGCAGCGATGTTTGCATACGTAGGTACATTGGAAAAATTTGAATTTACTGAAGTGCTTGCTACCCGTTGACGAGCGGCAAAATTTGTTTGTGAATTGTGGTGGGTATGAATTGCTCGACCGGTAACCGGTTTAGAAATTTGAGCGTTTGAAAAATTTCTACCCGTCGAATCTGGGATCCGATTGGAATTTCCCGTCATCAATTTTGCACGGGAATTCAAAACTTTTTTGCGTGAAGGGCATTCCCAGAAATTGGATTTATGATTGCCCCCACAGTTTGCGCACTTAAATGTACTTGAATCTTCTCTCACAGGACATGCGTCCTTGGCGTGAGAGGTTCCACCACAAATCATGCATTTAGCATCCATGTGACAATGTTTGGTTCCGTGACCCCACTTTTGGCACTTACGGCACTGGGTAGGGTTTTGAATTTCCCCCAGGCCTGCGGAAATGTTCCCATGTAACACGGACATGGGACATAATACAGGCCTTTTCTAAACTTTTCATATTATTTAGTTCACTTTTTTTAAAATGAACTAAATAAAATTCTTGAGAAATGCCCCTCTGGGAAGTACCAGAATGGGATTTCTTTTTCATCTTAATTACTTGGACTGGTGAAAATCCAAGTAATTGAGAAATTTCAATTTTAATCTCATCCAGTGATTTGTCATCACTGGGGAGACCTTTCAAGACGACTTTGAACAATCGCTCAGTTTTGTCGTCGTATGTGAAGAATTTATGGCGCTTCTCAGTTAAATACTGAAGAAGACGTTTGCGATCGTCAAAGGATCCCGGCAAAACGCGGCAGTCACCCTTCCTAGCAATCTGAAATGAAACCTTGATCCCCTGAAGGTTACTCAAAATCTCATTCCGGAAGCCAGAAAACTCGGCAACAGATACCACAATTGGCGGAATCTCTTTGCTTTTCGCATGAATCGAATCACCTGGGCTAGAGGTAGATTCGATTTGCTCAATTTCATCATTAATCAAATCGAACTGATTGCTCAGTTCGATTGGAGAAGAATTATTTCCGATATTAGAGTTAGAAGGAATATCTGAATTCTCCAGCTTCCTTCTATTTTTTCCGCGCTTTGGCAGGACGGTCTTGAAACCTTGTTTCTTTGAAGGAAGTGGAGAATTCAGAGACTCCCCCTTCCTCTTGTTTTTGTTAATACTCATTGCTGAGCGTGGAGACGTGACCTTCTAAGAGGTTTTTTCCCAGAACGGTGTCCCTGCAGGATTACCACCGCTTGTCGGAATTTTACTTCCGCAAACGGGTCCAACGTAAAACGAAGGCACGGGTCCTTGCAAAGATCGTAACGGGATCAGTGGGTACAAATAGCGCTAAGAAGCACCGTTGAAATTAAAATAGCTTCGGGTAGTATTAAAAACTTCCTTCCGCAAAGAGAGAAAGAACCGCACAGCACGAAAGCACGATGCGGTCTGAAAATCACAAAATAATCATTAGATTTGCATGACTATAATGTATGATACTCATCCAAAAATTTCTTCTACTCCATATCATGTTGCATACATGCAGTGTGGTACGACTGGAATGCCACATGCTGGATGACCACAAAAAGACAAAAAGACTTATGCAATGGATTTGCCTTCAGTAGCCGATTTTTGATATATAACCACAGATTCTTCTGTTTAAAAAAATGGATGAGATGTGGATGGTCAAACCTTGGTACTTTACGGTTCGGTATTTTTATTACAAATCATGCGTTGGCATTTACGGTTAGTTTCGCTGTGTGTTTGGCGAGATATAAATATGTGGGAATTGTTTAGAACCAGTGTTACAGTACTAGTTTTCAGAATTTTCCCTCCTGATAGGCAGCTGGGGAAATTGTAACTAATTAGCCGTCTTTGCAGTCCTGCGCGGTGTGTGATACGAAATTTAAAAAAAATATAATAATTTAGATCGCTACCCCATATCAAACTCACACAATTCTATAAGCCGGCTTTTTATTTGGCAGTTTTTTTTTTGTTTCCGCATGGTGTGTCGGTGCCCATTCCGTCTTTGCCACGCTCCTGACCCCACGTGCCAGCTTCAAAGGGCTCCTAAAAGCCGTCATCTTACCGCACTCCAGAAGACAGGTAAGTGCCGTAAATGAGTTGTGTGAGGGTTTTCAAGTTTCATTCGATATTTTCCCTGAAGTTTCGTTGCATGGCTTGTTACTCCAAGTCGAACTACTTGGGAATCTCCGTCCATTACTGTCCTGAAGTGTGTCGGGATTTTCGGTTGGCAAGAACTTGACATGTGATGATATTGGTCGTCCACGTGCTATCAGTAGAACCACATTTCCAAGTCCATATTTGGCCAGCTGGTGTACCTGGAAAATATTTGGTATCTACAGTAGAACCAAAACAGATTAACTAAAATTCCCCTGAGCTTTCATAACACTGAAAACAAGTGTTCCTCCACGGAGATGGTTCATTGGCACACATAACTATTAAAAAGCCTCGCCAGGCCAGGCTACAAAACCTTATGTTGATTTTGATCTAATATTCCTACAATAGAATAGGTATTTAAAACAAATAAAAGTGCTAGTATTTTAAATTACTTACCTGCATGATGACATTTTTGCCAAATCGACTGACGAATGAATGCAAATATTATTCATTCGCCTACTTTTATGATTTCATTTACAAATTGTCAAAATTACTTTGGTAATTTGATCAAATTTTCCTTGAGCATTTTCCTTAAGAACTGCATACTAAGCTTTACCGAGAAAATCATCTGATCGCTTGAATCTGGAAAACCTTGAACCAGTGAGTTTGATAATAATTTGTTATCATTAGGATGTGGTGGGGTTTGACAGTAGGCTCTGTTAAATTCCTATAAAAAGCTGCATGTATGCGCAAGTAGGCCCCACCAAAGCGATCGTGTGCTGCTCAAAGCGCACAAGTCCAAGTCCTGGTGTTTGGTGCGACGCTAAACAGCCCTGACACGACGGTCCTCCGACGAGACAGGAGGTTTGCGCAGGCCCAATAAGCCAAACAACCATTAAGAACGACATAGAAGATAATACGACTCGATGCAATCGGCAACGACCTAGGTGACGAATAAAAGATCACGATTGGAAACTTGGAACATGGAGCTGCAAGTCGTTAGGCTTACGGGTAGGGTATGACAGGCTGATCTACGATGAATTATGTATGTTCTTACCATTATCATGGGTAGGACAATGTTTTGATTGTCCCACCCAGAAAAAATCATGCGTAGGACATGTCCTACCTGTCCCACCCACTCCCGGCGCCACTGGTGGAAACAAACGGTACAAATTATCCGAGGTGTATACCGTCGATAACCTTGGCGAATACGATGCATACGCAACTCCATATCTGTGCCGTGACGCCTGAAGATGAACTCCATGAGTACGTTCGTCGCTTTTTAGATATCGAGAGTCTTGGTGTAGCTGTTGTGCCAAACGTGAAAGGTGTGGGAGAACAACGAGTCATCAATATCCTGAAAGCATCCACACATCGGGTGAACGTTGAGAAGTTCGAGACGGGCCTGCTCTTAAAACATGATTACGTAGAGCTTCCAAATAGCCGGCCGATGGCAGAACGACGCTTAAAGTGCCTGGAAAAGCGTTTAGCTAAGGACTCAGTGCTTTACGACAGTATACGACGGCAAATAGCGGATTTCCAGACCAAGGGTTACATACATGAGGCTACAGTTAAGAAAGTCGAAGGATTCGACCTGCGGCGCACATGGTTCTTGCCGATTGGAGTCGTTGTGAATGAAAAAAAAAGCCAGGGAAAGTTCGAGTAATCTGGGACGCAGTGGCGAAGATTGATGGCGTATCATTGAACAGCATGCTGCTCAAGGGTCCTGATCTGCTGACACCGTTATTGTCTGTAATGTTCCCTATCGAGAGCGTCAACTTGCCGTATCAGCAGGCATCAAATAAATGTTTCTTTCGATTCGTCAAGAAGATCACAGCGCACTATTATTTTCCTATAGAGATTCTCCGGAGCATCCAAACGTTCGACGTGGCAATATTTGGAGCGGCATGCTCTCCGGCACACTCGCAGTACATCAAGAATTTAAATGCAGCTGAACAAGAAGCTGAGCTTCCACGCGGAGCTGAAGCAGTCAGGAAGAGACCCAATGTGGACGACGACGTAGACAGTTTCGATACGGTTGAAGTAGCGAAGGATTAGCAACTGGATGTCGATTGACGGAAAAGTCATAGATAATCTAGGTGAAGTTTTTTTTTATGTCTTTATTTATTTGTGTGTTTTTTTTTTTAATTTTACATTAAGTTCAACACAAATCTAAGTGAAGTTAATCCAGAGTCGACGAAAGCCATGCTGTCGGATAAAGAGATTGGATTCGATCGAGTGTTGGGGATGGCGTGGATTCAAAAGGAGGATGAGTTCACGATTTCATTGCAGTTCGACGAGAAAGTACGTGATTAACTAGAAATTTCGGCGTTTCCTACGAAAAGGGGAATGCTTCGGTTGGTCATGAACATTTACGATCCTCTAGGCATGATAGTGGCGATTGTAATTCATGGAAAAATCCTTATACAAGATGTGTGGCGAAGCAAAACAGAATGGGACAACGAGATTCCGGAGGACATATGCGAGCACTGGAACGATTGGATAATAGTTTTAAAAAACATGTGTGAATTGCGTATACATCGCACTTTCCGGGATACGATCCACAGAGCTTCAAGACACTGGAGCTACATGTGTTTGTCGATGCAAGCGCTCAGGCATTCGCAGCGGTGGCATATTTCCACATCTTGGACAGAGGGCAGGTCAGAGTAGCTCTTGTTTCGTCGAAAACGAAGGTGGCATCACTTCGCATCGTCTCTATTTTACGATTAGAACTGATGGCGGCATTGCTAGGAACTCGCTTACGAAGAACGATAGAGGAAACCACACTTTGAAGATTCAGAGGACGTACTTCTGGAGCGACTCATCAGTGTTGTATTCCCGGATAACGTTGGATACCCGTCGATGTCGGAAGTTTTTCGCCTCCTGAGTTGACGAAATACTGGGCCTCACAAAGATCGAGGAATGGCAGTGGATTTCTACGAAGATCAACGTTGCAGATGAAGTATCAAAATGGGGAAAAGGTCCATCATGTAATGTTGACAGCCGCTGGTTTCATGATTCGGAATTTCTCTACGACAGCGAAACTAATGTGTCACACATCATCCATTTATCGATCGTCGAAGACTACGTTCGTGGTAGGAAGCAGCTCAAGTGAGGACAATGTAAGCCACTCACCACGAGTTTGTATCGGTGGTGATAAAATCGAGGTGGTTGAAGATTTCGCTTACTTGGGCTCACTGGTGACCTCCGATAATGATGCCTGTAGATAAATTCGGAGACGCATCATGGGAGGACAAAACGCTTCGATTGAATAGAGTTATTTGCTCTATAAGACTTTTATAAAGCTACCATAAAGCTTTCATGTTACTGGGGCGGGCGTATAGCCAGAATGTCGGACAATAACCCTGAATAAACTGGTATAAGAAAGCGATATGCGCAGCGAGCAAGGTGGATCGATCAGGTCGAAAACGATTTGCGGACCCTCCGCAAACTGCGTGGCTGGTGACGTGCAAGCATGGACCGAGTTGAATAGGGAAGACTTTTATTTACTGCATAGGCCACTCCGGTCCTATAAAAATTAAAAATAAAACGCTTATAAGTAGATGAACCAACCAATTTAACGAATAAATGACAAAAAATAGAGCATGTTAATATTGCGAAGACGAGAACTGGAACAGAAACTAGCTGGGAAATATTTACATAATGCAATCTATACTGATTGTAGAGTTGCAAAATGCAACTTTGTCATGACGTGACCCTTTTCGTGGCTCGCTACTACCTTTTCTATTATATATGTAATCAAATGTTTGCAAATTTTTATTCGTTTCCATCTTCTATTTACAAAGAGTATGGAAAAAACTGAAATCAATGATAATGGAAAGATCGATTCGTACTAACATTTGTTTGTTTAGGGTAAAACGTCCTATCGTTGTGGTGTGTCCTAATATTTCGGTAGTGTTAAAATAGTCCATTCTGGATATAATATTTACCATTAAAAACCAATAGGAGATCGTCAGTTGCATTCTAGCAAAAAATCCGCTTGAGGCCCTTCCTAAATATTTTAACAACAGCCGCTACACCTGATGGTATAATCATTGGCGTAACTAATGCAAAATTCTAGGGGGGCTAACTTTTTTCAAACTTTTCTATTTTAACACTCATAACACAGAAAGTTTACCATTTTCGCTCGATTCAACTGATGTATATTGTTGGTCTACCAGATATCAATGTAATGGACGACTTAAATATTTCAAATGATGTTCATCGACGCTCAGCCCTGTTACAAAAATCTAGAAATCTCGTAGGATTTCTAAAATCCTTGATAGGTACAGAAAACCATAGGCTAACCGTAAATAGAATGTGAAGCACGATCCTGATTTTTAAAGGATTTTTTGATTTGCTTCGAACCTAGAATACATTATTAATTAAATATTGAATAAATTAGTTAGTTAAACTCTTTTCGCCAGCTTTGAATTCAGTGGCCTGACAATTCCTACGAGCTTTAAAACGGCGATCTAACCACAACAAACCAACGTTTCTTTTCTGTTAGAATAACTTCTAGGATGATTTAAAAAAAATCAGGTTTACATCCCAATAGGTACAACTTATTGGTCGTTAATTTTCAATTTAGTAAAAAAAAACAAATCTTTTCTCTCAGTAGGTCTGTTTCACGCCTACTGAGACATTTTAACTGTTTCATTGCTGCAGCGACAATAGGGCACTGCACGGAAACATCTCTATCTCTTTCGTTCCTCATTAATTTTGACGTTTACTGGCCTTGTTGTTTTCAAATTTCTTTGCAGCGAAAAAGAGACAAAGCAGTCCGTGCAGTGCCCTATAGGAGTTTAGAGAATTAAATAGTAAGCTGAGTTTCTAAAATCCATCCGAAAGAATACAAAGTTCTTTCTTATTCAACTTTTAGTTACCTCTACTTGAAATCTAATAGTTCTACCGAACCTTTCTCATGAAGCCTACAGTGATAATCAAAATGCGCTGCATCTTTTAGGATTGGTATTAGTTGGGAAGGTTAAGATCATACGCTCGATTTAGATAACAATTACTCACAAAACCCTGGAAAAACTTGAAAATCTCAAGGAATTGTCCATTATCCATTAAGTACTTGTAATACTAATAAATAATATATTTTTAAATTTATTTGTTGATGAGGTATTTCCTTTGGTATTTCATAAGTTACAACGTGTTTTGAGGGATCTAAATTTTGTCGTGAGCAAGCCTTATAACAATTGCTCGAAGTTCAAAAACTTAAGCGAATAGATTGCTGCACGCTTAAAATCAATAACACAGAGATGTGTTTGCATCACACAAAACGGACCTAATGTGGAACATCCCCTAGATGAGCGACAGTTACACAGGCACAAAAATGCCTCGTACGGCCGTGATAACGGTCCTTTTCAGCACGTAAACGTTTGTACAGATTCCTTGTTTCATGAGGAACCAATAAGGTACCAGTCAAAACGATTAATGCAAGAGATGGCGTTTTTTCAATGGTAGTAAAATCGAAATTTCATCACTATAAGACTACTAATCAGTGCAAACTAAGTGCAGGAGATAATCTTTTCACCTCATACTTCATTCCTTATCACTACTTTCTTCTAAAACACCACCATTTTCCATAAATTTGCAAAATACTTGATTTTCCCATACATTTTATCGATTTCCAACTACCATTCTTCCATGAGCTCATGGTGAAAATTGTGAAAATCTCAGAACATAGAGTAGCAGGCTTAACAACATAGATAGAAACGCCGGTATCGCCACTCAGTGACGAGTACCGTAAACATGGTGCACGGAAGGTTGTTGTCTACACTTTTTACGGCTGCTGCACCCTGGAAGTAAATGTCATCGAAGTAAACAGTCGGTCCCTTATTGAAAATATTGGAATCCAAGCTTCAATAAAACCACACGAGCTATTTTTGTGGCTGTGTAACTATCGCTCATCTAGGGGATGTTCCGCATTAGGTCCGTTTGTGTTATTGATTTTAAGCGTGTGTAGTGTTTCGAAGAGAGTAATTGGATAATGAAGACAATCCTTACTCTGCATTTACCCCCGTATATAATCAGTGGACTAGATATGCGTAATACTTATACAAAGTAACAATTTTTCTAGGGGGGGCTAGCCAGATCCTAGGTGGGGCTATAGCCCCCCCTAGCCCCCCTGTAGTTACGCCAATGGCAATATTTCAATTATCAGACGACAGGAAGTGTTGCTGTGTGTTTGTATCAATGTAATATTGCATATACACTAGTGACATCTGCTGTTCGATATTGTAAGCTTTCAATGTTCCTTCCACACACACGAGGTGGAGAACAGTCTTGAAAAAATTGAAAGTATACAGCTAGAATTTAGTATGGAGGTACAATGAAATCTCTTTTAGTGTTTAGAACTGTAAAACAAGTCGTGGGAACAAAAAATCTAAAAATTATTTGTTGCTTTTTGACCTAGGTTTCATATTGATGCGATGCGTAGTTAATGAGAACGGATGATTTGTCCATACAAGGAAATTTATTTTACTTTAAATGTTGTGGCGCCATCTCGTTCAAACAGCACCTTTGTCTTTGCCTTATTGTGGATACGCTAAAGCTCATCGAATTAACGACTAGAAAAGCTTTTGTTTGACAAAATTTCGTTCAAAATAATGAAAAATCGACATTTTTCATTGAAAATTTGAATCCTTTGAGCCTATTATTGCGGTGCTATGTGCTAAGGTCCTATTGTTGTGGTATCGATTTACATAAGAATTGCATGCAATACCGCAACAATAAGGTACCAGTCAAAACGATTAATGCAGGAGATGGCGTTTTTTCAGTGGTAGTAAAATCGAAATTTCATCACTATAAAACTACTAATCAGTGCAAACTAAGTGCAGGAGATAATCTTTTCACCTCATACTTCATTCCTTATCACTACTTTCTTCTAAAACACTTCCATTTTCCATAAATTTGCAAAATACTTGATTTTCCCATACATTTTATCGATTTCCAACTACCATTCTTCCATGAGCTCATGGTGGAAAATGTGAAAATCTCAGAACATAGAGTAGCAGGCTTAACAACACAGATAGAAACGCCGGTATCGCCACTCAGTGACGAGTACCGTAAACATGATGGAAGGTTGTTGTCTACACTTTTTACGGCTGCTGCACCCTGGAAGTAAATGTCATCAAAGTAAACAGTCGGTCCCTTATTGGACTGACCTTGAAAAAATGTCGCAACGATAGGCAACTGCGTCCTATTATTGCATAAGTTTAGTCCAATTGACGTAATATTTACGAATCTATAGTTAATCTATAGTTAACCTATTCGACTACTGTTATGTGGAAAAAGACCAACAGGTAATTTAAAAAAAAAAATTAGATCAATTTTGTTTTGACACGGTGCGTAACCCCTCCATAATAGGTCGTTTTACCCTACTTAATTAATAGAAAAATGTTATGGTTAAATGGTTAAACTGTAAAAAAAATGGAAAATCATTCCGAAGAACCGATTTGTTTTCTAAATAAATTATGAACGCAAAAAAATGTATCATAAAATTGATCAATTTTTGGCCCAAAGACACTGTTCACCGGGTCAGCCCACCAATGGCCTATTCAGTGTCGAGGTAGGGGGCTTGCAATCTATTTGTACCCTTCGTGGATGACGCAGGTTGCGATCTTTTTTATCTTGGTCACTTGTGGTTGTCGATTACTGTTTTTTCCCAACGATAAAGTTGCAATTTTCGTTGCCAACCATCGACAAATAATCTTATCGAAACAGATTGAAAGTGCTGATTGCTGTATTATGTGATGATTTTAACGAAGTTATTAATAGCAAGATAGGGAGATCGGGAGCAACATGTGCCGTCAAAACAAAAACAATTAGTGGTACGTCACAGGAAATGTAACGTCCCTATAATGGCAGGTTGCCACGAATGGATGGAAGCAAACCTTGACATATCCAGGATCCTTCGTTGGGCTGGATATTTGATCTGCCCGAAGAAATATCACAAATTATCAGGATTTTTTTTTTCAAATTTCACTTTCACGTCAATTGTTCTGAATTTTCATGGAAAGCTTTCTTCAGATTCTACGATAGTTACACAGAAATAAATAATGAAAAGTAAACAGCACGTAAAACTTAAGATGCGGAAATTTATACTATTCTACGAGGAAATGGACCTCTTCCTAACAAGTTTGCTTACAACTTGCAAACAATATTGACTATTCACGTCAAATATTGTATACATTTAGGCTAAATTACGCGTGGAATTAAGCTAATAATGGCGTTCCATTTATGTGCATCACCGCACGAGGGCGAACGAGGCACGATATAAACAGGCGCGGAACAGACAAAACTCGATTTTCCGGAGGAAAAAGCGCCAGCAGGAAGATCAAGACCGTGAAGGGACGGAGCAACTGTACCGCGCTAATATCACACGAAAGTTCTATGAGAAGTTAAACCGTTCACGTAAGGGCCACGTGCCACAGCCTGATATGTGTAAGGACATAAACGGGAACCTTCTTACGAACGAGCGTGAGGTGATCCAAAGGTGGCGGCAGCACTACGAAGAACACCTGAATGGCGATGTGGCAGACGAAGATGGCGGTATGGTGATGGACCTGGGAGAACGCGCGCAGGACATAATTCTACCGGCTCCGGATCTCCAGGAAATCCAGGAGGAGATTGGCCGGCTGAAGAACAACAAAGCCCTGGGGTTGACCAACTACCAGGAGAGCTATTTAAACACGGTGGTGAGGCACTGGCTAGAGCGCTGCACTGGGTCATTACCAAGATTTGGGAGGAGGAAGTTTTGCCGCAGGAGTGGATGGAAGGTGTCGTGTGTCCCATCTACAAAAAGGGCGATAAGCTGGATTGTAGCAACAACCGCGCAATCACATTGCTGAACGCCGCCTACAAGGTACTCTCCCAAATTTTATGCCGTCGACTAGCACCAACTGCAAGGGAGTTCGTGGGGCAGTACCAGGCGGGTTTTATGGGCGAACGCTCCACCACGGACCAGGTGTTCGTCATTCGCCAAGTACTGCAGAAATGCCGCGAATACAACGTGCCCACACATCATCTATTCATCGACTTCAAAGCCGCATATGATACAATCGATCGGGACCAGCTATGGCAGCTAATGCACGAACACGGTTTTCCGGATAAACTGACACGGTTGATCAAAGCGACGATGGATCGGGTGATGTGCGTAGTTCGAGTTTCAGGGGCATTCTCGAGTTCCTTCGAAACCCGCAGAGGGTTACGGCAAGGTGATGGTCTTTCGTGTTTGCTATTCAACATCGCTTTGGAAGGGTAATACGAAGAGCAGGGATTAACACGAGTGGTACAATTTTCAATAAGTCCGTCCAGCTATTTGGTTTCGCCGACGACATAGATATTATGGCACGTAACTTTGAGAAGATGGAGGAAGCCTACATCAGACTGAAGAGGGAAGCTAAGCGGATCGGACTAGTCATCAACACGTCGAAGACGAAGTACATGATAGGAAGAGGTTCAAGAGAAGACAATGTGAGCCACCCACCGCGAGTTTGCATCGGTGGTGACGAAATCGAGGTGGTAGAAGAATTTGTGTACTTGGGCTCACTGGTGACTGCCGAAAATGACACCAGCAGAGAAATTCGGAGACGCATAGTGGCTGGAAATCGTACGTACTTTGACTCCGCAAGACGCTCCGATCGAATAGAGTTCGCCGCCGTACCAAACTGACAATCTACAAAACGCTAATTAGACCGGTAGTCCTCTACGGACACGAGACCTGGACGATGCTCGTGGAGGACCAACGCGCACTTGAGTTTTCGAAAGGAAAGTGCTGCGTACCATCTATGGTGGGGTGCAGATGGCGGACGGTACGTGGAGGAGGCGAATGAACCACGAATTGCATCAGCTGTTGGGAGAACCATCCATCGTTCACACCGCGAAAATCGGACGACTGCGATGGGCCGGGCACGTAGCCAGAATGTCGGACAGTAACCCGGTGAAAATGGTTCTCGACAACGATCCGACGGGCACAAGAAGGCGAGGTGCGCAGCGGGCAAGGTGGATCGATCAGACTGACTTGCGGACCCTCCGTAGACTGCGTGGTTGGCGACGTGTAGCCATGGACCGAGCCGAATGGAGAAGACTCTTATATACCGCACAGGCCACTTCGGCCTTAGTCTGATTAAATAAAATAATTATGTGCATCATCTTTAGCGTAAATTTCAGTGGATTTTTCTGTGTAGCTCTTCAATGTTTTCCTATAGGGATTTATTATAATCTTCACTACGAATTCAACTATGCTTAATTTTCATGGAATTCCTTCTCAAATGATTTGTGAAATGATTCAATGAAACTCAAATAATGGAAATTATTCTGAATTTTCGGTGAAATTTTTTTGTGAATCTGCAAAAATTCTGTACACAGATAGAAAAATTCACTGAAATTTACACTCAAAGTCATACACATAAATGACACGCCATTATTAGCGTAATTCCATGCGTGATATAGCTTAAATGTGCAATATTTAACGTGAATCGTCAATATTGCTTGCAAGTTGTACACAAACTTGTTAGGAAGAGATCCGTTCCAGCGTAAAATAGCGTAAATTTCCGCGCTGTTTACCGTCCACAATTTTTTTTCTGTGTATTCACACATAAAGACATCACCTCAGTTCGTCTAGATGAGTTCGTCGATCAAAAGTTTGGTTTGAGAGTAACCATACCGCCGATGGAAGACATTGAAACACGTATTATGAAAACTTTTTTTGTATTCTATCTAAAATCCCTTTTTGCGCGGATGAATTTGGTCAATTTCTTGGCCTACCTCAATCCCCACAACTTTTTTAATACAAGATGATTTTTCCTTGATTATTTGAGCATATTTTCGTGGGGTCTACCGATTGTTTTATTTAATCCAAAGGTTAAAAACAAGCAACAACAAAAAGCGTAAAAAGGCAGCTCAGTGTCAAAATGTTGCATTCAAGTCCATTTCCAAATGGAATTGGAAGGCACCTTGAAGAGCTGTCATTGTTCACGTTTACACTTTTGGCTTTCTATGGAGAAACCGACACGATTGTACAATGATCGATAATTGTGTAAAAAAATGCCCCTTGCACCTGCGATGCCTTTCAATGTGAACAACGTGCGTTATGCAACTTGTGATATGGACTATTTCGAAACAAGGTGCGCAAATGTAGCAGGATGGAAACGATCTCAACTTTGCTCCATCTCGCGCACTTGACACGACACGTTCCGCTCAATTTATCGGTAATTTTGCTTATCAAATGCAGTAAACAAGCTGGTGAGCAGTTTTCTATCGATTGCCATCGATAAGAAGCCGTAAAACATGGCTTCCATTGTCGTTTGCCGAAAATGACTCCTACCTCAATTTATCTAATCTTCGCCAAGTTACTGCAACTGATTAGCTCTGCTGGTGATCTTTCTTTTGATGATATAAATACAAACCAAAGCCCCCCATACAGTATTCACTTGCCAGTAGTCGATCAAAACAATCCAGTCAAAATGCTGAAGTTCTTCTTCGTTGCCGCTCTGGTGCCAGCCCTGGTCATGGCCAACGTCAACTTCCGGGCTTGTAAGTTCACTCGCTGTCACCTTTGCTTTCAACCATGCTAACTAAATTTTCTTTTTATCTCGACAGGCCCGAACGGAGCCCCCACCCCAACCTCTCTTACCGTGAACGCATGCTCCGGAAGTGAGTGCATCCTGGTGGCCGGACAGCCCGTGAATGCTCGTGCCAACGGAATTGTCAGCCCAGTTGGAAGCGCCACTGCCACCGCTCACATCGTCGCCCGTGTCGCCGGTCTGGATGTTGGACTCGAACTGCCCGCTGAGCTGGAGAACGCCTGCTTGGCTGGATTGGTCGGTGGATGCCCAGTTGTTGCCGGAACCGCCTTCGACTACGTTCTGCTCGACGATAGCCTGGATGTACCGGCCCGCGATATCCCAGTCGAAATCGAAGTCGGTCTGACCGGTGATGGTGGTGTCGCATTGGCTTGTGTCCTCTTCGATGCTAGAATCCAGTAAGTTTGACCGGGAATAAATGTTGTTTTGTATAAAAAAAAGTCATAGTTTAATTCGTTTGTACCCATGATGGAAAATTTTATCACAGATAATTTTGATACGTTATCAAGTCAGCTGGGAGTAAATTTGCAAATCAGCCAATGTTTTGCTTTGACGTAATGATCGATTAGCTCAAATATAGTCATAACACATGCGTCATATACCAATGTGGTTGCGGTGTATCCCCAACTGTCGTAAACCCAAAACAGCTGTAGAAAAACAACCTATAGAACTTTCAACTTTCAAGAACATGAGCTTTCTTTTCCTTACCCTTAAATGTCTTATCTGCGCAGGTAGGCTAGATGTACCAGTTGTGGCTATAGCACCACTTGTCGCACTAGTGCTTTATATGCCAAATGGCCAATCAAATCACCGCAAACCAAGTTCATATCGATAAAGCATATTCATATGATACGATAACACCTTTGATCTCCTCCAAAACAAGCAAAGCCTGACTGTACAAATTGATTTAGCCTCATTTTTAACTTCCTTTGCACCATTTGTCGCACTAGTAGTCCCTATTTGGCCAATCCCATAAGAAAACAATGGGATTTGGAACCAAAATTAAGAATAGTGCCACAATTGGTGCATGCGTTCCTATTATGGATTAATCAATTTTGATGATTACAACAAATTTTATTGTGGTTTTCCCAGCTGTTCTTAGGAGCAGGAAACAAAACCTTTCGCTTGATATATAAAGTCCACCCACATGCCTTTTACTTATTTAAAAAAAATAGTTGTTCTTATGTATGGCGACAATTGGTACACCCACCCTAATCAATGTACAATTTTGGGACAAGGTCCAGTTTTGCTTCTAGTTTTGATTCCACAACGAGTGGTGGCCTGGTACCCAGATTACGGATGATTTAGGAATCATTTAAAATTCCGTTGGAGCTCCAACGATTTGGGACCTTTTATAAATTACGTAACGCTGAAGGGGAGGGAGGGGGTCAAGCCGAGCGTTACGATCTAAACAAAAAAATTAAACCTTCCGTACAAAAAGTGTTACGAGGGGGAGGGTGGGCTCCGAAATCACCTAATTTTGCGTTACGTAATTTTAGAAAGAACCCTTTGTCGTTTAGGTTACTTCGATGAAATAGTAGTTTGTGCAACTAGTTGCAAAAAGATGAAATTTTGTTTTCTTTCTTCGATATAACGTAACGAAAAAAAAATAGAGTTGTCTTACATCGAGGTATCCCAAGTAACATTTTAAGTTTTATAACGCCATAGACCATAATTAGACCCAGGCTTCCAGAGCGCACATTACGCATCGTGAGCCACATCAAAATTTGTCGCACGATCACAATTAGTTCGTGTGGGTGAGATGAGACATTTACGGTCTCTCTATATTTCTCTCCGTCGCATCTCACGTACACGACAAATCCGGGCGCTATGCGTATTCTTTACGCATCGCTTTCTTCCAAGAGTATGCATCATGCTACTGTTTCACACGCGACATATCATGAAACACAGCTCATGAGGTGGTCACATGTACTGCCTTGAGCTATACGTCTGTACCAGCTTTGTATTGTTTTGATGAGCTTTGTCAATTCGCTTTGTAGTACTAGGAAGAGAACCGAACGAGAGCGTTAGTGTGTGGATGTCGTGTATCCAATCATTTAATTTAGTGCATAGAAACATTTTACTACAGCACACTTTACTTTACGTGAACACTTAGTTCATGAAAATACTAATAGATTTACTCTGAATGGTACTCTTAAACCTTAATTTTATAACTGTAATTCGCACCATTGCATGGTTTGAATTACCGACAGTATCTCCTACATTTGGTTGTAATTGAGATACTAACATATTCCAATTCACCTGTCATAAGACGAGTTTATACAATCCCATTGAATTCCACCACTTAATTGTATCTTGACAGATAGGTTAAAAACTCGACTTGAGTCGAGTCAAGTACGAGACACTGAAGACGGCCTTACTTTTGAGGTCGAAATACGTATCTGTCAAGATACAATTAAGTGGTGGAATTCAATGGGATTGTATAAACTCGTCTTATGACAAGTGAAAACATTCCACTAAAAAGCTCAAAATAATTTTCTTATATTCCAATTGCTTAACATGAACTAGAGACGGATGAAAAAGGAGTGACCAAAATGAAGCTATGTTTTTATGCATCAGACATTTATTGGTCACCCCATATACAGTACATGGATGAACCATTAAATGCCAACTTTCAGGCTGTTTTCAATGATATTGATAAGATTGCGAAACAATGTTAATTTCTGGTTTAATCTATGTCAGTTAAGCAAATAAATGCATTTAAATTAATGTGGATACGTGTAGGTAAGTCATACCATTGAGATCTGTAGGTGGCCATTTTAAAATTAGGAGAAAATGTCTCTGTCCAAAATATATGCATTTTCCATGTCGAAATTGTATATTTGATGTCCAAAAAGAAAATGTTTCAGTATATCACAGTTTACACCTAGTAAACGTAATTTACTCAAAAATTGGGCAATGGAGACACAAGACTAATCATAGGTTATGTATTTGGATGAACCTAGTGGTTTCATCGCTCTTTTAGAAACATTACAGAAGCTGCGCGGTGTATCATATTGATAGCATCATTTAATACTAAGTTCAAATATGAAATGCCGTGGAAATCTATAAGGATGCAAATTTGAAAACCTTTTGGCCATCTTGCGTTGGTTTAGTAACGTGAAATGTGGGGAAATCTTCTAAATTGTCGAAATCAAAATTGGATTTTTTTTTCATTTTTAAAATTGAATCAACATATAAACAAAATACTATTGCCATGCGCTTGCAATGCTCATATAATAATATATGAGATATAATACTAGATAGATACTAGATACTTGTCTCCATTAACTAGTTTAAACCACGGTATATTTTAATTCAAACCACTTAGAGAGGGAGTAGCCTAGAGCTACAGATCTCTTAATAATCGAGCACGCGCGCTGTTGTATTTTGTACAACACATGTGGATTAGTTTTTTTTCTAATCCAAATATCGACATGAAACCAACCATGTAGCCAACAAAATGATTTCCGGTTATTTTTGGACATAATTGGGTGACCACGGGACAATTCTGAAAGTTCTACAAAGGTGATAAGAGCCATCATGAGGTACGTTTAATTTGGAATTCATCCGCTTGGCGCTAGTGTATGACGAGGAATTACTTGTTAGGTTAGATATGTCACAAACTGTGGAATTTAGAAAGTTGTCATCTTCATCAAGATACGGGATGAGCCGGCCAAGGGTCGAAAATCTCGTTAAAGTCGGAGCCGAAGATATTTTTTTTTTCAAATAAAAGGCATAAATAATTTTTAAAGGAAAATAGGAAATTGATAATTACAGAAGTGATTGTCATTATAATAGCAAATTAATTATGAACACGATTTTAAATCGGTTGCGGAAAACTGGCACGTGACAGCGAAAGAGACAACAAGTGGCACGCAGGGCTGATCTGCTCCTGGGTTGACTGATCACTTCAATTTTCAGCTATTTTCAGTTAACCGAATAATTATTCAAAATATTGTTTTCCTTAAAGGCGAGTGTTACAATAATTCTGAAACTATGACGATTTGATAGCATTGAATGCTTTAATACTTTCTTGGACCCCTTAAGGCATAACTTAATTTTAATTGTATTCTACCGCCTGGAAATTGTTAAATGGTTTACTGGGAAAGCCTTTAGGAAAAACATATTTAAATTCCTTGGGAAATTTCCTAAAACACTCATCAAGGTGTTATCTTAGAAATTCATCCAGAAATTCCAACGGAAAATGCTCTTAAGACATTTCTTTTGTAAATATTCCAACGAATTCTTTAGGGGTTATGTTAGGAATTCTTTCAGAATTCCTCTTTCTTTTTCAAGCTCTTTCAGAAACTCTTCCAAAATTCTTTGAAAATTTTCCTAGAAAATACTTCAGAATTCTCTTTTAGAATCCCTTATGAAATACCTTTAGAAATTCTTTCAGAAATTCCTTCGGAAATTAGTTCTGGAATACTTCCGGAAAGTCCTATTTTAATTCTTTCGGAAATTATATTCTTCCGCCTGTCATAAGACGAGTTTAAACAATCCCATTGAATTCCACCACTTAATTGTATCCTGACAGATACGTATTTCGACCTCAACAGTAAGGCCGTCTTCAGTGTCTTGTACTTGACTCGACTGTAAGTCGAGTCAAGTACAAGACACTGAAGACGGCCTTACTGTTGAGGTCGAAATACGTATCTGTCAGGATACAATTAAGTGGTGGAATTCAATGGGATTGTTTAAACTCGTCTTATGACAGGTGAAAACATTCCACTAAAAAGCTCAAAATAATTTTCTTATCATATTCTTCCGATTTTGTAGTATTTTATTTTAAATTCCCTCTAGAAATTATTTTGTTTTTTTTTAATTTTTCCAGTTAAATTCCATTGGAAATTCTCCCAGGAATTCCTTTAAATATTTCCTTCGGAAATTCTTTTAAGGATTCTTTCAAAGGCTACTTTAGAAATTCCTACGGGAATATTTTTAGGCATTCCTTTGGAAATTCCAGCAAAATTTCCAACAGGCATTGCTTTGGAATTGTTTTTAATATTGTCTTTGAGAATTCGTTTAGAAATTATTTGACTAATTCCGTTGAAAATTATTTCTAGAGAAATTTCTAAAGGAAATTACAAATAAATTTCCAAAGGGATTATTAAATTAACTTTGGTAACCTGAAGGAATTTTAGAAGAATTTTATACTGTATTTCTGTAGAAATATCTGATGGAATTCCAAAAGAAAAATCCAAAAGAATTCCATAAGGAAATTTTAGAACAATACCGGAAGGAGAGGGGCCCTCCTTGGCCGTGCGGTAAGATGCCAATAAAAGAAGAAGATCTGAAGGAGAAATTTCCAAAAGAATTTCTGTAGAAATTTCTGGAGAAATTTATCAAGAAATCGCTGGAGAAACTTACTGAATTATTCCTAGACGATTTTTTTTTCGAAATTCATCGAGATATTCCATAAAGTAGGCTTGCAGAAAACATTTCTGGAGGAATTTTCAAAGAATAATCTGAGGAAATTTTTAAAATAAATTCTAGGGAATTCTCTAAACAATTCCCATTGAAATCCCTACGGGAAATCTTGCAGGAATTTATTTGAAAAGTTATCCAAAAATCTTGCGTATTATTATTATTTAAGAAAAATATTTAATTTGTTGGACCTCATGCCTCATAGAGCCCCAGTTTAACTTCGCCCAAGCCCACCAGAAACAAATTCTATCCTTCTACTGCGCTTGAAAGAGAAGGTATATTAAACGATAGAAAAATTTATGGGATGCTTCTTCTTCAGTTATAAGGCGTGTAGCTCATTGCTCTATGGCACAGGCCCTATTTATTCTTGCATTAAGACGAGTATATTTGACTCTTTATTTGAAATTAAGAAGAAACGATATGAATACAACACGTTCATCTTCTCTCTTGCCTGATTGCTCATCGATTTCCCTGATAATTTTCTGATTTCTCCAGGTTGACAATAATTCCCTGATAATTCCAGGTTTTTTTTTCAGGTAGTCGCCACCCTGTTTCTTTACTTTACAAAACAACACAAATATTTTCCCCTTGAAAAAGACACAATCCTCGTGTCGAAACGTCGGGTAAATAAAAAACTCGTTGTAATAATTGCAAGACTGAGTAGCCGTTCAATAAATATAATCTTTACTTAAAGTAGTGGAATAAAATGGAATAGTACAAACAAACGTCTTGTGACAAGTAAATACATTTCTTTGAAAGCTTAACATAATTTTCTTATCAAGATATTTCCCTATAGGGGGATCAAGTCTCCCGCAAGTTTTGAAAATGCCAAATTTTCCATCTTTCTGAAAAATCGATATTTTGACAACTTTCTTGAAATGCTTTCAATGATGTTTTTTAGCTATTCAAAAATTAAAATTGCTATAAAATTGCTTATCATGTCCATATAAAAGCGCATACAATTATGCATGTTACATCAAGAAATATTTGAAACAAAAAGTGGGGATCATGTGTGTCCAATTTCCCCTACTGGATCAGCTACCCAATTTACTTTGGTATTTAATTTGATCAAGTTTTCCGTAAATCCTTTGGGTTCTTTCTAAAATTACGTAACGCTAAATTTGGTGATTTTGGACCCCCACCCTCCCCCTCGTAACACTTTTTGTATGAAAGGTTTATTTTTTTTTTGTATGGATCGTAACACTCGATTTGACCCCCTCCCTCCCCCAGCAGCGTTACGTAATTTGTGAAAGAACCCTTTCCGTATAGGCAGCAGAGATACATTGCTTCACGTAGAAACTTATGGTCGGATTTGTCTGTCTATAAATCTAGCCTACCAATTCAGCAAGCATTACTCCTTTGGAATAGATTGGTAAAAGTAAGCGTTAGAATGTGGCGGCATGTTTTCGCGTTTCGGGGATGAACTCTGTGGTATCCTACTAGAAGCGTATACGAGAGACGGACCCAAACATACGGTAGTGTTTTCGTTGATTGAGAGAAGTGTAAATACCTAGATATCACAAACTCGTCAAATAATCTTTGGTTTGAGCTGGTCCAATGTACTTTGAGGTATTACCAGGCTTCGGAATTCTCACTCATATGAATAAAAACCTGCGATTAATCCATTTAGCGGAGTGTGATTTTTCATGGTCCCCCTGTGAGGAAGTATTCTCACACAACATTTTTATCCGGATAGAATGGCGGGTGATAAATTCGTGAGCGCCAGATCGCCGGATAATTTAATTTTAATCCACAAATTTTCCTTCTCGTCGCCTCATCAGATAAATTTTACAAGCATATTTACAAAAATTTAGGACCGCAACGGGATTCGAACCCAAAACAATTTTAAAATGTTCAGAGCGCCCACTAAAACCACACCACCACATGAATTGATTAAAAGCGAACGGAAAAACTCCTGTATTAAACCTTTTGCTTATCGTGGCGCATCGTTAGATTCAATCAGCTTGGAGTGGCAAAGCAAGCGGCATTTGATTTTCGCGAAACATGGAAAGAAGGATAACAATTTTTCGCACCATCGCTTGTGCCGGAGTTTATCGCACTGTAATTTATCCGGATAAAATGCATGGTGGAGTGATCAGTTGTCGCGTGAGTGAGTGAGAAATCCGAACCCTGGGTATTACTAATCTTCAATAAATATGTTTTAATGGAAGATCTTCATATAAAACCTATTATCCATATTGTCCATGTTTTTGTGACAGCATTCTTCAGTTCTGAACATTACTTAACCACTATTGAAATTTATACTATAATTTTAGCCACTTGTAAAAAGATCTATTGAAAATTTGTTATAGTTCAACGCGGTTCAACCGTTAAGGAAATCAATGAATTCCAAAGTACACAACCCAGCCCTGAATAAATCTGCCGAAAGCTAAATAAAAGTTCATTTAATCGTATTACAATGTTCTGTGGAATTGTTCTTTAACATGGCAACTGCCATTTTTGCAAATCATGTTAACATCAAACCCCATGTTTCCTTCATATCAAATGCGCTAACGAATGCAGCAACCAAAGGCAAACTCCGGAGGGATGTCTTGTCGAATTCAATATTACAACAAAGGAACATCATATTGAATTTCCGATTGAAATTCTAGACCAAATGTAATTAAAATCTGATTGATGTACGATAAGGACAAATGTAAGAACTATATTATAAATACATTTCCGAAAAAACACAAAAAGTGAAATAAACTTGTAAATACGTACTTCAGATTTTATCAGATTTTAATTACATTTTGTCTAAAATTTATCATAAGCATTTTAAAATTATCCTCCTATGTGTACCGTGGGATCTGTAAAAGTTAATACCATTGGTTGTCTTTTTCTTAACTTTACTTGTATTCGTTTATATTGTCCATACATTCATAACAGTCCCATTTAAATAAGAAATCATGCAAACATGGGACTATTCAACCGTCTAAGACGAGTCTAAGACGACCACAACTGTGTGGTCGAAATACGAATCTGCAAAGATATCGAAAATAATTGGTGGAATTAAATGGAGAGTACTTAACTCGTCTTAGACGGTTGAATACATTCCACTAAAAGAGCTTAAAATATTTTTCGGATGGGACTATTATTAATTTAAGAGCACCTGACCGTGTTAAATCTGTGTTTCTACTTTTCCTCTGAAAACAGCGTTCTCTCGGATCTCATACCGTATTTTGTGCTGTACGCTTGATACTACACCAACATTCTCCCATTCATCGATGTAGTATCCACGCGGAAACGAAAATAACGAAGCAAAATAGACAAGCACATGAGTTGCCCCAATGCGCTATTGCACATGTGCTTGTCTCACAGCTATCTCAAAACTTAGTACGGTGAGCTGGAGATGCGATGAGACTTTACTTCATGGGGCACATCGGAAAACGAAGTGCATGCGACAAAGCACACTTGTGCAACTAAAATTGTGTATGCTCTGTTGTTGCGTCTCTCAGAAACAAAAAATAAATGAGCCGAGCTGTCGCACCGCTCACGGTCTCATTCGTGTATGCGTGAGATTTTTGGAAGCCTGTTAGACCATAATTTACTCTACAAGAGTGTGATAAAACCAGTATAAAACCAAATGTTACTAGGGTATGATTTGTAACGAGCAACTAGCTCAGGGGTTCAGGGTCGGCGTAGTCGGGAAGACACACTCTCTCTCTAAAACCAACAAATTTGCACAAAGTGGACCAACACATGATGACCAAGAACTTCTTCCAAGACTAATTAGGAAAAACGCTCAAATACTTTTAACATACATATAATCTAGTAAGCGATACATCAATCAAAGAGGGGGGGTTCGTTGCGGCCGTTGTAGCTTGTTGGAGCTCATGACGTAACATGCAGGAGAAGAAAGATGGCGTGCAGATGGTTTACCTCGGTATCGGCTACTCGGAGTGATAAAGGTGTGGCGGGAAACGGGGTCCAAATTTGGCAATTGTGGAAATTTTGTCCGACGTTCCGCGTACTCACTGCCGGGGCAATGACGCATCGGATATCAGGTTTTGACAAGCGGGGACTAACCCATCAGACCTAGCCAAAACCCTCACCTCCTAAACTTTGGTCATTGCGGTCCGTAGCGTGTGGCGTGGCAATTGCGGTAGGCTCAACGTCCACCAGTACGGGACTCGCCGAACTTCTATGGCAAAAGGTCTTCCAGGAACACTCCGGAGCTGCGACTTGACGTCGTCCTTTCTTCTAGATCCCCATCCTGTTCTGCTTCCACTCCCGTTTTTTTGTTGTCCACTACTATCCCTTCTCCACCACCATCTCCTCTCAAACATCTGTACTCTTTTCTTTTCCTCTCATCCCCATCATTCTACTCCGATGACATTAACACAATATATTTGTCACTTAACGAGTCTGAGTCCGAAGTAAGTTATGAGATGTGAGTCGCTTTAAACAATTAGCCTAATATTTGAAATGCTAGTTTACAATGTGCGTAAATATTATTAATAATTGAATTCAATTAATTTTCGTTAAATTATATTTAGGAAAATTCAATACTTCTAACAATAAGGCACGGAAAATGCTGGGTAAAGCGTACCATTGGTACTTCGCGTACCTGAAGGAATAAAATAGACCCCATCTCGCGGTCCTTAGCCTCTTACCCAGCAACTCCTATCCCTACCTCCCCGTGGTGCTGTACGGGATACGAGCAACCTTAGGGAAGATCGGGTAACCAACCCCGGTGGGAACTATGGTCGTATGCTGACAGGGAAGGGGGTTTGCTCTCCGGAGGTACACATCATATTGAGCGTCTGTCCTCCATGTCAGGACCGGCTCACCACAGCGTCTGTTCTCCATGGGCGGCTGATCATCGTCCGAGTGCCAGCGAGGGACTCTAAGTGAAACTGTGCACCATGGTTCACCGGAAATAAGGAGGAATGGTCCTCCGGAAATTTAGGGGGTTTGGTGTCAGGTCCTGCAAGCCAGCCAAAAAAAAACTCACGCAACGAATAATCAACAAGAGAGTACGGACCGGAACCATCGGCGAAGACCACTGCGACGAAAAAGGACTAGCGATTGGAAACTCGGTTCGTGGAACTGCAAATCTCTCAACTTTATCGGAAGCACACGCATAAATACTCGCCGATGTGCTCAAGGACCGTGGATTCGGCATCGTAGCGCTGCAGGAGGTTTGTTGGAAGGGATCAATGGTGCGAACGTTTAGAGCTGCGGCAACACACACGAGCTGGGAACAGCTTTCATAGTGATGGGCGATATGCAAAGGCGCGTGATCGGGTGGTGGCCAATCAACGAGAGAATGTGCAGGTTGAGGATCAAAGGCTGGTTCTTCAACTTCAGCATAATCAACGTCCATAGCCCACACTCCGGAAGCACTGATGATGATAAGGACGCATTCTACGCGCAGCTGGAACGTGAGTACGATAGCTGCCCAAGCCACGACGTCAAAATCATAATAGGAGATTTGAACGCTCAGGTTGGCCAAGAGGAGGAGTTTAGACCGACTATTGGGAAGTTCAGCGCACACCGGCTGACGAACGAAAACGGCCTACGACTAATTGATTTCGCCGCCTCCAAGAATATGGCCATTCGCAGCACCTACTTTCAACACAGCCTTCCATATCGGTACACCTGGAGATCACCACTGCAGACAGAATCACAAATCGACCACGTTCTGATTGATGGACGGCACTTCTCCGACATTATCGACGTCAAGACATATCGTGGCGCTAACATCGACTCTGACCACTATCTGATAATGGTTAAACTGCGCCCAAAACTATCCGTCATCAACAATGTTCGGTACCGACGACCGCCGCGGCACGATCTAGAGCGACTGAAGTAACCTGATGTCGCCACTGTATACGTGCAGCATCTCGAGGCAGCGTTGCCGGAGGAGGGTGAGCTCGAAAGGGGCCCCTCTTGAGCACTGCTGGAATACAGTCAAAGCAGCAATTAACGACGCAGCGGAGAACAACGTCGGGTATATGGGTCGAAGTCGACGGAACGATTGGTTCGACGAAGAGTGCAGTCAGATTCTGGAGGAAAAGGACGCCGCGTGGGCGGTCGCGCTGCAGCAAGGTACCCGGCATAACGTGGAACATTATAGACGGAAGCGAAGACAACAGACCCGCCTGTTTCAGGAGAAGAAACGACGCCTGGAAGAAGCAGAGTGCGAGGAGATGGGACAGCTGTGCCGTTCTTAAGAAACACGCAAGTTCTATCAGAAGCTCAATGCATCCCGCAATTTCTTCGTGCCGCGAGCCGAAATATGCAGGGATAAGGATGGGAGCATCTTGATGGATGAACGTGTGGTGATCAAAAGATGGAAGCAGCACTACGAGGAACATTTGAATGGCGCTGAGAGTATAGGCAGTGAAAGTCAAGGCAGCGGTGGAAGCAACGATGGAAGCCAACCAGCCCCCACCTTGAGGGAAGTTAAGGATGGCATCCAACAGTTAAAGATCAATAAAGTAGCTGGTAAGGATGGTATAGGAGCTGAGCTCATCAAGATGGGCCCGGAACAGTTAGCCACTTGCTTGCACAACCTGATAGTCAGAATTTGGGAAACTGAACAGCGGAGTGGAAGGATGGGGTTATATGCCCCATGTACAAGAAAGACGACAAGCTGGAATGTGAGAGCTTTCGAGCGATCACCATCCTTAATGCCGCCTACAAAGTGATATCCCAGATCATCTTCCGACGTCTGTTACCATTAGTGACTGAGTTCGTGGGAAGTTATCAAGCCGGCTTCGTCGACAGCCGCTCAACAACGGACCAAATCTTTAGGGTACGGCAAATCCTTCAAAAATGCCGTGAATACCAGGTCCCAACGCACCATCTGGTAATTGATTTCAAGGCGGCTTACGACAGTATAGACCGCGTAGAGCTATGGAAAATTATGGGCGAGAACAGCTTCCCTGGGAAGCTTACCAGACTGATCAAAGCAACGGTGGATGGTGTGCAAAACTGTGTGAAGATTTCGTTCGAATCACGCCGAGGACTAAGACAAGGTGGTGGACTTTCGTGCCTGTTGTTCAACATTGCGCTAGAAGGTGTCATGCCGGGTGTAACAGCCGGGGTACGATTTTCAACAAAGGCAGTCAATTTATTTGATTCGCGGAAGACATGGACATTGTCGAACATTTGCAAAGATGGCAGAACTGTACGCCTGAAACGTGAAGCAACAAAAGTTGGACTGGTGGTGAATGCTTCGAAGACAAAGTACATGCTTGTGGGCGGAACCGAGCGCGACAGGGCCCGCATGGGAAGCAGTGTTACGATAGACGGGGATACCTTCGAGGTGGTCGAGGAATTCGTCTACCATGGATCCTTGCTAACGGCTGACAATAATGTAAGTCGAGAAACACGAAGGGGCATCATCTGTGGAAGTCGGACTTACTACGGGCTCCAGAAGTAACTGCGGTCAAAAAAGATTAACCACCGCACCAAAACGCTGATAAGACCGGTTGTCCTCTACGGACATGAAACATGGACAATGCTCGAGGAGGACTTGCAAGCACTCGTAGTATTTTAAAGACGGGTGCTCAGGACCATCTTTGGCGGCGTGCAAGAAGACGGTGTGTGGCGGCGAAGAATGAACCACGAGCTCGCCCAGCTCTACGGCGAAACCAGTATCCAGAAGGTAGCTAAGGTAGCACGTTTAAGCGTATGGGTTATGGCTATGAGTTAAGCGGAGTTGAAGAAACTGGCGCTTTATTATTATTCAGTTTCATCCATACTGTTTCCACATTTAGTAACCTTATTTATGAAGTGGACTAATGAGGTAAGGTAATATGGTATATCAGTTTACGAATCCGAACAGTTAATCGTTTGTTTATGCCTATGGAAAAATAGGAAATAATGAATCCATATGGAATTGAAGTATCAGCCGTTGTCGATCGCAAATTGTTATAATCAGTGCGCATGATAAAGCATTACTGCGAGCATGACGCACACTTTTTATTGCATGACTCGCATTGTCGTGGCTCGCGTCATGCCGCAAGTCCCCATCGACGCGGTCCGGTATGGTGCCAGTTGTGACATCAACCAAATTGTGAGATAATACTAATTTTGACTTTGCATCGGTACTGGTATCCAAATATTTTTGCGTTTCAGTTAGCAAATGCTGTTAATGCTTTAACCTGTTGCCTTTGTAAGAATTTTGTTGACTTCTTATATTTCTATGAGGATTCTACCCTACCATGAGCCAGGTTTATATTTTATAATATTTTAGAAAAATCCTATGAATTTCCAAATAGTTCATTCTCCAACAAATCCGATGAGTTATGGTTTTATTTATTGATATACTTTTTTTTCTGCCTCTTTGAACTCTCGAAGTGTACTACGACATATTTTTTTCATTAAATATTTGTAACGGCCTGAATATAATATTGTCCTGCTAAAGAAAATCGCATTATGTATCTCACAATAGCAGCGAAGAGTGTTAAGTGTACGCTAATCCGATGGTGAACGCAATCAAAAATGACAATTTAATCTGCCGATATGGTTGCCACATGCACAAACACATCCGCCCAACAAAGATGGTTACAAACGCATCGCGGATTAAGGCTGTCGGTCGGTCGGTGGTGCGGTTGGTCCCTGTAATTGTTGCATTGACTCTCCGTAATCCGATTGTGTGTTTCACAGTGCAATTGCATCCAGCGACCAACAACGGGACAAATGGAAGCCGTATACCGGCACAGAGAGTTGCAGCGCGCGAAAATCTTTGTCATTCGAACGCCCCAGGTCGGCATTGTGTCAATCGATGACGACGGGATTTCCGTTCGGAAAAGCGGACAAAGGGGCGAACAGTTCACAACGCAGATTCGCGTGACGTTGAGTGGTTTGAGGAATTATTTGGATATATTCACTAAATTAGATTTGAACGGCTCGTTTGCTACCGACCGACAGCGACAGAAAAAAGTGCCAAGGTGTGGAAAACTGATCGGAAATCTAATTTCCGCATATTAGAAGAGTGAAATTTCATCAGTCACATGTCTGCACATGTGCGAGCAGCAGTAGGCCACGGATGGTTGGTTGCTAACGAGGGAAGGGGAAATTGATCCTTTAAAATGGGAACACTGATCGGATTATCCGGGCCGATTCTCAATCTTCGTCTATTGACGTTGCCGGAGACAGTTCGACGACGATGGCATCGGATGGTGAATCTTGGAGCGATTGTCGACGGAAAGATGAAAGCGAACGCAGTTTTTTTTACAAAAGGATGAGAAATGAAAAGATTTATCCTCCCTCTCGATCACTAACAACGTTCAATGCTGTGAACATGGGATGCACTCGCAGTCAGATTGATGTGTAGAAATGAAATTATCAACGACGACGCTGAAGCTGTAGTAAGCTTCTTTCATCAAATGAAGTGGATAAATTTAATCCATTCGTTCCATTAGATCACTTTCCCCTCACTTTCTTAATAAAAATGTACAGCATCCCTCAATCCATTGCTAATAAAATTATCAACTCCACTGAGCGGCACTTCATAATTGCTACAAATTTCACACATTTTGTTTCAAATTCATAACTCGGGGTCGATCCGTCTGCCAGCGGCGGTTCACGTTGATTGAAAAATGTAATATCAATTAATGCCCGCATTGTTTTCCATCATCAACATCAACGTCTAGGCCGAGACCAAATTAGCAGACGCTTTGAGCTCTGGGGTAGCCAATGGCAACGTTGCTATTGCTTCCATATTTTCCGGAATGCTCTTCTCGCAAGGGTGAGAGAATCAAGAGCGAAAGGACACGTTCACTAATTAAGCATTGACTTTGGGGAAAATCCTCTGGCGGGGAACCAGGAGTCCGCAGGTTGGCCAAATGATGTTAGGGCCCGGCAGTGCGTGAACCGAACGTACATCAAATTGCGACGGTAATAGCTTCATGGCTGACTGCGTTTTATGAGTGAGGTGAGGTGATGATGTTGATGAAGTGAATGAAGTAGGCACTGGATATGTGTGTAGTCCTTGACAGTTGGGTGACAGCGTGTAGATATTTTGTGATTTCGTTCCGATGTGTTCGGCTGTGAACAGAGAAAGGGGCTTTGAATTGAACCAACAATTTGCGTGAGGATCAAGAAGAAAGAATTCCTTTGATGGGGATTCGTGTTATGGATGAACAATTCTTTGAGAGTTACACATATAGGAAGGTATGAAAGCATCTAACGACTCTTCATATTACAGTATCTTAGTAGAATTTTCTCGAACAAGTTCTTCATACCTTTTCCGGTTTTCAAGTGCTTCAGTGTATCAGTAATTCAGACTTTCAGTCTTTAAGTATAAGGTCGGGTTGTTTTTCGACTAGATAAGATGTACTGTTCGGAAGTTGACTTTCTCAGTCTGAAGTATCAAAACGATGGTTTATTTAAAACCGACGTTTCGACCGATGGGTTGTGGCCTTTTTCAAGGGTCGTATACTGCCCAGGATCGCATGTTTGTAACATTTGCATTTTGGTTGATTTTGTAAATCGTTTGTCAATACTCCCCACAAATTCCATCATTTCCAGCTTACCATGGATAAGCAAGAGAGTAAAGCCTATTTTACTGTTGTTGGATTAGAGTCAGTAAGTTGAGCTTTCTGAACGATTCACAGGCTTTTTACAAAATGAACAAAAATACCAGTGTTACAAATATGCGATAATGGGCAGTATAGTCTATCGTCTATCGTAAATTATTGTAAACCACGTTCGATCAGTGGTGGATAGCGTGCTTTTCGTAATTTCAGTTTTTTATTCTTACAGTCTTTCAGATTTTCAGTTTTCCGTCATATACATTTTTTTAAATCTGTCAGTCTTTCAATTTTTCAGTCTTTAAATCTTCCAGTCTTCTAATACCTTAATTTTGAATCTTCCAATCGATGAGTTCCAATCTATCAGTCTTTCACTCTTTCATACTTTCAGTCTTTCAGTATTTCAAATTTTCAGCCTAGTCTTACAGTCTTTTAATCTTTAAGTTTTCCAGTCTTCCAATCTATCAGTTTTTCAGTCCTTCAGCCTTTCAGTTTTTCAGTCTTACAGTCTTTCCTTTTTTATTCCTTTTGAAAACTTATTCAACGTACCAGTCTTTTTAGGCTTTGAATCTTTCAGTCTTCCTCCCAGTGTTTGAGTTTTTCTTCTTTTTTTCGAATCTCTCATTTCTTCATTCTATCAGTCTCCAAAATCTTTCAGTCTTCCAATCTTTCAGAGTTCCAGTCGTTCAACCTAGCAGTCCCTTAGTTTTTTTCAATCTTCCAGACATTCAGTCTTTTGATATTTCAGCTTTCCAGTCTATTAGTCTTTAAATCTTTCAGTCTTCTAGTCTTCAACCTTTAAGTTTTTCAATCTTTCAGACTTTCAGGCTTCCTGTTTTTTAGTCTTCTAGACTTTAAGTCATCCTGTCTTTCAAACTGTTAGGCTTTCAGTTATACAGTCGTTCAGTTCTCAAGTCTTGCAGTCGTCAAATCTTTCAGCTTTTATTTTTTTTCCAGTCTTTCGGTCTTTCAGTGTTTCAGTCCGGTGTCAGGCCATTAGACCGAAGGTCATTGGGCCAAATGGTCATTAGGATGGTGATTGAGAAGTAAGATGTGATAAGTGGAAATGAGTAGTGAGAAGTTTTTTCCTCCTTCATCTTTCTCTCTTCCTGCTTTGCCGTTTCTTTATTTTGTCTTCTTTTTTCATAGAAAATAAAAAAATCATAATTTTATTTAGGAAATCGTTTATTAGGCCTTCCCTGATTACATTACTCAATATGTCCACCATTTTTCTTGATCACTTCTCCAAACGGGGACGGAATCGAGAGCATACCTTCCGAATGTATGAGTCAGACATCGAGTTCCATGCCTTGGTGATGGAAGCTTTCAGGGCGCCAACGGGGTGAGAACGTTCACAGGCCTTAGCATGAACATATGCCCATATTGAGTAATCCAAAGGATTCAAGTCCGGGCTGCTAGGAGGCCAAATGTCTTTTGGCCAAAATTCCATGTTTTCCGACAGCCACGCTTGAGTCCTTTTTGAGGTATGACACGATGCTCCATCTTGTTGGAAAATGACGTGTTGGTGTGCTCCGAAGTTGGCTTTCATCCATGGTAGAACAAGGTCCTTCAAAATGTTCATGTAAACCTCGGTATTAGCTTTTAATCCAGTTTTGATAAATACTGGAGGCATTTTCAAGCCATTGGACGCAACTGCCCCGAAAACCATGACTCCGGCCGGATGTTTGGTTGTGAACTTGAATTTCACGTTTTCTGGAACATCCTCAATCTTCTTCGGCAAAATAAACCTGTCTGTACGTGTGTTAGATACGGGATCGATGGTGAACATTTTCTCATCGGAGAATGCGATGATGGTATGCTTCTTTTTTAATGCTGACACCAAACGTTTCGATCGCTCCAGCCGTAGTTGGTTGATTCGGTCCGTTATAAGGTGGCGCTATACTCTTGCCCAGGACGAACATTTTAAGTCATCTTGGACCAACCGTTGCATGGTAGTTTTTGAAATATTGGCTTCCTTAGCCAATTTCCGGATCGATCTGATAGGATTTCGCCTCACTTTGTCTCTTACTGATCTGATGACCTTCGGTGTGCGAGCGGATCGTGGACGGACACTTCCCGGCTTCCGTGGACGTGGTCCATCAAGGAGTGAACGTTGGATACGGTAAACGGTAGCCAGATGGCATCTCACAATCATTGCAACTTGTTTTACGGGCTTTTGGGCAAGCAGCAAACTGGCCACAACCTCCTTTACGTACATTTTTCTTAACTTTTTGCTCGCGACCCACTGTTTTGTTAACTTCGTCTCAGAGCATATAGTCAGATGACTCCATACACGAATTGAAACAGGAAAAATATTGTTTAAAGGTACCCAAAAATAAGTATTGAAAACTTTCGCATTTTTAATGGGACATACTGTACTTCTTCGTTCTTCATTTTTGGTTCTTCGTTCTTCCTACTTACTTTCTCTTCCTTCGTCCTCATTCCTTCTTTCTTTTTCCTTCCCCATTCTTCGTTCTTTTTTTTTCTTCTTCCTTCTCATTTCGCTCTTTTATCTTTCCCACTTTTCACTTATTACTTCTCACTTATTGATCCTCATTTCTCACTACTGATTTCTCAATTCTTACCACTATTTTTTCACTACTTATTTCTCACTTCTCATTTGACATTTATCATTTTTCACTTCTAACTTTTCACTTCTAACTACTCACTGCTTTTCATTTATTATTTTTCACTTCTAAGTTGTCAGTTCTTTTACTTTTTATTTTTCGCTTCTGACTCAACACTTCTCACTTCTCATTTCTCACTTCTTACATCTCACTGATTCCTTCTCAGATATTGCTTTTCACTACTTACTGCTCATTTGACACTACTCACTATCCACTTCTTATTACTCATTTATCATTATTTTTCACTTCTTTCTTCTCACTTTTCATCTCTCACTACTCATTCCTCACTTCATTTATCATTTTTCACTTCTCACTTCTATCTCAACACTTATCCTACTCACTTATCACTTACTGCTTATTGCTTATCACTCATCACTATTAACTTTTCACTAATCACTCATCTCTTCTCACTTCTCACTTTTCACTTTTCACTTTTCATTTTTCACTTTTCAATTTTCACATTTCACTTCTCGCTTCTCATTTCTCACGTTTAACTTTTCACTTCTAACTTCTCACTAATCACTCATCACTTATAACTTATCACTCATAACTTATAACTCATCACTCATCATTCATTACTATCCACTTACCACTTACCACTTATCACTTATCACTTCTCACTTCTCACGTTTTACTTTTTACTTCTCACTTCTTTCTAATCACTTCTCACTAATCACTCATCACTAATCACTCATCACTCACCACTCATCATTCATCACTATTACTATTCTCACTAATTACTTAACACTTATCATTTATCACTCATCACTCATCACTCACCACTCATCACCCATCACTCATCACTCGTCACCGATAACTCATCACTTATCACGTCTTCAGTATTTTTCAGTCTGTCAGTCTTTTAATCGTACAGCCTATCTTTCTTTCAGCCTTCCAATCTTTTAGCCTTTCAATTTTTCTGCCTTTCAGTCTTTCAATATTTCAGATTTTCTTTCAATCTTCCAGTCTTTCAGTCGTTCAGCCTTTTAGTCTTTCAGCCTTTTAGTTTTCCAGTCTTTCAATCATTTAATCTTTCAGTCTCACAGTCTTCTATGAGTCAATCTATGAGTCTTTACATCTTTAAGTTCTCCTGTCTTTCAGTCCTTCAATCTTTAAACTTTCACTTCACTACTCACTTTTTACTTTCTCTTCTCACTTCTATCTAATCACTAATCTAATCTAATCTAATACTAATCTAATCACATCACTAATCAACACTCATTACTCATCACTCATCACTTATCACTTATCATTTATCACTTATCACTTATCACTTATCACTCATCACTAATCAACACTCATTACTCATCACTTATCACTTATCACTCATTACTTATCAATTACCATTAATCACTTATCACACAACATTCATCACTCATCACTTATCACTCATCACTATTCACTCATCACTATTCACTCATTACTATTCACTCATCACCCTTCACCCATCACTCGTCACTCATCATAAATCACACTCATCACTTATTTCGTATCACTTATCTCTTATCACTCATCACTCATCACTCATCACTTATCACTTATCTCTTATCACTCATCACTCATCACTTATCACACATCACTCATCACTCATCACCTATCACCTATCATAGCTCATCACTAATCATCACTCATTTCATCACTTATCATTTATCACTCATCACTCATCACTCGATACCCATCACTCAACTTATCCCAACTTATCACTTATCGCTCATCACTTATCGCTTATCGCTTATCATCACTCATCACATTACTCATCTCACATCACTCATCACTCATCACTCATCACTCATCACTCATCATTTATTTCGTATCACTTATCACTTATATCTTATCACTCATCACTTATCACTTATCGCTCATCACTTATCGCTTATCGCTGATCATCACTCATCACTTATCATCACTCATCACTCATCACTCATCACTCATCACTCATCACTCATCACTCATCACTCATCACTCATCACTCATCACTCATCACTCAATCATTACTGATTACTCATCATCAACATAATCATCACTCATTCCATCACTTATCACTTATCACACATCATTCATCACTCATCAACACTTACTCATCATTTATCACTTATCTCTCATCACTCATCACTTATCTCTTATCTCTTATCACTCATCACCTAGCACCTATCATAGCTAATCACTAATCATCACTCATTCCATCACTTATTACTCATCACTCATCACTCATCACTCATCACTTATTTCGTATCACTTATCACTTATCATCTAACCACTAATCATCACTCATTCCATCACTTATTACTCATCACTCATCACTTATTTCGTATCACTTATCACTCATCACTCATCACTTATCACTCATTACTCATCACTTATCACTTATTACTCATTACTCATCTCACATCACTCATCACTCATCATTTATTTCGTATCACTTATCACTTATCACTTATATCTTATCACTCATCACTTATCGATCATCACTCATCGCTTATCGCTTAGTGATAAGTGATGGAATCACTCATTACTCATCACTCATCACACATCACTCATCACTCATCACTCATCACTTATCACTCATCACTCATCATTTATTTCGTATCACTAATCACTTATCACTTATATCTTATCACTCATCACTTATTGCTCATCACTCATCGCTTATCGCTTAGTGATAAGTGATGGAATCACTCATTACTCATCACTCATCACACATCACTCATCACTCATCACTCATCACTCATCACTCATCCCTAATCATCACTCATAACTCATAGCTCATCACTCATCACTTATTAATCATTACTGATTATCAACATAATCATCACTCATTCCATTACTTATCACTTATCACACATCATTCATCACTCATCACACATTACTCATCACTCATCAACACTTACTCATCATTTATCACTTATCTCATATCTCTTTTCTCGTATCGCTTATCACTTATCACTTATCACCTAGCACCTATCACTAATCATCACACATCACTCATCACTCATCACTCATCACTCATCACTCATCACTCATTAACACTTACTCATCACTTATCACTTATCTCATATCTCTTTTCTCGTATCGCTTATCACTTATCACTTCTCACTTATCACTCATCACCTAGCACCTATCACAGCTCATCACTAATCATCACTCATTCCATCACTTATCATTTATCACTCATCACTCATCACTCATCACTCATCACTCATCACTCATCACTCATCACCCATCACTCATCACTTATCACTTATCACTTAATCTGAAAGCTTTTCAATCTTTTAGTCTTCCAATCTTTCAGCCTTCCAGTATTCCAGTCTTTCAATCTTTTAGTCTGTCAGTTTCACAGTCTTCCAATCTATGAGTCTTTATTTCTCTTAGTCCTTCAATCTTCAAACTTTCAACTTTTCTGTTTCCAAACTTTCAGCCTTTCTGTATTTCAGTTTTCCAATCTTTCAGCCTTTCAGTTGTTCAGTCTTTCGATCTTCTAGATTTAGTCTTTCAGTATTTTAATCTCTCAGCCTTTCAGTCGATCAGTCTATCAATCTTTTAATCTTTCAGTTTCACAGTCTTGAAATCTATCAGTCTTTATATCTTTCTATCTTCCTGTCTTTCATTCCTTCAGTCTTCAAACTTTTGGCTATTCTGTCTTCCAATCCATAAATTTTCAGCCTTTTGTCTTTCACTCTTCCAATCTTCCAGCCTTTCTGTCTTTCAGTCTTCCAATCTTCCAGCCTTTCAGTTATTCAAGATTTCAATCTCTCAGCTTTTCAGTCTTCCAGTCTTTCAATCTTCTTCTAGATTTGGTCTTTCAGTCTTTCAATCTCTCAGCCTTTCAATCTGTTAGTCTTTTAGTCTCACAGTCTTCAATCTTCAAACTTTCAGCTATTCTGTCTTTCAATCTTCAGTCTTTCAGTGTTTTAGTGTCTCAATCATTCGATCTTTCAGTCTATCAGTCTTCTTTAAATCTTTCAGTCTTCCAGTCTTCCAGTCTTTCAGCTTTCCAAACTATTGTTTTTTCAATCTTTCAGTCGCTCAGTTTCTTAGACTTTCAGTTTTTTTTTTCAGATCACACATCACTCATCCCTAATCATCACTCATAACTCATAGCTCATCACTCATCACTTATCAATCATTACTGATTACTCATCATCAACATAATCATCACTCATTCCATCACTTATCACTTATCACACATCATTCATCACTCATCACTCATTACTCATCACTCATCAACACTTACTCATCATTTATCACTTATCTCATATCTATTTTCTCATATCGCTTATCACTTATCTCTCATCACTCATCACTTATCTCTTATCTCTTATCACTCATCACCTAGCACCTATCATAGCTCATCACTAATCATCACTTATTCTATCACTTATCACTTATTACTCATCTCACATCACTCATCACTCATCACATATTTCGTATCACTTATCACTTATCACTTATCACTCATCAGTTATCTTTTATCACTCATCACTCATCACATAGCACCTATCATAGCTCATCACTAATCATCACTCATTCCACTAATCAACACTTTTCATTTATCACTCATCACTCATCACTCATCACTCATCACTCATTACACATCACTCTACACTCACCACTCATCACTCATTACTCATCACATTCCTCATTACTCATCTCTCATCTTTCATCACTCATCAATCATTACTCATCACTCATCAACACATAATCATCACTCATTCCATTACTTATCACTTATCACACCTCACTCACCACTCATCACTCATCACTCATTAACACTTACTCATCACTTATCACTTATCTCATATCTCTTTTCTCGTATCGCTTATCACTTATCACTTCTCACTTATCACTCATCACCTAGCACCTATCACAGCTCATCACTAATCATCACTCATTCCATCACTTATCATTTATCACTCATCACTCATCACTCATCACTCATCACCCATCACTCATCACTTATCACTTATCTCTTAATCTGAAAGCTTTTCAATCTTTTAGTCTTCCAATCTTTCAATCTTTCAGCCTTCCAGTATTCCAGTCTTTCAATCTTTTAGTCTTTCAGTTTCACAGTCTTCCAATCTATGAGTCTTTATTTCTCTTAGTCCTTCAATCTTCAAACTTTCAACTTTTCTGTTTCCAAACTTTCAGCCTTTCTGTATTTCAGTTTTCCAATCTTTCAGCCTTTCAGTTGTTCAGTCTTTCGATCTTCTAGATTTAGTCTTTCAGTATTTTAATCTCTCAGCCTTTCAGTCGATCAGTCTTTCAATCTTTTAATCTTTCAGTTTCACAGTCTTGAAATCTATCAGTCTTTATATCTTTCTGTCTTCCTGTCTTTCATTCCTTCAGTCTTCAAACTTTTGGCTATTCTGTCTTTCAATCCATAAATTTTCAGCCTTTTGTCTTTCACTCTTCCAATCTTCCAGCCTTTCTGTCTTTCAGTCTTCCAATCTTCCAGCCTTTCAGTTGTTCAAGATTTCAATCTCTCAGCCTTTCAGTCTTCCAGTCTTTCAATCTTCTTCTAGACTTGGTCTTTCAGTCTTTCAATCTCTCAGCCTTTCAATCTTTTAGGCTTTCAGTCTCAAAGTCTTCAATCTTCAAATTTTCAGCTATTGTGTCTTTCAATCTTCAGTCTTTCAGTGTTTTAGTGTCTCAATCATTCGATCTTTCAGTATATCAGTCTTCTAATCTATAAGTCTTTCAGTCTTCCAGTCTTCCAGACTTTCAGCTTTCCAAACTATTGTTCTTTCAATCTTTCAGTCGCTCAGTTTCTTAGACTTTCAGTTTTTTTTTCAGATTTGTCTTCCAATTTTTTAGTCGCTCAGTCTGTCTGTCTTTCAATTTTTCAGACTTTCAAACTTCAAGTTTTTCAGTCTGTCAGTCTTTTAGCTTTTCAGTTTTTCAGTATTTCAATTTCCAGTATTTTTGGTCTGTTAGTCACTTCGGCTTTCACTTTTCCTCTGTTTCAACCTTTTTTAGTCTTTCAGCCTTCCATTCATTCAGGCTTTCAGTATTTATGTCTTTCTGTTTTTTTTTAATTTTTCAATATTACAATCTTTCTGTCCTTCAGTTTTTAATCTTTCAGCCTATCATTCTTTCAGTCTTACAATCTTTCAGTTTTTCAGTCTCTCAGTCTACAAGTTTCTTAGTATTTCAGTCTATAGCTATTTTAGTGTTCCAGACTTTCAGTCTGTAAGTCTTTCAGTCTTTCCTTGTATCAGTCTTACTCACTTCTTCATTTATATAAAAAACCAAATTATTGTACAAAAGCTTATGACGCCAATACAAACTACCACCTTTATGGGCAATTTCGATCAGCCTTCTATATTTTAATATACCTACATGAAAGGCTCATAGAAGATATGACAAATAAGTTTTGATTTGAACAGAAAGCTGTAAGCGGCAACCGGTTGTTAAATAACTACAAATTCTTCATTATTCATATGTGCTAGTTGCAGGAATAAAGTACCGAGTTACCCCCACCCCTCCCTTAACTTCCGTGGAAAATCGCATAACCCTTCCTTCAACGTTTCTGCAGCCACTGTGACATATTTATGAACAAACTGTGTAATTTCCCTTTCCCAACGAACGAAAAGCGAACGACGACGGCAGGCATTTGAAATTTCAAACTTATTGTCGAACTGTTTGATTAAATTAGCCAACTTTGAATGTTGGTGTTCGGTCGTTTTGACGTTCGTTTTTTTTACGACACTGCACCATGCAATCGTCTGTTGCATGGCGAAGAAAAACAAGTGAGACTATGTGGAAATGAAAACTTTCGTCCGCCACAGCACGGAAGTGCCGGTTGTTGAAAAGCGGAAAATTAAATTATAATGAACTTCACTCAAAAGTTGAATCTGTTTGCAGGGGACGAACGATCTTCATTAGCGACGCTGCAACCTGTCGAAGGTAGACTTCTATCCACCGCGTTTATGAAATACGGCGGAACAAGGTAACACGACGATAATTAATTAACAATAATTTTAATAAGCGACCCGGCGAAATTGAGCTGTTCTTTCGATTCGCTCATCAAACGGGCCTGTCCTGTAATTGTTTTGACTTGTGCTGTAATTAAACTGTCGTCGGCGGAGTCCTTGCTGCTGGAACGAATAGCGGAATGAGGATAAAAAGGCTTCAGTTAATTGGACCGCTTGCGTAACAGTTGCTAACATATCTATAACTTGAATCGTTGATCCCATGCCCATTGGGAAAAAAAACCGAAAGCAACTAATTATACCAGATATGACGTCGTTCCTAATCGTTTCGATTGAATAAAGAAACAGTAGGCTGATGCTCGTCAGAACAAACCATCATCGAAGGAATCCATGAATTATTGACAGGTTGGCGTGAGGCTAACTTCGATGGACGTTCTCTGCCATCTATCACATGGATGGATCGGTGGAAAAGGTGGGTGGAGTTCATAGCTGGAAAAATGCACTCTGAACCATCCAATGGAGTGCAACTCATATTATTCTACGTTTGCTCAATTGCATGGGAATCGAAGCGACATTTGTCATTTGGTTGCGGTTGGGATTGGCGCTGAATTATTAACGCGCAATGGTTTGTTGGTTTTTTGCAAACAGATATCGGCACGGTAAGTGGCATTTTTCGCAATTTGCTTGGGTGAAAGTTTGATAGTATGTTGTTTTTTAATGACTTCATTTGCGTGGGGCAGATTAGAGCCAGGAAATTGAATCAAACTGCTTTCATACTATGTGTAGGTGTTTGATGAACGACTTTCCTGGTTGAGACCAGAAGTCAAGAGTACCCTGGTGACGAGGCCCTTCTGGCAGCATCACCCTAAAGAAATTTAGTTCTAGAACATCCTCTAATTACAAATCAATAGCAGCTGGCTGTGAATTGCGACTCGTCTATGAAGCTACAAATCCTTATTTGAACAGATCCACACTTTGGGCTTAGACGTCGTTGAAAATGGCTTCTAGCATAATAGGTCTGGTCAATCGGAATGTATGCTTCCTAAAGAGCGAAATAACCGAGCTCAGCAACTTCCTCGAGGAGAGGAAAATCGACTTGGCGTTCATCACCGAAACCCGCCTGAAACTCCAACGAGTTCAAAACAAGTTCCTGATGATGATCATGAACACTCCTCACAGGACTCGAACATCTGAGGTGCACCGTCTTTTTCTTTCTTGGGCAAGGGTAAACGGTAAGCATATGCGGTATTTCGAAAAATTTCGTTTCAGGTGGTTCGAAACGAAATTCCGCGGAATTTCGCGGAATTTCGCGGAATTTCGCGGAATTTGAGCATGGCGAAATCTAATTTCTTGATTTCGTTTCGTTTCGTAAAATAACAAAAATTTCGCTTGAAAAAACTAGCTTCTAACTAAATTTTACGGAATTCCGCGGAATTTCGAAACAAATTTAAACTTAAACCATACTTTACATTATCGAAAATTTTGGCTGCGCCGCTGTACAAAACCGTAAAGTTGTTTTCAAAACTTTATGTTATACAGATAATTCTATTAATGCTTACTATATAACCCCATTCTTAGTCGACAAATATGCATGTAGTTTTCAGTGTTTCCATGATTAAAATTTAAATTTTGTGGTATTTTTTTACTATATACTCATATTATGCATATGAATGCGGAATCGATCGTGTGTGTTCGAAAAAAGAGTATAGGGGAACTGTACCGGTTTTGGCCATGTTCCTAATTTGGCCAATTTTGCGAATAACTTCAAAAATAAAGCAATTCGCGAGGGTTTTATTAGTTCCAACGAAAGATATATCCCTCACGGTTCAACGCTGCTTTCAACTGATCGATAATTTTGGGAAAATATATATTTTCCAGGGTTGGCCAAATTAGGCACTAAGTTGGCCAAAACCGGTGCACCTCTCCTAGTTTATAAAAAGGAAAAAAAGAAAAAAGGGTGTATTATAGTATAGTATAGAGTATATACATATTGATTTTAATTTCAATTTTAATCATTCAAATTTATTCAAATGCTCATGCTATTATGTATGATACTGCCATCCGTCTTTTTATTTCATCTTTTCAGAAATCAAGAAGTCTATTTTTCGATCTTTGAACCAGAATGAAATATACTCTGAGGATAGCATAAATCTAAAACTAGCTAGTGTTGAAGAAAGATCCTCCATCATCCAGGACATACGAATGGAAACTTGGTGAGAGAATTCCATTATATATATTTACCAAATTATATTGAAACTATATGATTATATACCATAAACCAGAAAAAAAAACAAAACAACCATCAGGGCACCCGATTGAAGCGATTTGGATAGGAAGAGTGGAATCGCCAACTTCCTATTGTTAACATCTCGTGGATAAAGGGCGGGCTCTTCTCCCCATCTATTGGGTCAATCTGGGAAACGAGGGCTAGATTATAATATTGTATGTACGAACTTTCTTCTGGAAGGAGATTCTCTATTCCTCCCGTGGATTCGCATAAGTGTCTCTGCTTATGGAACCACCCCACCCATTTTTGGCCCTTCATACAGGAGTTTGATGAAATACAAACAATAGTATAATCATGATCAAATCGTTTGTCAGATATGGCCAGTGCTATCGGCAGGTGCCTTGCTACAATAGATGATAGTATCATCATCATCATCATCATGAATGCGGAATCGATCGTGTTGCTGCTGGTCATGGGACGGCAGCAAGTCGGGGAGAATCTGAAGTGATGAAAATCTACCTCGCGTAGCAGAAATTTATTTAACTAGTGTGCAATCGATAGTGTTGATGCTGTTCACGCCAGCTAGTGTGGGAGAACGCGAAGTGATGAAACTAATGTCTGCACCGAAGAGCACAAAATTATTTAGTGCGGAATCGATCGTTGGATTGATTTGAAACACAGTTTTCGTCTTCTTCAAAATAACTTCGTTCACAATAAATATTTTGTTGCTCACCAAGGGGTTTCACGTGAACTACCTTCTCAACTAACCAACGATTCCTTTTCCTTAGCGCTCACGGAGATGCAGAGCAGTTCGTGCTCAACTTCCAAGTAGAGTGGTCGCGTTTTACTACTGGAAGCCACACGGTTGAAATCGATTTCTTTTTTTTATTTCAGTTATATTCCGTTTCGCGTTCTGAACTCGTCGTTGAAAATACCGCGTGTTTGTCGCGATGAGTGTTAGACGCGAAAACACGTTCCGCATTGATTACGCGAACGTGCCGAAGAAGCCTTCATTCGAAGAGCTGCATGATTTCGTTGGTTCAGCATTGGGCCTACAATACGAACAAGTTGTTCGACTTCAGCCGAGCAGGGCCCTCGGATGTGCTTTTGTAAAGGTTATCAACATGGAGCTAGCACAGAAAATCGTGGCAGAACACGATAACAAACACGAAACCGAGATCGATGGCAAGGTATACAAACTTCGGATAACGCTTGAGGACGGAGCAGTGGAGGTGAAGCTGACCGACCTATCCGAAGATATCTCCAATGAGCGAATCGCTGAATTCCTCAGCGCATACGGTGAGGTGCTCTCGGTTACCGATCAAGTATGGGATAGCAAATACCGCTCTGCCGGTTTGCCAACGGGTACGAAAATCGTGCGAATGAAGCTAAAGCGTAACATCGAAAGCTATGTCACCATCGATGGTCAGAAAACAAATGTCCATTTTTTCGGCCAGCTTCAAACCTGCCGCTACTGCAGTGAATTTGTGCATAACGGAATCTCCTGTGTGCAAAACAAAAAACTGCTTGTACAAAAAACGTACGCTAACGTGGCCAAGCAAACCGGAGCAAGCACTACAGTTCCAAAACCAAATTCAACCAAACAGACAACTTCGTTTGCGAAACTGTTTGGTCCAAAACCCGGGGAGGCAAGCCAGCAGCAACAAAAACATTCGGTAAAAAAAGTGAGTGGAGCCGAACCGGTTTCCGCTGCTTCAAAACAGACGTCAAAACCAAGCGATGTAGCGCCGAACGTAGCCGAGCAAAATAGTCTTATGCCCCCACCAACCCTTCAGAATTTGCAATCAACGAGCCGAATGGTAACACGACAAACAAGTGATGGTAATGAAACCGACATCTCGACAGAATCGACAAACAGCAAACGACGAGGTAGTCGTCAGCCAGCCAAGAAGTTCAGACATAACTACGGTGACGAGACGAACGAGGAGTTGGATATGCAGAACTAATGGCTCTCAACAGCTACAATATCGCTTATATAAACATCAACACCATTACAAACCCGATCAAAATCGAAGCCCTACGAACCTTCCTCCGGACATTAGAAGTCGATATTGCCTTTCTGCAAGAGGTGGAAAACGAGCAGCTACTCCTACCGGGATACAGCATCGTGTGTAACGTGGATCACAACAGAAGAGGGACGGCGATAGCAATAAAACAGCATGTGCAGTTCTCAAACGTCGAGAAAAGTTTAGATGGTCGAATAATAACTATAAGAGTGCAGAACACCACACTCTGCAACGTGTACGCTCCATCTGGGTCAGCTTTACGCACCGAACGTGAGCGATTTTATAACAACACGCTTGCGTACTATCTTCGGCACCGCACTGAGCACACATTGATAGCTGGTGATTTCAACTGTGTGGTTCGACAACGTGATGCAACGGGCCACAATCACAGCCCCGCTTTACTTGCTATGGTGCAACAACTGCAACTGCTCGATGCATGGGAAAACCTTCGCCCGAACATGGCTACACGTATTATTATTATTTAATCAGACTAAGGCCGAAGTGGCCTGTGCGGTATATAAGAGTCTTCTCCATTCGGCTCGGTCCATGGCTACACGTCGCCAACCACGTAGTCTACGGAGGGTCCGCAAGTCATCTTCCTCCTGATCGATCCACCTTGCCCGCTGCGCACCTCGCCTTCTTGTGCCCGTCGGATCGTTGTCGAGAACCATTTTCACCGGGTTACTGTCCGACATTCTGGCTACGTGCCCGGCCCATCGCAGTCGTCCGATTTTCGCGGTGTGAACGATGGATGGTTCTCCCAACAGCTGATGCAATTCGTGGTTCATTCGCCTCCTCCACGTACCGTCCGCCATCTACACCCCACCAGATGGTACGCAGCAATTTCCTTGCGAAAACTCTCCAGCATCTTCCAGGTCTCGTGCTCGTAGAGGACTATCGGTATAATGAGCGTTTTGTAGATTGTCAGTTTGGTACGGCGGCGAACTCTATTCGATCGGAGCGTCTTGCGGAGTCCAAAGTATGTACGATTTCCAGCCACTATACGTCTCCGAATTTCTCTGTTGGTATCATTTTCGGCAGTCACCAGTGAGCCCAAGTACACAAATTCTTCTACCACCTCGATTTCGTCACCACCGATGCCAACTCGAGGTGAGTGGCTCACATTGTCTTCTCTTGAACCTCTTCCTATCATGTACTTCGTCTTCGACGTGTTGATGACTAGTCCGATCCGCTTGGCTTCCCTCTTCAGTCTGATGTAGGCTTCCTCCATCTTCTCAAAGTTACGTGCCATAATATCTATGTCGTCGGCAAAGCCAAATAGCTGGACGGACTTATTGAAAATTGTACCACTCGTGTTAATCCTTGCTCTTCATATGACCCTTCATCACCATCACCTTGCCGTAACCCTCTGCGGGTTTCGAAGAGACTCGAGAATGCCCCTGAAACTCGATCTACGCACATCACACGATCCATCGTCGCTTTGATCAACCGTATCAGTTTATCCGGAAATCCGTTTTCGTGCATTAGCTAGTCCCGATCGATTGTATCATATGCGGCTTTGAAGTCGATGAATAGATATTTCATGGGCACGTTGTATTCGCGGCACTTCTGCAGTACTTGGCGAATGGCGAACACCTGGTCCGTGGTGGAGCGTTCGCCCATAAAACCCGCCTGGTACTGCCCCACGAACTCCCTTGCAATTGGTGCTAGTCGACGGCATAAAATTTGGGAGAGTACCTTGTAGGCGGCGTTTAGCAATGTGATTGCGCGGTAGTTGCTACAATCCAGCTTATCGCCCTTTTTGTAGATGGGACACACGACACCTTCCATCCACTCCTGCGGCAAAACTTCCTCCTCCCAAATCTTGGTAATGACCCAGTGCAGCGCTCTAGCCAGTGCCTCACCACCGTGTTTAAATAGCTCTCCTGGTAGTTGGTCAACCCCAGGGGCTTTGTTGTTCTTCAGCCGGCCAATCTTCTCCTGGATTTCTTGGAGATCCGGAACCGGTAGAATTATGTCCTGCGCGCGTTCCCCCAGGCCCATCACCATACCGCTATCTTCGTCTGCCACATCGCCATTCAGGTGCTCTTCGTAGTGCTGCCGCCACCTTTGGATCACCTCACGCTCGTTCGTAAGAAGGTTCCCGTTTATGTCCTTACACATATCAGGCTGTGGCACGTGGCCCTTACGTGAACGGTTTAACTTCTCATAAAACTTTCGTGTGTTATTAGCGCAGTACAGTTGCTCCGTCTCTTCACGGTCTCGATCTTCCTGCTGACGCTTTTTCCTCCGGAAAATCGAGTTTTGTCTGTTCCGCGCCTGTTTATATCGTGCCTCGTTCGCCCTCGTGCGGTGTTGCAGCAATCTCGCCCATGCTGCATTCTTCTCTTCTACTAACTGCTCACATTCGCCGTCATACCAGTCGTTTCTCTGATCCGGGGGCACCGTGCCAAGTGCAGCGGTTGCGGTGCTACCAATGGCGGATCGAATATCTCTCCAGCCATCTTCAAGAGACGCTGCGCCTAGCTGCTCTTCCGTTGGGAGTGCCACTTCCAGCTGCTGCGCGTATTCTTGGGCTAGTCTACCGTCTTGTAGCCGCTCAATATTAAGCCGCGGCGTCCGACTTTGGCGCGTGTTGTACACCGTCGAGAGTTTTGAGCGCAGGCATACTGCAACGAGGTAGTGGTCGGATTCAATATTCGCACTGCGGTAAGTGCGGATGTTCGTGATGTCGGAGAAGAACTTACCGTCGATTAGAACGTGGTCGATTTGGTTTTCCGTTTCTTGGTTAGGTGATCTCCATGTGGCCTTGAGGATATTTTTGCGGGAAAAGAAGGTGCTTCGGACTACCATTCCGCGGGAGGCTGCGAAGTTTATGCATCGTTGGCCATTGTCATTCGATACGGTGTGCAGACTATCCGGTCCGATGACCGGTCTGTACACTTCTTCCCTTCCTACCTGCGCGTTCATGTCACCGATGACGATTTTGACGTCCCGCAGTGGGCATCCAGTGGGAGTTTGAATCAAATGGTCTGCCGAATCAACCGAGGTGATTCCATGATGTCCCCAGCCGCGGTTTAATCCCAATTGTTCCTCCGAGTATTTGTCTTTCATTTGGGTTTCAAATTGAAACTACATCGACAATACGCAGTAGCGAGCACAACCAAGATGCAAGAGACTCTCCGGCAATCCCAGGGTCGGCTGACTACTGGGTAATCAAGGGTTTTTCGCGGTAAACAAAAACTAACAACACAGGAACTTTCACTTTTCTTGTATAATTTATTGATTCCTAATTGTGGCGTGTGCGTGTTGTTCTGTGTAATCAAATTGTTTGTTAATTTGTTAAGTGTATCCTAATTTAATCGATCGTACCGGTACATACCGCTGCTGCTGTTGATGACGGGGCCGAAATAGCCGCCACAGTGACTCCAGTCCAACTGTGCGGCCAGAAATCTCGCCAGAATAGCGAGGCGAGCGGTGAACGGACAATCTTTGTCCGACGGGGCCAGCGGGCGTTGCTGGACGATGATGGACAGGAGTCTTCCCTCGTAGGCGCGATCGGTCGGCCGTGGCTTAGCCACCTTGGACGGCCGAGAGGGAAACTCCTCCTTGACGATTAGGGCCTACGGCCCGAGGAATCGTCCGGTAAAGGACTTCAAAATCCTTGACGGATTAGCCGCGGAAGCCAAATGACTTCGTTGGCCGAACCGTGTGCTGGACGAATTGGCAGTTCAAAAAAAAAAACATAGAAAAAGAGGTCCTATTGGATAGATTGAAATTAATACCAGGTTTTGAAGTGCTCCTCGACAAATTACCTGAACGGCATTTCCCCAATGTTCCGTCTAGCTCCTGCTAGGAAGGGGGGGAGGGTAACACACTGTTTTCACTGCACTTTAAAAAAAACACGTCTTCAGCACACGGACGCCTGATTTGGTAAGAGGCCGAAATTGGGCAATGGCTACTCTTTTATACAAAACTCCCACTTCATTTTCCCACTATTTTTCATCTTCCCTCATTTTCATTCCATCCAACATGGTATTTTTGACACGACCTCCCATGTTGGATGTTTGATAGCCAGCTAATCATATTTACAGCGGTACCAAACCCTAACGCTCCTGTGGTAGTTCTGCTGTTTTTACACGAGAAACGTGAAGGCTCCGACAAAACAACATGACAACAAAACAAAAATCAACAATTTGTAACCAAACGGTTACAAAATCCAGACATATGAGATGTAGTAAGATCTCCAAATCGTCCTGGAGTTTCAATCAAATAGTCTGCCGAATCAACCAAGGCTTCATGATGTGCATAGCTGCGGTATCAACCAAATTATGTCCTCCGAGTACTTGCGTCTCAAATCCAGACATATGAGATGTAGTAAGATCTCAAAATCGTCCTGAAGTTTGAATCAAATGGTCTGCCGAATCAACCGAGGCTTCCATGATGTCCCCAGCCGCGGTAGCAACCCAATTATGTCCTCCGAGTCAGTGTTGTAAAATGTCATTTGCATTAATTTGTATAATTTTCCCAGAACTTTTTCCAGAAGGTAGCTATCAAATCATGATGTATGACGAACTTATAGCTCTTAAATGTGCCTACAACTTTGTCTAACAAGACATTGCTGTAAATTTGTAATCTGGGGCGTGGGAGGCAAAATGTCATTCAAATGACATTATGTCAAATGACACGTGACATTTTGAAGAGTTTTTACTCTCCAGCCTCAGATGTTATATTTAGAGCAATGTACCCTTGGACAAAAATATAGCCCTACTCAAGCGTTATGAGTACATCTAAAATTATGGAACAAATTTGGCTTCTAAAGAAAGTTATGAACAAATTAGTCAAATGACATGCAGATGACATTTTACAAGCCTGCTCCGAGTATTTGTATTTCACTTCCGTCTTCAATTCTTGCATGTATGCAGTTGTAAGATCTCTAAATTGTCCTGGAGTTTGAATCAAATGGTCTACCGAACCTACTGAGGCTTGCATGATGTCCTCAGCCGCGGTATCATCCCAATCATGCCTTCCGAGTATTTGTCTTTCACTTGCGTCTCAAGTACATGTATATTAGATGTTTTAAGATCTCCAAATTGCCCTGGAGTTTTAATCAAATGATCTATCGAATCAACCAAAGCCTTCATGATGTCCTAAGCCATGCTTTCAACTCAATTATGTTCTCTGATTATTTGTCTTTCACTTGCGTCTTAAAACAAGACATACGCGGTGTTGAAAGATCTCCAAATTATCTCGGAATTTGAATCAAATAGCACAGACAAACAGACATAACACATTGAACATTCACTCATCAAATTCATCGTCGTACAAAGACTAACGACACCTGTTGCTTTCACTTAGTTGGGCGAATCACGAAGCAGATGACATTAGTGAGCAAACGTCAAACTAGAGTAAATGCGATGCGCACGCCACTTGTGACCGATTGGCCAACTAATGATTATTTAAAATGACCGGTAAATTAGTGAACGATGAGAATTTCATGAGTTGTATGTCTGTTTGTCTGTGCAAATAGTCTAATGAATCAACCGGACCGAGGAAATAGTCAGTAGTAGCTAACCGATAGCCGGTAAGAAAGCACTCAATAAAAGTTAAAACAGCACAGGCGCGATTTTTCTGAGCCCAATAAAGTTGTATTTAAATCCTTCAAGATAATAAAGTGTAAATGTGTGAAAAGTGGGGATATCTTGGAAGCTTTATGCTTTAGAAAGACTAGGCTAGGTGTACCAGTTGTAGCTATAGCACCAGTTGTCGCACTAGTGCTTTATATGCCAAATGACCAATCAAATCACCGCAAACCAAGTTCATATCGATAAAGCATATTCATATGACACGATAACACCTTTGATTTCTTCCAAAACAAGCAAAGCATAATTGTAAAAAAATATTTTGCTTAATTTTTATCGTCCTTTGCACCAGTTGTGGCACTAGTGGTCCCAATTTGGCCAGTTCCATAAGAAAACAATGGGATTTGCCAAATAAGGAACCAAAATTAAGAATAGTGCCACAACTGGTGCATGCGTTCCTATTATGGATTAATCAATTTTGAAGATATTAACAAATTTTATTGAGGTTTTCACAGATGTTCTAAGGAACAGGAAGTAAAACCTTTCGCTTGATATATAAAGTCCACCCACATGCCTTTTACTTATTTTTTTAAAAATAGTTGTTCTTATGTATGGCGACAATTGGTACACCGACCCTATATATTTTGGGAATTGAAAAGATAAGAAGCTTGAAGTGGACAAAGGAAGAAAGTAGTGTGCAAGAAAACTGTGATAATTAACACACAACGTAGGACCTTTAGAGTTGGAACAATTTGCTGAACGCGCGAACCCTAATCCCCCAACACATACTGTATATGAAAGTCGTCTTCTAATCACTCCGGACCAACATCACCGGCTGCAGGCTGTGTTCCAATTTACGCTTCCATACCAACCAACAGCGGCAGTCGCCAAGCGATGGAATCGCGTCGCGTGTGTTTGGGGGAATCTTTATTCATTTGTTTTGCTCTCAGCTGTTACGGATGAGTTGATCCTACGCCACTTGCTCTAAGCTTTTGGACCACTTTGAAGCCAGTACCATTAATTATCGAGCTTAGTTTGGAACACGCTATCCATGTACGTTGATCCCAAATTCTCTGTACCATTCCCATTTTTCTGATTAGTCACGAACTGTCACGAAGTAGCAACTACGAATTGCATGATTATCCAACAATTGCCAGGCATTCCTATTTTATTTGTGCATTTGAAACGAAATTGCTTCACTTATTGAATTTTGTTGTGTGCCTTAGTTAGAAATACAATCAATATCAAGATTTAAAAAATCAATCTGAAAGTGTCATACACAAGCTGACATCAACCACAAAACCGGAACACGATTCGAAACTCTTTCCATTCCAGTCCAGTCGTCATGGAATATTTAATAGATTTCCCTGACGACATTTAATGATGGTCAACATGAAAAGACTCTGTCGCATCGCCAGCTACCCACGTCACGTCAACCGCAATTCGCCAAAGGCCGCAGCAAACAAACAGACGAAACGGAGACACCTTTCGCAGCACGCCGCATCACAAAACATATCCTCAAGGAAATCAATCATATCGAAAAGAAATTATATCCACCCCGCCGCAATTCCCCGTTCTGGATGGGCCGGTAAATGCTGTTTGTTTTTCAATTTCCCTCTTGGGGTGGAATCAGTGCCGCGCAGTTCGTTGTCCCGGAAATTGGCCCCAGGCAGCGATTACGCGTCAGACCATTCATCCAGTGGCTACCTACCTGTTGACAGTCTTTTACCAGCTACTCACCCTAATCGTGTAGTTGCTCGATTGCACGCAGCAAGCCATGGATTGTGAAAGAACAGTAAAACAAACAACCCTCATCCAAGTAAACTGATTATATTGCTATTGCCTAAAGAATGATTCGTCCAGTACAAACCACGATTCCTACTTTCTTGTTCTTATGCGATTCCGATGTGTATTCTTCTGCAATATACGAACGACTTCGTTCCACTAAACGTCTAACGGTCTAATATCTACGCAACATATTCTATATCGGGGGACTTTCCCTTTGTTTTTGGTGAATGAAACAAGAGGGGAATAAAACGAATTGCTACCTTCTAAAAGGGATTCACTCCTAAGGGAAATTCCTAAACAATCGCACTTTGGTTCAAAAGAGCGTCTAATTCGTTTATTATTCGGAACAACTAGTGAGGGATGGTATCGAACAGTATAATAATCTTAGCGCTTCACAGAGTTTCCTTATCAGCTAATATCTGGCATTGGTTTGAATATCTTTTGATCAAAAAGAGTTTTGTCTGAGAATCCACTCCATTACCCATTCGTTCATTCCAGGCGCTGCTCACAGCCTCGGTGATTCACGTGATCAACGATTCGAGCCGCGGCCGTTGGTGTAACTGTTTCGGATGTCGCCGAACTGGACTGGTGTCCATACGTTTGCTTCACTGTTGGAGGCTGCTCAGTAGTCGTAGGGACCGCCGTTGTCGTAGTGGATTGCGACCAGATGGGCGCCGCTAGACGCGGAACTGGTCGCAGAACGTTCTGTCAGGTTTTGTCCCGTCCAAAGTGAAACGGTTGAAAGCTGTTGATGAGAAAAAAAACAGTACTAAGATCTCGATAAGAGCCATGGTGCAGACAACAGCAAGTTACCTTTTCAGATAATCTTCGTACTGATGGTGTCGGACGTATTGGAAGGCAGACAGGCGTTCACGTTGCTGAAGATAGAGTTCGCTAAGCGACTGCCAGCGTCGCTTCTCCAGCTCTGAGTAGTTCCCATTGGTGTGGCAGCCATAGGCGGCGGCTGCAGCAGCGAACGGGAAAATCCCAGCCCGGGGAAATGTGCCCGGAATGGCGTGGTTCGCTGGGACCGAAGCACCGGACACTGCCGCATGGGATCCTGTTTGGCCGCAAAAGATGGCAGCTGCTGTGGCTGCATTCTGTTGAGCCATCGTAGCATTCATCAGACCGGAATTGGAACCATCATGCCGGCTGTGTATTGTTTGGTGTGATTGGAGGTGCTTTTTCAGGTAACTTTGACTAGAAATATAAGAAAGATGAAACATGCATGATTAGTGATTACCAAACACGTTTTTCAAAAAAAAATATTTTAAGCTTTTTTAGTGGAATGTATTCAACCGACTAAGACGAGTTTATTACTTTCCATTTAATTCCACTACGTTTTGTTATCTTTGCAGATACGTATTCCGAGTCGAGTCAAGTACGAGTACTTGTGTCGAGTCAAGTACGAGTACTTGTGTCGAGTCAAGTACGAGACACTGAAGATGGCCTCACAGTTGAGGTCGAAATACGCATCTGCATAGATAACAAAACGTAGTGGAATTAAATGGAACGTACTAAACTCGTCTTAGACGAAATCAACCTTGTTTTGCAGAATCTCGAAGTTTTAGATGGCGCAAGCAAGATTTTTTTCTGATTTCCGATGTAGCACAGCCAAAAATAAATAAACATACGCGATTTCCACACAGACTCTCTAAGAAATATAGTATTTAACTTTACTGATTTATGACAGTCCTTAAATTATTGTTGTTATTGATACACAATCGATTTTTTGGAGTGCTGTCAAAAATCGACTTTTTAAATATTCGGGGGAAATTGATCCCTCTCCATGAACTTGAGTCATGGTATGAACCGGCTAACTCAGGTGCAACGTGGCACGCAACGTAGGCAATTCTCCATCGAACCACCGGAACGTGGCGTGCAACGTCATCAACTTCTGACCAGACCTACGGAAATGCAGATTCAGCAGTAATAATCAATAAAACCAATGCGCGTACCGCGCTCTCGTTTCAGTATCTTTTTATCAAGTGTCCGCGTCGGTTATCGTGTCCAAAAAAGCCAACAATTAGTAAATAAATGTTCAAGTTAAGTGAATAAAGTGTTTTAAGTCTTTTTTAAAAACCCGAACCGCCTGTCGGATACAAGATTGGCGCAGCCGTGCGGTTCTAGTGAGGTAGAAAATAGTGAACAAACAGTGTAAAGGTTGAGACCAATAAATCCAACCAAAGTGAGTCCGCGATACACAGTGGCTAAGTGCTCAGTGCAAAGCATCTGGTGAAACTCGAGGAGGCAACCAGAGTTGAGGCTCCACCGCCGTTCACATTGTTCAACTACCAGCTAGAAGAATCAGCACCCGTGATCCCGCACACACGATTGTAAAGGTGAGTGTTTTATTTTTCATTTTTTTCCTCGCGTGTTCCAAGAGAGCTCGAGCATTGAATGATTCATATACATTCACTGCAAGGAAGCAGTTCTTAGAGAAGCTTACCTTGCCGGAATTGCAGAAACTTTAGAGAATCTACAATTCCAGGACAGACACGAGTTCTAAGAGAACGTGTCATCCACAACTTAAGAATAAACACGAGTTCTAAGAGAACGTGTCATTCAAAAACCGAACCCGTTTACCCTGACGCATTTTTATGCCTAAGGAAAAAGCATTGAAAAACGCTAGGCGCAATTTCTTTGCCAACAAAGGCGCTAGCTCATCGGAAGAATCGTTAGCTTCCACCGACCAATAATCTAACGACAGAAATAACAATGGATCAGATTTCTGCACAATTGGAACACCTAACCCAGCAGCTTGCTGCACTCAATGCCAGACAAGTAGCACAAGATTCCGAAGTGAATTTACTCAGAACCGCTTCAAGAGTAAACGTCACGAGCGGTAATGACAATGGAATGTTGCAACTTTTATCGCGAATTCCCGATCCTATCAAAGGCATCCCTACCTTTGATGGGAATAAAAGGCAGTTACATGCTTGGCTGACCACCACAGAAACAACTTTAACACGGTTTCGACCACTTGTGACAGATGCTGTTTTTGAAATTTATGTACAAGCTATCCTTAATAAAATTGAAGGGCGAGCTAAGGATATTCTTTGCCTTGCAGGCAACCCGTCATCATTTGACGAAATGAAAAGTATTTTGATTGAAGCACTGGGTGATAGACAGGAGCTTTCAACATACAAGGCACGTTAATGGGCAAATAAACAGACGCACGATATGAGTATTAAACATTACTATAATAAAACAAAGGAAATGGTCCAACACATCAAAACTATATCTGAGCAAGATCCACTTTTTAACGCCCATTGGGAAGCAATTTCAAAATTCATAGAACAAGACGCACTAGCCGCATTTATGGCAGGTCTTAAGACCCCTTACCAAGGATATGCTCAGGCATCCGGCCCCAAAGATCTCGAGGATGCATATGCGTTCCTATGCAAATTCCAATCTACAGAAAAAATAGCTGAGGTTCACAGACCCCATAATTCCAACAAAAACTTCAAGGATTCAGGATTTGGAAGCAAAAGAGAATCCTCATATTCGCAGCAAAAACCTAACATACCCCCACCGAAAGCCGAACCGATGGAAACTAGGACAACTAGAAGTCGTTTAACTATAAACAACTTCGTTACTAAACCAGAGGAAAATCCCCCAACAGTCCCCAATTCAGATTCTGAACCAGAAGACGATGTGGACTTAGACTTAAATTTTCATTTGGTCGACATTCATGCAAAAACAACTTGAATTATCTCCCATATTTAAAGCTACTCCATCCTAGAACGAAAAAACCACTCAAAATTTTAATTGATACTGGGGCAAATAAAAACATAATTGCACCAGATGTAATAGAATGTGTTCAAAAAGTATCTGATACACCCATTAAAAACATTTGTGGATCACATACTATTAATGAAAAAGGTAAAATTGATCTTTTTAATGGCATTTTACATCCTTAAGTTTCATTATTTCTTCGACGGTCTAATAAGATCAGAAACTCTCGCTAAACTCAACGCACAAATTAAATATGAAAATGAAACTATTAAACTTATGGATAAGCAATTTTCATACTCAAAATTCTATCCTGCAACCCAATTGTATAATCATTGTATAGTTGTCGACACCACAACTAATGGCGACTGGTTCGTACCTACATTCCAGAAGCTAGACAAGAAAATTTTCATACAACCAGGCCAAAATACTGAAACCTAATCTAACGGTAAATAGTAAATAATTTCGAAACATTATCACCTATTCCCATTGATAGTCAAACCAAAATTACAGAAGAGGAAATACTCTCCTTCATCAGAACAAAGCACCTCTCTCTACTAGAGAAAAATGAATTGGTTAAAGTTCTTTACGAACACCAAGGCGTTTTACTTAAAAAAGATGAGATACTGTCTTCCACCTCTGCCATGAATCACAAAATTATAACCAAAAACGAGATGCCAATTTATACTAAAAGTTACAGATACCCCCACCATTTTCGTAAAGATGTCCATGAACAAATTGAAGACATGCTCAAGAACGGTATAATCAGACCTTCTAAAAGCCCATATTCATCCCCAATTTGGGTAGTCCCTAAAAAGACTGACGCCTCTGGAAAAAGGAAATTACGTGTTGTCATTGATTATAGAAAACTCAATGAAAATACGATTGATGATAGATACCCCATGCCCCAAATTGAAGACATTTTGGATAGATTAGGAAAATCGTTGTATTTTACAACAATTGACCTAAAGTCTGGTTTCCATCAAATTCCTATGGATCCAGCACACATTGAAAAAACCGCTTTCTCTACAGACAATGGACATTTCGAATTTACAAGGATGCCCTTTGGATTGAAAAATGCTCCTGCAACATTCCAAAGAGCTATGAACAATATACTTGCAGAGTACATAGGTACAAAATGCTTTGTCTATCTCGACGATATAATAATCATTGGCTTCAATTTGAAAAACCACCTTGAAAACCTCGAATGTGTTCTTAAACGCTTAACAGAATTCAATTTAAAAGTACAACTGGACAAATGTGAATTTCTCAGAAGAGAGACTGAATTTCTCGGTCACATTATCTCAAAAGACGGCGTGAAACCCAACCCCGACAAGGTGGAAAAAGTTTTAAAATGGCCTCTGCCAAAAAACCCCAAAGAAATTAAACAGTTTCTTGGTTTAGTCGGATATTACAGAAGATTCATTAAGGATTTTTCTCGTATCACAAAACCAATGACAAAATTTTTGAAAAAAGATTGTGAAGTTGATCTCAATGATAAGCAATACATTTCAGCATTCGAAACCTTAAAGCAAATTCTTACCACAGACCAAATTTTGGCCTATCCCCAATTCGATCAACCGTTTATTCTTACAACTGATGCTTCTGGATATGCACTAGGCGCTGTGCTATCTCAAATCCAGGATACCGTTGAGCGTCCTATCGCGTTTGCATCTCGAACCTTGAACGATGTAGAAACGAGATACGCTACAAATGAGAAAGAGGCTCTTGCCATTATATGGGCCGTAAATAAATTTCAATCATACCTACATGGAGCAAAATTTACCCTAGTAACAGACCACAAGCCCTTAACTTTTATCAAATAAGAATATGAAAATTCTCAGATGGCGATTGGATCTCGAAAATTATGATTATGAAGTTAAATATAAAGAAGGAAAATCAAACGTGGTGGCAGATGCATTGAGCAGAATGCCAATTGAAACAAATGTAAATGAAATCGATAATAATGAACATTTTATTATTCCAGGCCCAGAAGACAACCTAGAAGATCCGGAAAACCCTCCCAATCCCTCTTCAGATTCCCAAACTATCCATTCTGCAGACGAATCTGCGGATTATTTCATCCACTTCACTGAACGCCCATTGAACTACTATAAAAACCGATTAATTTTCAAAAAATTTCATACAGAAACAGTCATAACTGAAACACTTTTTGGCCTTTACAGAAGAACCATCATTTGCAGACCTAATTATGAAAAAGCAGACATTACAGAATATTTGAAAACATTTCATAATGGAAAGCAAACAGCCATCATGGCACCTGAATCTTTATATAAGTCTCTTCAAGATTCTTATAAAGAACATTTCAATCAAAACGGTCATTTCGTGATAACCCAAAATCTTGTAGAAGATGTGCAAGTAGAGGACAGGCAAAACGAATTAATTATTAAAGAACATAATAGAGCCCATCGTGGTATTGCTGAAGTAGAAGCCCAATTGAAACGTACGTACTTTTTCCCTCGGATGCAAACAAAAATAAGGAAATTTGTGAATACATGTGAAATTTGTAATACTCATAAGTACGAGCGTAAGCCGTATAATATCAAGATATCCCCTAGACCAGTTACAGAGAAACCGCTAGAGAGAATTCACATGGATATTTTTATAATGGACAAATGTTACTTCTTATCATTGATAGATTCGTTTTCGAAACATCTTCAAATGATTTATTTGAAATCAAAAAACCTTATACATGTACAAAAGGCTCTGGCGAAATACCCCAAGAAACAATTGTTGTTTGAAGAAATGTCTCTTACAGCTACGCTATTCAGCTGTATGTTTAATTATAATGGATTTATTGCATTTGATACTACTAAACCAACCTTGTTCGCCCAAAAATGGAGAATCTATTCAACAACAGTAGTTCTATAAGCATGTTGAAATAAATGTTTAAGCTATCACCTTGCCTCGATTGTTCAACTGCAAAAACAATAAAAGGGCTACACCAACATTAATTCAACGCTTGTTACTACAAGGCTTATTACCCGAACTAATAAAGCTTTTGTTCAATGTTTTACAAATAAGGCTGTTCGACAACAGTATGTTTGTGTAACATAGAAGATTGGGGGAAACTGTTATTCAACATTAGTTCGAGGAAAGGTTCTGAATACAATTTGAATAACGTTGGATTAGGTGGCTATAATATATCTCAAATAAAGCTTATTACAAGTTTCTACAACAAGCTTTTTTTTTAAATAAAAATGTTAAAAGAGGACTTCTCACGGATAGTTTTTATCTTGATATTATTTTATGGCTTTCATGAACTATCGATTTTTCAACTAAATAATTTATAGAACTGTGACTTGTTTTTATACATCAACTACGGTTATCACAATCTCCAACGATGCGAGACTCGAACTCAGGACCCTTCGATTGACATCCGCCTGCTCTTCCGCTGCTCCATGCAAGGTTATATAAATCGACCATGTTAAATGTAGTTATAAATTATTTAATACCAAACTGAACCACTTATTGCACAAACATTGCATAAACAACATTTGAGCATATTTATTAAATAGAATGTATATGTCAACAATATTGTTGAACACGTTTGCACTGCAACGTTTATACACATTCAGATAAGCACCGTATGTAGTTGCCCCGATTGTAGTTTAAGAATCGTTGAATAATCAATTCAGAAACAATCTGGTAACACTGCTTCCAATAGTCAATCCGTGCGCGCACCCGTTGCCCATCACTGTCAAAACAACAACAACAAACAGTGCCGTGCAGTGACTAAAGCGGTGAATATTTGCAGGAAAAATGAACAAAGGTACGTATTTTTAGTAATCTAATGAAAAACCATTGTTGAAGTGCAATTTAATATATTGTAGATTACTTTCTTGTTGTGGAGACAGTCGAGGCCGGTAGACCCGTCTTGTCGGTAGTGCCGCACAAATGGGTAGCTGAAAATTCCCTATTCTGGCCTCCAAAGCAGGCGAATGTGCTCCGGAAAGACGCCGGTTCAAGTCCAATGCCTTCTTGGACTAAATTGCCTTGTGCAGTGAAACGGAAGTACATTCCCAGTTTTGGGGAAGCGGGCGAGAAGCCGATGAGCTTTCAGGGCAATCCACCGACATGTCAGACTTCGCTACGACACGAAAAAAAAAGTTGAAGAAAACCTCAAAAGCCCTCGATCTAAACCACCTCATCACTGAAAAACGTAAGTAGATTATTGGTTCAGGGATCGTTCACATATTACATATTCACATATTATGTAACCATTGACAAAAGAACATTTTAAACTCTCATCTGCCCCACGTAACATAAATCAGTATAAATACCTAAACAAAAAAAATCCCGTAACACTCGACTAGATGTCCTCCCCCTTTCCTTACGTTACGTAATATGTGAACGATCTTCAACAAAATTTCAAAAATAGCATACGGAATAAAAAAGCACACTCTTCATTAAGTTCATAATTTGGATATTACATCTGCCAATAACATTAAAATGCTTTTATTCCTTTTCGTTACAGAATCTCAGATTCAAGGAAAGCCCTCAACCGGACAACGAGACTGGACAGAGAAGTCAAGCACAACAGCGTCCCAAATTCCTGTCGTTACTCAAACGATTGACCGAGTTTATTGTGATCTAGATTTATCGAATCTAATGACGAATTCACAAGGAACAACGTTGGACTCTCATCCGACTCTTGCACCTCAACCGGCTCAAATGTCATCATCAACATCGGCCCCAGTGGAAACGGAAGTGATTTCGGAAGGATACGTCCTTAACATCCAGCAGGTATAAATTTTGTTTATTGTAGTAGTAGAGTTAATGTAGCATAACAATCGTATTTTTTTACTTTTTATTTCTTTGCTTCACTGTCTACATCGCTTATAAATGAACTTATTTCAAAATAAGTCAAACTCAAAATTTGGTACTGTCATTATATGGATATATGTGCAAAGTTCATAGAAAATCAAGCTAACATGAGACAGTGGTATGTAGTGTATTGCATATCGCCTCAGTTACACAACAAAAGAAGCAATACAACCGGCAACTGATGCGTCTGGTTGTATGTGCTAACACTTTTTTTTCTCGTAATGAATATCAAATACTAAATTAAACCAATCTAATTGGTCTTCCACTTTCTGTTTTCAGCCGAATACGGATAGGATCATTAAGGAAGTTTCCGAAAAAGTCATCGAGCAAGTGAGCGTTAATGTGCTAAGCTCGATGGAAGCAATGCTGGCAAAAACCGCAGCTTCCTTGGAGATGAAGATCGATGCTGCCATTCGTCAAAGCAACAATGAGTATTATTCAGAAGCTTCAACATCCTTCCAGTTTTCGCCAGTGGCTACCACGGATGGAATAGATGCATTGGAAGAGAGTCTCAACGATGAGTCGTTTGCCAAGCAGTTCGTAAGTTGTATTTTTTACGATAATTATTTGTATTATTAACGTCTGTGTAACCGTGGTAATGCTATTTTTTGGAATATGTTGCCCTGTTCTAATATAGAAATCTACTGTCATTCAATTAATTATACCTGCAATACCATTATAGGTATTGTACACAAATTATGCAACCAAGGGAAGAGGTTTAACTCAACGTAGCAATCCATTCTTTTATATAAATAATAAATTAATTAGTTAATATATTTTTTTTAGTTTGCGCACATGAAGAAGAAAATTGGAAACAGCGGCGATGCGTGCAATTGTCAGAATATTGCTTATGGATTGATTGATCACTTTTTCGAAAGGAAGGTGATGCTCGATTGTTCCTGGACCGGAGAGAGTAAAGGAGGAAGTGCCAAGTATCCCATGAAAAAAAGTGTCAATATTCTTAACATGTTTTTCAAACTGGTTCACAGCGTGAACAATACATTTTCACAAGCGCTGTTGGAGGATCTGTTCAAAAGATTCACAAGAAATGCGAAGAAGCGAAGTGAAACAAAAGGCAAAAGGCAATCCTCAATTCATCGGCGATCAAAAACAAAAGGTTCTGAGAAAGGTAGGGATATTGAGTTTATTAAAAAAAATAATACTTGGCAAGGGTAATATTGAAAAATTATTGAAATTGGATGTTTTTAATGTAAAATGAGATCTTTTGTATAAGCGAAAGCTGAATAATTTTACCGCAAAATATGTAGCTTGTTTACATGAATTGACTTTTATATCCAAATTGGAATATTTTAAACGGTTTAATTTAATAAGAAGTAAACAATAAGCAACTTTTTTTTTACAAATTCTAATTTTCTATATTGTGACAATTACATCGCAACACAGGTTATAAGGGGTCGTCCATATACTACGGAAAATTAAAATTTCGTATGAAAAAATTCCGCGATGGGGAGGGCCTGGTTTATTGACGATCCCTAACTTATTTTACTATTCAATGAGCACATCCACTGTGATTACTTGAGTTTACTTAGCCAATTTCTTAATTATTTAAAAATCAATTTCAGAAATTCATTGTACTCCGCATACTACTGCTATCACCACCAATGACGTACACCGTGCCCCACAGATATCTGGTATCAGCGTTACTGAAGTTCCGGCGCGTCCGGTGGAACTTGGTGGAAGTAAGCGCTCAGATGTGGTAAATGTAGACTCAGATTCACCTATTCTCATGAAGATCGAAGAAGGCGCACTGAATGTTGCAATAAATTCAGAACATGGAGAGGATGAATATGAGGAGGAAGAAGAAAATGAAGGAGAAAATGAAGAGCACGAGGATGATGAACATGAGGACGAAGAAGAATCGTCGCAAGAGTCCGAAAGTGATTTTTAATGCGGTCCTGTAGACTTCGGTGGATTCCAATAACGATCTCATTTGATATAATGCTGTTTTAAGAATTTTTTTATTTGTTTTGTTCCAATGAACTTTGTTTTCTTGTTTTATTTTAATGAAATACAAATACAATCCTTTCATAAACTTTTACTTCGATATAAATGTGTTCATAAAGAAAAACTGAGAAACATTTTAGCATGATATTAAAAGGAAAAAGTGTGCAAAAGAGGTATGTAAACACATCTATCTGTTTTGTAAGAAATTGCAACAAACTTGCATAAAATGTCATCAATCTTAAAGCTTTGTATGCTCTTAAAATTAGAAACGTGAGCTAAATAAATATGAAAGAACGATGATCGAATTGGCAGCTTGAAAAAATCAGTTTGATTAGCGATTACTTTTCCATGTATTAGAATACTATTGTTAGGGTTAACCGAAGCATCAGTCATTTGAACAATTTCGAAATTCTTCGTTAAAAACCACGAATCTTTAAATGCATTATTAAGTTCCAATCCTGATCGCACTGCACATTTAACTGAACTGCCACGTTTTTTTACTGATGGAACAAATACAATATTGGTATTGTCACTATCTTTAGGTCCCCGATTCTTTTCCAGTATTCTGTTAGCAACTTGTTCAAGACAATAGTTTCCCTGCCTCACGCATTTTTTCAGTTGGAATAGATAATTCTCGAAGGGATATGCTGAAATTGTGCTAAGATTACCAAATCTTTCTACATCATTTACTACATGCTCAAGGTTGTGAATATTACTCGTTACGAATTCCTCACCGTATATTTCTATGAATCCTTCAATGAACTTTTCGAACAATGTTTGGGCGAGAGGAAGCCATTTCCTAAAATATTCAGTTGAGCATAGTCTAACAGCAATAAACAGAAGCAAGAAGTGATTGTACAATTTGTCGTCTATTATATCTTTAAGTACAACTATGCCAACATAGTTAAGAAATGAGTGCCATTCGGTGCCTTTCCAAAAGGCCAAACAGTCTAATCCTCTCATTTGTCGGTGTATTTCTTGAGGTAATTTGATTTTTAAAATGGAATCAGAAAGTTCCTGTATTTTTATAGCGGGCAACTTTCCCTCGTATCCTAGAGTTCCGTCTCGCCATCCTGTTAAGAGCCGTTTCATCACACCCAATTCCAACAAGTGAAGGGAATCGGCAACAACGAAGTCTTTGATCATATCAAATTCGGGAAGCTTCAAAATCGGTGAATCTTGTCCTGAATGGTGCTTTCCGTATTGCTTTTGACGAAATTTCAAATCCGTCCTCAAAGGGCAATGCAACATGGGAAACACAACTGTCCGGGATACGTAAGAATACTCTCCATTAATAGTGCACTTTAAGCAGCCATCCTTTCCGTTAAAGTTGATTACACCTGAACCATTTTTTAAAGAGAAGAATTTAAAATTAATGTTAATATTTGTTTTCTTTCATTTTATGAAAATATCACAGACAAACACACACACTATTTGGAACGAATTGCAATCAAAAACGAATACGTGATTATTGGAAACAGTGTAGTTGGCGAAGCTACGAATACGTGCAACCAATAAGGAGATCGCTTTGCCAATTAGCTATATTTGAAATCGACCGCTTAAAAGGCGGACGATGGAGATCGTGTTCAAACAAACGTATGTTATCTGTGAATTGATATTGGCCAAATTTAAAGGGAAATTATACGGTTTGCGAATGCTTTTTGCTCAAGTGCGGATTGAACATATGAACATAGACAAACAGACGTAAAGCTTGAACATTTTTCTGACAAACATTTTTCTATCGCTCAACTCCTCTACCACCATCTTGCGAGCATGTTACACGAAACGATGTTTCGTATGACATCGTCACCAGAAGGCGCTGGAGTGAAATGTCAAACCCGAAGGATTACGAAACTAGCGCCTCTAGTTGTGAATTGCGTAATCAATCAAATTCAAATTGATCGTTGAAGTCATGGTCGATGGTATTTTCTCTAGTGTTACGTCTGTTTGTCTGTGATATGAACATCATTAATTTTTGGGTGACAATTTTCTTCATTGTACTGAAATTCTAACTGCAATGCACTGGCAAACAGACGATCGATTTAAATTAGCCGCAAATATGCGGTTTATGGAAGTGAAAATTATGTCTATTAGGGATGTATGTTAGTTAAGTCATGCACAATGTATGTTAGTTAAGTCATATAGAGCAGAGAGTCACGAGCAAAGTTAGAGTGAGGGGAAAGGGATTAATATCAATTTTAATATAACATAATTTTTGCATAACTGTCTATATGTATGTAAACTATACCTTTAATTAGAGCTCGGGCTGGTGAATCACATATGAAGCAACGTAGTTTAATACGTATTATGTGGCCTTTGAAGTGAAATCCGTTTTGAAGTAATGGTATTGCATCATTTACGAACTGCGTCAAGTACTGATCTATATCAGTAGGTTTTGTTTTTCCCAAAAAGATTCCAATAGGCATCGGCTGTAGTTCTGGCATATTATGAACGTTGCATAGTATGGGCCAAAGTTGAAATTTTGAACTTTTATACACAGGCAAGCCGTCGATGTTAATGTTAATACTTATGTTTATATCTCCTGATATATTGTCAAACCACCTTTCAAGGCAAGCTTGTAGCCCATGGTGCCAGTATGTACCACCTGGGATCTTTTTGCAGAGTTTTCCAATATTCGAAGGAGTTTCCAGTAGCGTTCTTGGATCCATAGGTAAAGTTGTGTCGTTGTATTTTTCTTTGATCAACCCCAGCAAGTCCTTCAACGCATTATGATGGATGTTGTGACGAAGAGACCAGGACCTTAAGGCTTCACGTGAACTTTCTGTTGTGGAACTCACACATTCATTCTGCTGATTAATCAAATCATGCTGCTGCTTGGACTCAATATTGGCTAAATCATCAGCCGGACGAGTTTGAAGAACTGCATCAAATTTTTCGGAATCAACTTTTGAGGTAGTTGCAAATTTTGATTGCAAAGAGCCGCCACGGTTGAATTTTTAGAGGGTTTACAATTTAGTTCTTCGTATTGATAAGGTACCGATGTTTTATCTTGTGTGTTTCGGTCTGAAATTATGCTTTTTAGTATAATTTTATAATATTAAGCAAAAACAAGCTTTATACCATTCGTAGGATCTGGTACAGCTTTGAGTGCTGCGATTGACGCTGCTTTTTCCACTGTTTTGTGTTGTACTTGTAGCGTCCTATACAACAACCGGTATTTTTCACTAACCCGCTTTAATTTTCGGTGATATGTACCACTCTTTTTGAACTTTTTCAAGGATTTATCCATTTTCACAAAAATTCAATACACAGTGACATCCGCACAGCCAGATACAACATAATTGATTTTGTCAACAATGATGAACCAACAGCAATTATGTTGTGTTGAACAACATATGAAAGAACATCACTATAAATAAATAAGTAAGTTATTCTAACAGTTATCATACAGTAAACTTATTTCACAACTAATCAACATGTTTGGTTCAAAGGCTTCCAATCTAATATAAGACACATTACTTCATTGAATTGTACAACTTCGGCAGCGCTGTTGAATAACAAATTCAAACAAATGTTATTAAGCATCACATAAACATGTTATTCAATATCAACTTGATTGCACAAGATAGGATTTATTTTGGTGGGATAAAGAATATTTACAGTGAATAATTCAACTGTACTTCACCCAACCTGGGAAATTTTAGGGCAACATTTGTTAAACTTTTATTCGATGCTTTATTCAAATAACAACAAAACAGGGAACTAATGCGGTGATTTCAATCAGTATAACATTTATTAAACAACTTCTTAAACATGCTTTATTGTTCAACTACCACCGCTTCTATACAACAATTGTTCAACAAGCTTGTTGATTTATGGCTCTGAATTGTTTCTTGGGACATTAGCCATCATGGCGTTCCAAAAACAATCATAACCGATCACGAAAGTACATTCCTATCAATCCAACTTAGAAGTTTTCTTGCTGAATTAGGGACCGTACTGCAATATGCAGCATCGTCAGAATCCAACGGTCAAATAGAAAGAACTCATTCCACAATAATAGAAATTTTCAATACTAACAAATATAAATTCAAAGGAATGGGTACGAAATCGATTATCCAATTGTCTGTCGCATTATATAACGATACTGTTCATTTGGCTACTAAGTTTATCCCAAACGAAATAATCTTCAACCAAAACAACATTTTTAATCCAGAAGCAGTATTAAAAAACGCCCAAGAATTATTTGTAAAAACAAAACAAAATATTATCAATTCAATGGAAAAACTTGTAGAACAGAATGTTAATAAAGAAGATCCCCCACCCTTGGAAGAAGGACAGGAAGTATTTGTCATACCAAATATTCGAACTAAAACGCAACCCAGGGCAAATAAAACTAATGCAAATAGGGTATCAAGCAAAACATTTAAAAACAACAGAAATATAAAGAGACACAAAAACAAAATTAAAAGAGTTAAAAAATAATATTGTAATATCCTTAATATTGTTTCATTTTCAGATGGTTGTAATCTACCCACGATTTTTTATGTTTATATCAATCGTCATGTGCCATGAATTAACAATTAGGAACATTTACAACGATGCAATTCTTATGCAACAAATGAACTTATGTAAACTTCAAATTGGAAACATACGTATTGTACATCCGATAAATCTTACAGCTATCGAAGATACTATCAATCTACTAACAAATGTAGTTTATAACAAAAATCCCAACACTAATATACTATCAGAAATTGGTAAACACAAGATTCGAGAATTATACACAAATCTGCAACAAATCAAACCACAAAAATCTCATAGATCCAGGAGATGGGACATCATCGGTACAACGTGGAAATGGATTGCCGGGAACCCAGACGCTCAGGATTTGCGAATCATCAATGGAACTCTCAACGACCTGATAAAGGAGAACAATATACAATACAAAATCAACGATCAAATTGGTCAGCGAATCCAACAGCTCACCAATGTCATCAACCAAATCATCGAAAAAACCTATTCAAACCAAATTTTGATTAACGAAATCGACATGATTACGACAATACTCAACATCGATATAATCAACCAAATCCTCATAGGCATCCAGGAAGCCATACTATTTTCAAAAGTTCACATAAAAAACAGCAAAATCCTCTCTATGAAGGATATAAACCTCATCAAAACCATGCTGAGTAACCAAGGAGTCCAAGTAGAATTACCAGATGAAGTATTAAACTTCGTGAAACCACAAATGGCCATCACCAAGGATACACTCCTATACATTCTCCATGTACCGCAACTTGAAAACGAAGAATCAGCAGTCATCCGGATTTATCCTCTCACAAATAACAATTCAACTATCGAGGATTACCCGATGATTGTAATCAAACATGGTTCACAGCTGTGGACTACTTCTAAACCAGAAGATTACGTTCAACTAAGTACTTTCACTAGAAGATACGAAGATTCTTGTATCTACCCACTTATTATGGGAAGAACAACCCACTGCAGTACCAAATTCAACAACGAGACGACAATGCAACTCATAGCCAGTAATAAGCTGTTAATTACAAACGCCTTCAATGATGAACTCAAGTCGGATTGTGGACCCGATGATAGGAAGTTGTCCGGAAATTTCATTGTATCCTTTGGAAACTGCACAGTTAACTTCAAGCAGAGTAACTTCTCGTCAACGGAGATTATCAATGAATCCAACACTATTCAAGGAGCCTTACATAACATTATAATAAACAACCACCCTTCAAGCAGTCATGACATTTCTATGATAATCATCAGGACCATCCGCAAAAGGAATCAACTAGCCAAAGTATCCCTACAACAAGAATCAATTGAAACCTGGAAATGGAGCCTATTGGGAGGAATATCATTGTCGACAACCCTGATAATAATCGCTTTCGTCGCCATAATTTTCCATTTTAGAAATTCTTTCCACAGGGTAACAAAGAAAATAGCCAAGCGAAACAAACCCAAAACCAAAACCAAAGGAAAGGATAAGTTACCAAGTGTCGAGGACGCCACTTCTTCACCCCCCGGAGGAGTCATGGTATGAACCGGCTAACTCAGGTGCAACGTGGCACGCAACGTAGGCAATTCTCCATCGAACCACCGGAACGTGGCGTGCAACGTCATCAACTTCTGACCAGCCCTACGGAAATGCAGATTCAGCAGTAATAATCAATAAAACCAATGCGCGTACCGCGCTCTCGTTTCAGTATCTTTTTATCAAGTGTCCGCGTCGGTTATCGTGTCCAAAAAAGCCAACAATTAGTAAATAAATGTTCAAGTTAAGTGAATAAATTGTTTTAAGTCTTTTTTAAAAACCCGAACCGCCTGTCGGATACAAGATTCTTGCTTTGATAAAATTAGAAAGGTGCCCTCAGATTTTTTAAATATTTTTCCTTTAAAATACGCGGAATTTTCGAATTGCTCTGCGTATACGTGAACGATTTTTGTTATTGAATTCGACAGCACATGTAATTTTAAAATTTGGGGAGACTTGATCCTCTTTTTATGATATCTACGCAATAAATATTTTTTCCTGCCAAACCTTCATCAAATCTGTCAAATCTACAAAAAATTAGAAGCCTGAGAATAGATTTATATTATTTTGAATTTTTTCGCCAAATTTTTGTTTGGGTGACTAATGGGGGATCTAGTGTCCCCATATTGAGGCAATAACTTCAAATCCAAATATCCTAGAACTTTGATGGAATGTTAATATTTTCATCAGTACAGATCATTAAGCGTATTTATGGCTTTGTGCTGTGAAAAAACGAAAGCATTTGGTCATTGTTATGAAAAGTTGTTAAAATTTTGCTTGGCCAATCAAAAAATCTTTAGGAAGGTCAAAACATACAAACTGCCCTGCAGAATAAATAAGGTTGTCAATCCAAAAAATAACTCACCACATAAAGGTCATTTGTCTAGAGGTTCTATACTAAAAAATACGCTAGAACAAAACTACTTTAGTCCTCGATAAAATAGGGGGTGATCAAGTCTCCCCGGGGATCAAGTTTACCCACCTTCCCCTATATATTAAACCGTCGGATGTAAAGGCAAACTTGTTTTTGCTGCTTTTACAGACTGCCAAGGCTGAAAGAAATTCCTAAAGTTAATTCGCAACATCATGAAGTTTGAGATGTCGCAAGCGATCAAAAATGGCCATTTCTCGCGGAGCTCCATTGATCTTCTTTTGCAAAATTATGTAGTTTGGGATATCGCATGCAAGTTATAACTGTTCAAAATGGTCATTTTCACTGGGTCATCATTGCGGAAGAATCCGGAACATGTCCAACTTGTCCGGCAACCGCAAAATGAGCTCCACCGTTCTTTTTTTTTTTCTTTTTGACCCTTCCTTCGGACACTCAAAATAATTGTCACTTTAATTCCACTATAAAAAGTCATGTAGACTTTAAAAATCAAAATTTTTATCGGCCTTACTGGAATCAAATAAAACTTACTCAAATCACAAGTGCATCTTAATAAGAAATATAGTGGAATTCATAAGAGAACATAGAAAATAATATCTATATACTCTTCTAGTGAATTCTACTTATAATGAATGTATGAAAAATAAATGAGTGGGGTTCTCCGAGCGAAATGTGTGTTTATTAACAATCGCTAATGAAACATTTTGCAGAAGCATTATGAGCACGATTTGCAAAAAAAATATGTTTGAGTATGAATTGATTTTCTACTCCTTTTTTTTGTCCTCGTCCGCTTCTAGTGGACGGAATATCAACTACATACAGGGACACCATAGATAAAAAATTATCGAAGTTTCACTTAAAATGTAAGTACATGGCCAAACGAAAATTCACTTCAATTTTATTTTATTTTCTAGTGAATTAAGGATTATGAGTGCCATCACTAATGAATCATTTAAATTTTACACCCGAAACTACATGGAAAATATCTGCATATATTTTCAAGTAGCTTCTAAGTGAAAATTATTTTGAGTGGAAGTGTCTATATTTTAACTTTGTATGTAGAGATGTCGTAAAATCCCGATTAATCGATTAGTTACTAATCGATTACTCTTGATTCTTGTCGATTATTGAATCGATTAATCATTATATAGTAATCGATTCAAAATTAATCGATTATCACAACGATGAATCGATTAATCGAAATAATCAATTAATTTTCGACATCCTTATGATGTCGTAAAATTCTGATTAATCGATTAGTAACTAATCGATTACTCACGATTAATCTCGATTATTGAATCGATTAATCGTTGGGTAATAATCGATTCAAAATTAATCGATTATCACAACGATGAATCGATTAATCGAAGTAATCGATTAATTTGCGACATCTCTATTCGTATGCGTTACGCAGGTGTGTTACGTATTAATCTATCAAGAAATCTCGTGATGTATTAAATAAAATGTATGGTATTTGAAACAAATTCACTTTGACATTGAAAATATAATTATAACAAATGATATGATATCGAATTATGCCTATTTTTCTGATTTGTTTTAAAGGAACAAATAATTTTAATTGAGGAACATATAGAAGCATGTACAAAAAAATCTTCTCAGAAAAGCAAAAACGTAAAAATTGAAAGTGATTTCAAAAATTTCTTCAGTGGAAGCTAGATAGCAAATGTGAGCATGTTTTGAGACACTAATAGATCACTTGTATGCATGTATGTGTGCGTATGTGTGCAAATTCTGAAATTTACTACCATGAAAATCTCGCTCATTTTTAAGGTATTGAACAAATTTAGTTTTACCAAATTAGGCATCCATAAGGCGAAATATATGTTATTATTGAACGCTATTAAGTTTCGCTCAGATCAATGACTGATTTAGTTAGTTCTGGATTAATTAATATCGAGGTCTCTGGAAATTACGAGTACAATATATGCAACCAGCGTTACGAAAGTTACTAACCATGTCACAATAGTTGTTCAATCCGACGAGCGCCTTATAGATAGGCAGCATGAAGTACAGTACGTTATCATTCGTTGAGTTGTCACTCAACCCATGACATCCGCCTTTGGGTAGGCAATTATTTTGTCACTTTCACGGTAAATCGCCGTGGGAAGCTGAGTAGTTTTATCTCGTTTTAAATACTGGAGTCTGGAAAAAAATCCTTATAACTAAGGAAGGGTCAAAATCTCACTGTAGGTGGATTAATCTGTTTTTTTTTAGTAATTTTCTTCATTTTTTTAGTAATTCATATAAAAACAGTACAATTCAAATTATTTTTTCTTAGATCTAGTATTGTAGACTTTCCACTCTGATTTGGAAAAGGTTCCGTCGCTATAGGCAGCTCTGATCTTCACATGCTCTTTTACATTATTGTTCTATGGCGTCCGTTCCATTCGTTTCGTTTGTTCCAGTTGATAATCTTCTCTTTGCCGTTGCGGTGCCGTATTCAAGCTCGTTGGTGTTATTTCCGTTCTCGCTATGGCCGTCACCGTCGTCGTCGTCGCCTTCACTTGGATCGGCTTCTGTCGATGGGTTATCTGTTTTGTTTTGCTTATCATCTTGTTCTTGTTTTGCAAAATCATGAAGTATAAGATGTCGTAAGCAAGGTTTCATAAATGATCAAAATGGCCATTTTCCCTGGAAGCACCATTCCGTCAGATTCCGTCCAACTTGTCCAGAAACCCTCAAAATTAACTCCATTGATCTTCTTTTCCAAAAACATGAAGTTTGAGATATCGCAAGCGAGGTTTTATAAATGATCAAAACTGGCTATTTTCCCCGGGGAAACATTATTTTGGATGATTTCGGAACATTTCCAATTTGTTCAAAAACCATCAAAATCAACTCCATTGAACTTCTTTTACATAGTCATGAAGATTGAGATGTCGCAAGCTTCATAAATGATCATAACTGGCCATTTTGCTTTTTCCCGGAGGGGTATTATTCCGGAAGATACCGGAACATGTCCAACTAGGGTGGTTCAGAAAATTGATTTTGCTCCACAGTGCTCATCTGATTCTGTACCATGTTCTGAGTGTCCTCTGAAATTTTGAGCTCATTTGAATTAAAACTGATTTAGCACAAGCCATTTCAAGTTTGCATGCAAATTAGTATGGGGAAATTTATTTTTTCATTATACTGTTAATGACGCTTACTCATCAAGCGTACGTTAAAAGAAAACCTATATAGCTAAAAGGAATACTCAACAGCTTTCACTCAGTGAAAACCGCATCTCAATTAATCGTTCCAATAATTAGTAATCGAATTTAATCTATACCGTGGTTTTCTGGAGCTAATTGCATAACTCATCAACAGGCAACATTGCTGCTCGTGGCACGAAAGATAGCACACACATATTCAGGCTACTATGTTGCACTACACATTTCAGTGATGCCCTCAAAGAAGTTTAACGATCATGACTAAAGATTCGCAACCTGTCTTAAAATCGATTACTAATTATTGGGGCGGTTAATCAACATGCGGTTTTCGTTGGGTGAAAGCTGTTGAGTATTCCTTTTAGCTATGTAGGTTTTCTTTTAACCTGCGCATAATGGGGAAGCGTCATTAACAGTATAATGAAAAAATAAATTTCCCCATATGCAAACTTGAAACGTTTTGTGCTAAATCAGTTTTAATCCAAATGAGCTCAAATTTTCAGAGGACACTCAGAATATGGTAAAGAATCAGATGAGCACTGTGGAGCAAAATCGATTTTTTGAACCACCCTCAATCAACTATCTTCCGTTCAAATTTGGGGCCCTGAAAAGAAGCGATATACGCGTCTTGGTGCGCCTTCACAATCACTGACAGCAACCAAACGATTTTGCCCGCGACTGTCATGAGGTGCCTGCCTAACGTGTGTTAGCAGAGCTTATTTGACTCAGATAGTTTTGGCGGTCGATGCTGTGTCCTGCGATACTGGCGTGGTGTTGGAGTGGGGGGGATTTCAGCTGCTGATGGACATTTGCAGTATGCTAGTTTTGTCTTAGTATTATCGGCTGGCGCATTGTTCGATAGAATTGTTCTTTCGATGGATACCTCTAGAGGTCGTCAATGCGGTGGGATGGAGATCACCCTTAGGTGGCATGTGGCGGCTGTGGTGGGCGCATCGGCCTCTCACTTCCTCGCGAATTCTCATTTTGACATGGTCTGCACAGACTTCCAGGTGCTTCATTATGTTTCCGGTGTTTAATTTCATCCCCAACGCATCACTTAATGGATCAAGCAGCATTTTGAATCCTTTTAATTCAAACTTATGTACAGGAACGTCTTCAACTCCTGTCATCCTTACTATGGCCTCCACTAGGGTTTGATGATCAATTGCGACGGGAACTTTACTTACCCGCCGCCTTTTGGCATCTACCTTATGTCCACTTTCATCGTCTCTAAGCAACCCACGCGCGCGAGCGAGCTCCGTATGCTCTGCTCGAAGATGCCGTATAAAATTCCCGCAATCCAGCCTCTGCGGTTTTTGTTTATACGCGCACTCGAACTTTTCATTTATTTTGCACACCAAAAATCCGTCTTCGAGGGCCATGCAGCTTTCCGCGATGCTTCTGAACGATCTTTTCCTGGATCCAGACATACCTTTTCCTGGGCCACATTTGTTTACGGTGCTACTTTCTGCGGTTTTATCGGTTGCTTCATCATTTGAACATACAACCGCAGCTATTCTACCGTCACTTCCCGTAACAACTGCGTTTACATTTCCAGCCATAGCACTTCCAGTTCTTCTTCCCGTAACTGCGGCGTCGTCTTTTTTGCTTCTTCCACTGAATATACCGCTTCTGCCTGTCACGCCTTTTCGATTCGCCACGCCTCTAGCATTCGTGCCACTCCCTGCTCTCCGATTTAAATTTGCAACCGTGCCACTTGTACCGCTATTTCCCGTCACAACTCCATTCCTGTTCCCATCTCCAGCTCCACCCGATACATCGTTAGCTCCTGCTGTGCTTTTCTCAATCACCACGCCATATCTGGCCGATCGATTTGAATTTACAGCCGAAGCACTTTCACCACCACTTCCCGTAAAAACTCCATTCATGTACCCATCTCGACCTTCATCCGATGCATCGCTTGCATCTGCCGCGCTTTTTTCAATTACCACACCACATCCTGCCGATAGATTTGAATTTGCAGCCGGACTTTTACCACCACTTCCCTCAACAACTTCATTTTCGCCTTTAAGAATTATGCTATTATCAACGATGTCACTTCCGACTTCCATTTCGGATATTTTAAAATCTCGTCCGCACACTTTGAACAACCTGCCGCGATAGATCACGCACGTTTAATGAGATGCACCATGCAAGAAAAATTCTTACGCCCCACACATTCATCAAAACCCGAGCCAACCAACACAGAAAGAACAGGATAAAAGCTGTAGTATACACCCAGGTTTTTTTTTACACGGTTTGGTTTTGGTCATTTAAGACCTTCAGCGTCCATGAAGCAATGAGTTAACCCCACAAAAAAATTCACAAAAAATCAAAGAAAATTCAGGGCGTATTTAAAAAGCTGTGAAAATTCAGGTTAACTGAGAAATTAATGAAATCCAACCGTGTAAAAAAAAACCTGGGTGTATGTCGTTTCCGACAGCCGTATTGTGTTGAAAGGGAGAACGAGCTCCTGTCGATGCATCATTTGATTGTAGAGAATGAACAGACTGTTCGTTTTCGTCAAGCATACAAAGTACATAACCCAGTAATCAACTGTCGTGCGCAATATAAGACGGCAACGTTGCATGTCGCATGAGAGCAATGTGGTAAACTGTGTCATGACGAGCTCTACTACGAGGCTGTAATGGTATACCATTACTTCCTACAGGAAGAAGTCGACATCCCTCAAACAACTGTCCTAAGGCTGATGACATACCGGGAGCGAAGAGAAGCGAAGCGAAGAGGTTGGAGATAAGCAAAGCGAAGTGAAGCGGCGATCAAAGCGAGCCATGACATACTGAAAGCGTTTTTCAGAGTGTTGATCTCGCAACAAATACAAGTGTAAAAACATGGATTTCCTCAGATGTAGAATATTTGGCTTCCTCAAGCACATTTAGCACAAAGAGAAGAGTGTTGGGAAGATTTATAGAATGTCGCAATTGAAAACCGATTTTATGATGTGAGCGATAGATTATCACCACATACAAACAGACGTAGGGCGTAGCTATGGTAAAACTTTTTGGACCCCTATTTTACGTTTGCTCCTATGGAAGATCCATTAATTACGTTACGGGAAATTTTCAACACCCCCCCCCCCTACGTCACACTTTTTGTATGCAACATCTGAAAATTTTGTATGGATCGTCACACTTCACCGACAAAACCCCTCCCCCTTCAAACGTTACGTAATTTATGGATGTTCGTCTTACAACATTTATATATACACTGAATATATATAAATGATACTCGGGAGATACACTACTAAAAATCCACACATATTTATTGGCAAAAATCCATAGATTTAACTTATGACGTATATCAGCGCACACATAACCATTCTCCACGCGAACTACTTATAAAATATATATCCAAATAAACTTTATGTGTGGTCTCGAATAAGCAATTATTTAATTTATGTGTGGTTCTATATCGATTATATTAGGGTGGAGCTATTGCAAAAATCTTTAACGGCGACACATATATCTTATATAGATATTTTTGGCAGTGTACGTACATCATGAAAACAACTTCCACAAACCTTTATGAAAAACGGCGTAAACAAACGCAAATCCTAAAAATCCCCAGAAAAAAGCAAAACCATTTCCCACCAATGGCCGGCAAAAAAATTGGGACAACAATTTCTTTATCTATCGAATTGTTCCCGAAGTTTTAATATGCAGACATAAGCAGCGGAGTGCGAGGTGATGGAACAGCTGTGCCGTTCTCAAGATACACGCAAGTTCTATCAGAAGCTCAACGCATCCCGCAAAGGCTTCGTGCCGCGAGCCGAAATGTGCCGGGATAAGGATGGGAGCATCTTGACGGACAAACGTGTGGTGATCGAAAGGTGGAAGCAGCACTACGAGGAACATCTGAATGGCACTGAGAGTACAGGCAGTGAAAGTCAAGGCAGCGGAGATGACTACGTCAGTTCAGCGGACGATGGAAGCCAACCAGCCCCCACCTTGAGGGAAGTTAAGGATGCCATTAAACAGCTAAAGACCAATAAGGCAGCTGGTAAGGATGGTATCGGAGCTGAGCTCATCAAGATGGGCCCGGAAAAGCTAGCTACTTGCCTGCACAAATTGATAGTCAGAATCTGGGAAACTGAACAGCTACCGGAGGAGTGGAAGGAAGGGGTTATATGCCTCATCTACAAGAAAGGCGACAAGCTGGAGTGTGAGAACTTTCGAGCGATCACCATCCTTAATGCCGCCTACAAAGTGATATCCCAGATCATCTTCCGTCGTCTGTTACCATTAGTAAATGAGTTCGTGGGAAGTTATCAAGCTGGCTTCGTTGACGGCCGCTCGACAACGGACCAGATCTTTACTGTACGGCAAATCCTTCAAAAATGCCGTGAATACCAGGTCCCAACGCATCATCTGTTCGTTGATTTCAAGGCGGCATACGACAGTATAGACCGCGTAGAGCAGTGATCCCCAAAGTGCGGCCCGTCAAGCCTTTTCCTGCGGCCCGCGAAGGATTTCAGAATATACACTACATATGGCCCGTTGATAAGCAATAGATGACACATAACGTTTTTCATCATGCTGAGTTGTAGTTATACTCAGAGAATCTGTCAAGTTCACATCATTACGATGTTTAAGCACCATCATGATTAATTATATAGGCCACATGGAGATCACCTAACCAAGAAACGGAAAACCAAATCGACCACGTTCTAATCGACGGTAAATTCTTCTCCGACATCACGAATGTCCGCACTTACCGCAATGCGAATATTGAATCCGACCACTACCTCGTTGCAGTATGCCTGCGCTCAAAACTCTCGACGGTGTACAACACGCGTCGAAGTCGGACGCCGCGGATTAACATTGGGCGGCTACAAGACGGTAGACTAGCCCAAGACTACGCGCAGCAGCTGGAAGTGGCACTTCCAACGGAAGAGCAGCTAGGCGCAGCGTCTTTTGAAGATGGCTGGAGAGATATTCGATTCGCCATTGGTAGCACCGCAACCGCTGCACTTGGCACGGTGCTCCCGGATCAGAGAAACGACTGGTATGACGGCGAATGTGAGCAGTTAGTGGAAGAGAAGAATGCAGCATGGGCGAGATTGCTGCAACACCGCACGAGGGCGAACGAGGCACGATATAAACAGGCGCGGAACAGACAAAACTCGATTTTCCGGAGGAAAAAGCGCCAGCAGGAAGATCGAGACCGTGAAGAAACGGAGCAACTGTACCGCGCTAATAACACACGAAAGTTCTATGAGAAGTTAAACCGTTCACGTAAGGGCCACGTGCCACAGCCTGATATGTGTAAGGACATAAACGGGAACCTTCTTACGAACGAGCGTGAGGTGATCCAAAGGTGGCGGCAGCACTACGAAGAACACCTGAATGGCGATGTGGCAGACGAAGTTGGCGGTATGGTGATGGACCTGGGAGAACGCGCACAGGACATAATTCTACCGGCTCCGGATCTCCAGGAAATCCAGGAGGAGATTGGCCGGCTGAAGAACAACAAAGCCCCTGGGGTTGACCAACTCCCAGGAGAGCTATTCAAACACGGTGGTGAGGCACTGGCTAGAGCGCTGCACTGGGTCATTACCAAGATTTGGGAGGAGGAAGTTTTGCCGCAGGAGCGGAATGAAGGTGTCGTGTGTCCCATCTACAAAAAGGGCGATAAGCTGGATTGTAGCAACTACCGCGCAATCACATTGCTGAACGCCGCCTACAAGGTATTCTCCCAAATTTTATGCCGTCGACTAGCACCAACTGCAAGGGAGTTCGTGGGGCAGTACCAGGCGGGTTTTATGGGCGAACGCTCCACCACGGATCAGGTGTTCGCCATTCGCCAAGTACTGCAGAAATGCCGCGAATACAACGAATCATCGACTTCAAAGCCGCATATGATACAATCGATCAGGACCAGCTACGGCAGTTAATGCACGAACACGGTTTTCCGGATAAACTGACACGGTTGATCAAAGCGACGATGGATCGGGTGATGTGCGTAGTTCGAGTATCAGGGGCATTCTCGAGTCCCTTCGAAACCCGCAGAGGGTTACGGCAAGGTGATGGTCTTTCGTGTTTGCTATTCAACATCGCTTTGGAAGGGGTAATACGAAGAGCAGGGATTAACACGAGTGGTACAATTTTCAATAATTCCGTCCAGCTATTTGGTTTCGCCGACGACATAGATATTATGGCACGTAACTTTGAGAAGATGGAGGAAGCCTACATCAGACTGAAGAGGGAAGCTAAGCGGATCGGACTAGTCATCAACACGTCGAAGACGAAGTACATGATAGGAAGAGGTTCAAGAGAAGACAATGTGAGCCACCCACCGCGAGTTTGCATCGGTGGTGACGAAATCGAGGTGGTAGAAGAATTTGTGTACTTGGGCTCACTGATGACTGCCGAAAATGACACCAGCAGAGAAATTCGGAGACGCATCATGCCTGGAAATCGTACGTACTTTGGACTCCGCAAGACGCTCCGATCGAATAGAGTTCGCCGCCGTACCAAACTGACAATCTACAAAACGCTAATTAGACCGGTAGTCCTCTACGGACACGAGACCTGGACGATGCTCGTGGAGGACCAACGCGCACTTGGAGTTTTCGAAAGGAAAGTGCTGCGTACCATCTATGGTGGGGTGCAGATGGCGGACGGTACGTGGAGGAGGCGAATGAACCACGAATTGCATCAGCTGTTGGGAGAACCATCCATCGTTCACACCGCGAAAATCGGACGACTGCGATGGGCCGGGCACGTAGCCAGAATGTCGGACAGTAACCCGGTGAAAATGGTTCTCGACAACGATCCGACGGGCACAAGAAGGCGAGGTGGGCAGCGGGCAAGGTGGATCGATCAGGTGGAAGATGACTTGCGGACTAGACTGCGTGGTTGGCGACGTGTAGCCATGAACCGAGCCGAATGGAGAAGACTCTTATATACCGCACAGGCCACTTCGGCCTTAGTCTGAATAAATAAATAAATGATTAATTATATTCATCATTTCATATATGTTACGTAGGCCAACAGCAAACAACTTCGATGGTATTACCCCGGGCTATGAAAATAGCAACTTCGTCCATTTTTTCGCAGATTCAACCGAACTAGTGTTGTCATATACTGCTCTGAAATGAAGAAACTTTTAATAGAGGGTTTGGCAACATTTAAATTTACTTTATTTTTAACTCCAAAAAATAAGCTACTGTCGCGTCTTGCAAGACTTCTTTTGACTCCAAGAGCTACTTTGGATTTTTGATTTTCTAAAAAAAACTTAACGGAAAAAATACCAATTTTGAAACAAAAAGTTGCCATCCAAATATCAACTCAACATGACACCCGAATAGTGATAATGGAAATTTGATAGTAATCTACGTTATAATTCTTGTTTCAAACTGTCCAAAGTAGCCACCGACTTGTCAAAAGAACCCTCGAACGATGGTACCAAAAATATTTAACAAAGTCAAGAATTTAACCATGCTTCGATTGATTGATGAATAAAAGGTTTCTGTAAAATCCAATTGATCGGAAATCTGGAAACACGGTAAATAGTGCGGAACTCAGATTTATTCGATTTCTTTTCAATACTTCTGGCAAGTTCATCTAGCTTTGAAAACATGTTTGTCGTTATGACACGACAAGTTATGATCAATGGTGTCCCGAAATCTTCATTTTTATCTGTTCAATGACACAGAATTGGGAGATTTCAATATTTTGACTGCCCAAATAGGAAATAAAATTATCAGTTTCTTTATTTTATGCATTTTCACGCAGAAATTTTGCATATTTAAAGTCCTTGATAGAATAAGGTTAAGGAATCGTTACTGTTGTGTGTAGTGAACAATAATCCTACAACGAAAATTCAAAGATTTGGATTTGGACGACATATGATGATTTAGGAAAATAGATTAACATATGTTCTGCAAACTATGCTAAAAGCATGTTGTTGCGAAAAGATTTTCCTCGTGTCAAGTCCGCTGCCACAAAAATATCTGTTAGTATCAACTTAAAGTCAGATTAGGTGATAAAAGGATAAAACCTGTAGAATAAAATGTTCTTACAAGTATGTTATTAGAAGAAGATACATCGCAACAAATTTTATTGAAATGTGAAATAGATATTAAAAATCGTTACGATTTACAGCTTATTTTACATGAAATGGAAAACAAATCATGCAAATGTACTGCGGCCCGCTTCAACAGTTCAAAATTGCTATGCGGCCCTAGATAGTAAGCATGCTGGGGACCACTGGCGTAGAGCTATGGAAAATTATGGACGAGAACAGCTTCCCTGGGAAGCTTACCAGACTGATCAAAGCAACGGTGGATGTTGTGCAAAACTGTGTGAAGATTTCGGGCGAACACTGCAGTTCATTCGAATCGCGCCGGGGACTAAGACAAGGTGATGGACTTTCGTGCCTGTTGTTCAACATTGCGCTAGAAGGTGTCATGCGGAGAGCCGGGTGTAACAGCCGGGGTACGATTTTCAACAGATCGAGTCAATTTATTTGCTTCGCGGATGACATGGACATTGTCGGCCGAACATTTGCAAAGGTGGCAGAACTGTACACCCGCCTGAAACGTGAAGCAACAAAAGTTGGACTGGTGGTGAATGCCTCAAAGACAAAGTACATGATTGTGGGCGGAACAGAGCGCGACAGGGCCCGCCTGGGAAGCAGTGTTACGATAGACGGGGATACCTTCGAGGTGGTCGAGGAATTCGTCTACCTCGGATCCTTGCTAACGGCTGACAACAACGTTAGTCGTGAAATACGAAGGCGCATCATCTGTGGAAGTCGGGCCTACTACGGGCTCCAGAAGAAACTGCGGTCGAAAAAGATTCGCCACCGCACCAAATGTGCGGAAACGGACATGAAACGGAGCTAAAGCCGGAAGGGTACGATGGGCAGGACATGTTGCAAGAATGCCGGACAGCAACCCTGCAAAGATGGTGTTCGCTTCCGATCCGGCAGGTACGAGACGGCGTGGAGCGCAGCGAGCGAGATGGGCAGACCAGGTGCAAAACGATTTGGCGAGCGTGGGACGTATCCGAGGATGGAGAGATGCGGCCTCGAACCGTGCATTGTGGCGTCAAATTGTTGATTCAGTGTTATCTGTTTAGATGTTAACTAAATAAATGAAATGAATGAACATAAGCAAAAATTGCGGAAACCCGATCTTCGTTGAAGTTGTTTTTTCTGCGGTTAATTAGATTTACGCAATTTAACGGGCTTTTCAAGATACGTATCTCCCGCGTAACAACCGACTCCAGTGTAAAATCAAATATCAAAGCGATTGAACACAACAATTTCTTCCGGTTCAAACGCGCATTACAGATGGGTGAAAAATCTATTATTTAAAATTAATCCTAAATACGAGAACGATATTAGAATAACAAGTTCTACATCCATTTATCAGTGATAACAGCAAAATACGTGCTTTTTGTTTCAAAATACCAGAATATTCTCAATTTTAATGAGTACCGCTACTATGAAATACATCAGATTTGCTCCGTACATGTAGCTAAAACCATACATATTTTAATGTTTTCATTAAGCAAATTAACAAAATAAACAATGTTGCTTTCCCCTCCCGCAATACTTTTCACCCACACCCATTTTACACAACTTTACAAAAAAGCACGTGGTAGCACTCTCTGAGAGAGATAATTGCCCAATTCAGCCCGCCAGAATGTCGCTGTCAGTGTCGCAAAAATTATTTCATCATTATGCAGTTTACAATTGCTTGAGAATTTGCCGTAAACGGAGAACAAAAGGAATTGGCAACAATGGGGATGAAATTTATCACTCATGCAGTGGTTCGGCGAGAGAACAGCAGCAGCGCCGACCAATCACGCAATGAGGAAATCAAAATAAACAAACACCAGCTGGTTTTGGAAAATGAAAACATGAGCCGTTTCTAGAACAAAAAAGACAAATAAGACAAAAAAGAAAAATAAGACATATAAGACAAATAAGATAGATAAGACTACGAACAATAATGTAAGATCTTCCAGAAATTCCTTCGAAAGTTCCTTCAGGAATTCCATCGGAAGTACCTCCAAGGATACCTTCGGAAGTTCCTCCAGGAATACCTTCGGAAGTTCTCCAGGAATTCCGTCGAAAGTTCCTCCAGGAATTCCGTCGGAAGTTCCTCCAGGAATCCCTTCATAAGTTCCTCCAGGAATCCCTTCGGAAGTTCCTCCGGGAATTTCTTCGGAAGTTTCTTCCGGAATCCCTCTGGAAGTTCATCCGGGAAATTCTCTGGAAGTTCCTCCATGAATTACTCCGGAAGTTCCTCCAGGAATTCCTCCGGAAGCTCCTCCAGTAATTCCTGGAGGAACTTCCGCAGGAATGTCTTATTTGTTTTGTTTTATTTCTCTTATTTGTCTTATTTATTTTCAATAGTTTATCTCATCTCATTCCTATATTTGATTTCAATTTATATATATGGTATCCTCGTGTTCACAAATACGAATACGCTTTTTTCTAGTGTCACGCTAGATACAAAGTTGACGGACTTTCTACCGCTCTCATCGCTCTTTTCCTGCCGTGCGCCACAAGAAAATATGCTGTTGGCTGCTCTCCCGAAATGGTAACTTTTGTATGGAATTTAAAAAACTTGGTTGAAGTAAAAAGAGCTTCCTTCAAAATTTATTGCGGTGACATACACTTTTTATTACATCAAAATGATCGTTGGAAAAATTCAAAACTTTTGTCAGTTGGGTTTTACGAAATTCGGTTCCTTTGTGCCTCAAATCATCGGGGAGAGGTACTGAGAAGCAAAAATTTCAGTTGTACAATAGTTCAGTATTTAGAGCTTAATTCAAATTTGGGAAATAGTAGGTCCATGAAATTTTGTAGGAACATTCCTTGATAAATTTCAAAAAGATTGTCAGTTGGGATAAGCGAAATTCGTTCCCAATTCCGAGTTATAGACATTTTAGTACGAAAATACCGCTCTACCGCGAGAGAGCTTCCCTCAGATCTTAAACAACGGCCAACGCGTGTGGTTGGGCGCTGTGGATCGCAATGGCGATCGATGGCTGCTACACAATAGTGGATGGTTGGCGGTGTTCGGACAATGTGGCGTCTCATGGGATGCGGCGAGAAAATGGATTCCGCAGGTGGCTAGGATGACTGCTCGGCTGCGAATGAAAGAACTCGATCTATCAGTGGCCGGCGTGACTAAGACGGCCGCAATGGTGACGGTTCAGTACCTTTCCGGTTCACGGATCAAAAGCCGTGATTTGTAGAATTTCCAATGAGAGCTCGTTGATCGACGAAAACGGTGACCGAGAGGGTTGAGCGATGCGGTTGATGTCCACAGGTCGGTAGAGGCGTCGGTTCGAATCTCGTTCACAAAAACTGACAATAAGGTGGGGTATACCCCGTTAGGCAGGCGTTGTCGCATCTATCCTTAGGTACGGCGGCCCGTTCTGGGCTAAAGGACTGGGGATAACCAGTTACCTGCAGAAACTGGATAGCATCTACAGCTTGATGTGTCTCAGAGTGATATCGGTCTACCGCACGGTATTGCACGACGCATCCTGCGTGATTGCGAGTATGATGCCAGTCGGGCTGGTCATCCGGGAAGACGAGGAGTGTTTTGAGCTACGTGGCACCAGAGTAGAGTTTCCATCCCGGGACATCCCGGGATTTAGGAAAATTCGAGATTTCCCGATTCCCGGGATATTATTTTTGAAATCCCGAAAATCCCGGGATACCCGGGACAAAAAATAATGTTTCATTTCCGGTTCGCAAACAGTGTATTTTTTCTTCTTACAAAAGTTATTTATTTTGAACGCGAAACCCAACTAAAATATGATAAACTCATCTCATATTTTTACAAACATTTTTTTTTTCAAGTTCTTTTATTTGGTAGGCTCAGGCATGTATATACTGAGCCAAGATTCTTTGTGATGCACAATCGATATCATCTTATTATTGAATTAGTAAGAGAGGAACAGGCATTGTAATATCGGAGATAGTTATTAGAATACCTTCACAAAAAATATTAGATTCCCCAATAGCACTCAATGGAGGGCTACTGACTGATACTTTTTTTTCCAGCAGCTACTCTCTATTAATTATACGACAAGTATCTAAAGTACAAGATCAGCTACATCTATTTGGCGCCTGCTTGCTACCCATCTCCCGTCTACAGCGAGGTTGTGTACACTAGCTGATATTCGCCTTGCTAATCTCCTCGCGCCGCCCATCATTGAGTCAGTCTTCCTGAGCTTCTTGCCTCCAAATCAATTCTCGATCCAATTCATGTCCTTCCAATCGACATTCGTACAACAAACTTTCCAGCACATGCGCAAGTACAAGTGGTCCGACCCCGATGCTCTGCCTATTTTTTGGTGTATCGCTTCGATCAAAATCAGCTCTGGTCAACAGGCTACAATCAATTTGTCCAATTCTCGGCTTCTGTCAAAATTGTATGCCAACTTTATTCACGTAATCTATTAACCTTATTATCGTTAAATTATCGAACACCGATAATAATTGAGTTGATTCATCTTTATCGCAGCAAGCGATTACGTTGAACACAATTAACTTTATTGGCGATAACGATAAATTAACGATTAACATCAAGATTAGGTAGCGATCTGTTCAAGATTAGGAAGAGCTGCAGGTCTTGGCAAAAGTATCAATTAGTACCCTGCCATGGGTTGGACGATACTCTAGTATTGTGTTTTCTTTGTGAGGGGGTCTATTGGTTATGGGCCCAGTACGATTCTACTGCACATCTTCCATCTTTCGTTACTAGGGTATTGAGTGCAACCCCAGCAACTGTCTGAATCCAATGCATTAATATTCAAAACAATGCAAACAGTCAAGCTGACTTCAACCGCCAGCGAACCCTTCTTCTCAGACTCGGCGATCATATATTCCAAAAGGGTACTCTACCTTCCTAGAAAAACGTGAATATTTTTTGATTCTTGAAGTCGTTTTTTTTTTTCGAAAGAATGGATTCAAATTAGAATTGAATTGAGTTCCAATTTGAAATCTGTATTATCTGGCCTTTCTAAAATATGAACTTTACCCCTGAACATTGAATAAAATCGATTTTAAATCAAGAAATAAGTTTTCTAAGAAAATCACGGGATCCCGGGATTTCCCGGGATTTACGAACAAGTTCATCCCGAATCCCGGGAAAACGGAAGTGGTCGGGAAATGGAAACTCTACACCAGAGGAGCCCACGAGCGTACAAGGGTGACTACGGTTGCCAGATGGCAGCGCGAGTGGGATAACTCCTCGAAAGGTAGGTGGACCCACCGACTGATTCCTAACATATCAAGCTGGGTGGGGAGACCCCATGTGGAAGTTCACTTCCATCTGACAAAATTCCCGTCAGGCCATAGCTGTTTTCGACAGTACCACCACAGGTTTGGGCACGCGGAGGTCCCCGTCTGCCCTGACTGCCCAGGTGTTGACGAAACTGCAGAGCACATACTGTTCGTATGTCCTCGCTTCGACGTCGAAAGAAGAGCAATGCTAGACGTTTGCGGCCGGGACAAAACTCCGGATAACCTTATACAGAGGATGTGTCAAGCGGAGAAGTGGAACGCATTCTCGACTGCAGCCACTCAGATTGCCTGCAGCTTGCAGAGAATATGACGCGCCGAGCAGCAATCGACAAGCAGTACTAACTTATGATTGGTTAGTTAGAGCGAAAAGTGCCGAACGCGGAGAAGTGTGTGAATGGTCTGCCCATGCAGAGGTAATGGCGCAGCGGGTGGCAACCGAGATCGAGAAGCATGGCAGAAGGGTGAATGAATTGGTGTATGCATGGACTGCACACGCCGAGCTGGGAGTAGCGCAGGAATGTTGGTTCCTATGACTACTGACACCCCGTGGCGAGGCAGAGGAGTGTGGGTGAGCATCCAAGTCAGTCTCACATGATATGAAAGGAATGAGCACACAAATCAGTCTCACACGGTATGTTTGAGGTGAGCTAGTCTCATATGGTATGAGCGAGGTGAGCACCCAAGTCAGACTCACAGAGTATGTCAGAAGTGGGAACCTAAGTAAAATGTCTCATAAGGGATGTCAGAGCGAGAGTTAGGTCGAATGACTAGAGTAGTATGTGTAAGAATCGAATTGAATGAAAGAGGTGAGCATCCAAGTATATTATGCCTAACGTCGCGGACCCATAAGGTGCCTGCCAGAGTAGACGCGTCTACGCGACGCCGCGCGAAATCTGCACCCAAAGGAGTAACAGTCAATAATAAGAAGCTGTCAAATCGTATGGACCCTTCGCTACGCACTTCGCGTCTACTTAACTGGTGGAATTAAATGGACAGTACTTAATTCGTCTTAGACGATCTATTTTTAATAATTCTTACAAAAAGATCTAATGATTATTGAACCATAACTTGAATACAAGATTTACATATCAAGAACCAAAAACAATTTAACTTACCCTTCACTTGTCATAAGACGAGTTTGTACAATCCCATTGAATTCCACCACTTAAATGTATCTTGACAGATACGTATTTCGACCTCAACAGTAAGGCCGTCTTCAGTGTCTCGTACTTGACTCGACTTAGTCGTGCAAAGTACGATTTGTCTAGCTGCAAGAAGCTTCACGAGTTACAACATTTCTCCTCTAAGGCCGCGTTCCGGCCAACCCGAGGACTCCCACCCGAGTCATACGTCCCAACTGTTTCAGCGTCCTGGGCTCCCCGGGCACTCCAACCCGGGTGATAAGTCCCACTTTCACCGTCCCTCACCCACTGCCGACGGTACGAGCAGAGCAGGCCCCTCCTGGCCGCACAATGTTACCCCCAGTGGTTTCAGTTCCTCTTCATCATCATCCCTTGATGCATCGAGCTCCGGGTTAGTTCACTAGCTCTGGCCTGCCCAGCAAACTTCCAGGACCAACGCCAGCTATGGTAAGAAACCCCCTTAGCATTTTACTTTTCCAACCCCGCCCCTTCTGCTGGAGGTCAAGTTTTGTCTCCAATGGAACATTAATGGGTTCTGGAGTAACCTTACGAACCTCGAGCTGCGGGTGCACCACAGCTTACCCTGGGCTATCACCCTGCATTAGGTCAATCGTGTATCCGACACCATTATGGAGACAAATACTGTTGGACCAGCAAGGTTGGAAGCAACATCAGCCACTCCGTAGCCATTGGGGTACTGCGAGATATCCCCTTCGATAACCTCGATATCGATGAAGACCTACTGGTTGTCGGTGTCCGGCTGCACGAAATGTTTAATCATAAATAATCATCGTAATCATAAATGTTCCCTTACGGCGTCTTCCCCGATGGCAGAAGAAAGGTAAGCAATTTGAAGCAAATCATACTCCCCCTGTTCCTCCATGATGATATGAACGCCCATCGTCCTATGTGGGGATGGTCCAGGGCCGACCCTCGAGGCACTGCTTTAGTCGAAGTGTTTGTCACTCGCGTCACTCTCAATGAAGGGTCTCTCACCTTTTTCAATGGGCACTCTGCCACTGCGGTAAGTAGATCCGTCCTACCGCGCTTCTCCTGCAAAGCCGGTGCCGATCTGTACGGCCTCTTCCACCAATGCTCCTCCTCCTGTTGACCAACTGCGCGGACCAAGTTCCCTCGTCCTTCACCGATTTCACCGACACGATCCTCGCTGTTACTCAGCGATGGTGGACCAAGAAAACTCGGCGTGCTCTCAAAGCTAGGCGCAAGGCCTTACACCCTGGAATACTTCAAGGATAAGTACCGACTGTGCAAAATAGTCGTCAGGGATGCAAAGTCGAAGCAGTGGGAATATTTCATCGACAGCATCAATCCGAGGCGGGTAAATGCAATCAGTAGTCGATCGAGAGCTGTTCCCATTTACCTCGATCCGGGCAATCATCTAATTTCCGACCCTGACCAGGTTGCCAATGCTCTCGGTGATTACTTTGCCTCCCTGGTAGCCACTTCACAGTATCCGGCTGATTTCCACACCTAAATACCACCCTTATTTCCGCGGACCGCAAGCTCCACACCCCCGCAATTCCTGGGGAGACTACTTTTTGAACCATGCAGTATGCAGTCTTTTCCCGCAGCTGAGTTGGCCCATGCACTTGCTAAGTGCAACGGGAACTCGTCGGGCCGGATGAGTTGAGGTATACCATGTTAAACGGCTCCCTCCGGTCGCTAAGCACCATTTTCTCAAATTCGTCAACGATCTTTGTGAAAACCGCACATTTCCGGACGAGTGGAAGAAAAGTTTCGTTGTGCCTATTCCTAAGAGCAGTGTAACAAGCCAAGATGCATCCGAGTTTAGATCAATCTCCCTAGCCTCTTGCGCGTCCAAAACCGTCGAGAGGATGGTCAACTCATGGAGAAATTGAAAGCCGACGGATGGTTTGGTCACCACCAACAGGCTTTTCGCCCAGGCAACATCCTTGCTTTTATTCGAAACTTCCTCATAGGACACTCCTTCAAAGTTCTAATTGGAAACCAGGGTTCGAGGATTCTCCCGGAGGAGACTGGGGTACCCCAGTATTCCGTTCTGGCGGTAACTCTGTTGCTAGTCGCCATGAACGATAAGTTTCGTTCACTTCCACCGAACATTTACGTATTTGTCTATGCCAAGTTGACAGCTAGCCTCTGTATCGATAAGAGTTACTTTTGTTAGCGGCTAGTGGAAACGTAACAAACATAAGAATCGTGTTACTCGACAAAGTCCGAAGAGGCGTTTTGCCAAGAACTACGGTTCTCGTGAAAGTGTCCAGTTTACCGTACTGATGGAGGACTACCGCAGAGACTCCGTCTATCTAGACTTTAGCGGAATGCCAGTCTGCCCTAAGCTAGACAAAGTTTACGAACTCATCAGCAAGCAAATCAAGCTCGACGTGGCCAAGGTGAACTGTATCCAGCCAAGCATGACGAAATCTCGAGTCATAATAGAATTAAAATCGCAATCATATGTGGAACAATTAGTAGCTGAGCATAGTCTGAAGCACTCCATCGAGCACAACAATGAGCAGTATGCTATTCCCATAGTTCCATACGGCCATGCGATTGAGGTTAGGGTAGCTGATTTGCCTTCCAATCACCAAGTACCTAGGCCCATACGGAGAGGTTTGATGAGGTTTGGAAGAACTTTTGGCCGGGATTGCCGACCGGAGTAAGGCTAGTTCGTATTCGAATACAAAAACTAATCCCGTCTTACATTCCGATACACACGCACACCGCTTACATTACTTACCGTAATCAAATTCGCACCTGTAAATACTGTGTCCGACCCCTCCACATTGGCCGTAGTTGTAATGAAGCACGCAAAGAGCAGGGAGTGGACATCGATAGTCTCCTTACGGCAGCACAGGTAGTTACAAGGCAAAATCCCACCACAGGCATCTGAATCAAAAACCGATGATCATCCACCACAATCAAGTACCCCAAATGCGATGGAAACGAATGATAACCAGAGCACTGTCACCAACAAAAGCCTTGTCATGGCAATAACAGATCGCATAATGTCATCAGCAGCGGTGCATGCTACGAGATCCAGATCTTCGTCTTCCATGCGTCCCCCTCTAGGAACATCACAAGCGGCTGGTTCTAGCCGAACAAGCTCTCCAATGAGCGCTGTAGAAAACCAAACTTTGAACCCTAACACAAGTGATTTCTTCATATCTGATGATGCTGATGGGGAAATAGTAAACACAGCAGCACCAAAAAGGCATCGATCACCAAACACATCAGAAACACAGGAAGCTGCATTTTTGGAGGTGAAGCGCAAGAGCAGGAGCAGCAGTAAATATTCCTCTTCTCGGTAAGATTAGCAGGTATAGGGTTTCTTACTCCATTCCCGGCCTAACATGCGTATAACTGCATTATTTTATTTATATTTATGATAGGAAGCAACTTTCCTGAACTTTGTGGGCTGTATAATACTGCAATGGGGTTCACTTCTGCTTAAAAAATAGCTATTCGTGCTAAATATCGTTCAAAAACGATTTTGATTTTTTTTTTTATTTAAATTAACGAGGTGCAGCACTCATTTCAGTCATAGCGATTCCCATTCCGGCATACAAAAAACCAGTTCCCGGCCTAAGCAAAATTTCACTCAATCTCTCAACATTTTATTCTCATTCTCTCTCGGGACGGTAGAAAATGCGACGTAAACAAAAATATGCACGTTACACGACAACAAGATGCCAGATGGTATTATTCATAATCATTTTTATTTGGTTGAGAAGATATATTTACTCATCCAAATTTCTTCCAAATACTTAAAAACAATATTTTTTTCACCTTTTGAAATCGAGAGAATTATAAATAACATGATAGCGTCAACGTATTAGACAGTTTTCCTATTAACGATAAAGGATCATTTTCATACTCCTGGCCTTTTGGCAGCACGGTGCGGCTAGAAATACTTAGGCCGAGGTGATTTTTTGTTCGGTTTGAGGATACATTCTAAAATGTATTCTAATATGTTTAAATAAGTTCTAGTGAAACGATCAAATAGGAAGAATTGAAGTGCGTTTGTTTATAATTATTGTGTGGTGATTAACAGCGTCAACCAATGGTTGTATCGAGCACTGTGACGACTTTCAGGTAGGTGTTTATTTGATGATACTGTTTTGTAAAAGTGAAAGAATCACTCCGGCTCAGTGGTGTGGCAACGGAGAGCGAAATTTTGAAATCTACATTTTTATTTTCTATAATTAGATCAATTATGAGTAAAACAAATGGTTGAAAAATATTGAGTATTGTGCGAGATACATGGGAGACTTTTTTTTAAATTATCAGTCATAAACCTACGGGTTCGAAACAGTATAAATCATTAGTTTTCTGTGCAGTGAGCCGGGAACCGGGTCCATAGGCCCAAGTAGTGTTTTACCCTATGCCTAGCCGAAGCAAATCTAGATACTGCCACCTTTTTACAAAAATCTCTATTCGCACTATTGACACCACCGCAACGAACAAGCTATCACAATCGACGACTATCCAAAACAATCACCGAACACTTACATAGACGATTGCTGGGAATGCAGCAAACATTCAGGACTAATTTTAACGAGGGCTTTTATCTCCGTGAGGTAAGCCCTAGTATATGTCTTGTCGAATTCTACAGAGTTACAGCCACCAATCTCAATCAATTTTCAACTCTATTTAATGCACCATCTGAACAACACCATTCATCTCGCATCACAACAAACAACAAACGCAACCCATTTACAACGAAGACCGACGCCCAATATAGGTCATTGCGCGCGGCAAACCTAACCTCACTATTTTGACAGGTACTGGTCCTGTTGTTTACGTTTCGGACTTAGAATTTTTTTTATCCAAATTAAATCTGCATATTTCACGATGTTGAAGACATTCTGTACATTCCGCATTCAAATATTGGTAATTATCGATAAGTTTAGGTAATTATCGATCAGAAAATCCAAAGAATGATAGAAGTATCTCAAAATTAAAATAAAGTCGTCTGTAAACAACAGGACCAGTACCTGTCAAAAGTCGTGCGTGACGTCATTGTGCAATGGAGTATACTACGTTTGATGATTATTCTTTTTGTTGGGTAAGCTGCACTAGTATCCAGTTTTCCGCGAGCGGTAATGGCCGCCAGCTTGCCTGCGGGTTAGTCTCTGATTTGACATTTCTGGAGGTCAACTGCACCCACCACTCCGAGTATTCTGACCAATGTGGCATAAAAGAAGGTGCTGATTAAGTGAATTCAAGACTTTTAATATACCACATTGATCGAAATGCTCGAACGGTGGGTGCAGTTGTCCTCCAGAAATGTCAAATCAAAGACTAACCCGCAGTCAAGGTGGCGGCCATTACCACTCGCGGAAAACTGGATATGTCCGGTCGAAGCACATTCAGATACTGTCGCACTAGAACGGAACATCTATACACGTCATCCCGGCGGAATCTGATCACTTTAGTCGACACACGACCGCTGGGATTTGGGATGTTTTAAGTCACTTCATTTTCGACACCGGCCGCGACGACACTTACTCCCGGCGAACAACAAGATCAGCGTTCCTCGGCGAGCGAACGAACAAATCTGCAGGTAAACAACAACAATAATCTGGCTGTAGGAGTATATCTCATGAAGTGGTATACACGGTAAAACTGGAATACTCATTTTAGGGGTACTTTTGAATCATTGTTGAGAATATTGACTATACGTCAAAATAAGCATACTTTTGAGTTACGGCGAAGGAGTATTTTTTATGCTTTTTGAACTAAGCAAACAAATTGAGAAATGCGTAAAAAGTAGTTCGTTGTGAGAAAAGAAAATTTTCATTCTACTGACATTGTTAAAGTTAGCGACAGCGATTACGAAAATTTTTCGTGAATAAATGTAATGTAAGGTTATCTGATCTTTAAAATGAAACTTGTTGGCGAGGATATTTAGCAAAACTTGTAAGCATACTCAACAAATCAAATTTTTCTTCCCATTTTTTCGAAACTAAATGAATTCTACCTAATAGATATTTCATGGATGTGAACGGAAATATCAAGCTGCACCCTCGTCATCAACCTATTCCTGACATTAGCGACTACGAGCTGGAGTCGATACAGTGCCGTATATTGAAGCTTGGGAGACTCACTCGTGACGAGATTGTCCGGAAGAAGAAACGGCGTCGAACGCTAAAAAATCGTGGGTACGACGCAACTTGCCTGATCAAGCGGATCGAAGAAAAAAGAAGATAACAGGAGACTGAAAAGTCTGAAAAAGATAATGGTAAGCAAAATAATTGTTATTAATAGAATCGCATATTCAGTACTTGTTTTTTAAATGTTCTAGATCGGCAAGGTTCAAGACGGATGGTCAAGGCCTAGGATGAATACAGCATGAATTCTACTTAATAATTATTTATTTCTATTTTTAATGTGAACTATTATTTAATTATTTGATTTTATTTGTGTGCTATTTTAGATTTTCAGTGACAGTTTAAAAACAAGCTGTGCGTTGTAATTATTTAAAATCGCCGACAATAAAAAAATACCTTGAAATCGAAAAACTGTTCTTCAATAAGTGAAATTCATATGTATGAACTATATTCAACTCAAGGAGTAAAAAGTATACATTTTTTAATTTTCGCCGGAGTAAAAAATACGCATTTTTTACTTTGGAAAAAGGAGTAAAAAGTATGCCTATTTTGACGTATGGGCAATATACTCATAAATGAGTAAACAAAATATACTCCTTTTAGGCGTAGTTCCACTTTTCAAGGATTATGCGTACTTTGTAGTCCAAAAAGAGTATATTCCGGTTACCGTGTATGTATTCCTCTGCTGACACTGCGAATGATGTATGTCTCTGTCAGAGCCTTGGAACGCCTCAGGGTTGCTATACGGTGGGACTCCACGTACATTATGGAACGTACACACGGTCAAGCAGTTTGACCAACATTGACTCCACCTTCCGTTTATTCCAACATCCATCAAGTTTTATCAACAGCGACACGAACAATCAATTTATTCGACCAACATTATCACACACGAACGACCGAAGCACCAACTCGAGCACCAACCATCAAAAAATATATGGGGGTTTGTGCAACTTCACTACAAATGCTCAAACATGTTCGGCGAACCTTGACTCCACCCCCGACAACTCAAACCAAAATCAAACCGTTTTAATTTTTTCCAACCGAGCCGCCAACTGTCAAATGGTTGTTCGAACAACTTCACACACGTTCAAACAAAGCAGCAACCGAAGCGATTTCTTGGGGGTGGAGTCAATGTTCGTCACACTGCTTGACTGGTGTGTACGTTGCATTAGGGTGTTCGATTTATTAAGTTACAGAATTGCAACAATCAATATCTGCAATATTTCAAATGAAACTAAGTTTGATGCATTGAGGTCCTTTATCCGATTAGCAGATTTGGATATTATTTTATTACAAGAAGTGAATAATGAGCAGTTAATAGTACCAGGTTTTAGGCTAATTTTTAATGTTGATAACCATCAACGGGGAACAGCAATTGAGTTGCGAGATCTTTACAATGTGCATCATATAGAGAGGAGTTTAGATAATCGTATAATCTCCATTAGAATATGATCAGTAACATTCATCAATATTTATGCCCCATCTGGCTCTCAGCAGAGGAAAACTAGGGAGGATTTCTTCAACTCGTCCGTAGCACACTACATACATCACGCTACAGAGTATATAGTACATATTGGGAGGAGATTTTAATGCGGTAGTCAATTTGAAAGATGCTTCTGGAAACAACAGTGCGAGTCCAATGTGCAAAAGGCTTATGAAAGCCGCTAAATTAGAAGACTCCTGGGTGATTCTGAATGGCAACAGAGTAGAGTTCTCGTTCATTAGATCGAACACGGCATCACGGCTGGATCGAGTTTTGATCTCCAACGCGATGAAATCGCAAGTGCACACAGCAAACTTTGCTGTTACATCTTTTTCAGACCATAAAGCTTACATAGTACGAATGTCTCTTCCAAATCTGGGTTCCCGGACGTGATGAACGAACTGGCTAGAAAATGGGTTTACTGGGTCAGAGCTAAACGGAATTTTCGAAGTTGGATGGAGTGGTGGATTATCCACACCAAGCCTAAGCTTATCTCTTTCTTGAAATGGAAAACCTCTATTGTGCACCGTGAGTTTAGAGATGCGATGGAACTATATCGATCTCTGTTGAAGGATGCTTACGAAAATTACCTAGATAACCCGGGGCAACTTAAAACGATAAACCATATAAAAGCTCAAATGCTCTGTCTTCAAAGAAAATTTTCAATGAACTTTCGGAAAACAAACGAGATGTTTTTGTCCGGAGAACCTACGACCCTTTTTCATGTTGCGCAAATACATGGGAAAAGAGCAAAAAGTTTGATATCAATGCTGGAGGGTGAAGATGGGGAGGAAATACGAGAACAGTCTCAAATAAGGAGCACTATCAGGTCCTACTTTGAAAGTATGTATTCTGCTGCTGATTCAGAAGAACAAAGGCAATTTGTGCAAAAAAAAAAATGATACCGGACAACAATATAGCCAATGACAATCTGATGCGAACTACCACACCTGACGAGGTTTTTTTGCGCCATCAAGAGTAGCTGTGCCAGGAAATCTCCAGGCGTGGATGGATTGCCAAAGGAGTTTTACATGAAAGCGTGGGAAATTATCAAAACAGAGTTTACAAATGTTATCAATGACGCTCTCCAAGGCAACTCAATGAAACAATTTCACGATGGGGTTATTGTTCTTGTTCGGAAAAAGGGAAATATCAAAAGTGTTCAGGGATATTGACCAATATCTCTGTTAAACTTCGACTGCAAAGTACTTTCTAAAGCCTTAAAATACCGAATGCATGATTTACTTCCACTATTATTGTCAGATCATCAGAAATGTTCGAATGGTAAACGGAGTATATATGAGGCAACATTTCGTATTCTGGATAAGCTATGTCAATTGAAACATCATCGAAAAAATGCATTACCGTCAACTGGGGGGAAGATGATCATTGAGGTGAAGATGATCATTTGATGTGTCAGTCAAAAGTGCCAAATTTTTTTATGAAACGGTAGTTAACAATATTCTCCGTTCAAGTAATGTTACCGCTAGGTAGAAATCCGAGTTTTTCGATTATAATCATGAAAATGTATTTTGTGGAAGAATGAAATGAAGCGGGCTTGGTAGTCATATGGCTACTGCTTCTGCCTCATACGCAGGAGGTCGTGGGTTCAATCCTAGGTCCGTTCCATTCTCCTACTTTGTATCTTTCTCTTTATTTCTCATGTTCTAGCAATCGCTAGAACTGGAAATGGACTTCCATACCGTTTCCATTATTATTCCTATACCTTCAACTTGAGTATTCTATCAGTAATCTGATAGAATTGGAAATGAACTATAGAGCTCGTTTCCTACATCCAATTAGAAATTCCATCAGTTACCTTCTCCTATCTATCACATTGGCAGCTCGTTAACCAAGACGGACCTGTGCCTCTCCAACCTAACCCAGAAATTCCAACAAATTCCGCACGAACTCGTGGCAAGTGCAGAGGTATATTCGGCTTGCAGTGGGCGAGTGATTGCATCATCATTTCCTCCCCCTTCCCTATATTGACTTGCATTCTGACGTGGCAGGCGCCAGTATGACCTAACAAATGAGATCACCAGTACTTGTACATTGAAGATGTGGGCTAGTCCCAAGCAAACATCTGTTGGTTCCCTGTGCAAGAACAGCTGATCTGGTCATAATGGAGTAGCAACTACGAGCAGTCAATCAAGCTCAAGCTCAAGCTCAAGCTATAATCATGAAAATGTATTTTGTGGAAGAAAGAGAGAGATAGTCATAAATGACGCTATTTTCGTTTCAAATATGGACTTCTTAGACTTCTTTACGTAGTAAATTCAACATTCATACAAATAACCTAGTGTATTTTGACTACTAGGTCATAATGGTTTTAGTTAGTTCATCAACTTCACCCCAAAGATTATTCAAAAAATCTGTGATAATTTAATTTATTTTAATAATTGCGAACGCATTTCATAAAACTAAAGTTGTTGATTATTGCAACGTATAGCAGTACATGTTTTGAAAATATTTCTTTCGATTTAATATGTAAACACACATTGTTATTGCATGTTTTGTCTTAAAAATGATCATCTTCCCCCCAGTTGACGGTACTCGTATCCTTTGATCTAGACCATGCCTTCGACAGAGTCAGTCACCAGTTCCTACAACGAACTCTTGAAGATGAACTTTAATCCTCTCCTGATACAACTTCTTGCGAACATTTGGAATCAATCCTTCTCCAAAATTTTGATGAATGGGCACCTGACGCAGGAATTCCAAATCAAACGTTCCGTAAGGCAAGGAGATCCTCTGTCGATGCTTCTATTCGTTCTGTATTTGCAACCGTTACTTGACGCTATTTCGCAGTAATTCCCAAGAGCCATCTACAATGTTTATGCTGATGATATCTCTATGTTTTTCGATAACGAACAACAACTGATCCAAGTGACCAATATCTTTTTGGAATTCGGATTAGCATCTGGTGCAATTCTAAACAAGCAAAAAACAAAGGCAGTCATGATTGGAAACTTAAACTTAACAGCGGAAACGGAGTGGATTAGTATCGAGAATTTTGTGAATATCCTTGGAGTGCAGTATGGAGATAACATAAAACAAGCACAGAAACAAAATTGGCAGTCCGTTCTCAATGGAATTCGATCACGTCTCTGGCTCAACCATCCAAGGAAATTGAATCTCATTCAAAAGACAATTCTGATCAATACCTACGTCAATTCGAAGGCTTGGTATATGGCTTCAAACTTGACGATCAGCTTGGGTTTTGTTAACAAAATCAAAACAGAAATCGGAAAGTTCATATGGTACGGTCAAAATTTGCAAAGAGTCGCCTATGGAAACATAATATTACCGAAACTTCGAGGTGGATTCAATTTGCATTGTATTGAAACAAAATCAAAATCCCTGCTAGTTAACCGTCTGATAAGTCTGGTTTCGCAACTTCCTTTCCTTAGCGGCTTCCTTGAAAATCAAACTGTTTCGGTACCTCTGATCTTTAGCCATATACTCCTAGTAAAAACGGAAATATTTAGACTGCCGAAAACCATATTGGAAATGGTTTTCAAACATCTTCATAGCAGAGAACTTACGTCCAAGCAGCGTTCTAACTGGTACATGGTCATGCACTCCAAAATCAAACATCGGGAATTGCTGTACTGACGAGGCATTATCGATAATCCGTTCTGTGAAATTTGTCCTGAAGCGCCAGAGTCTGTAGAACATAAACTGTTTCGATGTCAAAGGGTGCGAGACATCTGGAGATCCCCGAGAAGACATTTACTGTCCAGAGTACACAATTTAACCAGAAATTTAATCAGGCTTAGAAACGTGAATAGGAATTCGAAAAAGTTGATTAATTATTTTAGAGCGTCTTAGGGGAAATGCTACAAGGTTAAAAGACTATTATTCTTCCATTTACTTCCACTATTTACTTCCTAGTAGTAAATTAATAGGAAGTAAATGGAAGAATAATAGTCTTTTAACCTCGAAAAAGTTTATTATTACTACACTAGGAAAATTCTACACTTACCTCCTAGAAACACCAGAAAATGAATTAGGATTAGATTATTTTGTATTTTATATGGACATTAGTAACTAAATAACTAGACGAAATATAAGGTTTTACAAAAAAAAAATGCCGACGATATATTGCTGGTAATCGTTGGCGACAGTCCAGGCCGCACGCGAATATGAACCCATTCTGCCGTCAGGGCTGTCCATCGCTTGGCCAGCTCTGTGGGCTACACTATGACCGCCAGTAAGTGCATCAGAGGACACGTCTGCCGTTAGAGGCACCAGTTGTCCGGACCAAACGTCAAGTTGGAAGAGCATCCCATCCCTAACAAAAAAATAGACCGGAGCCTCTCATGCCTACCGCACTTCCGCGAAGCCAAAGTTAATTGTAAGACAAGAAATTCGGAAATTACCAAGAAACAAGAACTGACTTCCCGCATAAATTCAAACGATAGCCGAACCATTATTAGAACGGTTGACGTTCCACGTTGAACCATAATGATAATGGGACTGGACCAAAATCGTACTGTAGTCTGATAACGTTTTGACCATAGTGGCTACGGTTTTCGTAGACCGGACTGTATGAGCAACGGTTTGTTAAGAATACTAACCGTAAGAAAAAACAATTTTCTTCATACAGTTTTGGAGGAAAGATTTGATCAGTATTATATTGATTATGGTTCGTAGACTAAAAACCTCATTGATTAAGGTTGAGGTAATTGTTTTACCATAGATATGTATTGATCGAAGAGCTTAATGTTAATGGGTAACGATATCAACTATGTCCATGTTATATTTGACTGTACGATGAACGGTAAATAATTATGCGGGTAGTTCGCGCTTTGTAGGTAACCTGGTTATCGAATTTGAAAGCTTTGAATTGAATACTCAAGTGAAGTCACTTGGACGTTAGAACAAAAACGCAAGTTGCCTAAATAATAACATGAGCATCATTCGGAATCAGTGTATACTATCAGAAACTTTACCAACTACCATTCTTCCATGAGCTCGTGAACTCGTGGTGAACATTTCAAACCAAAAAGTAGCAGGTTTAACACAACAGATAGAAACGCCGGTTTCGCCACTCAGTGAAGAACAAGGTACTCGGATGTACCTTTTGCTGCTGCCGGCTGGAATTGAGTTTCATCGAAGTAAACAGTCGATACCTCATTACAGCTGATCGATCCGAAAAACTTCTCCACGGTGGACAAATTTAGTGTGAGTTATTTTGCTCCATATTTGTTACCTTCAAACATACACCTACGATTTTTTTTTCACATTTTCTTAGAAGGAGAGTGTTACATTCTGGTCTTAATGTTAAATAGCATATTTTTCTATAATAACGTAACATACCGTCTAAAACTTTTCCCACATTGATTGCATCCGAAACTTTCTTCTGATCCTTCTGCCGGTCTTCCTCGTTCAACACTCACACCATCATTATCCGTAATCTCTATGCACTCGTCATCCCTTGTCTTATCACTTCCCTCCCCAGCCGGTATTCCACTTCCCTTTTTCTTCCCTTCCACTGCTCCCCCACTACCACCGCGTGGCTTGTGCCATCGCTTGTGCGACGCCAAATTCGCCGGACAATTGAACACTTTATCACACTCCGAACAACGGTACTCGATGTGCACAATCCGCGAACACCGATGCTGGGCCAGTCCGAACGCATCGTCGTACAGCGCCCGGCACAACTGACACAAATACGACCCGATTTTGTTCTCGATCTTCGACAGGATCTCTTTGGCTTCGTCCGTTATTTCCACCACATTGAACGCCGGATCAATGTCTCCCTTGCGTACCACCAGTTCCTCCCCGTCCTGAAGCTTGCGGATGATTGTCCCCGATACGGGGCTCGTGTTGTCCTCGTCAACTATTTGCTTCCGCGTTTTGATTCGCCGTCGCTCCGATTTGGGACGATGATGCGGGTAAGTTCTTCCGGCCGGTTGAGCTTTCTGAGGTGAAGATCTATCGTAGTCAACGAAGCTTTGCTCAAAAAGCCGTGCAAATCCTTCGATAGCCTGAAGATGCAGTTTCTCATTCTCGAAGTAGCGTTGACCGTCGACGAGAACAGCTTCGCTGTTTTCCTTTTCCTCGCTGTCTACGATGTTGATCGACTCCTGGCTGTCATCGTCATCGTCGTCGTCTTCGATGTCGACACCGTCCATGCCTTCGTTGTTTTCCAGAGATTCGACGTCTATGTTCGAGGATGGTGAATGACGGGATGCGGAAGCTGAATCCTCCTGACCGGTGATGTCGATGAACTCTTCTGGAGGTTTGACGTTCGTTGTGGAAGTAGAGGGAATTTGTTGGAGGGACTTAAACGGTGGCAGACGAGCGGAGTCGTCGAAGTAGCGAAAGTGAGACACGGACGAGGAGGTTAGGGTAGTATTGGCGTAATATTTCTTGTCGTCAATGCAAACGGTATCGGAGAACTGGTTCATGGATCGCTGTAGACTATTGTTGACCAATTTGAGTTTCCATTCATCCTCGTCTAAAGTGCGATTTCTTTTGCGAGGGGGAGACGGAGTTGAAGGCGGAGTCATTGGCACATTCCCTTGTCGGAGGGACAAATCCAGTGGAATCTGAAACTCGCCGCCACTCAGAATTCCCGGAATTGGAGCGATTGAACTTTGTGGATACAAAAACTGCTGAAAGTAACTAACTTCCGATTGAGACTGGCCAGATTGATGATGCTGCTGCTGCTGTGGACTGTAGGGTAGCATTCTCTGACTATCCTGAATCAAACTCATCCTTGGCACTTAGCACATCACTGGATATTTTTTTATAGATTTGTTCACTAGCCTGGACCGATTTTTTCCAACGTTCAACGATGTCCGCGGTTCAGCACCAACTGAATTGAACCTGTTCGAAACCTGCTATCGAATCCTGCCAACAGTATGCTTGCATACATTCCTCCAGCAACCAATGAATTCCTTGGAACCTACTGCGCAGGATCGTCACCGCCTACAAGGACGGTGCAAAAGTCCCATCCGGCAGCAAGAGAATCCTGCGTTTCGTATCCGCTCTCTCCCTGCGAGTGCGGAGAACACGTCGCAAATCGGAAGCAACAAGTGACATTGCATCACTTGCTCTGCTCGGGAATCCACAGGAACGTGGTTCCGTGCTTCGCAAATAGCTTCAGGCCGGCAACCACTTCGCTCGATTTATCTCCCATTCGAGGGTATTCTCTCCCACGGCAACGGCAGCTTCTTCCCCGGTTTCCGTAAAGTCACGCCCCGTTTTCGGCTTTATTGTCTATTTGCTGCTGCTGCTGGTTTGGCATTTGAAATTCACCGCGCGGATCACAGCAGGTGCTCATTGGCATCGAGCAGAATCTGATGCAATGCATCCCCTCGTGTGGGAATGGGTTTGAGGTGGATTGTCCGGCCAATTGTGGAACGGGGAGCACTTTTATGTATTATGAAGAACGTGAAAATGTGGTCAATTTTTTTTTCTCTCCACGCAGGAATGCTAATGGAGATATTTTGACTCCGGTGCCGGGGGTCTGACACATGTGAGCTCGTGGGTGGTGGGTGGATGGTCGGATTGTGATAGGAGCCGCTAGTGGAATGCTATTTCACTTGACATGGGTGTGAATTGGAGTAGAATCGTTTATGCTTTTGCCATCGAGTGTGTTTGGAACGAATTTCTGGAATATTGAAATTTATGATTAATTATTGCTCACATGGATTGCATTGAGTTATTTATGTTTTTGAATCGGACATTTTGGGCGAATAACTTCAATTTTGACATTGCTATACAATGAAGTTAATGATATTTTGCAGAATCGTAAATATTTTAGTCTAGTCTAATCTACACATATACAGACATCATTTAGATTAGAAGAATCTTGAAAAGTTGTAAAATTGATAGTAAAACTATTTATAGCCATTTTTAATGTTTGCAGTAGGTACATCAATGATAATCAAACATTAACTTAGCCAGGCCTACCGTGCAGTGTTGTTGAAAAAACAGTAATAAAGAAAACAGTAATCATTCTGGAGTTTAGACCAGTAGTCAGTTCGCGTTGGACAATCGATGCAATCAACAATTCAATACCAAATTTTCAAAACGACTTATCTACTTTTGTAAACAAAGATACAAGCGTCGATTTGACGAATCTGAGAGCACTCCCACGCAACCCAACACCATCAACACTTAGGCGAAGGGTTCTGCTATCTGTTGATGGTGTTGGTTTGCGTGTGAGTGCTCTCAGGTTCGTCAAATCGACGTTTGAATTTTTGTATACAAAAGCAGATGAGTCGTTTTGAACATTTGGTATTGAATTCTGCTTACTTGTCTTCCTGCTTACTTACTGGTTGCTTACTTACTTACTTACTTACTGTCTTACTGCTTACTTACTTCTCTTCCCTCTAAATAAAGTTGGACTGCGCCACCCGCATCTACACTCAGGCAAATGAACATACGAAATACATAAGGCAAAACTTATGAATCTACAAGATTGCTGAAATTGGTTGAAACATAAGTCCCTCATGCTTTTCATATTGAGCGCTTTAGACTTCATTATTTCGACGTATGTTGTTAATTCGTTGCATGTAATGAATTTCATAAGGCACCTTTTGGTACTTTGTTCAAAGCTAAAATGAAAAAAATCATAATGCATTTTATGAAAAACATCATGCTCATTTTATTTACCCTAATCGGAAGGAAGAAGCTTCTGTCAAGAGGATCATGTTCTCACATATTGCAAAGTATTCAAGTCGTGCGGCTGAATTTGACATCGAGGTGGTTTGAAGAAAAGATAAAGTGGAAGTGTTCTCAAAGTGTCAGCGGTGAATAACATAAGTGTTCAACGGTGAAATAACAATTGCACCTACATGTGCAAAGTATTAGTTTTAATTCGAATAAGATACTAAAATTTGTCTTCGAATGTGGATTTTGAAACGCGTCCGACACCGCTCACTTATTCATACCCCCTCGATGTCCTCGATTAAGCCGAAACGCGAATTTGAAATAACGCATAACCATGAATGAATCAAATATTTTAATTACATATGGTCTAAATTCGAGGAAATTTTCAATATGCTCAATTTAGGAATTCATAATGCAGCATTATGGATCGATAATATATTGGAAAATGCAATAATAAATTTGTAAATTCGCATTATGAATTCATTAAGATATTTCATAAGAATTACGAAATTCATAAGGCGTGATTATGGGTTCCAAATGCTACTTCTGAAATTCATAAGGTAGAGTTTATGGAATTATTCATGTCTAGCGTACAGCGTTCATAATGCATCATTGTGATTTCATAAATCAGACTTAAGAAGATGTTATGTTTTGTATTGACCATGAAAATTTACTTCATAATGAGTCCTTTTGAATTTTAAACCCAAAACTTGTACACTCAGGCAAATTGGCTTTCGAATATCATAATGCTGCCTTTTGGAAATTTGCTACAAGTTTTGGGGTTAAAATTCAAAAGGACTCGTGAAATTATGAACATCTGAAATTTCAAAAGGCAGCATTATGATATTCGAAAGCCAATTTGCCTGAGTGTAATGTTACGCCACCCGTGATTACATTTCGTGCGCAAAGTGCTCAACATAAACAAGTTTGCAACCTCTCTGCGCTTCACGCTTCTGTGCGCATCCGATAGCAGGGTATGAAGAGAAGCAGCAGCATTTTTGAAAATTTAATAAAATCGTGCGCCTCCATATTCCTGTAGAAAGTGGATAGAAACTTTAAGCTTTAGGTTTAAAGTTAGTAAAGTGACGAACCAAAGTTTCGCTAGTGATAACATCTTCTTCTTCTTCTATGGCTCTACATTCCAACTGGAACATGGCCTGCTTTTCAACTTAGTATTCTATTAGCATTTCCTCAGTTATTCATTGAAAGTTTTTCTATGCCCGCCATTGCATGAGTATGTATCTTGTGTGGCAAGTACAATGGATAAACCATGCCCAGGAAGTCGAGAATGTTTCCAACCCGAAAACATCCTAGACCGGCAGAAAGAATCGAACTCGCCATCTCCGGATTGGCAATCCCATGCCTTTGCTCGCACGGCTACTGGAGACCCCAGGGATAACATATAGAGAAGTAATTATCGACTTATAGTGAAACATGCCTTTTGCATGCTTCTACTTACGCACTTTGATCTCCGGCAAGATCGACAATGGAAGACTTCCCGAGCAAAGCTTGAGAGCAAATCGATAACTTGTTTTGATGTAGTGAAATCGCCGATTATGATTACTTAACTTGATATCTTTTTGGTCATTTTAACGGTTAAAATAACAAAACGTATAGCACAAAAATCTTACTGTGACATCGGAACCAATAGCAAAATTAGTTTTCGATTCGCTCTCATCGATAACAGGAAACGTTTTCAATTTGATGTCACAGTAAGATTTTTGTGCTATGTTTTTTGTTATTTTAACCGTTAAAACGACCAAAAAGATATCAATTTAAGCAATCATAATCGGCGATTTCACAGCATCAAAACAAGTTATGCGATTCGAACAACAAGGATTTCCTTTAAAACGTTAGGGATGAGCCGATGGACCTTCCATTATCTGTATTGTTCCACTCATGCTGCCACTTCACCATTGAGTCCAGTCTCACCGCCTCACTATGGGGAATCAGGTGGCCGAAAATAAAAAAAATCGACTTTCTCTGATTCGTAATTCAAGTTGACCTACTAAATGCTAATGCTTTGGAGCATTAAGCCCCAGTATATCAGCACTCTAAGCCATATGGTTATCAAGATATAGGCATTAGAGCCAGACACTTTTTAGTTCTTGAAAAATCAATGCATTATTCAACTGTCAATATCTTCGGCTACAGTAGCTCTTTTACAACTCTTTAAAAAGTTTCTGAAAGCTTGTTTCATGGACTTGCGAAGGGAAAATAGGTAGTGAAACATCCGAAAATGACACGAAGAAAAAAAAAATTTTTTCATACAAAAAGTTCCATACAAAAAAAGTTTCTCAAAGTTTCGCTTAGCGACTACCACTACGACTTTCTTTGGACCTCCCAGAAGGCATTAAAACAAATTCCTGCTGCTTATGGCTGCAAATCTGCGATTCCGATCACTTTTTCGAAAAAAAAAGTCATTAATTTTGAAAAATTAAATGTTATTATTCTCATAATACACGGCAGACTGTGATGGGCTGGATACAAATCCCATGCGTATGACAAAAGAGCATCAAGAACAGTTAAAATAGAGATAGTAGATAACACGAAAAGTGTCGTAGGCTTCGTGGTAGGCCGTGTACACGATAGCTTATGCAGCTATATGATACTCCATTTGGCGTAGGCTCACCAAGAGGAGGCAACTCATTATCTACACGCTTAAAGTCATTCACACAATTTTGTGTTTCGTTCACACAAAACGGGCCTAACCTGGAACAACACATATTATGAGTAACTGAAATGTTACTCATTTTAGTGTAATTGACGGTGAACGATTTCCGATGAGTTCATTTCACACAGTGAGAGAGCGGTCGGAAAACGGACCTAACCTAACCTTTAATCATGTAAATTGAAAATTATCGCAACATTTTTATACTATTTCAGAGGAGTCCCCATTTGTTTCGATATGACCAAACTAAAGTGCGATGTTTATAGTCACACATTTTAGTTGTATCGTATCGAAACATATCGAAAATCTACAGAAAAAGTCATTTTCCTTGCGATGCATGCCGGACGCAACCGCCATCATGGCGATCAAAATGGACTTGACAGTTCGAAGAAAAATTTCTTACACATATTAAAAGAATAAAAGACATTACACAGCGGCTGTGCATGTCTTACACATAATTTTCACACAGATTGCTATTCTCTCGTGTCATCGTCATCATGTGTGAAAATTATTCATGCGATGTGTAATTTACTTTAAGCGTGTATCAAGTATCAAGCAAATAAATATGAAAAAAAAACAATATACTCTTGAGGGTTACGAAAATACTCTAGGCTTCATTTGAAATTATTTCATAAAAAGTAAAATTTTGATATTAATTAAAATCCAATATGTGAATACAAGAAGCAAAAATGTCTGTACCTAAGGACATCTTTCGATAATTATTGGTATGTACCTAGGTGAAAGAAATAAACAGAACATTTATGAATGTCTATCTGAGTGCATAGTGAGCTGTGATTGCGAAGGTAAATCGTGTGAAGTGTTTGTACTTATTATTTGGTGAATCATGAATTATAGGCAACACATTGAAGTATTTAGAGCTCACGAGGGACGTCAGGTAGATCGCGTTGAAAAAGCTTTGGAATATATCTGCCAAAGCTTCGCTGTGGATAAACAAAAAAAGAGTCAACTTCATACAAAATTGAAAAATCTGCATCTGAAATTTGAAAAAAAATGGCAGGCCGCATCCCGGTCCAAAACTTACTTTGACTCATATAATGAGGAATGGCTTGACACAGAATTTGAATTAGAAGAATTTTATCATGCTGAGCCAGAACCAGTGGCTTCAACATCTCGTGGAAGGCCATCAACAAATTTTGAGGATTTAAGTGAGCGTACGAAGCGCAGAAGAATTAATGACGAGCTAATGGATCCAAGAGAGGATACCATAGAAAAAGCGCTACTGGGAGCAAGAAGAACTGCCTACAACAGAAGTGATACGAGTATGGTGAAAGTGATAGGCCATATTTTAAAAAACCGAGATCACGCTTCCAGAATGTACACTACTCTAAGTGATTCTCATGGAATGATGTCCGATGAAGAAACTTTTGAATATTTCCTCGATTGTGATATGCGTAAATATGTTTGGAAATAGAAGAATAATAATTGAAATATAATAATATCGTAGGATGTAGGAAATAGTAAAATTATGAATAAAATATAATTATATTGATTTATACGTTAATACAACATTGATTCAAATCATTATCATAAATCATGTTAAATTTGTCAGTCGTTTCATTGGAGTGTTGGCAACAGAGCAGCTTGCGACGTCCTGCGTGAGAGCGGTGAGATGTTACTGAGCGTAACACGGAGAGCGTCGTCCTTGCAAGACTTGTCAGGCGGGAAAGTTAGTTTTGTGACGATTGGTGTGAAGAACGGATGTGTGGAAGAAAAGATTGAATTTGAAAAAAAAGAGATGAATACAAAAATGTGGAAACTTAATTATTTATGTTTATTTTATTTAAAAAAAGAGAAGACCCGACAGTACAAACACATAAAAAAAATCCTGCAGGATTTCCTACTTACAAAGTGATACAAAAAATGAAAGCGATATGTTCTCCTCAGCTGGATTCCATCGAAAAAACGGCAACAAAAATACAAGTAATGAAAAATAGATCATCTCCCTTGAAATGGAATAATATATGTATTCATATTTTTCTTTTAGGTTAGAATACAATCGCTAATGCAACATACTGTAGAACGAATAGTGAAATCATTGAAACACGAAATCAATCAATATATGGATGAAAATAACCAGGACTTCGTCGAAATGGTCCTTTTAAGTAGTTGGGGTATGGACGGATCTACGGGATACTCGCAATACCATCAATCATTCCCAGGTACGAATCAACAAGATGATTCAGATGTATTTTCAGTGACAACGACTTCAATACATTTGTATTTACTAAGTAATCGTAAACATATTTTTTGGTACAACTTGACCCCACAAAGTATTCGTTATTGCAGACCAATTATGCTAGAGTTTGTGAAGGAATCGAAGCAAGCTGTGATCGATTGCAAAAACACCATAGAGAGAGAACTAAGTGAATTAGTTCCAGTTAAGATCGATTTGGAGCAGGAGAAATATGTTTTGGTTGACTTCGATTTTGTCATGAGCATGGTGGATGGTAAAGTTCTAAATTACATAACTGGTACGTCATCTATGCAAAATTGCCCAATTTGTAAAGCCACTCCAAATGTAATGACAAGCCTAGAGGTATTATTTTTTTAAAGAAATACTTGTACATTTTTAAAAACTGTTTTGTTTTTCAAATATTCTAGGAGTTTGAAAAAGGATATACACCAGAGATAGGGACACTTATTTATGGAATATCTCCATTACATGCATGGATGCGGTTTTTCGAGTGCCTTCTTCACATATCTTACCGAATGGATTTTAAAAAGTGGCAGGTATCAAAGATATTAAAGGAAGCGTACTTGAAGAGAAAACAACTTATACAGAAAAGGCTTTATGATAGCTTTGGTGTAAGAGTCGACCAGCCAACAAGGCAAGGTGGAGCAGGATCAAGTACAACTGGAAATATTTGTCGACGAGCGTTTTCGAATCCAAATCTGTTAAGTGAAGCATTAAATGTCAACGAAGAGCTAATTCACCGGTTCTGGAACATTCTGATCGCGATAAACTGCCAAGAGCCAATCAATCCTGAAAAGCTAGACAGTTATTGTAAAGCAACCTACCGGTTATATTTGCAGCTGTATGATTGGTATAAAATTCCTGCTACGGTGCATAAAGACCTTGCCCATGCTGGGGATATAATTATTCATTCACCAGCACCACTTGGAATGTTGGCTGAAGAAGCAGCTGAGTGACAACACAAGCACTTAAAAAAAGTCGGACTCATCATGCCAGGAAAGCCTCAAGAGAAGAAAATTTACATGACGTTTTCAGTCGTGCTATGAACTCGTCGGATCCTTTGATAAGCTCCCTCAACTTAGGTAAGCGACTTCAAAATAAATCTAATTTGGAATATCCATAAGATGTTCAAAGTTTTTTAGTGACTGAAACTTCTTGCAATACAACAGATTCGAGTACAGAAAAATATACCATAGCAGATATTTTAATCGATCTTGAAGAAATAAATGATGATTTTGTTGAGGATGTTCATGTACATAATGAATAAATAAATGTTGTTGCAGTATACTTATATATCTTGAAGCTTTTATTGCATGGAGTTCGTTTAGCTTTAATAGAGCTTTATATTGTATTCCCTTTACTTGTTTTACGGGTTAAGAGCCTGAACCAATCTGAAAAATCCTACAAAGACAACCTGTTACGTATGTAGATGCAATGGCCTGTATTTGACGGAGTCCTTGTGCAACTTAGAACATCTGTACAACTCAATTCACATAAAAACAGTATACAATTTTCTAGTTTGAACTCTACAGGTCTGCGCTGCAATAAAATACACATCTATAGACTGCTGTGTACATGAGACATTCGTAGATAAAAGGGATATATTCCATAGAGATCAAAGGTCTGTATTCTAGGGAGTTTGGAGACCTTAGAAGTAATAACGACCTGCAAAACAAGTATTTCACATCTTTTAGACAATAATCTACGATATAAGTGTGAAATATTGCAGAAATGAAATGAAAATATTTTCGGCCACCTACTTGTATGCAGCCGCCCCATAGTGCGCCTGCCTCACATTTCTGGTACCTCTCCGTTGGTAGCACTCGATATCATCGATAACGCAAACTTCCTCCGATGAAATGGTTCGGTACGCACTCGCGACTCGAATGGCCATTAGACCAAACACGCTATTCAGCTTTCTCCGGTTACGTTTCGTCTTGAGCGCGGCTCCCCAGGCTGAAACTCGAGGATGATACTGTCGCCAGAAGACGACTACTGCTGCCTTTCGGAGTGCCGACGTTCGGCATTATCCTTGCTAACGCACTGATCATTTTAATCGTCTTTCCACAGGAATAGTCCACGTGAGTGTTGAAGTTCAATCGGTCAATCAGTCGTCACACCTAAATGTCTCCCGTACCGTACCGACGGGATGTCGTGCCTTCCGATGGTTATCTGCATCCGCTGAATTACTTTGCAGTTGCTGACCGGCATCACTTCGGTTTTGTGGTGAGCCAGCTGCAGCTTGACTCCTTTTATCCAGTTTTCAATTGCGTCGGTCGTCTCCGGCAACAGCATTTCCACCACCTTTCCAGCGACTCACCGGTTAGGGTCTGTTCATCAATTACGTAACGCAAAAATCCAAGTTTTTGACCGCCACCCTCCCCCTCGTAACAAAAAGTCACAATTTTGGTACCCCTCCCTTCCTCATATAACGCATAACTGAGGAAATTTAAAAGCCATGTTTTTCCTCTGGCATGAAGCATGTGGGTTTTGGTATTTATTAAACACTGTTATAATAAAAACATTATGAAAACGAAGGATATCAAGAATGCAGCTAGTAAAAACGAAAATAGAATTTGCGACTATGCCCATTCAAATTTTAATTTAGCGGGACTGATCTGTCGAGAAATACAATATTCACTTGGTGTGCATGAAAACTTTCAGGGTTGCCTTTATTAACTTTGGCTTGGTTTGGAAGATCCAATCATGAAATACAATACCAATAATAGCGTCGCTCCCAAGGTCATTTCATAAAATAATATATTCTGTAGAAATCCTAAATACTCATCGTGAGACAAAAATGCCTCAAGATTTAGCAATAATTATTCGAACAAAACTCACTGTCTTTAATTCCCAAAAAAATACATCAAAATAGCCTGCTCTGAGATAAAAAGTAAAAAACTACAAAGGCTAGCATGGGACAATTATGGGTAGTATGGATCAAGTTTTGATCAAGACATACATACATACATACCTTTGAACGCGTTTTGACGTCAATCGTCACTACCACGCAGAACCGATTCTTGAAAGCCCTCTCTGCATCTTCACTGACTAACCTGATTGCATCCAGTCTATCTTCCTTTACGGAATCCGAACTGCTTTTCCGATAAGCCAGTCTCGCCCTCCATGAACTGTGTCAGCCTCTCAAGGATAACCCTTTTTAGAAGTTTCCAACAGACAGTGTATCCAACAGACATATGGGCCTATACGATGGTTGATTTCCCGGCGGTTTCCCTGGTTTCGGCAGCAAGACCAGTTTCTGCATCTTTCACGTATCCGGAAAGTTACCATCTACTAAACACTTCATATTCAACTTGTCCGGACATATTTTGGCTGGCATCGCTGGACCCCTGATCTTCTTTGTAACTACTCGATAAGCGTTGCCCCAAAAGGATCAGCGTCAGCTTCTCGGCACAACTCCTTGAAGCAGTTGGACTTGCTGATTTTGATCGCCGTTTGAAAGCCGCTTTAGCTTCACGGAAAACTATCTTTCCCTCCTCTCTGACCACTGCCCTCTGGAAATGTCTCCTAACACTGAAACAGGCACCGTGAAGGTTGGTAAGCCTCTTGATAGAAGGCTTTCCAGCCTCTTGAAAGGAGGCTTTCGAGCCTCTTGAAAGAAGGGTTCCGAGCCTCTCGGAAGGAGGCTTCCGAGCCTCTTGAAAGGAGGCTTCCGAGCCTCTTGAAAGGAGGCTTCCGAGCCTCTTGAAAGGAGGCTTCCAGGCCTCTTGAAAGGAGGCTTCCGAGCCTCTTGAAAGGAGGCTTCCGAGCCTCTTGAAAGGAGGCTTCCGAGCCTCTTGAAAGGAGGCTTCCGAGCCTCTTGAAAGGAGGCTTCCGAGCCTCTTGAAAGGAGGCTTCCAGGCCTCTTGAAAGGAGGCTTCCAGGCCTCTTGAAAGGAGGCTTCCAGGCCTCTTGAAAGGAGGCTTCCGAGCCTCTTGAAAGGAGGCTTCCGAGCCTCTTGAAGGAGGCTTCCGAGCCTCTTGAAGGAGGCTTCCGAGGCCTCTTGAAAGGAGGCTTGAGGCCTCTTGACAGGAGGCTCCCGAGCCTCTTGAAAGGCGGCTTCCGAGCCTCCTGAAAGGAGGCTCCCAGCCTCCTGAAAGGAGGCTTCCAGGCCTCTTGAAAGGAGGCTTCCAGGCCTCTTGAAAGGAGGCTTCCAGGCCTCTTGAAAGGAGGCTTCCAGGCCTCTTGAAATGAGGCTTCCAGGCCTCTTGAAAGGAGGCTTCCGAGCCTCTTGAAAGGAGGCTTCCGAGCCTCTTGAAAGGAGGCTTCCGAGCCTCTTGAAAGGAGGCTTCCGAGCCTCTTGAAAGGAGGCTTCCGAGCCTCTTGAAAAAAGGCTTCCGGGCCACTTGAAAGGAGGCTTCCGAGCCTCTTGAAAAAAGGCTTCCGGGCCACTTGAAAGAAGGCTTCCGAGCCTCTTGAAAGGAGCCTTCCGAGCCTCTTGAAAGAAGGCTTCCGAGCCTATTGAAAGGAGGCTTCCGAGTCTATTGAAAGGAGGCTTCCGAGCCTATTGAAAGGAGGCTTCCGAACCTCTTGAAAGGAGGCTTCCAGGCCTCTTTAAAGGAGGCTTCCGAGCCTCTTGAAAATAGGCTTCTGAGCCTCTTGAAAGGAGGCTTCCGAGCCTCTTGAAAGGAGGCTTCTGAGCCTCTTGAAAGGAGGCTTCTGAGCCTCTTGAAAGGAGGCTTCCAGGCCTCTTGAAAAGGAGGCTTCCAGCCTCTTGAAAGGAGGCTTCCGAGCCTCTTGAAAGGAGGCTTTCAGGCCTGAGCCTCTTGAAAGGAGGCTTCCGAGCCTCTTGAAAGGAGGCTTCCTGAGCCTCTTGAAAGGAGGCTTCTGAGCCTCTTGAAAGGAGGCTTCCGAGCCTCTTGAAAGGAGGCTTCTGAGCCTCTTGAAAGGAGGCTTCTGAGCCTCTTGAAAGGAGGCTTCCAGGCCTCTTGAAGGAGGCTTCCAGACCTCTTGAAGGAGGCTTCCAGGCCTCTTGAAAGGAGGCTTGAGGCCTCTTGAAGGAGGCTTCAGGCCTCTTGAAGGAGGCTTCCGGGCCTCTTGAAAGGAGGCTTCCAGGCCTCTTGAAAGGAGGCTTCCAGGCCTCTTGAAGGAGGCTTGAGCCTCTTGAAAGGAGGCTTCCAGGCCTCTTGAAGGAGGCTTCCGAGCCTCTTGAAGGAGGAGGCCTGGCCTCTTGAAAGGAGGCTTCGGGCCTCTTGAAAGGAGGCTTCTGAGCCTCTTGAAAGGAGGCTTGAGCCTCTTGAAGGAGGCTTCCAGGCCTCTTGAAGGAGGCTTCCGGGCCTCTTGAAAGGAGGCTTCCGGGCCTCTTGAAAGGAGGCTTCCTGAGTCTTGAAAGGAGGCTTCTGAGCCTCTTGAAGGAGGCTTCCAGGCCTCTTGAAAGGAGGCTTCTGAGCCTCTTGAAAGGAGGCTTCCGGGCCTCTTGAAAGGAGGCTCTGAGCCTCTTGAAGGAGGCTTCCGGGCCTTTTGAATGGAGGCTTCCGAGCCTCTTGAAAGGAGGCTTCCGAGCCTCTTGAAAGGAGGCTTCCGAGCCTCTTGAAAGGAGGCTTCCGAGCCCCTTGAAGGAGGCTTCCGAGCCTCTTGAAAGGAGGCTTCCGAGCCTCTTGAAAGGAGGCTTCCGAGCCTCTTGAAAGGAGGCTTCCGGGCCTCTTGAAAGGAGGCTTCCGAGCCTCTTGAAAGGAGGCTTCCGAGCCTCTTGATGGGAGGCTTCCGAGCCTCTTGATGGGAGGCTTCCGAGCCTCTTGAAAAGGCTTCCAGCCTCTTGAAAAGGCTTCCGAGCCTCTTGAAAAGGCTTCGAGCCTCTTGAAAGGAGGCTTCCATGCCTCTTGAGAGGAGGCTTCCGAACTTCTTGACAGGAGGCTTCCGAGCCTCTTGAAAGGAGGCTTCCGAGCCTCTTGAAAGGAGGCTTCCGAGCCTATTGAAAGGAGGCTTCCGAGCCTCTTGAAAGGAGGCTTCCGAGCCTCTTGAAAGGAGGCTTCCGAGCCTCTTGAAAGGAGGCTTCCGAGCCTCTTGAAAGGAGACTTCCAAGCGTCTTGAAAGTAAACTTCTTAGCCACTTGAGAGTCGCTTTGAAGAGAGCTTCCAAACCTATTGCACCGTAGCTACTCAGCTATTCGGAAAAAAAAAGTCCAAAGCTTCTTAAATAATCATAACACGAGTTAATATCTTCAATAATAATGATCATTTGAGGTTTAAAGGGGAAGTAATCAGGTAATCTAATTTTCTACTCTTTTATTATTATTCGATAATGAAAAAGAAGACCCAAATAATAATTTAAATAGGATGTAGTTTATCAAAAATGCTCTTTACATACGTTTAAACATTCCTGGTTTTCTAAAAGGTGATGAAAGTAATAATTATGCTTATAGTCTGTTCAGATTACGAAATTTATAACTTAATATAATGTTAAACGACAAATCCTTGTCATAGCTTTCTCCTAATATAGCTTGCACTCGGAATAGGCCCTCAAAATAGTGTTATCTACATTCTCAATATTTTTGAAGATACTGTGAATGTAACTTAGGAATAAATGTTATGTTTATTATTTTCGGTTTCTATTCTTTCACAAATGGACGCATTTATGCTTGTGATTATTTATTTGTTCACAATTTGGCTTCAAATAGGATTATTTTCAATGTTTTGCAATTAATTGCCATAGCATCATTTCGTAAATGAATATGTACAAGATACAGTAATGAGCCGATTTTTAACATGTTCAAATATTTGCCGAAAACCTCATTAATAAAGACAATAAAAAAAATGTTCAAATATTGTCTGCCTTACTTACTTAAAATTTGATGGGCTACAGCTCTTCGATGAATCTACGCCGAATGGGGTATCCTTCTCCACTGGACTCGATCCTGGGCCAATCGCTTCCAGTCGCCCTGAACATTGAGCGCCCTCAGGTACTCTTCAACTGCAAAAAGCCATCGTGTACGCGGCCTTCCACGAAGCCTGCGGCCTCTTCCGGGTTCTCTACTAAATATTATCTTCGCTTGACGTTACTCTGGCATACGAACAACGTATCCAGCCCACCGTAGTCTGCCGTGTTGTATAAGCTTAACAATATCCAGCACCTGGTACAACTCGTGATTCATGCGACGCCACCACATACCGTTCTCCTGTTCACCGCCGAGTATTGTCCGCAGCACTTTGCGCTCTAACACTCAGAAAGCTCTCCGATCAGCCTCCTTTAACGTCCATGTTTCATGGCCGTATATAGCCACCGGAAGAATCAGAGTAGTATACAGCGCGAGTTTTGTTCTCGTTTGCAGACTACGGGACTTAAGCTGGTTACGAAGACCGTAATAAGCCCTATTTGCAGCTGCAATACGCCTTTTCACCTCGCGGGTAACATCATTATCGCACGTCACTAATCCCTAGCAGCACAATTCACGTTGATTTGATTGAAATAACTCATATATGACTAAATTAAGTCGTATATGAGTATAATAGACTGATTTACAACATGTGTGTTGCTCGGGATGTTCCAAGATACACAAATTCTTTTCACCATCCAGCACAATTTCACTACCACCACTACTAATGAACCCTGGTTCCACTTCTTTGCACACCAGCTCTCCTAATCGCTCTCTCGAGCGCTATATTGAACAGTATAGATTCGAGAGTGCATCACCCAGCTTTAATCCATCTAAGGTAACAAATGACGTCGATATTTCATCCGCAACCCTTACACATGGTTTCGATCCGTCCAACGTTATACGAATCAGCCGTATCAGTTTCGCCGCAAAATCATGTTTCAGCATAATTGTAAACCCGCCATTTTGCAGCCCTTTCTGCCAACACCTGATTTTATGACAGTTTTGCTATGATTTCTTCTCTTCACCTTTAAGCTCTTCCACATTTTTTGTGCGGAATTTCATACTCAAAAATACTACTGAAAACATCTAATGCTTTTCAATGTTTGGTGCTAATTATGAACTATTCTAAGCATTTGGAAGTCCAAAGAAGAAAAAAAAAATCTTCCAAATATTTTGGATATCTATATCTGTATGGCAGTCAAAAACTTGCACCGTTACATTTTCCAGCGCGAAGCCATTAATTGCTTTATAAATGTTCTGTCCTCTTTAATGAACTTTTTTCGATACATTTTATAATGAGCGAGAAAGGCAACATCTGGTTTCTGGTTTCAATCTAGTTTTTTTTATGAAGTTATAGCAAAGTAATGCATAAACATATATAAAGTAATTCGCCGAATGTTTAACGACCAAAACCTATATCTATTTTAAACATTCCGTTGTATTCGTCATGTGGTGTTCAACAATAGGCGAGGATTTGAGCTGCCCAAAAAAATGCCTTCTCCCCTAGATATTTAATTCAACCTACATAAATTGAATGTAAGCGTTTGGCATCACGGCGGTTTTCCATTATTGTGGCACATTCTGCATTTCTTGTGATCTTCCAACACCCCTGTCAAATAATTTTGTCCACCCACTATAAATCCATGCCGAAGATGTCGACAAATGACACATTTCCTTGCAGGAATCAGCATCACCTTGCCCGTCGGAGTGGCCCTTCTCTGATGTGACCGACACGTAAGAGGATTATGGAATCGTCCTATTCTCGAACCGTACGATGTCGTGTGTGATTTGAACAAAATTCTTTTCCATCTGCTCCAACGCACCGGATCGACAACGGAATCAATTGTTGAAAAGTTAATACCCCTCCTGGACGACAACGACGACGACCAAACGAATAAAAACGTGCAAGGCAATTTCTCACCGCAGGATTCCTCCCTGGATGACTCTTGTGCGTGTTGCGCCATTGTTGGCCTAATTGAGATGTCACATTGATTGTGGACAAGAGTAATCAACTGTGACTTGCACACATACATCATCGTCGTTCTTGTAGTTTTCTTTGGAAACAGTTCGGCTGAGATCGATTGGTTGTAAATCACTGTTTTGATAATTTTGTATCGTGCTTGTTGAGGTACTGAATGTAGAAGATTTTATTCGTTTTTGTGACAATGCATCCCATCCTACTGGTGGTGCTGATGTTAATAATACTTCAGAATGGAATTTCGAACGAGCGCATCTTAAACTACTTGACCAACAGACAGCCAAAAAATTGCGTACAATTACCGACGCCGATACTGTCCAACATTCTCGGACCGGCGTTCAACTCGCGCTACATGAGCATTGACAAACCGCCCGTTATGGATGACGAATCGACCCATGGCGATAAGGACGGGAAACGGGGTGCAACCCATGGGCTTTACCCCTCGTTCTACGTTGACGGTGATTACGTGGAAGAACTAGGCAATAGCCCAGCCTGGGCCGTAGATCACGCCAAAGATACGGCCAATCGTGTTCTCAAGGCTCCTTTGAAAAAACGCGATGCCTTCGACCAATTGCTAAAAGAGCTGCGGTTGGAAAGCCGTGCCAGCAGAAGCACCCGCCGGGGACCCAATGGAGATGGTAGTTCTCGACCGTGGGAATGCGATGCCAGAATTCGCTGGATTGACCTCGGTGCCGAGTACTATCCGCGTTTTCTGCGAACCGTCGAATGCGCAAAGACTCGTTGCTGGTATGGTCATTACCAGTGTACGCCACGGTCCTTCACGGTCAAGTTGCTGCGAAAACGAACCGGACAATGCGTTCCAGTCGACCCGCTGCACAACATCGGAATCGAAGGACTCCCCGGAGAGCTGAGCGAGCTCTGGATTTGGGAAGAACGGGCCGTCAATTTTTGCTGCGATTGCTCTCCCCGGTACTACTGATTCGATGGCTTACCGTGCCCTGACGATGAAATAAACAATCCAATTTAGAGAATGTCGTTCCCCTTTACTTCTCGATCCGCGCTTTTTTATGTGGAAAATCAATCACAGTAGGCCCCTACTTCGACAGCAGAAAACACCTCCGTCGCATGCTTCGATTTGCATAAATATTGAAACAATTTTCTCTCAAGTGGGCTCGGGAGTAGGAGAAGCTGTTCCATATTCATGAGGCTAATCAGAACGTTTTTGGCTAGTGAAGTGGTGTTTAACTTTGTTGTCAACTGGTGGTGCGAGCAAATGTGACACATTACGGTAAATGTCGCGTAATGACTTAATCACAATAATCGACAGCAGCAGTCAACCGAAGTGATTAGCCGGAGGGTTTATTCTGTAGGGTGTGAAGTGGTTCTGCTTCGGGAAGGAATATGCATAGAAATTGGCTGTTTAAGGTTACCACTTTGGAATTTTTAACTCGTGTCCATGGCGATGGTTGGTACTTGTTTTTTCTTCATTTTACTATTTATTTTTCAAGTATCTCACAAATGTTAATGTATGTAGTGAGAAAACAAGACATTTTCTGTTTGCTACATCAAATTGCATCACGATTCGCAGAAATCGCTCTCAATAGATAACGAAAAACGATAAAAGAAAGGCAAAAACTGTTCCGAATCAAAACAAGCCATGATAAAAAATTCATCAAACTAGTATACGAGTCTGAAAAAACAGAATCAGATAGGAAGACCCACAGAGAAGTGATTATTCTCGTTTTGATCTCGCTCATTTTGTGTTGGGAATTTAGCAACTGTGAAGAACAACCTGTTTCCCGCGTTTGGAGCTTTTTAAAAGAAATTTATCATTTACAGTTCTATATTATAACAGCTTGCGAAAAAAGTCGGTCACGGTATGCTACATATCGTAATGTATACAGAAATGATAAGTGAGATACTTTTTCATTCTCTGTTGGAGTCAATCCCTGAACTGCAATTGAAATAACAACTTACTAACCTTTACAGCTGACGTTAGTACTTTTTAAGAATTATCTTCAAAACTTTTGTATTTAGAAGAATATGCAAACCTGTTTTATTTTTATTACAGACTTTTTGAAAGGTTATTACAGTCTGTCAAGAGTTTACAGAACTTATTGATACTAGTCCTGTCTTATGAGCAGTTTAAATTAGCTCGAAGTTATTCCCGCAATATGGGAGAAACTTCGAGTTACTTCAACCTGCTCATTAACTATAAGGAGTTATTGCAGCAATTTCATCTTTATCAAGATGTATCCATCTTTTTCCTTCGTGGTGTTACACTAGCAGCACAATTCACGTTGATTTGGTTGCAATAACTCATATATGATAAAATTTGGTCATATATGAATATCATAAACTGATTTACAACATGTGTGTTGCTCGGGTACTTTCTGTTGTATGATGGGTAGGAGAGAATCTGTAGGAACCAGGGAACAGGTTAAGCAGAGTAGCACAACGAATTAGCGTCGGAATCGAGAAGAAAATACGGAACAACTAGAAGTATAACTTGCACGTGTGTTTTATTAATAGCAAACTTTTGGAATGACATTTTACAGTTATATTTTTCTCTTCTACCCTTAAAGCTCAGGTTAGCACTAGTGCATCAGCGCCCGGTGACTGAAGACACCAACACTCCTCCTCGCTGATCACTTGCTGCCCGATGAGCACTTCGGACACAATCCTAGTTTCTCCGCGAACGACTGCATCTTAATAGCGCCCAGCGGCTTAGTGAACACATCGGCGTTCATCAGTAGGACAATACTCCAATTCAATGTGGTCTTGTGTTGGTTGAAATGTAAAGTAGTGCACCAACTAACTTATGATAGTGCGTATTGTCGGGAAGCTTTTCTCCTCCATCCAGGCGGAAATAACCAGGATCCACTGGATACTTTGACGGCTTTGCGTTCGTTAGTTAAAAACGATCGGCAACTTCTCGAATTAAACATTTTTGATTTAGCATGTACCAAGGAATGTAATTGTCGCTGAAGAATGCAAAAAACAAGCGACAAAAGAGAATAGCAATAACTCTTTGTCCTCATCTGAAGAGGATAAAGACATTGTTGCGTTCCATTTAATTTGCAACAAACATGGATAGGTAATTGTTGTGAACTTTTCAAACTGCGGTAACTTGTATAATTCAGAAGGGAAACATAAATGATGTCAACAGAAGGTTAAGTTTATGTCCCAACTATGATAACTATGAAGCACTCGGAGTATTCGAGAGACGAGTGCTTAGGACCATCTTTGGCGGTGTGCAAGAAGACGGTGTGTGGCGGCGAAGAATGAACCATGAGCTCGCCCAACTCTATGGCGAACCTAGTATCCAGAAGGTAGCTAAAGCCGGAAGGGTACGATGGGCAGGACATGTTGCAAGAATGCCGAACAGCAACCCTGCAAAGATGGTGTTCGCTTCCGATCCGGCAGGTACGAGACGGCGTGGAGCGCAGCGAGCGAGATGGGCAGACCAGGTGCAAAACGACTTGGCGAGCGTGGGGCGTATCCGAGGATGGAGGGATGCGGCCTCGAACCGTGGATTGTGGCGTCAAATTGTTGATTCAGTGTTATCTGTTTAGATGTTAACTAAATAAATGAATGAATGATAACTGATAGTTATTTAACCAAAAATATAATCGTAAACTGACCAGTGCTGTCATGGTGGTTACTCCAAGTTACTCACTGAGTAACCAGCTCTCGGGACCAAAAAAAAAAATTTTTTTTTCTTTTTTTTCACCGAAACGAAAAATAATTTTCTTCTGAAAAATTTTCCGCTCTCTAAGATCGCTTTTACTGCTCCTACCATTCTGAAATCGTTCCCCCTTATATTCTCCATGTATCCTATTCGGGATTCCAGCTCCCCTAGAACGTATTATTCGAACATTTTGCACCCCCGTAGATTTTGAAATATGTCCTCTGCAGGATCTCCGCCCTCCTATACGAATCCCTCTAACTGATTTGCGCCTCCTTAGATTAAAAAAAAAGTCCTCTACGGGATCTAGAACGTATTATTTGAACTTTTTTGCGCCCCCGTAGAATTTATTTATTTAAATATCTCCGCCCTCCTATACGTATTCCTCTAACTTTTTTTGCGCCCCCGTAGATTTCAAAATATGTCCTCTACGGGATTTCCGCTCCCCAAAAACGTATTACTCGAACTGTTAGCGCCCCTGTAGATTTAGAAATATGTCCTCGGCAGGATCTCCGCCCTCCCATACGTGATCCTCTAACTTTTTTGCGCCCCTGCAGATTTAAAAATATGTCCTCCACGGGATTTCCGCTCTCCTAGAACGTATTATTCGAACTTTTTTTCGCCCCCGTGGATTTAGAAATATGTCCTCTGTAGGATCTCCACCCCTATATGTATTCCTCTAACTTTTTTGCGCCCCCTTAGATTTCAAAATATGTCCTCTATGGGATTTCTGCTCCCTTAAACGTATTATTCGAACTGTTTGCGCCCCCGTAGATTTAGGAAAATTGCTGCTCTCTTAAAACGTATTTTTCGAACTGTTTGCGCCCCCGTAGATTTAGAAATATGTCCTCTGCAGAGTCTCCGCTCTCCTATATGTATTCCTCTAACTTTTTTGCGCCCCTGTAGATTTGAAAAAAATGTCCGCTTCGAGATTTCCGCCCTCCTAGAAACTTCAAACTTTTTTAGCGCCCCCGTATTCCTTTAACTGTTTTGAGCCTCCTTAAATTTAAAAAAAGTACTCTATGGGATTCCCGCCCCAAGAACGTATTATTTAAACTTTTTTGCGCCCCCGTAGAATTTATTTATTTATTTTATTTATTTATCTCCGCCCTACTATACGCCGTATTCCTTTAATTGTTTTGGGCACCCTTAGATTTCAAAATATGTCCCCTGTTGTATCTCCGCCCTCATATACTCATTCCTCTTGCGCCCTCTTAGATTTCAAAATATGTCCTCTACGGGATTTCCGCCCCCTAAAACGTATTACTCGAACTGTTTGCGCCCCTGTAGATTTAGGAATATGTCCTCTGCAGTATTTCTCTAATTGTTTTGCGCCCCCTTAGATTTCAAAGTATGTCCTCCACGGGATTTCTGCTCCCTTAAACGTATTATTCGAACTGTTTGCGCCCCCGTAGATTTAGAAAAATGGTCCGCTTCGAGATTTTTACCCCCTAGTACGTATTATTCGAACTTTTCTACGCCCCGTGCATTTAGAAATATGTACTCTGCAGGATCTCCGCCCTCCTATACGAATCATTCTATTTTGCGCACCCGTGGATTTAGAAATATGTACTCTGAAGGACCTCCGCCCTCCTATACGAATTTCTCTATTTTGTGCCCCTGTAGATTTTGAAATATGTCCTCTGTAGGATCTCCGCCCTCCTATACGTATTCCTCTAATTTATTTGCACCCCCTAAGATTTCAAAATATGTCCTCTACGGGATTTCCGCTCCCCTAGAACGTAATTTTCGAACTTTTCAAGCCCCCATAGAATTAGAAATATGTCCTCCGTACTCCTATACGTATTCCTCTAACTTTTTTTTGCGCAACTGTTGATTTAAACAAAAAAAATCCGCTTCCGATTTCCGTATTGTTCGAACTTTTTTGCGCCCCCGAGGATTTAGAAATGTATCCTCTGCAGAATCTCCGCCATCCTATACGTATTCCTCTAACTTTTTTGCGCCCCCTAAGATTTCAAAATATGTCCTCCACGGGATTTCCGCTCCCCAAAAAACGTATTATTCGAACTATTTGCGCCCCCATAGATTTAGAAATATGTCCTCTGCAGGATCTCCACCCTCCTATAAGTGTTCCTCTAACTTTTTTTGAGCCTCAGTAGAAATAAAAAAAAATGTCCACTTCGGGATTTCCGCCCCCGAGAACGTATTATTCGAACTTTTTTGCGCCCCCGTAGATTTCAAAATATGTCCTCTACATGATCTCTGCCCTCCTATATGTATTCCTATATTACTTTTTTGCGCCCTGTAGATTTTAAAAAAATTGTCAGCTTCCCCTAGAACGTATTATTCGAACTTTTTTGCGCCCCCATAGATTTCAAAATATGTCCTCTACGGGATTTCCGCTCCCCTAAAACGTATTATTCGAACTGTTTGCGCCCCCGTAGATTTAGAAATATGTCCTCTGAAAGATCTCCGCCCTCCTATACGTGTTCCTTTAACTTTTTTTGCGCCCCTGTAGATTTAAAAAAAATGTCCGCTTCGGAATTTCCGCTCCATAAAATATATTATTCGAACATTATTGCGCCCTCATTAATTTAGAAATATGCCCTCTGCTGGATCTCCGCCCTCCTATATGTATTCCTTTTACTTTTCTGCGCCCTGTAGATTTTAAGAAATTTTTCCGCTTCGGGATTTCCGCCCCCTAGAACGAATTATTCGAACTTTTTTGCGCCCCCGTGGATATGAAAATATGTCTCCTCCTATACGAATTTCTTCAACTCTTTTGCGCCCCCGTAGATTTCAAAATATGTCCTCTGCGGGATTTCCGCTACCCTAGAACGTATTATTCAAACTTTTTTGCGCCCCCGTGGATTTAGAAATATGTCCTCTGTATGATTTCCGCCCTCCTATATGTATGCATCTATTTTTTTTGCGCCCTGAAGATTTAAAAAAAAAATGTCCTCTGCGGGATTTCCGCTCCCCTTAAACGTATTATCCAAACTTTTTTGCGCCCCCGTGGATTTAGAAATATGTCCTCTGCAGGATCTCCGCCGTCCTATACGTATTCCTCTAATTTATTTGCGCCCCCCTAAGATTTCAAAATATGTCCTCCACGGGATTTCCGCTCCCCTAAAACGTATTATTCGAACTGTTTGCGCCCCCGTAGATTTAGAAATATGTCCTCTGCAGGATCTCCACCCTCCTATAGGTGTTCCTCTAACTTTTTTTTGTGCCCTGGTAGAATTAAAAAAAAATGTCCGCTTCGGGATTTCCGCCCCCGGAACGTATTATTCTAACTTTTTTGCGCTCCCGTAGAATTAGAAATATGTCCTCTGCATGATCTCTGCCCGCCTATATGTATTCTTCTTACTTTTTTGCGCCCCGGAGATTTTAAAAAAATTGTCAGCTTCGGGATATCCGCACCCTAGAACGTATTATTCGAACTTTTTTGCGCCCCCGTGAATTTAGAAATATGTCCTCTGTAGGATCTCCGCCCTCCTATACGTATTCCTCTAATTTATTTGCGCCCCCCTAAGATTTCTAAACATGTCCTCTACGGGATTTCCGCTCCCCTAAAACGTATTATTCGAACTGTTTGCGCCCCCGTAGATTTAGAAATATGTTCTCTGAAGGATCTCCGCCCTCCTATACGTGTTCCTTTAACTTTTTTTTGCACCCCTGTAGATTAAAAAAAATTGTCCGCTTCGGGATTTCCGCCCCATGAAATGTATTATTCGAACAGTATTGCGCCCTCATTAATTTAGAAATATGCCCTCTGCTGGATCTCCGCCCTCCTATATGTATTCCTCTTACTTTTTTGCGCCCTGTAGATTTTAAGAAAATTTTCCGCTTCGGGATTTCCGCCCCTAGAACGTATTATTCGAACTTTTGCGCCCCGTGTATATGAAAATATGTCCTCTGCAGGAACTCCGGCCTCCTATACGAATTTCCTCAACTTTTTTGCGCCCCCGTAGATTTCAAAATATGTCCTCTACGGGATTTCCGCTCCCCTAGAACGTATAATTAAAAAAAACTGCGCCCCCATGGATTTAGAAATATGTCCTCTGTAGGATCTCCGCCCTCCTATATGAATTCCTCTAACTTTTTTGCGCCCCTGTAGATTAAAAAAAATGGTTCTCTGGAGGATTTCCGCTCCCCTAAAACATATTATTCTCCTCCTATATGTATTCCTCTTACTTTTTTGCGCCCCGTAGATTTTAAAAAAATTGTCAGCTTCGGGATATCCCGTAGATTTCAAAACATGTCCTCTACGGGATTTCCGCTCCCCTAAAACGTATTATTTGAACTGTTTGCGCCCCCGTGGATTTAGAAATATGTCCTTTGGAGGATCTCCGCCCTCCTATACGTGTTCCTTCAACTTTTTTTGCGCCCTGTAGATTAAAAAAAATTGTCGCTTCGGGATTTCCGCCCCATAAAATGTATTATTCGAACATTATTGCGCCCTCATTAATTTAGAAATATGCCCTCTGCTGGATCTCCGCCCTCCTATATGTATTCCTCTTACTTTTTTGCGCCCTGTAGATTTTAAGAAAATTTTCCGCTTCGGGATTTCCGCCCCCTAGAACGTATTATTCGAACTTTTTTGCGCCCCCGTGGATATGAAAATATGTCCTCTGCAGGAACTCCGCCCTCCTATACGAATTTCTTCAACTTTTTTGCGCCCCGTAGATTTCAAAATATGTCCTCTACGGGATTTCCACTCCCCTAGAACGTATTATTCAAACTTTTTTGCGCCCCCTTGGATTTAGAAATATATCCTCTGTAAGATCTCCGCCCTCCTATACGAATTCCTCTATTTTGCGCCCCCATAGATTTTGAAAAATGTCCTCTGCAGGATCCCCGCCTTCCTATACGTTAGATCTGTTTACCATTTTCAAAAGCATTTTAGATTCAAAGTGCCACCGCTATATTTCAATGAATATCTTAAATGGAGTCTCCTGACCAATTTTCAGCCAAATCCATGGACATTTAGAGATGCAACAAACGAGATTTGTGATTTTTCAGACTTTTTCGTAAAAATATAATCTGAACGCATCAATTTAACTCCGAGTTCAACTCCACCTAATAAAAGGATTAGTCGTTGATAGCTTCTTTAGACTATTATCTACCACTTCCACTTCCACTTCCACTACCACTCCCCTAGAACGTATTATTCAAACTTTTTTGCGCCCTCGTTGATTTAGAAATATGAAATAGAAATATGTATTCCTCTAACTAACTTGCGCCTCATGAGATTTAAAAATATGTCCTCTATGGGATTCCCACCCCCCTAGAACGTATTAAGGTTCCCCCAAACACACGCGACGCGATTCTATCGCTTGGCGACTGCGATTCTGTCGTCGTTGGTATGGAAGGATAAATGGAACATTGCCTGCAGCGACCCAACGATAGAATCGCGGCGACTAGTTGTCGCCGTCGCGGCGACTAGTTGTCGCCGTCGCGGCGATGAAATCGCTTAGGTCTGGGGGAGCCTTTATTCTAACTTTTTGCGCCCAATTAGATTTTGGAATGGGAAAATGTACTTTTACTGCCCTCCTATATGAATTCCTCTAACTTTTGCTGCGCCCCAGTATAGATTTAAAAAAATGTCCGCTACAGGATTACCCTTTGCAGGATCTCCTATACGTATGTTCTGGGCTACGAGAATCAGCGAAAAATGCATCCGGAAGATTTTGTTTACAAATTACGGAAGAAACATCCGGAAAGCAGCGGGAATGCTTCCGGACGCGTCCGTTCCATAACCGTATGCTTCGAATCAATAACGCCCATCATTCAGAGGCTGTTCCAATGCGGGAACCATGCGATCTATATATTAAGGGCTGCGAGAATCAGCGAAAAATGCATCCGGAAGATTTTGTTTACAAATCACAGGGGGAAACATCCGGAAAGCAGCGGGAATGCTTCCAGACGCGTTCGTTTCATGATGGTACGCTTCGAATCAACAATCTTCAGCATTCAGAGGCCATTCCAATGCGGGAACCATGCGATCTGTATGTTCCGGGCTGCGAGAATCAGCGAAAAATGCATCCGGAAGATTTTGTTTACAAATTACGGGGGAAACATCCGGAAAGCAGCGGGAATGCTTCCAGACGCGTTCGTTTCATAATGGTACGCTTCGAATCAATAATCCCCATCATTCAGAGGCTGTTCCAATGCGGGAACCATGCGATCTGTATGTTCCGGGCTGCGAGAATCAGCGAAAAATGCATCCGGAAGATTTTGTTTACAAATAACGGAGGAAACATCCGGAAATCAGTGGGAATGCTCCCCGGACGCGTTCGTTTCATAATGGTACGCTTCGAATCAATAATCCCCATCATTCAGAGGCTATTCCAATGCGGCGACCATGCGATCTGTATGGTCTGAGCTGCGAGATTCAGCGAAAAATTTATACGGAAGATTTTGTTTACAAATTACGGGGGAAACATCCGGAAAGCAGCGGGAATGCTTCCGGACGCGTTCGTTTCATGATGGTACGCTTCGAATCAACAATCTTCAGCATTCAGAGGCCATTCCAATGCGGGAACCATGCGATCTGTATGTTCCGGGCTGCGAGAATCAGCGAAAAATGCATCCGGAAGATTTTGTTTACAAATTACGGGGGAAACATCCGGAAAGCAGCGGGAATGCTTCCAGACGCGTTCGTTTCATAATGGTACGCTTCGAATCAATAATTCCCATCATTCAGAGGCTGTTCCAATGTGGGAACCATGCGATCTGTATGTTCCGGGCTGCGAGAATCAGCGAAAAATGCATCCGGAAGATTTTGTTTACAAATTACGGGGGAAACATCCGGAAAGCAGCGGGAATGCTCCCGGACGCGTTCGTTTCATAATGGTACGCTTCGAATCAATAATCCCCATCATTCAGAGGCTGTTCCAATGCGGGAACCATGCGATCTGTATGTTCCGGGCTGCGAGAATCAGCGAAAAATGCATCCGGAAGATTTTGTTTACAAATTACGGGGGAAGCATCCGGAAAGCAGCGGGAATGCTTCCGGACGCGTTCATTTCATGATGGTATGCTTCGAATCAACAATCCCCAGCATTCAGAGGCCATTCCAATGCGGGAACCATGCGATCTGTATGTTCCGGACTGCGAAATTCAGCGAAAAATGTATCCGGAAGATTTTGTTTACAAATTACGGGGGAAACATCCGGAAAGCAGCGGGAATGCTCCCGGACGCGTTCGTTTTATAATGGTACGCTTCGAATCAACAATCCCCAGCATTCAGAGGCCATTCCAATGGGGGAACCATGCGATCTGTATGTTCCGGGCTGCGAGATTCAGCGAAAAATGCATCCGGAAGATTTTGTTTACAAATTACGGGGGAAGCATCCGGAAAGCAGCGGGAATGCTTCCGGACGCGTTCGTTTCATGATGGTACGCTTCGAATCAACAATCTTCAGCATTCAGAGGCTGTTCCAATGCGGGAACCATGCGATCTGTATGTTCCGGGCTGCGAGAATCAGCGAAAAATGCATCCGGAAGATTTTGTTTACAAATTACGGAAGAAACATCCGGAAAGCAGCGGGAATGCTCCCGGACGCGTTCGTTTCATAATGGTACGCTTCGAATCAATAATCCCCATCATTCAGAGGCTGTTCCAATGCGGGAACCATGCGATCTGTATGTTCCGGGCTGCGAGAATCAGCGAAAAATGCATCCGGAAGATTTTGTTTACAAATCACAGGGGGAAACATCCGGAAAGCAGCGGGAATGCTTCCGGACGCGTTCATTTCATGATGGTATGCTTCGAATCAACAATCCCCAGCATTCAGAGGCCATTCCAATGCGGGAACCATGCGATCTGTATGTTCCGGGCTGCGAGATTCAGCGACAAATGTATCCGGAAGATTTTGTTTACAAATTACGGGGGAAACATCCGGAAAGCAGCGGGAATGCTCCCGGACGCGTTCGTTTTATAATGGTACGCTTCGAATCAACAACCCCCAGCATTCAGAGGCCATTCCAATGGGGGAACCATGCGATCTGTATGTTCCGGGCTGCGAGATTCAGCGAAAATGCATCCGGAAGATTTTGTTTACAAATTACGGGGAAGCATCCGGAAAGCAGCGGGAATGCTTCCGGACGCGTTCGTTTCATGATGGTACGCTTCGAATCAACAATCTTCAGCATTCAGAGGCTGTTCCAATGCGGGAACCATGCGATCTGTATGTTCCGGGCTGCGAGAATCAGCGAAAAATGCATCCGGAAGATTTTGTTTACAAATTACGGGGGAAACATCCGGAAAGCAGCGGGAATGCTCCCGGACGCGTTCGTTTCATAATGGTACGCTTCGAATCAATAATCCCCATCATTCAGAGGCTGTTCCAATGCGGGAACCATGCGATCTGTATGTTCCGGGCTGCGAGAATCAGCGAAAAATGCATCCGGAAGATTTTGTTTACAAATCACAGGGGGAAACATCCGGAAAGCAGCGGGAATGCTTCCGGACGCGTTCATTTCATGATGGTATGCTTCGAATCAACAATCCCCAGCATTCAGAGGCCATTCCAATGCGGGAACCATGCGATCTGTATGTTCTGGGCTGCGAGATTCAGCGAAAAATGTATCCGGAAGATTTTGTTTACAAATTACGGGGGAAACATCCGGAAAGCAGCGGGAATGCTCCCGGACGCGTTCGTTTCATAATGGTACGCTTCGAATCAACAATCCCCAGCATTCAGAGGCCATTCCAATGGGGGAACCATGCGATCTGTATGTTCCGGGCTGCGAGATTCAGCGAAAAATGCATCCGGAAGATTTTGTTTACAAATTACGGGGGAAGCATCCGGAAAGCAGCGGGAATGCTTCCGGACGCGTTCGTTTTATGATGGTACGCTTCGAATCAACAATCTTCAGCATTCAGAGGCCATTCCAATGCGGGAACCATGCGATCTGTATGTTCCGGGCTGCGAGAATCAGCGAAAATGCATCCGGAAGATTTTGTTTACAAATTACGGGGGAAACATCCGGAAAGCAGCGGGAATGTTTCCGGACGCGTTCATTTCATAATGGTACGCTTCGAATCAACAATCCCCAGCATTCAGAGGCCATTCCAATGCAGGAACCATGCGATCTGTATGTTCCGGGCTGCGAGAATCAGCGAAAAATGCATCCGGAAGATTTTGTTTACAAATTACGGGGGAAACATCCGGAAATCAGCGGGAATGCTCCCGGACGCGTTCGTTTCATAATGGTACGCTTCGAATCAACAATCCCCAGCATTCAGAGGCCATTCCAATGCGGGAACCATGCGATCTGTGTGTTCCGGGCTGCGAGATTCAGCGAAAAATGTATCCGGAAGATTTTGTTTACAAATTACGGGGGAAACATCCGGAAAGCAGCGGGAATGCTTCCGGACGCGTTCGTTTCATAATGGTACGCTTCGAATCAACAATCCCCAGCATTCAGAGGCCATTCCAATGCGGGAACCATGCGATCTGTGTGTTCCGGGCTGCGAGATTCAGCGAAAAATGTATCCGGAAGATTTTGTTTACAAATTACGGGGGAAACATCCGGAAAGCAGCGGGAATGCTCCCGGACGCGTTCGTTTCATAATGGTACGCTTCGAATCAACAATCCCCAGCATTCAGAGGCCATTCCAATGCGGGAACCATGCGATCTGTATGTTCCGGGCTGCGAGATTCAGCGAAAAATGCATCCGGAAGATTTTGTTTACAAATTACGGGGGAAACATCCGGAAAACAGCAGGAATGCTTCCGGACGCGTTCGTTTCATGATGGTACGCTTCGAATCAACAATCCCCAGCATTCAGAGGCCATTCCAATGCGGGAACCATGCGATCTGTATGTTCCGGGCTGCGAGATTCAGCGAAAAATGTATCCGGAAGATTTTGTTTACAAATTACGGGGGAAACATCCAGAAAGCAGCGGGAATGCTTCCGGACGCATTCGTTTAATTATTTTTGGATTGAGCGCTCGTCGGATTCCATCGGTCGGTCGCAGTATCATTTTGAGTTCAATTCGGTTGCTTCAACGCGATAGTAGAATGAGCGCTCGTCTGAGGACGGGCGCAGTGTCGATATAAGTTCAATATGGTTGAACTCAAGTGATGATAGTGAATTGAGCGCTCGTCTGAGTCCATGAGGGTGGGCGCAGTAGCATTCTGAATTCAATTAGGTTTCTCTAATGAGGTTATAGAATGAGCGCTTGTTTAAATCCTTGGGGGCGGTCACAGTGTCGATATGAATTCAATTTGGTTGCACTTATGTGATGATAGTGAATTGAGCGCTCGTCTGAGTCAATGAGGGTGGGCGCAGTATCGATATGAGTTCAATTTGGTTGCACTTATATGTTGATAGTGGATTGAGCGCTCGTCTGTGTCCATGAGGGTGAGCGCAGTGTCGAAATGACTTCAATTTGGTTGCACTTATGTGATGATGGATTGAGCGCTCGTCTGAGTCAATGAGGGCGGGCGCAGTATCGATATGAGTTCAATTTGGTTGCACTTATGTGATGATAGTGGATTGAGCGCTCGTCTGAGTCAATGAGGGCGGGCGCAGTGTCGATATGAGTTCAATTTGGTTGCACTTATGTGATGATAGTGGATTGAGCGCTCGTCTGAGTCCATGAGGGTGGGCGCAGTGTCGATATGAGTTCAATTTGGTTGCACTTATGTGATGATAGCGGATTGAGCGCTTGTCTGAGTCAATGAGGGCGGGCGCAGTATCGATATGACTTCAATTTGGTTGCACTTATGTAATGATAGTGGATTGAGCGCTCGTCTGAGTCAATGAGGGCGGGCGCAGTGTCGAAATGACTTCAATTTGGTTGCACTTATGTGATGATAGTGGATTAAGCGCTCGTCTGAGTCCATGAGGGCGGGCGCAGTGTCGATATGAGTTCAATTTGGTTGCACTTATGTGATGATAGTGAATTGAGCGCTCGTCTGAGTCAATGAGGGTGGGCGCAGTATCGATATGAGTTCAATTTGGTTGCACTTATGTAATGATAGTGGATTGAGCGCTCGTCTGAGTCAATGAGGGTGGGCGCAGTATCGATATGAGTTCAATTTGGTTGCACTTATATGGTGATAGTGGATTGAGCGCTCGTCTGAGTCCATGAGGGTGAGCGCTGTGTCATTATGACTTCAATTTGGTTGCACTTATGTGATGATAGTGGATTGAGCGCTCGTCTGAGTCTATGAGGGCGGGCGCAGTGTCGAAATGACTTCAATTTGGTTGCACTTATGTGATGATAGTGGATTGAGCGCTCGTCTGAGTCAATGAGGGCGGGCGCAGCATCGATATGAGTTCAATTTGGTTGCACTTATGTGATGATAGTGGATTGAGCGCTCGTCTGAGTCAATGAGGGCGGGCGCAGTAGCATTTTGAGTTAATTTAGGTTTCTCTAAAGAGATAGTAGAATGAGCGCTCGTTTGAATCCTTTGGGCGGTCGAAGTGTCAATATGAGACCAATTTGGGTGTACTTATGTGATGATAGTAGATTGAGCGTACGTCTAAGTCCATGAGGGCGGGCACAGTAGCATTTTGAGTTCAATTCGGTTTCTCTAAGAAGATAGTAGAATGAGCGCTCGTTTGAATCCTTTGGGGCGGTCGCAGTGTCAATATGAGATCAATTTGGTTGCTCTTATGTGATGATAGTGGATTGAGCGCTCGTCTGAGTCCATAAAGGCGGGCACAGTAGTATTTTGAGTTCAATTTAGTTTCTCTAAGGAGATAGCAGATTGAGCACTCGTTTGAATCCTTGGGGCGGTCGCAGTGTCGATATGAGATCAATTTCGTTGTACTGCTCGTCTGAGTCCATGAGGGCGGGCACAGTAGCATTTTGAGTTCAATTTGGTTTCTCTAAGAAGATAGTAGAATGAGCGCTCGTTTGAATCCTTGGGGGCGGTCGCAGTGTCGATATGTGTTCAATTTGTTTACACTTATGTGATAATAGTGGATTGAGCGCTCATCTGAGTCAATGAGGGCGGGCGCAGTGTCGATATGAGTTCAATTTGGTTGCACTCATGTGATGATAGTGGATTGAGCGCTCGTCTGAGTCCATGAGGGCGGGCACAGTAGCATTTTGAGTTCAATTTGGTTTCTCTAAGGAGATAGTAGAATGAGCGCTCGTTTGAATCCTTTGGGGCGGTCGCAGTGTCGATATGAGTTCAATTTGGTTGCTCTTATGTGATGATAGTGGATTGAGCGCTCGTCTGAGTCCATAAAGGCGGGCACAGTAGTATTTTGAGTTCAATTTAGTTTCTCTAAGGAGATAGCAGATTGAGCACTCGTTTGAATCCTTGGGGCGGTCGCAGTGTCGATATGAGATCAATTTGGTTGTACTGCTCGTCTGAGTCCATGAGGGCGGGCACAGTAGCATTTTGAGTTCAATTTGGTTTCTCTAAGGAGATAGTAGAATGAGCGCTCGTTTGAATCCTTTGGGGCGGTCGCAGTGTCAATATGAGATCAATTTGGTTGTACCTATGTGATGATAGTAGATTGAGCGTACGTCTAAGTCCATGAGGGCGGGCACAGTAGCATTTTGAGTTCAATTTGGTTTCTCTAAGAAGATAGTAGAATGAGCGCTCGTTTGAATCCTTGGGGGCGGTCGCAGTGTCGATATGTGTTCAATTTGTTTACACTTATGTGATAATAGTGGATTGAGCGCTCATTTGAGTCAATGAGGGCGGGCGCAGTGTCGATATGAGTTCAATTTGGTTGCACTCATGTGATGATGGTCGATTGAGCGCTCGTCTGAGTCCATGAGGGCGGGCACAGTAGCATATTGAGTTCAATTTGGTTTCTCTAAGAAGATAGTAGAATGAGCGCTCGTTTGAATGCTTGGGGCGGTCACAGTGTCGATATGAGATCAATTTGGTTGCACTCATGTGATGATAGTCGATTGAGCGCTCGTCTGAGTCCATGAGGGCGGGCACAGTAGCATTTTGAGTTCAATTTGGTTTCTCTAAGAAGATAGTAGAATGAGCGCTCGTTTGAATGCTTGGGGGCGGTCACAGTGTCGATATGAGATCAATTTGGTTGCACTCATGTGATGATGGTCGATTGAGCGCTCGTCTGAGTCCATGAGGGCGGGCACAGTAGCATTTTGAGTTCAATTAGGTCTCTCTAAGGCGATAGTAGAATGAGCGTTCGTTTGAATCCTTGGGGGTGGTCGTAGTGGGATCAATTCAATTATTTTAATAAACCTAAAATTTATTTCTTATTTCAGCAATCGTACACTACTTTTTAATTACATTTACTAACCGTCTCATAGTTTCAATCCACAATAAATAGAAGTAGATTGTTAGGATTGTACCCCGTTTGGCATAAAGTCATTTGGCATAATGCCGTTTGGCATAATGTCGTTTGGCATAATGTCGTTTGGCATAATGGCCGTTTGGCATAACGGCCGTTTGGCATAATGGTCGTTTGGCATAAGGTCATTTGGCATAATTGTTATTTGAGCTGTGTAATGGATAAGTAAGATTTGTTGAGCCATTCAGTTACGTGGTTTCCTTCATATGGGCATTACAAGATAATTGGGAACGGAATTGTACGGCGTGACAAATTAGGAATAAATATGCTTCCTGTCAAAACGGGACCATTTGAAATGTTGACGCACCTACCAGCAAGATAGATCAGCATTAAATTAAATTGACATTGGATTATTTTCATGTAAGGGCAAGCAAGAAAACTTGACCATTTCTCCCTTTTATGAGCAAACGGTTTCTAAGGAAGGATCATATCTCCCCTTGCGTTGAACCGAACGAACCAAATGCTTGAATTGAAAGAAGAAATCATATCCTCTCTGGCTTCTCCTGGACAAATGCATCTTTAAAAGAATGGATCATTATTTCCTTTTCCTTAAGCCGAGCAAATACCTGAATTGAAGGAAGAAATCATATAATCTCTTGCCGTCTGCCGGGAAAATGCAACTTCGTGTGACTTCGTGACTTCGTGTCTTAAACCAAGCAAATTCTTGAATTGAAATAAGGAACCATTTCGATTCTATGACACTACCAATATATCCATTACCCATTAATGCCATTACCCCAAAGGCCACTACCACGAACGCCATTACCCCGAATGAGTGCCTACCCCGAATGCCATCACTCCGAGTGGGACACTACCCCGAATGAGCAAGTATCCCCAGTAGTCCTGATTTCAAGTTTACAGTTTATCTCAGTGAAAAAATTTTAAACAATAGAAATTTATTTATAACTCATGTGAATGATTATTACTTGTTGTATGACTAATTCAATAGCAGGACGACTCCAAAAACTCCCATTACATATCATGTGCTACCTTTGAAGACTGTTAAAGTTGAGGTGAGAATTTCGAAGCACGTTCCCATCCTCAATGCAGGGAGCTAGAGGAAATTTCAGCCCACGTCGACTGGGCTTGAGACGGCTCGCGAACATGTATTTAAACAGAATATAGGGGTAGAAAAAGTTGCTTCTGAAATTTGCTGGCGATTAACCTTACTGTGACAAGAAAGGCATGACGACAAGACCCTAGAATGAGAAAATCTCTTCTGTTTGTCGAATATGCTTGTTCCTCCCATGGCAAGGAACAGGCATAGTTTCGTTATACTTACCTTGGAAACGCGATCATTTAAAGGAGGTGCTATCTCTTCTATTCGTCTCATACCGAGCAAACGCGTTTTATAATAGCAAGCATTTTCAACTCTGTTCGCTTTAAACAGAGCAAATGCGTTCATTAAAAGAAGGCATCATCTCTTGTGTTTGCCTTAAATCGAGCAAATGCGTTCATTAAAAGAAGGCATTAACAACTATGTTCGCATCATATCGGGCAAATGCATTCATCTTAACAAGTCATTATTATCTCTGTTCGCATTAATCTGACAAAGCGTTTATTTAAAGAAGGCATTACCAACTCTGTTCGCCTTATATCCGGCAAATGTGTTCATCTAAAGAAGGCATTATCAACTCTGTTTGCCTTAAACCGGGCCAACGCATTCATTTAAAGAAGGTGTTATCGCTTATGTTCGCTCTATACCGGGCAAATGCGCCATTTTACGATTCATCGGTATCTGTGGGTGTTAAAAATAGTAATAGTAGAAAACTACAGATTCGAAATGTATTCGGGCTAATGGACTTTCGGGGTAACGGATCTCGGGAGTCGGAGTAGTGTCCCATTCGGGGTAGTGGCCTTCGGGTAATGGCATCCGGGGTACAGGGGTGGAGCCACCATTTCCTCTCTTGACTTCTGCCGGACGAATGCATTTTCTGAATCAAGGGATCATATATTCCTTTGCCTTAAACCGAGCAAACGCCTGAATTGAATAAAGGAACTATGTCGTCTTTTACCTTTTGCCGAGCAAATGCATCCTCTGAATAAAAGAATCTCATCTTCCCTTGCCTCTAACCGAGTAAATGCTTATATTAAAATAAGGAACCATATCATCTTTTGCCTTCTACTGGACCTTCTGCCATCCTCTGAAAGAAGGGATCATATCTTCCCTCGCATTAAACCGAGCCTGATTTGGAAGAGGAAGCATATCGTATTTTGCCATCTGCCGGGCAAATGTATCCTTTGAAAAAATGGAACCATATCTTCTCTGATGTAACTGTCGGGAAGATGCATCCTTTGAAAGTAGGGATCATATCCTTCTTTGCCGTAAACCGAGCAAATGCCTTAATTAAACAAATGAATAAAACCTTCCCTTGCCTTCACCAAGAAAATGTATCCTTTGGAAGAAGGCACTATATCTTCCCTTTCTTAGAACTGAATATTGCATACATTGTGAATAGGAACCATACATATTCTCTCTTGTGTTATGCCTGGCAAATGCATTATTTGAAAAAAGAAGAATATACTTTTTAGACTTATGAACGACAAAGAATGCTTTTAATAAGATGAATATATGTCATGCAGAAATAACTTCATTTGATTTTTATTGCCTTTTTTAGTGTAAAATTGTTTTTGCTCTTGAGCACTTACAATTTTGCTTTTTGACTTTCCATATTTTGTAGTTTATTTAATCAACGACGATCTTGCTGCTGACCCAGAGGTAAAAAGATTTCAAGTGAAATAGGCAGATTTTATTACCAAAGTACCTTTTGCAGTGATTTGATAGAATCTGAGCTTTAATTCGAAAAAAATCAATTTAAAACATCTCTCTTATAATGTTAAAGTGACAATCATTATAAATAATTGAAATATTATGCGTAAGATTCGAAATTGATGATTACACAACTATTATGCCAAATGACCATTATGCCAAACGGCCATTATGCCAAACGGCCGTTATGCCAAACGACATTATGCCAAACGACCTTTATGCCAAACGGCCTTATGCCAAACGGCGTTATGCCAAACGACTTTATGCCAAATGACCTACCACCGATTGTTAGAAACCCGGATAAAATTTAGAAAAATAAGTGATATTGTAAAGACTTCAGCTATTAGGAGCAGGACTTTGCGATTTCGTAGAAACTTCTTATAGTTGGGAAAATCATATTTGAAAAGAATTTCTACCTCTAATTGAATATTAAAAGGTTTTCTGGACTTGAAGATACAAAAGTTGAAAGTTTAATCATACACCGTGGAACCAATGCTAACAGAATCCTGAATTGGCATCAAAACATTTTTACTTGGTTGAAAACTACCAAAATATGTGAAATGTGATAGTACGGTTTTTTTGTTCAAGAAAAACACGTTGGGAACATAGGAGGAGGGGTCAAAATCTACAAAAATATGTGGATTGCTCTAGTAATTAGTAGAGACATAAGCCATTGAACTAATTCTTCCATAGAAGTTATGAAAATTTTCAATGAAATTGTTATGCGGAATTTGCATCGTGGTATACATGGCCAGACCCCCCTAAGATCTTAAATTCAATTACATGTAAAATGTGAACAGTACCGCCCATGATATCATGATTGACGTAATAACCTTTCAAAATTCCAGCTAACTTAACACGCATTTACTACGGTAATTCAACCATTGTAACATCGATAAGTTGCATGTCTCAAACATCATTTAAGTTTTTACGGGTAAATTGTTTAAGATTTGCGATATTTGTCTTCAAGTAATTCCAAATGTCAACTATAAAATCATGGGCATAAATATCAAAGTACCCAACATTTTATATTAAATATTCAAAAATAGCAAAGTTCATTTAATTATCGTGCTACAAGCGATTGAGCTGAAATTTTGAGGGGTTGATATTCTCACCATAAGACACAATTCAAAGGGGGGGGGGCGTGGAATTCGACAACTTTTTGTTTCCTGGGCGAGTCTACTGGATACTTTGCGTGGGCGCGGCGTTCATAGTGACTTGAGCGCTTGCCAGAGCCCTATGATGGCAAACACAGCACGAGTTTGAGTCTAAATATGTTGCACTGAGACGTTCATAGTGACTTGAGCGCTCGCCAGAGTCCCATGAGAGCGGACACAGCATGAATTTGAGGCCAAAATTGTTACTCTGAGACGTTCATAGTGTCTTGAGCGCTCGCCAGAGTTCCATGAGAGCGAACACATCATGAATTTAAGTACAAAATTGTTACTCTGAGACGTTCATAGTGAATTCAATACCTAATTTCCATAACGACTTATCTGCTTTTGTAAATAAAGATCCAAACGTCGATTTGACGAATCTGATGGCACTCCCACGCTAACCATCACCATCTACACGTAAGTGAAGGCTTCGGCTACCTGTTATGGTGTTGGTTTGCGTGGGAGTGCCATTAGATTCGTCAAATCGGCGTTTGAATCTTTGTTTACAAAACCAGATAAGTCGTTTTGAAATTTTTTCATTGAATTGAGTGCCCCCCAGAGTCCCATAAGGGCGGACACAGCATTGTTACTCTGATTCGTTCATAGTGACTTAAGCGCTTATCAGAGTCCCATGAGGGCGAACACAGCATAAGTTTGAGTCTAAATCTCTTGCACTGAGACGTTCATAGTAAATTGAGCGCTCGCCAGAGTCCCATAAGGGGGAAAACAACATGAATTTGAGTACAAGATTGGTACTCTGAGACGATTATAGTGAATTGAGCGCTCGCCAGAGCCCCATGAGGGCGGATACATGAGTTTGAGTTCAAAGTTGTTGCCTTGAGACGTTCATAGTGTCTTGAGCCCTCGCTAGAGTCCCATGAGGGCATGACTCAGATTCGATTTGATTACAATTTGGTTACTCGTAGGTGCTCATAGTTAAATGAGTGATCGTCTAAGTCCCATGTGGGTGGACATGAATTTGATTTGAGTACAATTCGGTTACTCTAAGGCTTTAATAGTGAATCGAGCGATCATCGGAGTCCCATGAAGGCGGACACAGATTCGATTTGGGTACAATTTGATTACTCTGAGCCTGAGGTATTCATTGTGAAATGAGTGATCATCTGAGTCCCTTGAGTGGGCGGACATAGATTTGATTTACTCTGAGGCCTTCATAGTAAGTTGATAGATCCTTTGAGTTTTGTAGTGCAGACATAGAATCAATTTTAGTACAATATGTTTGATTCGAGGCATCCATAATGAGCTCAGCGAACGTCTGAAACCCATGAAGTTAGACACAGATTCGACTTGAGTACATTATGGTTACTCTGAGACCTTCATTGTGAGTTGGGCGGTCTTGTGAGTCATGTGAGGGCGGCCTTAGTAGCAATTGGAGTACAATTTAATTGCTCTAAGGCATGCATAGTGAATAGTTTGTTTTGGTCGATTGATGAACATTTAAAATTAAAATTTAAGCCGGTACACCTTATTAGTTTTCATTTTACCGTGACACACCACGATAACAAATTTGTCTTGGCTTAGACAACGGACAGCACTCTCATGCAACACTTTTGTTGATTAGTGATAAATTTTCCGATGCCGAAAAAAAAATCTTTTTACTAGGGTAGGAATCAAACCGTCATTTCTCAGCACATGCCACTAGACGATTGAAATTACCCAGAAGCATTTTAAACGTCCAAAACACATGGGCGTAAAACTGTTAATGAAGTAAAGCTTAGGAGTGTGAAAACAAGCATTTTTATGGAATGTTTGTTCAATGAAGATACCTAAATTTGTGGAGACGAAACTTAAAAAAAAAAGAAAAAAATGTCGGGTGCAGGCGAAATTTAACGGACGTGGACGTAAGGACATTTGTTCAGTTTGTTGAGCTGAGTCGATTGGTATACAATACTATGGGTCTAAGAGCCTTTTATAAAAAGTTCGTTGTCGGAGTGAAATCATAGCCTTTCTTTACAGCAAATGATCAGAGTGCAAAATTTTCCTAAAAGCATTGCAAATTAGTGAAAATATCTTCAGAAGTTTCGATACTGGTTTGAAGCTATTTCAAAAAAGCATTCTAAGTTGGTGGTATTTCCTTTAGAAAATGTATCAATGATATGAGGTAATTAGAAAGGCTAGCTTGTCAAAGTTAGGCATTTCGTATGAAAAACAACCTTTGTTGAGGCAGTCATCAATTCGAGGCGCGTAGGACCTCTAAATTAAGTAAGAGTTTTCTATAAATTCTTTTAGATAAAAATGCATTGGTATTAAATGGAGGCGATTTAAATAGTCAATAAAAACTTGACTTGGACAGAGGGCGGAGTAATCAAGAAAAAAATAATCAAATATTCAATACAAAGTACAGTTGAAATTTCGATCAATGTTTTACTCATCAACATAATTGTTTTTGAAAGAAGTCGGCACATAAACCTCTAAAAATCATAATACGATGCATTACATTCAATGAGTTTAGAAAGCGAAATTTCATTGGTATTTTGAAAACTATAGGAGTTCCGTTCCATCACAGTGTATATTTTGGAGATCCTATTTCATTAGAATTTCAATTTAACTCGAGCAAACACGATGCACGCGCCACGAGTGATCGATTGGCCAACTAATGATTATTTGAATTGACCAGTAAATCAGTAAACGATGGGAATTTGAGGAGTGTTATGTCTGTTTGTCTGTGCTTTACATATGAATTCTTGTTTATGCAGATGTATATGACGCATCAAACTAATATCTGGTGTTACTCTGGCGGTATTACGTGTTTTGTTTGATCTAGAATAAGTATTAAATTGAATTTATTCACATTTAGGCGTGGGGCGCAATTTTCAAATCAATAAAGTTTGATGGGCGGATTTTCCAAGGGCGCAAAATTTTAAATGTATGAGTAACCAGCTCATGATTTGCCATGACAGCACTGAAACTGACTACTTCTCAAAATACGCGGCAGGTGATCATTGTCCTATTCTGTTGCAGTCTGGGACAAACGCTTAATACGAGTTGAGTTTGTCCCAACATTTACAAGAGAGGACAATGTTGTTGTCATTGGTAATGTTGTTATTTTACATTCCCTGGCATGTACATGTCGTTCCTGTCTTTCGAGATCGTAATACTGAGAAACTGTTTTATCTCTCCAAGCGAAGTAATCTCAAAATGCTTCCGTAGCGCTTTCTCCACCGCTTCGATGTTGTGCCCATCCCGGCACACCAGGATCATATCGTCAACATAAATTAAAATATAAACCCACTCACCGTTCGGCAGCTGCATACTGAACAGGCAAGCATCAGCATCAGACTGCTTGAAGCCTAGACCGATCAGCACTTCCTTGATGGTAGCGTTCCAAATCCTGGCGGCCTGCTTTAGTCCGTAAATACTGCGGTTAAGTTTACACACCAAGTCTTCTTTCTCCGGCACCGAAAATCCCGGTGGTTGGCGCATAAAGATTTCTTCGTGCAGCATGCCGTTCAAATATGCATTCTTCAAGTCCACGTGTCGCACAAGAAGGTTCTTATGTTCGGCAACAGTCAGTAACACCCTGCATGTTTGCTGCAGTGCAACAGGTGCATGCACTACACTATAGTCTTCGCCGTACCGCTGCGCATGGCCCTGGGCAACCAGGCGCGCCTTAAATCTAACTGTCTGTCCACTTGAGTCCTTTTTGCCTTTCTCGTACAACTAAGTTGTACCGAAAGGCTATCATTTCACTCCGAATACGAACTTTTTATAGAAGCCTCTGAGACCCATAGTATTATATAACCAAATATACTCAACGAGCTGAGCACATGTCTGTCTGTCCGTGTGTATGTGTGTGTGTATGTGTATGCACAAAAGCTATAAAAAACATTAGACAACTTTTCGTATAGTAATTCTTAACCGATTTTCTCGCAACAGGTTTCATTCGACAGGGGACAAAGCCTTGTTGATCACTATTGAATTTTAAAACGATCAGTCATTGCGTTTAAAAGTTATAAAGAAAATGGTACATCGGACCATATAAACCCCGTATAAGGTTGGTGTCTTAACTAAATGCGAGAAAGGCACCACCAACGCTAGGTGGATTAATCTGGGTTTTTGTTTGTAAACCCACTTTGACCCGATTTCGCAACGCCCTTTGGGCAGAGGAACGAGCGTCCATGTATCATTCGACATAAGCGATCCATATTCAGAGTTCATAGCTTTTAATCACTCCTTCTTCAGTTCAATCAAAGGTAATTGCCTATTTCCGGGGATTAAACCACCCGACTTGGACGTTAATTTACAATGTTATGAAAACTCATAAGTGAATATGTACGTTATGTGGAAGATATTGATTTGGAAAATGTATTGGAGGTAACCACTTTCCCATCGATGGGACTCTGAACCCATGACCCTACAGTACGCTAGACTGGTGCTTTAACCAACTAAGCTACGAAGGACCTCCGTCGGCCTTCGCAACCTAGCGGCTACTGAACGAGCTCGAGATTCCCAAATTGGACGCATAGTCAAATCACTCGCAATCCATTTCTCAAGCCAATACTTCCACATGTGTATTGTACACGTCCACATTAGAGGAGCGTGAGTATTTAGAATGTCTGGCGGCTATACACATTCTTCATCAGCAACGGTACTGATCAAGTGAGGTTGAGTCACGGGCGATATTCTGTCCGCAGTCAACCAACTTCATTCCCGTGGCCAATTGCTCCTTCGAAATGCGATCAATCACTGCTGGATCACGATGGCCAAACCTTCTGTGCCATGTATGCTGGCAATTCACGGAATGGCATGCATTTCACACCGCTGCACATTCCTGACCCTTCAGCACATAAAGTTCACCATTGCGCTCACCTACCGCTGCAACCTGCTCCGACTTGTCAATAATTTCAACTGCATCTTTCTTGAAGAGTACCTTATAGCCGTTATCCGCAATTTTGCTTACCGAAATGAGTCCACTATCGAGATCTGGTACGTATAAAACGTTGTTTAGACGAACATCCACCGGTTTGCCAGCACCATCCAAACACTTGACGGTTCCGCTACCTCCAGATTTTGTGTGTTTTCCATTGGCCATTGTAACCTGAACGCAATAAGACCCGTCCAGAGTATCAAAAAATGCATCACTGTTTGCCATATGGCACGACGCACCGCTATCCACAGTCCACGAATTGCCTTTCTTCCTCGACGAACACCTGACATAACTCTCCTCCTGCGCAATAAAACTCACCGGTTCCCTTTCGGTATTTACCGCTTGCTTGGCCTTGAACTTATTTCGCCGACCTTGTTTACCGTTTCCGGAAGATGCTGCTCCATCCTGCGACGACTTCATAGCACGCCACTTGTAACAATCCTTCTTGAAGTGGCCAGACTGCTTGCAGAAAAAACATATTTTGTTTGAATTCTGCGCCTTGAGCACCTGCTCGCCACCAGCTCCTTTGTTGTCCCTTTCACACCGCTTGTGAAATTCATCCAAAAGGTTCGACTTGACGAGCTGCATCGTTACATCGACGTTCGGCCGTGCCTCCAGTGCCGATGACAGAAAGTGATATGACTCCGGCATACTGCGCAGCACCATAGCAACCTTCAGTTTCTCATCTAGAGTAAGCCCTACATTCTGCAGACGTCCGAATAACGTATTCATTTCGAGCAAATGATTTTCGGCAATACCACCCTCCTGGAGCTTTGCATCACACAGTTTGATCAACAGCGACAATTGCGACGTGGTCGTCGACTTTTCGTGGTACCCTTTTAGCGTATCCCATACGTCGTAAACCGAAACACAATGCTGAATAAGTGTGTACTGGCTCGGTTCCACACAGAGAGCAATTATTGCTTGTGCCTTTCGGTGGGATTTTCGCCAGGAAACGGTCTCCGGCTCGGGCTTCACCTCGTCGATAACGTGCCAGAGATCTTCTCTCGTCAGAAGCATCTCAACCTCGAACTTCCACGTCGCATTGTTATTGTTGAGCTTGACAAGGGCAAACTTCCCCGCATCCGCCATTTCGCTCTAACAATCAGTCACTGCGACGAACAACACGCGAAAAAACTACCGATGCAGGCGACCGCACCGAACGACGAAAAGAAACTCACTTTAAACCGCGAATAAACTCAGTTTCTCTCGATTCACCTCTGGGACCTGTAGGAACTAGGGAACAGGTTAAGCAGAGTGGCACAACGAATAAGCGTCGGAATCGAGAAGAAAATACGGAACAACTAGAAGTATAACTTGCACGTGTGTTTTATTAATAGCAAACTTTTGGAATGACATTTTACAGTTATATTTTTCTCTTCTATCCATGAAGCTCGGGTTAGCACTAGTGCATCAGTGCCCGGTGACTGAAGACACCAACAGGGTCTATCAGCAATATTTCTTTAAACAACTCCAGAATTTTTGTTGCTTGACTGCTGAGATTTTGTTGCATGACTTTAAATTTTCGAGATTTATATTTATATCAAACAACTTGGAAACTCTCCGCCAATTTGCAAATATTATTAAAACCTTGGATAATCAACGTTAAACCACAGATAACAGATTTTGAGGCTTTCATCCGATACGTGTGTAAACATCCGCAATCGTTAATTCAAATGTATTTTAAATTGGCGCCGCGTTTGGCAATCGATTCGAATCGAAGATGGCGCAAGGATCATTGTTATTGAAAACGCAGCCCGAATATCGTTGTCAAATGCATTGGCTGCGTTCGACGGTTGTTCTATTATAGCTGCTATGCCCCACCAAGGTGGCCATTAGAACAGTTCAACCAGATGATCGATAGGCTATCATCCGGTAATAGGGTAAGCCGGTTGTCATAGCAGAAGATTTTAACGCTTGGGCAGTGGAGTGAGGCAGCCGCTGCACCAATCGAAGGGGTCAAGCGTTACTAGAGGCGCTAGCAAAGCTCGACAGTACAACATCGCGATGGGGCAAAACGAATTACAATCCGACGTGGGTTTTCCAGGCTTTTGGATGGCTATCACCCTCACTTTCCTCCAATCATCCGGAACAATGTTGCACTCCAGTAACCTCTTCGCGACGTCTGGGAGGTTTTTGAGCAAACTGAACCTTATTCTATCCATCCCTGAAGCAGAATTCAATCATCGAAAAGGGCCGATCTATATCATCCCTGTCAGCAATAGCATCACGTGACACTTGATTCACCGACACCGAATCCGGACAAACTTTCATTGCAAAATCGAGTATCCACCGCGATGAGCTTTCACGATCTTCGTTTACGGACGACGCGTTGGGCATTCTTCTCTCGACGGTCCACAGAGTTTTCATTGAGGTCTCGCGGGATAAATCTTCAACAAAAGTGCGCCAATATTTACGTTTCTTCACTTTGACCAGCTTCTTGAACTGGATCTCGAGCGCGATGTGCCGTTTGTGAAGAACGATCGATCCGTGTTTCCGAAATTCCTTAAACGTGTTGGTTTTCTCACGATAGAGCTGTGAGCACGCGTTGTCCCACCACGGACTATGTGGTTTCCTACGAACCGAAGCTCCTGGCACCGGCTGGCGTTGTGCATGGAGAGCGCTGTCAATAACCAACTGAGGTAGAAACTGGTACTCTTCCCGCGGTGGAAGTGTTTCTATCGACTGTATGTCATCAATGATGGCCTCCCCTTATTTCCCCCAGTCGATGTTCTTTGTGAGGTCATATGAGAGGTCGATAGAAGCGGATTGATTATGTTCATTGGAAATTAAAACTTCGATCGGCAAATGATCACTACCATGGAGATCTTGGACCACCTTCCAAGTACAGTCCAACGATAATGAGCTCGAACAAATGGAAAGATCTAGACGGCTATCTCTTGGTGGACAGTGTAGTTCGCCTCTGCGCGGTACCCACTGGAAACGATGGTCGGTCAACACTAGTTGACATTACCAGTCGGCTAAATGAGCTACGAACGAGGAAGCGCGGTAGCGCATTGAGGCTGACGCCAGTAAGGTCTCAATTATGGTTCTGGCAGGCACGTCAAGGCTATGTGTATGGTATATTGTAATATTGTGAAGCGAGGGCTGGCAGTCTGACATTCTACGTACTGAGAGACGCCCGGATGACACCGACTCGAAACGGCGAGTGGGCTAATGGCTAGGCTGTCTTCCGTCCCATAAAACCATGGCGGGCCTTGTAGCACGGTGCCCAATCCTGACATCCAGTTTTGCCCACTGCGTGGGAGTAGTCTCAGATGCCCTTTCCTGGCTTGCACTGATCTGGCTTTGAACACGCAAGTGTCAACCCTCGCATGGCCTCCCTGGATAACCATGGGATCACTAAAGGCAACTACTCCAGAAGGATTTCGCGGCAGCCGCAAGGGGGGCCCATATAGCAATGAGTCTTGAAAAGCAAAAATCTTTGGAGATGGAGGTGTTGGACCCCTTTGACAAAAGGGGTCTAGTGAGGTCCCCTATTAGAGAGGGGGAGAGCGGATTGACGGTTGCTGTCTCCAGTGGTACACCGAATCCACCGAATAGTCTCCAGTGGTGGTGGGGAGTAGCCCTGCTTTCACGCTCGATGAGCCACTATCAGGGATACGGGTGGTGGCCGAGAAACTCGATGACGTCATCAAGTTCATAAGCGGTAAGCAGAACACCAACAAGGAGCTTAAACAGCCTGCTGGTGCTTCGGCAAGCTGTTCGAGTCGCAAGACAAGAACAGGACGCTTACATCAGGCGTGTAGCGAGAGCAGAGAAGGTAGCCAAAGGTATCCAGACTAAGGCCCTCTCCTCCCCTAGCGGTGTTACTGCGGCCAAAGAGGCGATGACTCCGCCCTTACGGCCAGCGAGGAAAAGAAAACGCCAAACTCGAAGCAACCCAGACGCGCTACCATAAAGGCAAAACGTCGTCTGAACGGTGCACTGGAGCTTGAAGGGCGTGTGCCCAGGAAGGTGAAAGGCACCAAACAGGCTCAAATGCTGAGCCACAAGCTGGCCCCAGCCAGCCATTGGTATCCGCCCAAGAGGATGCAAATCCTTGGCGCCTGGTCAGTAGGGTGCGGAAGCCGAACACCCCTCGACCTGCGAAGAAGTTGAGAGACAGAGGCGAGGCCTTGCTAGTGAAGACCGACAAGAACAAGTGCGCCGATATCCTCAAGTCGCTGCGAGCGGTTGGGCCCTGACGCTGCGCACATCCTATCCACATAGGCTATCGGCCCTGGGTCAGGATGTGCGCAGCGTCAGACGTACCAAGAACGGTGAAACTACAAAAAGCTTCCCCAGGAGGTCTTGGGTGATGGCGCTCAGGTCTAGCAGTTAGGTGCGGAAGTGACCAGTGTAAGCAACTGGACGAGGTCACGACCGCGGAAGACGTCGCCTCTGCCGTCAAAGAGCAGTGTGGCACAGAGGTTGAGCGGTCCTCTGTACGTCTAAGAGGGGGACCCTTTGGTACGCAGGTAGCCTATCTCAGGCTACCGGCGGCTGGTGCCAAAAAAGTCACTGAGAAAGGGAAGCTGAAGATCGGCTGGTCAGTATGCACAGTAAGCGTGCTCCAGCCACCTTCAGTGGACAGGTGCTACCGGTGCCTTGAGTCCGGGCACAAGTCTTATGACTGCAAGGGCCCAGACCGAAGCAAGATGTACCGTCGCTGTGGCGAGGAGGTACACAAGGCACCTAAGTGTCTCATCTGCCCAAGTAAGAAGCAGGCCTGGAACCATGCTATGGACGGGCCTGCGTTTCCCTTCAGAGATGCCAATAGGAAAAAGCCGTGCAAGTAACACAGCTGAATCTGAATCACTGTGCACCTGCCCAGCAACAGCTGTGGCAGGCGGTCTCGGAGTCGAGGACCGATGTCGCCCTCCCTTCCGACCCGTACAACGTCCCTGCCGACAATGGCAACTGGGTGGCGGACGGGTCTAGGTCGGCGGCAATCTGCACAACGGGAAGGTACCCCGTTCAAGAGGTTGTACACTCCTTCGCGGAGGGTGTCGCGATAGCCAAGATCAATGGTGTGTTCTATTGTAACTGCTACGCCCCACCAAGGTGGCCAATGGAACAATTCAATCAGATGATCGACAGGCTATCGTCCGACCTAGTAGGTCGGAGCCCGTTCGTTATAGCGGGAGATTTTAATGCTTGGGCAGTGGAATGGGGTAGCCGCTGCACCAATCAGAGGAGACAAGCGTTACTCGAGGCACTTGCAAAACTCGACGCAGTGCTTGTCAATGACGGAGCCAGTAGCACATTCCGTAGGAATGGAGCCGACTCATCGATAGATGTAACGTTTATCGGCCCCGGTCTGGTCTCTGACCTGGACTGGAGGGTAGACGAGGGCTGCACCCATAGTGATCACTTAGCAATTTGCTTCAAGATCAACTATGGTGTGCATCATCCGTAGGCGGGTGATCCCTGTCAGGTCCGTGAGTGGAAGTCCAATCACTTCGACAGCGAAGTTTTCACCCCGCCCCTCGGACTGGAGGCCAACACCGACAGTCTGAGCGGGGATGCTCTGGTAGCTGTCCTATCACGCGCGTGTGATATGCCGAGAAAAGCCCTGCCAAGAAATGGCAGCCGCCCGGCATACTGGTGGAGTGCCGAAATTGCAGCCCTACGATCAGCCTGCCTCAAGGCTAGCCGTAGGACGCAACGAGCCCGCACCGAGGAGGAAAGAGCGGTCCGCCGTGAAGTGTTTCGAGCTGCGAGACTGGCCCTTAACAAGGCCATTAGGAGCAGCAAGAGAGCGTGCTTCGACAACCTGTGCAAGGGTGCCAACGCGAATCCGTGGGGTGACGCCTATAGAATCGTTATGGCCAAAACCAAAGGGGGCTCTTCACCACCCGAACGGTCACCGGACCGGTTGGCGAGGATTATCGAAGTACTATTCCCGTCCCGAGCCACAAGTCCCTGGCCTCCTCCTGCGTTGCAAGGCGCTGAGAGTGCGGCCGAAATGGTGGCTCCGGTGACGAACGAAGAGTTACTCGCAGTGGCTAATTCCTTTGCGATGAACAAAGCTCCAGGGCCTGATGGAGTCCCAAACAGTGCACTCAAGGCAGCGATCATAGCGAACCCGAACATGTTCAGGCTAGCTATGCAGAGATGCCTAGATGAGTGTCGTTTCCCTGAGAGATGGAAAAGGCAGAAGTTGGTACTGCTGCCGAAGGCCGGGAAGCCTCCGGGCGACCCATCGGCGTACAGAACAATTTGCCTGATCGACACGACGGGAATACTGCTCGAGAGGATCATCCTCAACAGGCTCACCCCGTACGCAGAGGGTACGGATGGCCTGTCGAGCAAACAGTTTGGTTTTCGGAAGGGTAAGTTCACAGTGGACGCTATCAACTCAGTGCCAAAGACTGCAGAGGTAGCGATCCAACGGAAAAGGCGAGGAATTCGATACTGTGCGTTGGTGACACTGGACGTGAAGAACGCATTCAATAACGCAAGCTGGGATGCCATCGTGCTCTCGTTACGCCGGCTTAGCCTGTCGGTGGGACTTGGAAAGCTACTTCCAAAACCGCGTGCTGCTATACGAGACCGATGCCGGTCAGAAAAGTGTTCCCATTACCGCAGGAGTACCGCATGGGTCAATACTGGGCCCGGTACTATGGAACCTGATGTATGACGGGGTTCTGAAGCTAAAGTTCCCTCTTGGTGTGAAGATCGTCGGCTTTGCTGACAATGTAGCCCTAGAGGTCTACGGGGAGTCAATCCCCGAAGTAGAACTAACCGCAGCACTGTGGCGGACTGGATGAGTACGAGAGTCCTTGAGCTCGCTCAACATAAGACGGAGGTGGTTATCGTCAATAACCGTAAATCGGCATGCAGTTGTTCACGTGGGAGATGTCGCGATCACTTCAAAGCGGAGTCTGAAGATTCTTGGGATCATCGGCATTATCGAGGATGATGTCCAACAGCTCCAAGGTGTGCGCCAGTAGACGCTGACGGATATCTCCACGATAGACGCCGATGAGTTATGCGGTCTGGTTTTGCGAAAAACGACGAAAAATTTTCAAATGTCTGCTTCAAATAAGCACACTTTCACTCTTGCGCTTCAGTTTCGGTAAAAAATATAGACACTATAGGTTCCATAGACGAGCGCAGGAACGGTTGGGTCATTTCGATTAAGTGTGTTTTCCACTTTTTCACAGTGTACCACGTGAATTTGACGTCACACGCTATGTTGCTTGGATTGCAATCGTGACGTCATGCTCGTTTGGCTACACTAACTGACAGTTCGTTTGCCTACACTCGCCTTCGCCTCAGCTCGTCTATGGAACCTATAGTGTCTATAGTAAAAAACACCCTGGCTTTGAGAAAATAAAACGGAAGGATCGACCGTACGCGGACTATGCATTGTCTTGCACGGATGCTCGACGTAGAATGTATTTTCCGTAATGTATGTTCCGTTATGTAACAACAAAAAAATACGCAGGTAAATTATTATTTTGTGGACTATACCTACCCAACAAACATTGAAGACGAATAAATCGCTTATGTAGCCAAAAATAGGTTCAGCTAAGTGTAGTATACTGTGGTTCACATGCTGAACAGATAGGTTTGACAAAGGTCACAACTGACAATCCCCCAACTATGTAATTGTAGTAATTATAAAAGATCGATCAACCATTGTATCTTTCTCTTTAATTGCTCATCCATCGAGCCGTGTACATCTGTTAAATATAGTAAGTAGAACCCTAACCTGAGTTCGAGTTATTACAACCCACGCGATCCGAAAACAGAATAAATTTTGGCGACGAGGTTGTTGGAAGACACTAGTAAAAAGTGATTTTCGGTAAACCGTAAGAAAGCACGGTGTGTAAACGAACGGAAAGTAGTAGCGGCGTAAAAGAACGATCGTTAGTCCGACGCGAGTGAGCACGTGATTCGTTTTTCGTTTGAGGTTAGGATGGCCATGGCTAAAGAGGAAGAACCATCCGGCAGTGCGATAAGAGTGTCCAAATCGATGAATTTCGGAATGTTTGAAAACTACGTCGCGGGTGATGATTTCGAAGTGTACGAAGAACGCATGGCACAGCATTTTCTCCTTCATGATGTTCCCGAAGAGAGAAAAGTGGCTTTTTTGCTAACCCATTTGGGAATGGATACGTACGCCATTCTGAAGAAATTGCTTCAGCCAGTGAGCCCAAGTACGAAAACGTACAATGAGCTGGTGTTGACCTTGAAAAGGCATTTTAGGCCAGAGGTGAACAAAGTGTCCGAAAGATATCGCTTTCACCAAGCCGACCAGAAAGCTGGACAATCGGTAACTGAATATGTAGTGGAACTAAAAGCATTAGTGGAAAAGTGTGAGTATGGCAACTTTCTACAAGAAGCGTTGCGCGATAGATTTGTTTTCGGGATTTTCGATGGTAGACTGCGTACACATCTACTAAAGCAGAAAAATGTGTCCTTCGATAAAGCGGTGGAAGAGTCGTTGACGTGGGAGTTGGCAGAAAAGGACAACAGAGTGCGCGAAAGCAGCCTTAGTGCGCACGTGGTGAGAACGCACAAACCGTTGCGTGCGAGAAGCAAAAGTCGATCGCGGTTCCGTGATGACAAGAAGAAAGACTACGGAAGAAAAATGTGTGAAAAATGTGGTCGTCAGCACGAATCAGGAAAGTGTCCTGCCAAGAACTGGAAGTGCTATTCGTGCGGGAAGCAGGGCCATGCAGCTAGCATGTGCTATTCAAAAGTGTCGAGGCAGCATCGTGATTCCAGTCAAGAGTGCCGAAGAAACCAAACCGTGGGGACGGTTGGTGTTGCAGACGAGTTGGCGTTGGAATTAGCTAATTTGCGGATGCAGCTGAATTCGCTACGAGATAAATCGTGTTTGCTAGATCGAAGCGTTGTGATGGTGGAAACTTTGTTAGTTGAAGGTCAGGCTATAGAATTTGAAGTCGATAGTGGAGCTTGTGCAACTGTGATTAGTAGTAATCTGTATCAGAAGCAATTCTCTCATTTGGCCTTGTTTGGTGTGAAGAACGATTTTTCAACTGTGACGGGAGAGGGATTGAAAATTCTCGGTGGAATCAGTGCACAGGTGTCGAAGGATAGAAGTGGTGCTACATTACATTGGTGTACATTAGTGCTCGTGGTGATCGAGAGCAAAAAACCCTTTAGACCGCTTTTTGGGCGGACCTGGATGAATTTGTTGTGGCCAAGCTGGAGAACATCGCTCAGACAAGGTAATGTGAGTATAAACTCTTTTAATCGCTCAATTTTTGATTCAATACGTTTGAAGTACCTCAATGTTGTATCGGATATCAATTCTCCCATACGTGATTTCGAAGCTGAAATCGTTATTGAAAGCAATGTGACTCCTATTTTCCATGCGGCGTACTCACCCCCATTCTAACAGCAACCAGCAATAGAAGCTGAGCTGAATCGTCTCTGCGAAGAGAATATTTTGAAGAGAGTGCCACACAATAAATGGGCCTCTCTGATTGTAGCTGTTTCAGAGGCAAATGGAAAATTGAGGTTATGTATTGTTTGTAAGGTTACGATCAATCCGTTTCTGCGTTCAGAACACTATCCCCTGCCGAGGATAGATGATATATTAGCACAGTTAGCAAACTGTAAGGTGTTTTGCGTGATCGACCTTCGAGGTGCGTATCAACAGCTTAGAGTGTCAGAGAACTCTCAGCAGTATTTAACGATCAACACACATGTTGGGGGCCGTCCAGAAACCACGTGGTCATATAGGGGGGGGGGTTTGGAAAATGACCACGATAAGCCACATGGGGGGAGGGGGGTGTTGCTCTCGAACCACGTGGTTTTTTAACACGAAAATTTTTGGTAAATAACAATAACGGTGTAAAAATACAAATCATCAAAATTTAATGATTTAATCATTAAACGCAAAGCGCATCTTAGGGCCGATGCCCACGTAGCGTCTTTTCAACTCAGTGTTAAAAAGAATTTAGCATTAAGCATCGAGAAAACCCGGTAACGCAGCGTCGGTCGCAACGCCGATGCATATCTGAGTTATTTGGCCAACTTAGCTTTAGATCCTATTTCCATAAAAAAAATAAACGAAAAAGCAGGTTGCGTTTCAGTCTCAATTTTCACCAAAAAAATTGGGAAAGAAAAATGAAAAAATATTTTTTTTAAATTCCGCCGCAGATGGTTTTTGGCATCACGCCGCCGACACTTTTGCATCAGCGGACTACAGCTACAATTTTGAAAACTGTTCATGTTTTTACAATAATTCAAGAAAAATCTTCAAAAGAATTTCTTGTGGATATTCAGGAAAAATCCAGTAAAATAATTTCCTGTAAAAACTTTGACCTTACTTCATACAATCCTGATAAAGTGCTAGCATTCAGAATGTTTTTTGAACAATTCTCTCTGGAAAATTTTGCTACAAATTGGTCATGAAAAAAAAAACAAAACATCTCCAGTGTAAATGCCGAAAAAAATTCCATGTGAATTCTGTCTGAATATTCAAAACAGTCTCGTGGGAAATACATATAATTTTCGGTGGAAAAAATGTTCATATTTTTTTTTACATTCTAATGAATTTCTTCGACAAGTTCTTCCGAATCTTCACCAGAAATTCTATTTCATTTCCAAAATAAGTTTTTCGAACATTTTAGGGAGTGCACTTCAAAATGTTTAGTCTCCAGTTAGCCTTACGAGCAAAGGCGTAGGATTGCCAATCCGGATATGACGAGTTCGATTCTCGTTCCTGTCTAGGATGTTTTCGGGTGTCAAACATTGTCGACACCCTAGGTATAATGTATCCTTCGTACTTGCTACACAAGATATATAATCGTACAATTGCTGGCATTTAAAACTTTCAATTTATAACTGAGGAAATGCTAATAGAATAAACTAAGTTGAAAAGCAGACCAACTTCCAGTTGGAATATGGAGCCATAGAAGAAGAAGAAGACTGCTAAATTTTTCAAGACAAATCTTCTGAATTTTCATTAGAAATTAAATAGCCAATTCCACATGAAACACTTTGATATTACCGTTGATTTTTTGTTTTTGGATTTTCATTTTCAAACTTGGAATTTTGAAAAGAAATTTTTTACGCTCTTTGTGAATTCTATCACATTTTTTAAATTTTCCAAATATTTTTTTTATTCGAGGCATTATTTAGAATTTCCACGGAAGAGTCTATGGATTATCTTCAAAGAATAAATCTTTAGAATTCTCAAGGTTCGTGTTTTTTTTTTAATTTGCGCCATAAATTCTTCCAAAATTTCATGGGAAATTCATTCTTCTTCGGAAAGTCATTTTGATTTCTTTGTAGGTTCAGCTAAACATTGCTTTAAATCTTTACCATGCAAAGAAGCACAAGAAATGATTTAAAATTTGTAAGGAATTTTCACATCAGAAAGTCTTTAAAATTTTGATTTAATTTTCTAAGGAATTCCTATTGGAATTGCTTCTAAAGTACAACCTTCACAAGTACCACAAAAGTGCAATTTTTTTCGTTATTTCCACTTGTAAAAACATCGAAATATCCTCGGGAAATTCATTATTGGTGTTTTAGATGAACTTTTTTCGATTTTCTACTGAAATCTTAGAATTTCCATCGGAAATATTTTGGTATACTCCAAATAATTTCTTTTGGAAATTAAAAAACTGCTGAAAATTTCTAAAATTTTTTTGAAAACGAAAAAATCCATTGGAAATTTAGAAGAATTTCCTTTGAAGATTCATTAAATTTGCCCAGGATTTTGAAAAAATCTTTAGAGATTCTGTAAAAAAGTAAGCTGGATTTTTTTCTAATTTATACCGGAAGTTCTTCGGAATTTGATGTTTATTGAATTTTCATCGTAAATATGCATTTAGGATCCTTCTACGGATTCTTCTAGTTCTTCAGAATTTCTACCGAATCTTTTTAGGAACTCTTCCACAGAATTTCGAAAAAAAGTCGTTGAAATACTGAAGATTTTTCCGTGGAGACTCCGAAGAATTTCTTCTAAGTATTCTGAAGGGTTTCCCTCGCAACTCCAGAATAATTATTCTTGAAAATTAGGAAGATTTTGGAATTTAAAATGCATCCAAGCAATAAATGTAGGCAATTATTCAGGATTGAGAAGCCTAGTTCTTATGATATTGAATAATTAGGCTAATTGATCGAAAAATTTAATAATGCACCTAATTAGAACATTTAGGTGCATTTTTAAATTTTTCGATCAATAATGCACAAAATTCTAGTAGTGCGTATGAAAAAGGATATGTCATAGAGAAGTTTGCATTTAAAAAATCAACATGAAATTCTAAATAAAATGCTTTTTAAATTCATAAAAGGGTCTTAGAACTAAGAAGAGTCCAGCGATATGAAAAAAAGTGGCAGTGTTCCAGAAAAAAACACTCCAATTCCTAAAACAATCTAGGGTAATAAATAGTGTTATAATAACGATTGAAATTGAATTCTAAAACAAATCTCAACCCTTTCAGGACTGATGGGTCATATATGCCCAGCGTTTTAGATTGTCTATTAAATCACAAAAGAGAGCTAGACCACCATTTTCTTCAGTAAAATTGTTCATCTAGATATTGGTTTTACAGAAAAAAATATGGGAGCTCAAATTTCACTGACCCTGAAAACTCAGTTATCCGAAACTTTGGGAAGATTTCGATTCTAAGAGCATGCAAATGAAGTTGAAATTTTTGAATCATTCTGAACACTCAGATAAGATGGGTCATCCTGAACGTTAAGCCAGTGATTGCTCTCAAGTTTAGCCCACGACTTCTCGGGTGATCAATCATGACATTTGTAATGTCCTCATCATCGGTATGTACCCAATCCGATGAAATAAGAATATGATCCTAATTTCCATTAACATGAGATCTAAGAGACAAGGTACCCAAAATTATCTTAAGTCAACATCAAGTTGCACAATGACTATGCCTTTTTTGTAGGGCCTTAGAAGCACTGGGTTCACGGACTTGAATGATTAAGTAGTTCAAACATTACGACTTCCAGGACGTTTTTTAAAACCTAAAAGTTTTGTATAACCTAAGTCGAGTCAAGTACGAAACACTGAAGACGACCTTACTGTTGAGGTCGAAATACGTATCTGTCAAGGTACAATCAAGTGGTGGAATTAAATGGGAAGGTACAAACTCGTCTTATGACAAGTAAAGACATTCCATTAAAAAGCTCAACATAATTTTTTAACTAAAAATCTGTACTGCCGTCATACGCATATTTGTCCCATGTTTGCTGGGATTTCCTATGTACATGGGACAATTATGCGTAGAACGGCAGTGTAGTAGCTTGTACAAATAACAATTGTCATATCAACCCAATGGACCTAATGGGATATTTTATCATACATCATTCATAATTTGGTTAATTGGATAAATCGAATGATCCGAACTCCAAAATGATAATTGATCTATAATACATTCATTCTTCTATGAGTCGCTTATGAAAGGACCATTGACTGAAGCATATTCGAGATATGGAATAGAAGTTCCTTGGGAAATCATTCGAAAGACATCAGAGTGACCGAGAAAATAGAGAAAATATGTTTAGTATGGCATCATTGGATTCCACGAGTCAATATCAAAATAAAATTTCAATGAAGAATTAGAAATTTTGAGAGATGAGCCAGCTCTAGATTATTTATTAGAGAAAAAATAGAAATTTTCCATAATAGAATTGGAAATTGCCAATAAAGAAATCAGGGTATGAGTATTAAATAAATATAGAATTACTGCAAATAATGCAAAATTTCCATAAACAGTTGAAAATTTTCCACAAAACAATAATAAATTAGCACTTGTAAAAGCAAAAATTGCAATTATGTATTTAAAAAAATCATCAATAAAGAAATTTTAAAATATAGGGATATTTTGGAAAATTTCTAAACCATTACAAATTTTTCTCGAAATTTTTATAACATATTCGCGAGTCCGCATTTTTTTGTATCCTCCTGATGCATCGAAGGTATGCGATTTCTAGATAACCTAATACCTGATACACATTACAACATGATAACATCATAAAAATCTTCGAAATAATGAAAATTTATATTTTCCATGCTGGGTTTTAGTTTGATTTTGAATCAGTTGAAATTGTCCATCTTCAATCGGATTAACCATATGTTTTAGTTACATAGGATTTTTTTTAAATTTTTGTACTTGAAAAAAAAACCACGTGGTCAAAGGGTCTGCCAAATGACCACGATAGACCACATGGGGAGGGGGGTTAAAAATCTTCAAAAATATGACCACGTGGTTTCTGGATGGCCCTTGGATTGTTTCAGTATTTAAGGCTGCCGGAGTTGCGAGTGCACCATCAATATTTCAATGTATAATGGATCAAATTCTGGGAGATATCGAAGGTTGTGGATGTTATTTAGACGATTCTCTTATTGGTGCCGCTAAATTAAAGAAGTGTAGGGAAATCTTAGATGTCGTTCTAGCACGTTTGAACCACTACAATGTGAAGATTAACGTAGATAAAAGCAGGTTTTTTGAGGCAACAGTCGATTATTTAGGACATACGATTTCCGAAGAAGGCTTGCAGCCCAATAAATCAAAAGTCGACGCGATCGTGAACGCGCCAGCACCGAAAAACGTGACTGAGCTGCAGTCGTATCTCGGGTTACTAAATTATTACGCGAAGTTTATACCGAATATTTCCACAGAACTACGAGTTTTATATCGCTTGTTACGAAAAGATGAACGGTTCATCTGGTCTCAAGAGTGTGAAGACACATTCGCGAGAAGCAAATCGCTAATTTTGAATAATAACGTTTTACAGTTGTACGATCCGCGGAAGCCTATAGTTGTCGCGGCAGATGCTAGCCCATACGGCGTGGGAGCGATTTTATCGCATATCGTGGATGGCGAAGAGAAGCCAGTATTGTTTGCATCATGCACATTATCTCCGGCGGAAAAGAATTATTCGCAGCTTCATCGAGAAGGCTTAGCGATTATTTTCGCGGTGAAACGTTTTCACAAGTACATATACGGTCACAAATTCAAATTAGTCTCGGATTGTGAAGCGCTAAAAGAGATTTACAATCCTCGAAAGAGTACGTCTATGGTAGCGACCTCGCGGTTACAGAGATGGGCAGTTATCCTCTCAATGTATGATTATGATTTTGAGTACCGACCAAACAAATGTTTGGCAAATGCAGACGCGTTATCGAGGTTACCGGTTACAGGAACGACGGAAATAGAAGAATTGTCGATTAACAGACTGGAAGGTTGTCCAGAATTAATACTAAAAACTCGCGACGTCGCGGAATTTACGGTTAAAGACCCAGTACTCTCTCAAATTTATCGCTACGTGATAGATGGTTGGCCGCGTAGTATACCAGAACACTTAAAATACTATTATAGTCTTCGGAATTCACTCAATTCCCAGGACGGATGTTTATTTTATGGCGATCGTGTAGTCGTGCCCAAGTTACTTCAGTCAATTGTTCTAAAAATGCTTCATGTAAATCATGATGGCATAGTTCGTGGAAAAATGTTAGGTAGAAGTTTATTTTGGTGGAGAAATATGCAGAACGACATTGAAAATTATTTTAAGAGCTGTGAGATTTGTGATCAAAGGCGTAATGTGCCAAAAGAAAAAGTGACATCTAAATGGCCAAAAACGAGTTATCCCATGGATAGGATTCATATTGATTTCTTTGCGTTCGAAAGCAAAACGTTTTTGATAATAGTTGATGCTTACTCTAAGTTCATCGAAGCAAAGTTAATGACAAATACTAATGCTGATCACGTTAATGAGAAACTAGAAGATTTTTTAAAGTTTTTTGGATTGCCTAAAGCAGGCCTGCCCAACCTTTTCAAGCCACGGGCCAATTTTTGGAATTCACACTTGCTAGCGGGCCAGAAAATATTTTGCACATAACTTTTTATATATTTTCAAAATATTTTTTTTTTCATTTTCTAGAAAAACTAAACACGATTTAATTTTGAACGCAATCTTTTTTGTTGATTTTGATTTCGTCGATGCATTAGAGATCCATTTGAAACATTGAATAAATCTATTCACACCGTTTACCGGATGTTAAAAAAATTAAAATTTCGTTACTTTACCAGCATATTGAACAGATTTGGATGAGCTGTTTTCAACAGGATGAGAAAAATGTACCAGATTTCATCAAGGTGCCAAGGTGCTCTATGTTCAAATTATTGAGATATTTGGCGATATCTGCTAGAAAATAATCTATTAAGGATGTAGAAAAAGTGCCATTTTCTTTTCGAAAAGAATATTAATTTCTTTTCTCAGGCATTAAATTCGCAATAATACAATTCTTTTACACAGGTTTTAACAACCCTCAAGTTTTCTTTGTTAGTTGTTCCTGCATTGGGAATAAAGCTGCCAATTTCTCTGTCATTCGAAAATGACCATGAAGAAAGCTACCTTTGCCACGTTTTCATGTCAGTATTTTCATCTTTGCGAGAATATGAAGCTGGCAGCTTTTTCACGTAAAGTAGCTTTCAACTCTTCTGCGATAACTTTTACTTTTCACCGTGTTTCGCGCAAACTAATGTTACTGAAGGAGGCTGTTTCCTTGGGACACGATGTCAACAATAGCCGAAATGCATTCCTTAACAAGTTCTCCGTCCTGGAAAGGTTTCATCCGTTTTGCCAAAATCTTATTAACAGCAAAACAGGCCCGTACTGCATTTTCTGACTTCGTATTAGCTTGAGTAAAAAGAGTTTGTAGCCTCTACAATCCATCGCAAGTAACGTTTTATAACGCTCTTGAAGACCATAATTGTCTGTACAAGAGTGGTATAAAACCAAAATATTACTAAGGATTGTTCCAATAATTTGAATCAATAAATGAAAATTTAAATTGAAACCTTTGAAATTCTATCAATTTTAGTTTCTCCTGGACCCTTTCAAATATTATATTTCAGAGAATGCTTGGATACAGATTTTATTCCATCAATATAGCAAAAATTTCCGAATAAGTTAATCAAACCGGCCTTTCTTTTTTCAACGTGAAGATAAACTACTTTGACCAATCTTTATTGAAAACGCGATATTCCACCATCAACCATTTGGGTTTTGTATCTTGGAGTCGCTTATTTAATCATTTCAAATGATGTAAAATATTATTTTTCGTTTCAAATTCAAATTATTGGTTTTACAGCGCGAGCTTTGATTTAAAACTTAGATATTGAATAATTAATAATAAAAAACAAACTTCTGGAGCCAGATAGAAAAGCTGGCGGGCCGATTATAAGGTTATTTTCCTTCCATGCCGCGGGCCACAAAAAAATGGAGCCGAGGGCCGCATCCGGCCCGCGGGCCGTACGTTGGGCAGCCCTGGCCTAAAGAGATAGTTTCTGACAACGGACCTCCGTTTAGCTCGTTCGAATTCGTGAATCACTGGGAGACGCGTAACGTTAAAGTAACTAAATCGCCAGTGTATCATCCGCAATCCAATGGTACAGCTGAGCGCGGGGTGCAAACTGTTAAAAATTTCTTGAAGAAACGTCTTTTGGATCAACAATTGAATACTAGAACACTGTCGCGGAAGTTGAATGAAATTCTCGCTTGGTATAATAGCACTCCAACAACCGTCACATCCTTGTCACCTAGTGAATTGATTTTGCGTTACAAACCTCGAACAGTTTTGACTGTGATCAATCCAAAAGCTCATTCAATGGTTGAACAATTGAATCGGAACACCAGGCAGGTAAGATTTGATGAGTCCAAAAACAAGAAAATTGTGTACGATGCGGATTATGATAAGTCCTCAATCCCCAAGGAGAAATTTAAAAAAGGGGAAAAATGTATGTATAGGAACCACATGAAGGAAATAGTTAGATGGATTCCAGTACTTGTTGTTGAGGAAATAGGAAGGTTTTTGTATAAAATCAAATTTATCGAGAATGGAAACATTAGAGTTGTTCATGAAAATCAGTTGCGACGTCCAAGTTCATTTGTTAAGCCTAACCTTATAAAATTACCTGAAAGAATAGTGGATCAGCCTAGAGTTAAGCGTAGGAGAAGTGAGTCGGAAAGCGAAATTCAAATATCTACTCCTAAATATTTACGAGGCAGAAGTGAATCAATGAGTGATGGAATTTCAGTTAGAAGATCAGCTAGGGAAAGTAAACCTCCTGTCAGATTTAGGTTCGATAATTTCTAATTGTAAAACATATAGATTAGAATCAAAAAAGGGGAAATTGTAGTATACTGTGGTTCACATGCTGAACAGATAGGTTTGACAAAGGTCACAACTGACAATCCCCCAACTATGTAATTGTAGTAATTATAAAAGATCGATCAACCATTGTATCTCTCTCTTTAATTGCTCATCCGTCGAGCCGTGTACATCTGTTAAATATAGTAAGTAGAACCCTAACCTGAGTTCGAGTTATTACAACCCACGCGATCCGAAAACAGAATACTAAGAAACTAGCTTATTCAGCTCAAATTGTTTGTTGGGTAGTGCTAAACCCTTCCATGCAATTTCAGTGCAATGCACCAAGGCTTTAGTGAAATTCACCACTATCTCAGCTCATGAATGCTAAAAGAAAGTTAGAATAACTTAAAGCTAAATAGCTTTAAAAATGTATTTTGTTCATCACATGGGTTCTACACCCGCTTAAAAAATCAGTTATACGTTATTTAAAGCATTTCCCATGAAACATAATCAAAATCCCATCAAACTTTCTCGGTGACAACAATGTACATTCCATGTTCACCCTCATATATTGCCACTGTTGCGAAAATAGTCCACAGCTTACACAGTCTGTGTCGTGAGGAGGATGGAAAAGAATTTTTCCGAAACTAAATCACCGATACCATACTCCTGAAAGGAACAGAAATCGAAAAAATGCATTTCCTTCCCCAACTAACGACAGCACGCTCTGCGGATTATTATCTTTGCAAAATTCCTTCCGTTGTGTCTCCTCGCTGCCCTCGCTCTAAGCCGCACTCCAAGGAAGATAGCTGATGCCTTTCATGTTCGTGTTTCCTTTTGTCCGCGCACGGATCGAACGAAGGAAATGCCTAATCGATTCCGGGGTCGGCGTGGTGGATTGCTGCGATGGCGGTGGGGAGTGGAAATTGAATTTTCGCACAAAATAGGCATGCAACTGCCTGCCATTAGGCGACGCGCTTTCCAATCTCGACGTCTTTGGATCCTTCGATGATGGATAAGTGCAGAATTTTCCACAGTAGGGTGCAACGCAAAACCCACCGATCCGAAGGATCCACCAGGGAGAGATTTTTGCGTATAAGAAGATTATCTTATTATTGTTATTATCATACGCAGAAGGATCTAAGAGCCGTTGGCAGCAATGCGCTAATATTATTCTGTGGTGAAGCACGCTTCGGAAAACGAGGGGAACAGGCATCAGGCATAATTTATTCACCTTCAGCAGCTTATGTTACACGATGACGGCGTTTAGCCGCCAGTATTTGGGAAGCTTCTCCTGCGAAGAAGGGGCCCTAATAGGTCCTTGATGGCGGTGATCGAAAAGGGATTACACAGCGATTATGCACCCGCTGCTGCTAGCAAAGGGCAGCTCGCTCCCTGTGCGAGGGGTCACCTGTCCGAATACGAACAAGCGAACAACGTCATCGCGGTCAGCCCTGAGCAATCGCTTCTGGCCACACGCGGAAGCCGCAAATTCGGTTTTGGGTATAGAACAGGGAATAAAGATCAACGGAAGTGAAAGCTAATTTTCCGGTCATTTAGATGAAAGCTGATTTTCGAAGTCGCTCCCATGACTAATCGGAGCATAGGCTACGGCTGGCAGGTTGGGAAAATAAGAACTAATGCAGCAACTTGAATTTTGAATAAAATTAGCTGACTGAATCGTTTATAAATTTAATTCGTCAGCGTCATGAAAATATTGCAGACCAGAAATCAAATCTTATGCGAAATAATAGGTGATAGGGATCTCAAGGACCATGTTTAAACTATTTTTAGTCGAATAACTAGTCTTTAATTGTAATTGCCTTTCCAGTAAAAAATAGGCGTCCATCCCTAACCAGGGAACAGGGAATGTAAAACAAGAACGTTGCCAATGGCAATAACATTGTCCTCTCTTGTAAATGTTGGAACAAACTCAACTCGCAACAAGCGTTTGTCCCAAACTTCAACAGAATAGGACAATAATCGCCTGCCGCGCATTTAGATAATGAGTAGTAGTAGTCGAATTCCGATGATGTTTTAGTTAAATAAATATCAGTTATCAATGTTTAGATATAAACATAATTATGTGTTGTCATGTAGGGGTATGCGATAACAAAATTTTTCATGACGAAACGAAACGAAACGAAATTAGAAATGCTACTGTTGCATCGGATCGAAACGAAACGAAATTCAAACTTTCTTCCGAAACTTCGAAACGAAACGAAATCAGAGTCCATTTGATTCGAAATTTTTCGAAACGAAACGAAATTTATTTTTTTTTCCGCGGAATTTTTATTAAATATTTTTTTTTATCATTATATAGATAATGCAAAAAACGAATAAAAAAATCCGCGGGGAAAATAATTTTGTTTAATATTTTTAGAGTCAAATAAGGTCGATACAAATATATAAAAAAATTGCTCTCCCTAGAATTTTTTTCTCTAAAATAAAATTTTGATGCGACAACAAAAAAAATCGGAAAATTATAATTATAATAATTCAGAACAATCTTTAACAAATCCGAGGAGCTATTAGATTTTTTTTCGTTTTTATATTTTTATAACCTCCCTTGACCTTTCGGGCATTAGTAGGGCATAATTTTTATTAATTGTAACGGCCTTAGAGCAAAATCAGCAAATGCTCATTTTGAATATGAATCTGAAATATTTATTTGCCCAGCAGCTGTTTTGATTCAGACACCAGTCAACTATCAAAAACTTAAAACTGGAAAACGCTCAGTTCTATTTTCTGCAGATTTGAACCACCAATGAATCACGAGTTTAAAATATTTTGGTTTATGAATGCGTCATTTTATCTACGGATCAATCCACTTTGCAATTCTTCTTCTTCTTATTGGCATTACATCCCCACACTGGGACAGAGCCGCCTCGCAGCTTAGTGTTCATTGTGCACTTCCACAGTTATTAACTGCAAGTTTTCTAAGCCAGGTTACCGTTTTTGCATTCATATATCATGAGGCTAACACGATGATACTTTTATGCCCAGGGAAGTCGAGATAATTTCCAATCCGAAAATTGCCTAAACCGGTACCGGGAATCGAACCCAGCCACCCTCAGCATGGTCTTGCTTTGTAGCCGCGCGTCTTACCGCACGGCTAAGGAGGGCCCACTTTGCAATTACAGCGCCTTTCTTGGCATCTACATTATTATTTCATTTAATTGAAATTTTTAAAAATATATGTTGGGGAAACAAGCGAGTTCGTTCTATTTTGCTCCAGATTCAAAGTAGACTAGTGATCGAAAATTTGAAATGAAACTGAATCACTACTGATTTCATCCTACATAATATTAACCCAAATGCCATAGGGAAAATATGACTAAATTTTACAAAAGGACATAGGTAAGTAACAGATCATTTTAGGTCTATTCATAATTTTCAAAAGTATGCCAATCACCATAAACAACGTGAATTGAATTGAATTATCTTTATTTACGAGATTTTCGGCCATAGGCCGGTTCATCTCGACCATAAACAACGTAAAAATATTCATCGCTTAATATCGCTCAATATTACCAACAGATTTCATATTGATTAGATTTGTTCACCATTTAAAAAAGAATTACAGATTCAAAGTGCCACCCCTCCATTTCAATTAACATCTTAAATAAAGTCCCCAGGTAAATTTTCGACCAAATTCAAGAAGATTTATTGAATCTGTAAAACTTTCCAAAATGGTCTTTTCAACAGATCTAAGCAGTATGAAAGCTGTTGATTGCAATACAAAACTAGACTTTGCTAAGTTTTGCTAAGGTCTGTTGGAAATATTACTTTTTTAATTTAAAGTAATTTTTTTACGTTGTGAGTTTTTTATGGTGAGGGGCATTTTTCATCCATCACTTTTTTTATGGAGTTAGCCTTGGAAGATAAACGAAAATCGTGACTGCTAGATGAAAACCTTTTTTCGTTTCATCACTTTTTCACAAATTCTTTGGTGCGCTGCGGTGGAAATTAAACTCAAGCGCATTATCATCTATTTTGTGGAAAATCATGACGACAGAGCTGCCGCACGGTATATTTTGGTGCTAAAACGGAAATGTCCTCTTTTACGGGTTTCTCGAGGGCACCTCATAGGCTCCAAGAGTGGCCAATGTGGTCAATAATCGATTTCAAGCGCATTATCATCTATTTTATGGAAAATCATGACGAAAGAGCCACCGCACGGCATATTTTGGCGTTAAAATGGAAATATACTTTTCTACGGGATCCCGGGGCACCTCATAGGTTCTAAGGGTGGACAATATGTCAATAGTCAATTTAGAGGGCACCTATTTGGAGGAAAACCACGAAGAAAGAGCCGCCGCATAACATATGTTGGTGTAAAAATGGAAATGTCATCTTCTACGTGTTCTCCGAGGGAACCTCATAGGTTCCAAATGTAACCAATGTGGTCACTTATAGATTTCAAACGCACGACAATCTGTTTGGTGGGAAAACACACCGAAAGAATCGCCGCACGGCTTATATTGGTGTAAAAATGGAAATGTCCCCTTTTACGGGTTCCCCGAGGGCACCGAGGTTAATTATCGATCTCAAGCGCATTATCATTTATTTTGTGGAAAATCATGACGAAAGAGCCGCCGCACGGCATATTGTGGTGCTAAAACGGAAATGTCCCCTCCTGCGGGTTCCCCGGGGGCACCTTGAATGTACCAGGAGTGGCCAATGTGGTCACTTATCGATTTCAAGCGCATTATCATCTATTTTGTGGAAAATCATGACGACAGAGCCGCCGCACGGTATATTTTGGTGCTAAAACGGAAATGTCCCCTCCTGCGGGTTCCTTGGGGGCACCTTGCATCTACCAGGAGTGGCCAATGTGGTCACTTATCGATTTCAAGCGCATAACCATTTGTTTGGTGGAAAATTATGACGAAAGAGCCGCCGCACGGCATATTTTGGTGCTAAAACGGAAATGTCCTCTTTTACGGGTTCCCCGGGGGCACCTCATAGGCTCCAAGAGTGGCCACTTTCGTTGGAAGCCCTCTCATAAACCATACATTACCGTTTCAAGAGAATCTATGAAGAATTAGCGATCGAATGGCATATATGGAGCGATTTTTATGCTCCCGTTATATGACCGACAAGGTCCCCGTGGAAGTCGTTTCCCGGTGGCCATTGTCTCCAGAACCAGCATATCACCACATATGACTTACATATGACAAAATTGATTAGTTTATCTTTCGAACGGTATATAAACTTTGTTATTCGGTTATAATTTGACTGTTTTATAAGCATTTACATTTCAGGGTCAATATGACCCTAACATCTTATTAGTAACTTTTTATTGTGGGATCGTTCCTGTTGCACCTTAAAATACTTTTTCATGTCAGATGCTTCATTTTCACAAAATATCAAAAGTCAAGAAATTTCAGAACGATCGGATCATCAGGTAAAAAGTTATTATACTTTGTAGGTTCGTTTTGTGTCATATTGACCCCAACATCTTACTAAGCTTAACAATAATATCCGTGGGATGCGCTGACTCTAGCAACACTTTTACGCTATCTGCAAGTAGAGTAGGCTTTAGCTTACAGTGGCCAAACGTCTCGGATTATGTGGAACAGTGGAACAGTTTACTTGCCTCGCATTTCCTGGTGCCCCGGAAAAGGTTCCGAATTCCATGATGAATCTGTAAAGCCGTTATTTCTGCAGCTCAGCAAAATAAAGAACAAATTTCCGTAAAAAATATGGTTATTTGCTGATTTTAACAATAAAATGAAAGCTAGGACATGATATAACAATTCAATCGAGACTTCCTTTTTACTATTCAGTCGGTAGCTCTGAAAAGGTGATCGCCAGTGTAAACTAATTAATTTGGCACAGAATCCTCCAAATACCGGTTGGACTCGATTATCCGGAGTATTAATTTTATTTTCACTCCGGGTAAAGAATCACCATAAAAAATTAAATCTGCAATTAAAAAACCTATGTTTTATTTTACTTGCAGTGGTGTAGTCAGATATTATTTAGAAGAAAAACTCTGAATAATCCACCTGCGGCATCGGTGACTTTCTGGTGTATTATGGAAAAATAGTATTTTTGCCATAACTTTTGAGTCCATAGTCCGATCCAGCCAATTTTCAATATGAAATGATAAGACAGGATTTCCATTTGAATGCAACTTGTTGGTTGAGAATACGTGCAAAGAAAAAAAAATGGCTGGACTATTTATAAGCTTTTTGTACATTACTTACATGTACTTTGGCCATTACTTATTTTATTCCAACAACTCGAACGCAGACATTTACGAACATTGCTAAATATTAACTGTTAAAAGCAGCAGCACGTCCAAACTAACAACAAACTGCCATACGGAAAACGCACCGGCACGATGACAGAAAATCGATACGATTTTGAAGCATTTGAATAATCTGGATCTGAAGGATCTAGAAAATGTGAGAAAATTATAGATTTCCATGATAAACGGAATCAAAATTATTACAAATTATTTTTACTTCACTGAACAATATTATTTAAATTACCAAATATGCATTACGTTTTATACTTGAACACTTTTAACAAAACATCGAAGAAATTTTCAAGCGGAAAGCTAAATGCATTTCTGTTGCAGATACAGAATTGTATTTCGTAGTGAGATTTAGTGAAAGAATTTATATGTATAAAATATTGAGCGGAATTTGATTGGCTTCATTGTGCGGCGCAGCCGAATTTTTTTTTATGATATGGAAATTGGAATTATTAAAATAAATTTCGAAATTCCGCGAAATTCCGTTAAATTTCGTTAAAAGAATGATTTTTCTGTCGAAAATTTTGAAATTTAACGATACGAAACGAAATCAATAAATCAGATTTCGCCATACTAAAATTCCGCGAAATTCCGCGGAATTTCGTTTCGAATGCCCTAAAACGTAACGCCTACTAGCTATTCGCAACGTTTTTTTGGTGATCCTCTTCTCGGTTATTTTTTCCCAAGTATTCCCCGTTCATTCGGTTAGACTGTGCCGGGTAAACCCTGAAACACTGCTCCTAAACGGAACACAACTGAAGGCTAAGCTGTTTCTATGCAAACCGGAGTGCAATTGTGATTCCAAAATTGTCTTCATCTCAGCGGGATCTATCCAAATACAAAGTAAGTACCGAAAACAACAGTAGTGATATCGTGCAGGCGTTATATCTCCGCACTCACAAACGTGATCCAGCCACTCAGTCGATTAGTACTAAATCCCCCGGTTTGTTTTGCCGCCCGAAGCGGTGCTGTTGTTTTCGATTAGAGCAGCAGGTCCTGGTGCGTTCGGCAGTCTCAAAAGCCGAAACATTTCAGTCGACGCGCGTGACTCTGTTTTGAAAACCGCTTTGGTGGAGGTCCATTCAGTGCGCATCCACACGCTTCATTCGCGGTGGTGCTGAAAGTTGGATAGAGTAGTGTGTCTTGGTACGATCGGTGGTATCAAAAGCCGAAGTATTCAATCGACGTGCATGCTCTGGTTCAACAACGGCTTAAGTGAAGGCAAAGCGAAACGATAAAGGAGGATTTTAGGAACACGCTGTATGAGCTTGGGCACGAGGTGTTTGCTGTTTTAAACTGCCCTCACGACATCACTTTAATTTCGATGTCGTAGGGAAATAGTTTTGGGTTGATTTATCTGTGAGGTAGAAGATAATTGGTAATCATGGAGGCATGTAAGGCGTGCGCTAGGAATTTTGCGCGGTCTGATAGGAGTGTTTTGTGCAGTGGGTCGTGCGGAAGGGTTTTTCATCCTGGGTGCGTTGGGTTGAATGTTACAAACTTCAAAGCATGGGCAGCTAATGTTGGTTTACTCTGGTTTTGTGAAACCTGCCGAGTAAATTTCCATCCGAGCGTTATGGACTCGATGGATCTGCGGGTTGGTCAATTTGGCGAAAATCTGAAAACGCTGAATGGGCTAATGTCAATCTCCACAACGGTTCGACGTGACTCAAACTTTTCCACGAGACTTCAACAGTTCGCGATGTCGGGTCCGGCAATGCACGATCCAACTGAGTTTCACAACAGCATCGATCGTTTCAACCTCGATCAGTCGCTTCGTTCTAGCGCTGCGAACAACACAATTGCAGATGTGGGAGATTTAGATATATCTCTGGATAATGATGATAACAACAACCGTGACCGTGAATTAAATGTACCACCGGTTCTTACCGAAATCATGTTGCCTGTCGCGTCTACCTCGGGTACGAATGCTGAAGCCACCACAAAGACGAATACTGCCACTACTGCCACCGCTTCCTCCAACGCTACCTCCTCCATCGCCACTTCTTCCATCAATGCCGTCGCTGCCGTCATCGCTCCATCCACCGCTCCATCCACCGCTCCACCCACCGCTGCTACCACCTACGCCACTGTCACCTCGAGAGCCAATGCTGTTGCTGCTGTCTCGAATCGTATTTCAAATAGTGCCTCTCCAAGCAACCACTCACAAGGCACAAATCTCACCCGCTCTATTCCACCATCATCAAATCAAGATTGCCGCCTGAAGGTGGTAAACAGACTGCGACCCCAGTGCGTCGAACATCAAACGAAGAAACGATGAAGGCGTTCTATGTCACACCTTTTCACGTCGAACAAACTGAAGACGATATCATCGAGTATCTGCGAGAAACCATCAACATCGACCAGTCTACGCTAAATTGTGTTAAACTAGTGCCGCGTAATAAGGACATTAATGAATTATCATTTGTATCGTTCAAACTTTCTGTTTCTGAAGATCTTGTCGCTGTAATTAACGATCCTTTTATTGGCCAGAAGGTGTAGAAATTCGCGAGTTTCAGCCAAAAACGTGAACGTACCAAGCCTGCTAGTACCGAAATGATTAGCGCAAGTAACTCTAATACCAATGCACAAACTGATTCAAATATCAATGCACTAACTGATTCCAATACTTCTTCAGCTCCTTTGCGGTTTGATGGGTCTATATACGATTCGAAACTGAAGCTACATTCCCTAGATTATGGGAAAATGAAAACTATTCTAGAGAAACGGTCCAATAACTTTATTAGAATAGCTCTTCACAACGCAAGGAGTTCAACTAGAAACATTGAAAACTATCGTTCTTTCGTTGTTAATTCAAAATAAGATGTTCTATCTGTTTTAGAAACCTGGCTCAAACCTTCAAATACGAGCATATCAGTTGAACTTGAGGGATACAAAATTATTAGATCTGATCGCGATAATAAGAACAAATCAAGAGGGGGTGGAGTCGCCTTTTATGTGAGAAAAAATCTCAAATTCTCTGTTATCACTAAATCTGGAAAAGAAAGCGAAATTGAATACTTGTTTATCAAATTAAAACAGGCCAACTTAGTCTGTGGAGTCGTCTATAAACCCCCAGACGTGGCAGTTGCTAAATTAGATATAGTTTTCTGCATTGTTTCTGAAATACAGAACCCAATATTTTGGTTACAGGCGATTTCAACATCAATTTGATGATGGAGAACTCTAACAAGACATTAAAACTAATTGATCATTTAAGCGCATTATCCTTTAAACTGATTCCAACTCATCCAACTTGTCACACGCCCGGTTCTGCATCCACCATTGATTTATTCACAAGTAATTGCACAGAGAACATGAAGAACGTTTATCAGTCATCAGTGGGAGGAATTAGCGATCATGATTTTATTTGCATTGATTACAAATTCAAGCTTCCTAAACCTGGTGCCAATGTATACTGGACACGTGAATATCACAAAATCAATCAATCGACTTTTCTGTCTGATTTACGTAGCGTAAATTTTGATGGTGTGTTCAATTGGGGATTAATGGAAAACTAAAATGTTTCAATGATGTATTCTTCACCATTCTTGATAAGCATGCTCCGCTCAAGAAAAAAACGATTAAAGATCCAAGTACTCCTTGGATCAATACTCACATTCATCGATTGATTAAAAATCGGTCCGAGGCTTATGAATGTTGGAAACGCGATAGAGGGAATCAGCGTAAATGGAAAAATTTCACTTGTCTTCGTAATTTAACAAACCAAGAGGTCAATCGTACAAAACGTCAATATTTTACCTCACAGTTAAGAGCTGACCTTCCTGCTAAGCAACTTTGGAAGAACATTAAACGATTAGGCTTAAAACAAACAAACACTTGTATGGGTGGAGGGATGTAAGTGCTGATACTCTGAACTCATTCTTTGTTGCTCATTACACTCCACTTTCATTCAATCAAAATGACGACGTTGCAACACACCCGAATTTCTCATTTAGGTGTGTTACAAATGACGAAATACTTAGTGAGTTTGTTAAATCTTCTTGTGATGCTGTTGGCAATGATTCAATTCCACTACAAGTTTTAAAATGTCTTTAAGTGTTACTCTCTCATACATTCGGGATATCTTTAATTGTTGTATCACTTCCTCAGATTTCCCACTTGATTGGAAAATCGCAAAAGTAATTCCAATAGGTAAGATTGACCACCCAGTTACTGAAAGAGACTATCGTCCGATCAGTATTCTTTGTGCCCTCTCAAAAATATTCGAATCACTACTCTCTCAGCAACTGAATGACTACTTGACACACAATGATCTGTTATGTCCATTCCAGTCTGGATATAGGAAATCATGCAGCACCGTAACCGCGCTTATTAAAATAGAAAACGACATTAGAGAAGCGTTAGACAAGAAGATGGTCACTTTACTGGTTCTTCTTGATTTTAGTAAAGCATTCGATTCTATTGATCATAGACAATTGTGTAACAAGTTAAAATATAACTTCTATTTAGATCAATTCTCCATAAAATTAATTCAGTCATATTTGTCCAACCGATTGCAATACGTTGACTTCAACAACCAACAATCTGAATTGATTCCTGGTCTAAGCAGGGTGCCTCAAGGTTCAATTCTCGGACCGCTACTTTTCTCAATGTACATTAATGATCTTCCATTGAATCTGTCACATTGTCGATTCCACCTGTATGCAGACGACTGTCAATTATACATATCTGGGGTCCCTGGCACAATATCAGAAATGGTAAATCGAATGAACTCTGACATTCAGAGTATATTGCTATGGTGCGAGCAAAACGGCCTGATTCTTAACGGAGGAAAAACCCAAACGATTATTTTTCACACAAAACGTGCCGTTTTGTCGAATGTACCATCAGTTAGAGTGGGAAACGATATAATTGAATATTCTAATGTCGTCAAAAATCTCGGTTTAATGATGGATACTAACTTGAACTGGTCACCTCAGGTTAATGCCGTGTGCAGTAAAATTTATAATGCCTTACACTCGCTTGTATTATTGAGACGGTGTACTCCCCAACATATCCGGATTCAACTGGTCAGGTCTCTTTTAGTTCCACTGTTTGATTATGGTGATATTTTGTTTGGCCTTGTAACTAAAAAAACACGAAAAACCTAAACCAAGTATTCAACGCTGCTACACGATATGCTTTTAATCTGAAAAGTTTGATCATTTATCCAATTATAGAAAGGCTATTCTTGGAACTGATTTTACAAATCATTTAAAGTTTAGAACCTGTATCCAAACATTCAAAATTATTAACAACTCTCCAATTTATCTTCGAGATTTTTTAGATATACTCGTTCTTCGCGAGGTTCGTTACTTATCGTTCCTAGATGTTTCACAAACAGTTTAAGAGACTCCTTCCGCCTACGAGCTATAAGAATTTGGAACGATTTACCTAGGAATCATAGGTGCGAAAGAAGTTTTTCTTTATTTAAGCGGAATCTAAATATCTTATTCAGTATGTAGTTATTGGTATTAGATGTTGCATAGTAGCATAAGCATTGAAAATCAATATGTGATTATTTATGTTGCTATATGGTAATTGTTAATAAATAAATAAATAAATAAAACGAAATTTTTCGAAATACCGCATATGCTTATTGTCATGATTAGTATTTTTCCTTTTAAATATGCAAGTTATCGCAGTTTGAAAAGTTCACAACAATTACCTTTTTACCAATTACTTCTTTTCTTTTTATTGGCATTACCTTCCCCACTGGGACATTGCCGCCTCGCTGCTAAGTGTTCATTAAGCACTTCCACAGTTATAAATGGCGAGGTTTCCAAGCAAAGTTACCATTTCTGCATTCGTATATCATGAGGCTTATACGATGATACTTTCATGCCCAGGCAAGTCGATGCAATTTCCAAACCGAAAATTTCCTAAACCGGCTCCGGGAATCGAACCCAGCCACGCTCAGCATGGTATTGCTTTATAGCCGCGCATCTTACCGCACGGCTTAGGAAGGCACCAACCTCTCCTCCATTAGGGTTTCCCAAAAAGCACTATGTTCGAAAAGTCATGGTGTTCAATCCTTGCGGAACAACCTAGTAATTCCGACAGAGCAATTTTTGGAAAAAGCTGATTTTTCACATTAATTGTCACACATTGACACATATTCGCCACATTTCAATCACTTTTCCAATCGGTATAAATTTTTTTGATTTTTCTGTGGAGCATGTTATCATACATGGTAATTATTGTGCAATCATATGATCTCTAGAACCATTTGAATATCATTAATAAGCAATTTTTTCGATGATTCTCGCATAAAATCGCCTCGAATCCGTAATTTTTTTTTCTCATGGTTTATCAAGTATTATTCCAAAAGTATTAATAATAACGAGGCAGCGATATTTTTTTTTCTAAACCGTAAAAGCCACGAAATTTACTTTTGAAGTTGTACAACTGTCTAATGATTATTTCAACAATTTCATCAAATAAACGTTTAACTTGTCACATGTGGTGAAAAGCAGTCAGTTCAAATTATGTGATAACAAATTATGAAAAGATTCTTACATAAATTCAACCAGTCATTAGCTACTTTAGCAGACTAAGGAAGACTTATGATTTCCATAGATAAGGGGAAGTGGGGAGACTTGATCACCCCCTGTTTTTTCGAGAACTAAATTAGTTTTGTTCTAGCGTATTTTTGAGTATAGATCCTCTAGACAAATGACCTTTATGTAGTGAGTTATTTTTTGGATTGACAACCTTATTTATTCTGCAGGTAGGTTTGTATGTTTTGACCTTCCTAAAAAAAATTTTATTGTCCACGCAAAATTTGAACAACTTTTCATAACAATGATCAAATGCTTTCGTTTTTTCATAGCACAAGGCCATAAATATGCTTAATGGTCTATACTGATGAAAATGTCAACATTCCATCAAAGTTTTAGAATATTTGAGTTTTAAGTTATTGTCTCAATATGGGGACACTTGATCCCCGATTAGTCACCCATACAAAAATGAAATTTTAAAATTGCGTGTGCTGTCGAATTTAATAACAAAAATCGTTCATGTATACGTACAGCAATTCGAAAATTCTGTGTATTTTGGAGGAAAAATATTAAAAAAATCTGAGGCCACCTTTCTAATTTTATCAAAATTGCACGTTACTATGTACTATCAGAACGTTGGCGGAATGAATGGTCTAGTGGAAGATTATCGACTAGCGGTCATGGATCATTGTTACGATATCATAGTTCTGACCGAAACTTGGCTAGACTGTCGCACAATTTCAAGCTATATTTTTGGAACTGGGCACGAGGTTTTTCGATGTGATCGAAACTCGAATAACAGCAGGAAATCGACAGGAGGTGGCATCATAATCGCTGTAAGTTCTAGGCTGAAGGCATCAGTAATCGAAGACGATTCGTTCAACACCGTGGAGCAGGTTTGGGTATCTATTCAGCTCGGAGGCCGTAAACTATTTGTTTGTGCGGTGTACATTCCTCCAGACCGAACTCGAGACTTGGAACTCATCGACACGCACTGCCGATCAGTCTTCCTTGCGTCGGAAATAGCGTCTCCCAACGATGAAATCATCGTTCTGGGCGACTTCAACCTTGCAGGAGTCGCGTGGGCTCCAACTCACAACAGTTTCCTACGCCCTGATCAGGAGCATTCCTCGTTTCACCCGGGAGCTCTCAGATTGCTGGATAATTACAGTACTGCAACTTTATCTCAAGTTAATTGCATCGTGAATGAGAATAATCGCTTGCTGGATGTGTGCTTCGTCGGCGGTCGTTACACCGCTCCATTTATTTCCACTGCACCTGTTCCTTTGGTCAAGGCTGCCCCTCACCATCCATCTCTAATAATTGGAGTTGAGAATGATGACGTCCGTGACTATGTTGGTACTTCAACGGCTGTGTCATATGTTTTCGGCAAGGCGAATTATTGCAGTATTGCCGAAGTGCGGTCTAACTTGGATTGGCAGAGTATCCTCGACCCGGCCGATGCAAATATCGCTGCACAAACTTTTTCTCATGTCTTGGCATATGTCATCAACAGACATGTTCCAAAGAAGATTGCCCATACGGAATCTACGGTTCCGTGGATGACAAATGACCTTCGTTCGTTGAAAAGGACAAAAAAGGCCGTCCTGAAAAGGTTCACAAGGTTCCGCACTCTTCCCTTGAAACACCATTATGCTAGGCTGAATCACGAATACAAACGGTTAAGTCGTTTCTATTTTAAACGTTACCAGCGGAGGATACGGCAACGGCTTAAATCCCATCCGAAATCCTTTTGGAACTACGTAAACGAGCAGCGTAAGGAAGTAGGTCTTCCATCATCCATGGTCTACAATAGAGTCATGGCGTCAACACAACAAGAGATTTGTAACTTATTCTCGGCCAAGTTTGCTAGCGTGTTTGTCAATGAGCGCCTCTCCAATGACTCCATAACCAGCGCAGCGGGTAATGTACCCTTAACGAATCAAACGCTAAAGGCTGTCGATGTAAGTACAGATACCATAGCGAGAGCAGCCACGCGGCTAAAAACGTCGTACAAATCGGGACCTGATGGTGTTCTGTCGGTTTTCCTAAAAACGAACATTTCCTGCCGTCTGGATCCACTTCATCGAATCTTCCAGCTCTCCCTTTCTAATGGTGTATTTCTGTCCTGCTGGAAGACAGCTGAAATGTTTCCTGTGTACAAAAAGGGAAGCAAGCGCGATATAAATAATTATCGAGGAATCACGTCGCTATGCGCTGTATCGAAGTTGTTTGAGCTGGTCGTCATGGATTCTCTAAATGGTCACTGTAAACATTATATCAGTACCGATCAACATGACTTTATGAAAAAACGTTCTACATGTACGAATCTACTGTGTCTTACATCATACGTTACATACTGCTTGTGATCAAACAGATGTAATTTATACAGATCTAACTGCAGCATTTGATAAGTTAAACCACAGCATTGCGATCGCCAAGCTTGATAGATTGGGAATTGGAGGCAGCCTGTTTGGTTCGTACCTTACTGAGCGCCAGCTGACAGTTGCTTTAGGCGATTGTCGCTCGGAAAGCTTCTTTGCGATGTCTGCACACCGCAGGGTAGCCATCTGGGACCGTTGATATTCCTTCTCTACTTCAACGACGTACATCTAGTTCTAAAAGGACCGCGATTATCATTTGCAGATGATCTTAAAATGTTTTTGCGCATCTGCTCAATAGCCGATTGTCACTTACTACAAGACCAGATCGATGCTTTCGCTCATTGGTGCGATCTAAATCGACTTGTAGTTAACCCGAAAAAATGCTCGATCATAAATTTTTCTCGAATTACCTTCAACTACTGCCTGTTCGGAACGACTATTGATAGAATGCACTGTGTGAAAGATCTCGGTGTTCTATTGGACTCCAAACTGACAGAGGGTAAAAGACCCAATAGTGGAGGAACTAAGCACGTTCTCCCACTATTTGTCGGTTTATACCAAGCCACAGTGTTCGATTTCGTCGATTTCACGATCAAAATTGAATAACTTTTAAACCGTTGGATTTAGATGTTTGGTGCCTTATAGAAAGTTTCTGGGCGTGAAAAGACACATCTTTTGATGTAATGAGTTTAATGATCAATCCTCCTAGAAGTGAGATGGAAATTTACTTTTCGTCAGAAAAATAAATAGAGAATTGGTTTCTTCAGCAAAGTTGTAGAGTAAGGCATTACGAGAAACTTTGTAGAACATTCCAAAGCTATTGAAATATGAGCGTTATCTGAGGATGACCCTCTAAAATCAGTTTTTTAAATATAACTTTTTAACGTGATTTTTCACATTTTCACGATCTTCTACAAGATAACAAAGTTATTCACGATTTTCCATTTTTTCTTGGTGAACTTTCACCTTAAGTAACTTTTTCCGTCGCAAAATGGCGCAGTCAGTTCAGGTGGTATCCGAAAGTCATAGCCTTCTGCTACAACTGACATGTGAAACTCCTTGTAGGCAAGAGTAGGCAAGGTATGTTACATTCAGAAGAAATGTCCAATATAACATCAACAAAAAGGCAAATAACGCAGCTCGCAACCTACTGTTGATGCTTTAAATGCATTTTCATTCCATAAAATTATAAGGAGAACTACTGTAAGCCCAAAGAGAAGCACTGGTTTTATTTGGTTCATCAAACACAATTAAATATTATCAGTATTGCTTTTATATTGAATTGAATTGACTGAATCGCAAATAAACAAAGATTCTGAAAATTCAATCAAAGTTCATTGCCTGCTTTCCGGATATTGGCCACCCGGAGTGGAAATTAATTATCATGTTTTAAAACTCAATTTGTGCATATGCACAACATGTGAAAGATTTAGTTTGAAAAATGAATTGGAGGTAACCACTTCCTTTGGTGGTGGTTGAACCCATGACGAACTTTGACAGATCCTATAGACATTTTCGGCTTGGAAAAACTCATGCCTCGTTTTTTCACTTCCACTGGTTCGTCCCTTTCCGTTTCCTCATAAATTATCTTCTATCAGTTCATGTGAAGAGCTTCGTATTTGTATATCTATTTCAATTGAAACTATGTACTACCAGACAGCGTTTTTTAGTTTTTTTTATGATCTTTTCGTTGATTGGTTGAATTGCGAGAGTTCGTCCATGTGCCATAGCCATTATTATTTATTTATTCAGACTAAGGCCGAAGTGGCCTGTGCTGCACATAAAAGTCTTCTCCATTCAGCTCGGTCCATGGCTGCACTTCGCCAACCACGCAGTCTGCGGAGGGTCCGCAAATCGTCCTCCACCTGATCGATCCACCTTGCCCGCTGTGCACCTCGCCTTCTTGTTCCCGTCGGATCGTTGTCGAGAACCATTTTCACCGGATTACTGTCCGACATTCTGGCTACGTGCCCTGCCCACCGTAGTCTTCCTATTTTCGCAGTGTGAACGATGGATGGTTCTCTCAACAGCTGATGCAACTCGTGGTTCATTCACCTCCTCCACGTACCGTCCGCCATCTGCACGCCACCATAGATGGTACGAAGCACTTTCCTTTCGAAAATTTCCAGTGCGCGTTGGTCCTCCACGAGCATCGTCCAGGTCTCGTGTCCGTAGAGAACTACCGGTCTTATAAGCTTTTTGTAGATAGTCAGTTTGGTACGGCGGCGAACGCTATTCGATCGGAGCGTCTTACGGAGTCCAAAGTACGTACGATTTCCAGCCACTATGCGCCTCCGAATTTCTCTGCTGGTATCGTTATCGGCGGTCACCAGTGAGCCCAAGTACACAAATTCTTCTACCACCTCGATTTCGTCACCACCGATAGAAACTCGTGGTGGGTGGCTTACATTGACCTCTCTTGAGCCTCTTCCTATCATGTCGCCTTCGTCTTCGTCTTCGACGTATTGATGACTAGTCCAACCCGTTTAGCTTCGCTTTTCAGTCTGATGTAGGCTTCCTCCATCCTCTCAAAGTTACGTGCCATGATATCAATGTCGTCGGCGAAATCAAATAACTGGACGGACTCAGTGAAGATCGTACCAATCGTGTCAATCCCTGACCTTTGTATTACTCCCTCCAAAGCGATGTTGAATAGCAGACACGAAAGACCATCACCTTGCCGTAACCCTCTACGGGTTTCGAAGGGACTCGAGAATGCTCCTGAAACTACGCACATCACCCGATCCATCATCGCCTTGATCAACCGTATCAGTTTATCCGGAAATCCGTTTTCCTGCATTAGCTGCCATAGTTGGTCCCGATCGATTGTATCATATGCGGCTTTGAAGTCAATAAATAGATGATGTGTGGGCACGTTGTATTCGCGGCATTTCTGCAATACCGGACGTATGGCGAACACCTGGTCTGTGGTAGAGCGTTTACCCATAAAACCCGCCTGGTACTGCCCCACGAACTCTCTTGCAATTGGTGTTAGTCGGCGGCATAAAATTTGGGATAGTACCTTGTAGGCGGCGTTCAGCAATGTGATTGCGCGGTAGTTGCTACAATCCAGCTTATCGCCCTTTTTGTAGATGGGACACACGACACCTTCACGGATACAAATTTCATCCATTTGCTTCAAAAATATACATGTTTACATCCAAAATGGAAATATGTTTGAATCAAACATATTTATTTTTAAAACCAAATTAAATCCCTGTTTGTTTTATACGTACACTAGTGGGTAGCCCCTCGCTCGCTCTTACAAAAGTAAACACAATCTCGAGTTCGGATCGGATCCGATCGGAAGTCAACAGAGGAGCAGGAGCAAGCGTGGAATCATATGTTTTCTTGCTTCCAAATTTATGATAAGGATGTTTTCAGGTACAGAAAGGTAAGTAAATGAAATATGAACGTTTGGAATTGTGAAATCTGGTAGTCAAATGCTACCAGAATATGAAAATTGGTAGAATTGATAAGAAAATATTATGAGTGGTCGAACCAAAACAATAATATCCATGTTTGCTTCAAACATTTAGCTGGTTGAAACAACTTGAAACGCACATTTGATTCAAAAGAAAGTTTTCGTTCGCTTCAAATGCAACAATATGTTTGATCCAAACATATTTATTTTTGATGCCAGAACAAACTGAATTATTGTTTGGATTTACCTAGGGTAACGGCTCAAACCTTGGCCCATTATGCTACGGTTGAGCACATTTATCGTTATAAATCTTCATATATTGCATTTCCAACCAGAATTATTCCACCAGCCAGCTTGCTTACATTTGGTTTTGACGCCAAATAGCAAAAGACGACGATAAATGTCCGCAATATCTCATTTAAACCAGCGAAAGTCTCGAGAGAAATGGACAAAGGTCGGCATCCTTGTCCCTATCATGTGGATAATTTTTCAGCCCACTTGGGACGAGTGAGTGTTGATTTCGAACATACGAGAGATAAAGATGGGTTGCTGTTTATAGTACCAGTCATTTTGCTTGCGTTAAATAAAGGCAGCATGCAAACAAATAGAGAAAATCAAATCATCTTATTGAGCGTGAACTCTAATTGGTTGCATGTAAAATACTACCACACTGACTGTGAGAGTGCGTTTCAGAGGTTTCAGATTCCCCCAATAGCACGCTTACCAAGGACATGCTAACGAAAATACTATTATATGAATCGTTTATTTCCCAAATATTTACCATATTTGCAAGTGTAGAAGTTTAAAAAAATGAAAACTGTATTAAAAACTTCATTTGCAAAAAGGCTACATGTTCTAGCCCTCATGTTGTACCTTCAAACAAATTGCATACGTTAATTATTGACTGCCGCATAATTTTGAGATTTACTGCTAGTTGAAACCATGGCAGTTGTGTTGCTCTCGCTCTTGCGATACTCTCCAAGAAACTATTTCCAAAACGTAAACAACGCTTTAGGTGGGGATGATGCATAACGCACTACTAAAGAAAGCCAATTGTAAAACTTATTCTAGGCAATTCCTTGCTTTGTACTGTGCATCAACAGTTATAACTGTGCCAACTACCTGATATTATTACACAATTATTCATAAATAAAATTATTGGATGCTTGTTTTTAACTCCGCCTTCATTGAAGTTTTATGATTGGTACGTGCGTTTGATTCCACTCCTCTCTATATCGATCAGCTGTTGTGAATCCTCTCAAAACTCTCACGTGTTTCAACTTCCCGAGTTGAAAGAATACTTTTTGGTATCATTTTACAGATCAAAATACTTTTTGCAAGCAATAATAAATCTAAATTATGATGAAGGTATTTGTCAAGTAATTTGATTTGAAATTAGTCACATGAAATGACGTTGAAAGTTTATCTAATGAAACATACGATCCATTGTATCTTTCCATTATGATTTGAGAAAATGTTTGTAGGATTCGTGCGAAAAATGATAAAACTAAATATTCTTACACTAATTTAATCATTTATTTGTGAAATTATGAAGAAAATGGTGTATCGAACCACGAAAGGTTGATGCTTGAATCGCTTTTGCTTGAATCGTGTTTGGAAGCCGTAAGGTAGGCAATTATTTTTGGTATGTTCTGCGAATGAAAGCGATTATATCGTGATTCGAGAAAAGCATCATGAGGGCCCATTTACAAACTACATGATGTTTCAGGTTGTGGGAGGGTACTTGTCTGAGCGTTAAGGACTTTATAAATTTCAGAATCCTACCATACATATGAAGCATTACTAGAGGCTTGGTGTGGGTTGAGTTTAGCGTTATGTAATTTGCGAATGAAACTTAACCGCTGAGTGGATTAACCTGTTTTAACAAAAATTCTTAGCAACCTAATCGCAAGCATCTGATATTCTGTCTGCAGCTTTCGGTTATTTTCTCCAGTACGGGTTATTGGTGAGAATGTTTTGATTTTAGAGTTTCACCTATACTAACGTAGTGCTACAAATCGAAAGCACATGCCACCATTTGGCTACGGGTGCCCCCAGTATTGTCCAAAAAAGTTTTGGTTAATTATGTCGCTATACTAATGGAAATTGTGAAATTAAAATGATATCTGACATAGTGTGGTTGTTATCCATTCATCTGATGTGCGAAAGCAGGTATGTTCATTCAGAAAACTCTTTTATTGGGCAAAAGAAAAACTCTAGTACAGCCAGCCTGCATAAGTCAACGAAACATGGCTGCTAAAAAACCGAGTCAAAGTGATTTTTCACGCAAGATAAATGCTTGTAATAGTTTAAGAAGTGTATAAATCTAGAGTTATGAAGCAGATATATGTTTGATACACTTTTCTATAGAAGCAGTGGTTAATATCTCTCTACAAATCGACGTATTATCGCTGAAATATTGATTAATTTGCGTGAAGAGCCAATGTTACATCCAGGGCCAACATTACCGCCGGTTACCCTAGAATATGTTTATTTTTAACGTATTTTTTTTCTGCGTGTTCCACACAGCAAATAATTTTGGTTACCCCATCAATCGAATTAACATTCGATATTCAATTAAATTTGATTGAATTTTACAAGCAAGCACCGTTTAAATTTATTTGAATGTTAAATTTAATTGAATGTTACGTTTATTTGCATGCTCCAAATATGTGCATGAAAATACATTTAAAATCACAACATATTTTTATCTGTACATCCACTCCTGCGGCAGAACCTCATCCTCCCAAACTTTGGTAATCACACAGTGCAGCGCTCTAGCTAGTGCCTCACCACCGTGTTTAAACAGCTCTCCTGGTAGTTGGTCAACTCCAGGGGCTTTGTTGTTTCTCAGCCGGCTGAGATCCTCCTGGATTTCCTGGAGATTCGGAACCGGAAGTCGTATGTCCTGCGCGCGTGCTCCTAGGTTCATTACCATACCGCCACCGTTGTCTGCCACATCGCCATTCAGGTGCTCTTCGTAGTGCTGCCGCCACCTTTGGATCACCTCACGCTCGTTTGTAGGAAGGTTCCCGTTTATGTCCTTACACATATCGGGCTGTGGCACGTGGCCCTTACGTGAGCGGTTCAACTTCTCGTAGAACTTTCGTGTGTTCTTAGCGCGGTACAGTTGTTCCGTCTCTTCACGGTCTCGATCTTCCTAATGGTGCTTTTCCTCCGAAAAATCGAGTTTTGTCTGTTCCGCGCCCGTTTGTATCGTGCCTCGTTCGCCCTCGTGCAGTGTTGCAGCAATCTCGCCCATGCTGCATTCTTCTTCTCAACTAACTGCTCACATTCGCCGTCATACCAGTCGTTCCTCTGATCCGGGGGCACCGTGCCAAGTACAGCGGTTGCGGTGCTACCAATGGCGGATCGAATATCTCCAGCCATCTGCAAGAGATGCTGCGCCTAGCTGCTCTTCCGTTGGGAGTGCCGCTTCCATCTGCTGCGCGTAGTCTTGGGCTTCTAGCCGCCCAATGTTTAGCCGCGGCGCACGACTCCGACGCGTGTTGTACACCGTCGAGAGTTTTGAGCGCAGACATACAGCAACGAGGTAGTGGTCGGATTCAATATTCGCACTGCGGTAAGAGCGAACGTTCGTGATGTCGGAGAAGAATTTGCCGTCGATTAGAACTTGATTTGGTTTTCCGTTACTTGGTTAGGTGACTTCAATGTGGCCTTGTGAATATTCTTGCGGGGGAAGAAAGTGCTTCGGACTACCATTCCGCGGGAGGCTGCAAAGTTTATGCATCGTTGGCCGTTGTCGTTCGATACGGTATGCAGACTATTCGGTCCGGCTGACCAGTCTATACATTTCCTCCATTTCTACCTGAGCGTTCATGTCACCGATGACGATTTTGACGTCCCGCAGTGGGCATCCATCGTATGTCTGCTCCAGCTGCGCATAGAACGCTTCTTTCTGGTCGTCGGATCTCCCTTCGTGTGGGCAGTGCACGTTGATGATGCTATAGTTGAAGAAACGGCCTTTAATCCTCAGCTTGCACATCCTTGCGTTGATTGGCTGCCACCCAATCACGCGTTGGCGCATCTTTCCCAGCACTATGAAGCCGGTTCCCAGCTCGTTGGTGGTGCCACAGCTTTGGTAGAAGGTAGCCGCTCGATGCCCGCTTTTCCACACTTTCTGTCCGGTCCAGCAGATTTCCTGCAGCGCTACGACATCGAAGTTGCGGGGATGTAATTCATCGTAGATTATCCTGTCGCAACCTGCGAAGCCTAGCGACTTGCAGTTCCATGTTCCAAGCTTCCAATCGTGATCCTTTATTCGTCGCCTAGGTCGTTGCCGATTGTATCGAGTCGTATTATCTTCTATGTTGTTCGTAATAGTTGATTTTAAAGGCGGCTTATAGGGCCTGCGCAAACCTCCTGTCTCGTAGGAGGGCCGTCGTGTCAGGGCTGTTTAGCGTCCCACCTAACACCAGGACTTGGGTATTTGTGATTGTATTGTATTTTAATCCTTGCCAATGTTTTTAATGTAGTGATGTGATATTGTATTTATAGATTTTTTTTAACCATCGTTGGGGCTGTATCAAGTCTGTTGATGTAATAAATAATAAATAAATCAAAGCAAGTTTTTGGAGAGGGATATATTTCCCCCAAATATTTTAAAAGTCGACTCCAAAAAATCGATTGTGTATCAATAACAACAATAATTCATGGACTGTCATACATCAGTAAAGATAAATACTATATTCCTTAGGCTTTGGTCCGATTCGTGAATTAAAATCGAATTAAACTTAAAAGTGACAGTATGAAAATTTTCAAATAACCCTGCTTGCAGAGCAAGATCACTTTTGACAGATATTGAATCATTTTTGATAGATGTTTTGTTCGTCTTGCTGGGTAGCCATTCTTATGAGCGGGGATTTGATATTTTCCAAACTGTCCCTTTGAGTTTAATTTGATTTTAATTCGCGAATCGGACCAAAGCCTTTTGGAACGTACACACACGGTCAAGCAGTTTGACCAACATTGACTACACCTCTCGTTTATTCAAACATCCATCAAGTTTTACCAACAGCGGCACGAACAATCAATTTATTCGACCAACAATATCACACACGAACGACCGAAGCGCCAACAGCACCAACCATCAAAAAATATATGGGGTTTGTGCAACTTCACTACAAATGCTCATGTTCGACGAACCTTGACTCCGCCCCCGACTACTCAAACCAAAATTAAACCATTTTAATTTTTTCCATCCGAGCCGCCAACTGTCAAATGGTTTTTCGAACAATGTCACACACGCTCAAACAAAGCAGCAACCGAAGCGTTTTCTTGGGGGCGGAGTAAATGTTCGTCAAACTGCTTGACTGATGTGTACGTAGCATTAGAGAGTCTGTGTGGAAATCGCGTATGTTTACGTGGTGTATTATTGACAATGTTTTTTTTTTAATTTTGTATAAGGTGCAGGGATTGAATCCTAAAGAGAATGAGCAAGACTAGTCAACCCGGCAGACGTTGTCCTGCAGGCGAAAGTGCGCGTTGAGAACAACCCATGCAAAATTTGCATACGATTCTTAATTTCAGTTTTTCACGATTTGCTTTACCTTATTCGTGTTTTTTGCATGAGGAAATATAATATAAACCCGTCGGAAACGATAACGAACATATCTGCTGAAGGAATGAAGAAAATCCACCCAGCCGTTTTCGAGTTATGCGGATACGAACACAGACCATTTCATTTTTATTAATAGAGATGTACACACTTAAAAAATTGTACCGAACTCGGTTGAATTTCAACCGAGTTTTTAACTGCTGAACGCTCGGTTGTTCGCTCGGTTCAAAAAAGAACAACCGAGTGTTCGGTAAACTTATTTTAGCTTCACTTGTCACATTTACCGAAAAAAAACTCGGTTCACCGGAAATATTTATAACCGTCAATCGGTTGGGAAATTTTACCGAAAGCTGTCAAATAAAACCGATTAACTTGTAAAATACTACGGAATTCGGTTGTTCAAAACTTTGTGATGTCCGCAGATAGTTTTGAAGTTTTTACCATAAATAAACCCGAGCAGGAGAAATTGGCTCAATAATACATAATTCTGTTATTGATACCATACTATGTTATAAACTAGCCCTGCATAAGAGGTAAAACACCAAAGGAATAATATCAAAATCTTATATGCACAATACTTAAGCCATAACATACTTAGTTATTAAACTGAATTTCAATACCAAATGCATAACCAATAATTATACGCTTGGTATTGAAATACCTAAGTATGGTATGCCTCAAGTATTCTGCATATAAGTTTTTGGTATTATTTTTGGTATTTACCTCTTATGCAAGGCTAAATCATACCAATTTTTGTTATCCAGGTCGTCGCTCCTGCTCGGGAAACACTTCAAATACTTTATTCATTCAACTTCATGTCGTTATCAAATGGTAGCGTTTTCTGCTTGGTAATAAAAAAAAAACTCGGATGAGTCGTCCAAAAAAATATACAATACATACGGTTTACATATAATTTGCCTATAAGATGACAGAAAAAGAAATACTATAGAATATTATAGAATCAAATCGGTGAACACCTTACCTTACAACAGTCTACTCCAGTTTTACAAATTATGTCGAAGAAGAATGACAAATTAATGCTATACAGCGCGAGCACAGTCATGGATGATGAAATGCAGTTTATTATGCACGATGTTCTACAGATCGTAAACATTGACATGTTGTTAAGAAAACTATTTTGAGCAAGTGATTAACATGTTGCCGTAATGAAACGAATGTTCGGTTCCGTGCGAGGCTCCGTGAATTAATTCACCGAGTTTTCTCGGTTCTGAACTACCGAGACAGTAAACAAGAATGGTTTACCGAATTTTTCGGTTCATTTTCAGGTCTCATCTGTCAAAATTCTGCTACGGCTACCAAACATTCGGTTTTATGCAAAAAATGTGACATAAAACCATGACGAGCTCGGTGGTCTAGTGGCTACCGCCTCTGCCTTATAAGCAGGAGGTCGTGGGTTCAATTCCAGGCTCGTCCCTTTCCTACTTTGTATTTCTATCCTAGTTCTTTCTGTGTTTCAATTTATACCAAAACGATTCTTACTGTTATAACCTTCCACACAATCCCAAAACCTCCCGTGGCACCGTAGAGTTCTCTGCATCTTTCTTAAGTAGGTGTCCAACAAACCATCCTTCCCCTTCCTCAGCATTCGCAAGGACGTGGCCAGGACAGATCTCGACTATTGGAGAGTGCATTGCTTCCATCTAAGAGATAGTGATTACCGGAGACGAGCCAGCCTCGGGCTGAAAGTCTCCTTAATAAAGACACACACAAAAAAGAAAAAAAAAGATAGTGATTGATTAGTCCCAAATCAATATCTGTGGTAACGGATGAAAGTGATGCTACTCTCATACAATAGTCTTGGCTTGTACCACCTACGAATTTGTGCTCAATGCTAATGCTAAAAATGAAAAAGAGTTATACCAGTTTGACGGAGGTAATGGAGCTTGAAATATCTATTGTCCTTCATCATCTGCTACAAGCAAAGATCATCCTTCATAGAACTTCTTATCCGTCTTGATTTTATTTAAGCTCCAACAGATTGAGGCGATGAAATTGATGAATTCTTGAACAATAACTCACAAAAAAATTGGCGGCTAAATTGAAAAACTGCCATCCACACGCGCTGTCTACTTCGATCTCCTGGAAAAACTTATTGAATTTGAAGTGAAATTCTAAAGATTAAAATGGCTTCCGGCGTGACACCGAAAACGCCACCGCCGCAGTCCAAAATTCTGACAAACGCCGCCGCCGACGACTTTTGGACCGGCGCACACCTCTACCTTTGGGCTTTGCTTTCTATTTAAAATGGATCAGTTTGAACGATAAGCTCACAAATTATGGTAATAAACTAATTTTTGGTAATGCACGAGAAAGGCACTTTTACCGATAGGCGGAATAATCAAGAGATTTTAGGCAGGTACCATGCTACAATTAATGATAGTGCATCATCGTTATCATCAATTACTGCTCTTGGACCGAATGGGAAATACACATTGTCCTGATAAGAAAATTATTTTGAGCTTTTCGTGGAATGTATTCACTTGTCATAAGACGAGTTGGTTCTATCCCATTTAATTCCACCACTTTATAAAGTGGTAAATTAAATGGAAATACAATTAAATGGATTAGTACAAACTCGTCTTATGATAAGTGGACACATTCTCTGCCCATGATCACATATATGTAACACTCGCATTTTTGTTCATTTTGTAAAAAGCCTGTGAATCGTTCAGAAAGTTTAATTTACTGCATCTAATCCCACAACAGTAAAAAAAAGCTTTACTATCTTGCTTATCTGTGGTAAACTGGAAATGATTGAGTTTGTGGGGAGGATAGACAAACGATTTACAAAATCAACCAAAATGCAAATGTTACAAATATGCGATCATGGGCAGTTCTCCTATTAAAAACTGAATTATGGAAATTTTACTTTATAGGTAATATGACAATTATCGTTATTTTAACTTAATTTTCAAGATCTAATTAATGACACAAAAATTAAAAAAAAAACTATATAGATTTTAGATACTTATAACGATCATCGTCATCATCATCATCATCATCATCACCATCATCGTCAACTCTTCCGTCGTCCCCATAGATTATCCTTACACTAGGGTTCGGTAGCTCCGAATCGTTTTCCCCATTTTCTTCCTCTAAACTGTTGTTAATCCTTGTCCAGTCAATAGAGAACATATCGCCAACCGCATCTACAAAAATTTAAAACAAAAATGTGACTGCCTCCAATTAACCTAACACCTAACTAAAGTAAACTTACCGGAATTTTGCAAAGTTGACATATTTTTCCGAAATTGATGGGATGGAATGAATGGAGCAGTAAAAAATCAACAATCCAATGCCAACCAGATTGATACTGCTGTTGCATTTATATTGCCAGGGTAGATCCGGTTATGACTTATCTGCATAATCAGTTTATCAATTTATTGGAAAGATATCAAATCGGTCGGTTTCTCTGTTGTCTCAGTACTGAGAAAATATATTATCAATTCAGTAGAAAACCGTCTCCAGTAGCCTTGCGAGCAAAGGCGTAGGGTTGCCAATCCGGAGATGGCGAGTTCGATTCTCGTTCCGGTCTAGGATGTTTCCCGGTTGGAAACATTCTCGACTCCCTGGGCATAGTGTACCTCTTGTACTTGCCACGCAAGATACATACTCGTGTAATGGTGGGCATAGAAAAGCTTTCAATTAATAACTGAGGAAATGCTAATAGAATACTAAGTTGAAAAGCAGGCCAAGTTCCAGTTGGAATGTAGAGCCATTGAAAAAGAAGAAGAAAACCGAATTAGCTGCCAGCGAAGTTGAATTTTTCTCACAATCCATACGTTAAATCTAATTTCGGAAGTGGTGCGCTGTCTATCCGCTGTATACTTCGCTAATCGCCCATTTCAGTTTTCTACTGAATTGATTGGCAGTGCGTTATCAATTATCAATTGTCACGTGTTGAGTGCATTACGTAGGCAATATGCACTAGGATGGTTCAAAAAATCGATTTTGCTCCACAGTGCTTATCTGATTCTTTATCATGTTCTGAGTATCCTCTGAAAATTTGAGCTCATTTAGATTAAAACTGATTTAGCACAAGCCGTTCAAGTTTGCATGCAAATTAGTATGGGAAAATGTATTTTTTCATTATACTGTTCATGACGCTGTTAATGATTATGCGCAGGGTAAAAGATAACCTACATAGCTAAAAGGAATACTCAACAGCTTTCAACCAACGAAAACCGCATGTTGATTAACCGCCCCAATAATTAGTAATCGATTTTAAGACAGGTTGCGAATCTTTAGTCATGATCGTTAAACTTCTTTGAGGGCATCACTGAAATGTGCAGTGCAACATAGTAGCCTGAATTTGTGTGTGCTATCTTTCGCGCCACAAGCAGCAATGTTGCCTGTTGATGAGTTATGCAATTAGCTCCAGTAAACCACGGTACAGATTAAATTCGATTACTAATTATTGGAACGATTAATTGAGATGCGGTTTTCACTGAGTGAAAGCTGTTGAGTATTCCTTTTAGCTATATAGGTTTTCTTTTAACCTGCGCTTGATGGGGAAGCGTCATTAACAGTATAATGAAAAAATAAATTTCCTCATACTAATTTGCATGCAAACTTGAAACGGCTTGTGCTAAATTAATTTTAATCCACATGAGCTCAAATTTTCAGAGGACATGGTAAAGAATTAGATGAGCGCTGTGGAACAAAATCAATTTTTTGAACCACCCTAATATGCACTTTTGTAAAATAGCCCGCAAACCCAATGTTAAAGTCTACTCGGCTAAAAGAATTCTGATGGTGATGTTTGCACATTACTTAAGTTTATATGTATTTGTGTACAAAATAAAGTAAGACACACGGAGGAGTCATTGCGTACAAAAAAGGTCAAACAGCAATTAATGGGTATAAATTCCATTTTTTTCATCATAATATGAATATTTTTTGTTCATGCATTTATTTCACAAATATGAATCAATTAGCAGAGCTGGTGGTGGGGGCAGGTGGCAGAACTGTACACCCGTCTGAAACGTGAAGTATTGTGCATCTCGAGATAAAATAGAATACTGCGGCTTCCTGCTGGTTGCTTCTCAGGTAATCGCAACGGTCACTAAACACAACAGTGTCAATGAAAATCTCACCCACCGTATGCACTTGCCATTATAGACACTCTCCATGTACTCAGTGACTCCGGTTGCCTCTCACTAATACAATCGAACACTGCTGTCATTTTGCGAAAAGCACGTGGTTTTGTTTTGAGCGGGAAATTTCTGCCTATCTTTTAACACTGCGGCTATCTTGACGTTTACCTTCGCAGTCGAGCATGCGAGTGTATGACCGCCGCAACATTCTAGAAAAAGATAAGCGCGACAATAACAAAAGTTGTACTGGTGGTGAATGCGTCAAAGACAAAGTACATGCTAATGGGCGGAACCGAGTGCGACAGGGTCCGCCTGGAAATCAGTTTTACGATAGACGGGGATACCTTCGAGGTGGTCGATGAATTCGTCTACATTGAATCCTTGCTAACAACTGAAAACAGTGTTAGCCGTGAAATACGAAGGCACATCAATTGTGGAAGTCGGACCTACTACGGGCTCCAGAAGAAACTGCGGTCAAAAAATATTCACCACCGTACCAAATGTGTCATGTACAAGACGCTAAAAAGACCGGTTGTCCTCTACGGACATGAAACATGGACAATGTTCGAGGAAGACTTGCAAGAACTCGGAGTATTCGAGAGACGGGTGCTTAGGACCATCTTTGGCGGTGTGCAAGAAGACGGTGTGTGGCGGCGAAGACTGTACCATGAGCTCGCCCATCTCTACGGCGAACCCAGTATCCAGAAGGTAGCTAAAGCCGGAAGGGTACTATGGACAGAGCATGTTGCAAGAATGTCGGACAGCAAGCCTGCAAAGATGGTGTTCGCTTCCGTTCCGGCAGGTACGAGACGACGTGGAGCGCAGCGAGCGAGATGGGCAGACCAGGTGCAAAACGACTTGGCGAGCGTGGGGCGTATTCGAGGATGGAGAGATGCGGCCTCGAACCGTGTATTCCCAAGTAACAATTTGAAGGCTACATGGATTTATTTAACGTTTTTTAGCTTCATTCGAAGACTTATAGTTATCTTCAAACCCGTAATAAAACGCTCAATAAATCCACAAACGTCAATCCACAATGAGCCTTCAATAAAACCAATTTTAAAAACTGTCATAAAGACGGATATATTGGTCGCAGACTTGTCTTACGCATAACCTAAATAAAACTTAATAGTTTCCAAAAGGTTGTAACCTGCCCAGTACTCTCACAGTTATCTCGCGTAAGTTGGTATTGAAGCTTATAATGTCTACCGTTCAAGATAGAAGTATCGGTTATCTTACCATGTGAAATCACCACTCTGACATACACCACAACAGAACAAATCAACAGCTGCTGTGCACAGTCCCTGGCCGTACCGTACCTGCACACTACTCATCGCATACGTATCACACGGTGCTAAACTAACAGAGAATGAGTTACAAATAGAGGTGTGCGCCGCCGCGCCACGCCGCCGCCGCCGGCTGTTTTTGGCACGACGCCGCCGCCGACATTTTTGCATCGGCGCGCCGCCGTTTAAAATTTGTCACGCCGCTGATCTATAATTTTCACGCCGATTCAAATTTGAAGAAGTCCACAAAATTTTCAGTGGAAATTCCGAAGATTCAGTGGAACTTCCGTATAATATCCTGATAGATCTTTACAACATCACGTTGAAACTGAGAATGTTTCGTAAAGATACCAATGATTTCCATAAAAATTCCATACAATTTCTTGTTCAAATTTCGAAAAGCTCTACTCTAAACTAAACTAAGCAAAACTTTCTAAACTAAACTAAGCAAAACTTCGTGTGAAAAATTGCGAAGAATTTTCCGTTGAAATTTAAAAAAATCTCATTGAAATTAAATTTTTGAATGGCAAAGAGTCGTTCGACAGAAATCCATTCGGCTGAAGGCCACAAGGCTGAATGTTGTTTGGCCGAATATGTTGTTCAAACGAAAAGACTGTTTGATAGAAGTCTACCCGAGCTTGAGAGTAAATCAATAACTTGTTTTAATGTTGTGAAATCATCGATTATGTTTCATTAATTTGATATCTTTTTGGTTGTTTTAACGGTTGAAATAACAAACGTATAGCAGAAAAATCTTACTGTGAATCAAGTAAAAAAGCAAAGAGCAAATCGAAAACTAATTTTGATATTGGTTTCCGATAACAAAATAAGTACACAGTTTGATGTCATATCATTCAATTTAGTAATCTCCAGCACTATTTGTAAACAAATCTTGAATCAATTTAATGTCAAAAATCAAAATATGTTATTTGGCCGAAAATGTCATTTGGTCGAATAGTTCCTTTGGCTGAAAAATCGGTTGGCCGAATAGCATAATAGCCGAATATGCTCTTTGGTCGAAATGGACATTCGGTGGAAAGTGTCATTCGCCTGGATATTTCTAAAACATTAACGGGAGAATCTTTTGTGCTTCATCTTAAAAAATTAATGAACTGTTCTTAGATTTTTTTTTTCGAGTTTTTCCAGAATATTAATTTGGATTTTTTTTTTCAAATTTTCCATAAGAACTACTATCAAGTTTCCAGAACTCTTTAGAATTATCAAAAGGAGCCCTTATTTGATTTACCATGGAAAACTGTTTGGAATTTACATGAGAATCTCTTCACGGGAAGCTGTTCCAAATTTCTACTGGAAAATATTCGGAATATCCACGGAAATTTCTTATTGAGTTTCTGTTGAGTATTCTTTGAAATTTACACATAAAATTGTGACTTGTGAAAGGGATGCTTTAACGTTGACTTTGTCAATCTAGATTATTTAAGACGGCTTGTTTTTTTAATCCTTAAGTGATTTTTTCACAGGGAGAAGTTCATCACTAGACGGCTAGTTTGACATAGCCAACTTTAAAACAACCGAAAAATGCTCGGAATTTTTGAGGATTTTTTTTATTTCTTCAGAAAATTCTTTCTATATTCGATTAGAAATTCTTGGGAAATTCCATTGACCGAAAGCGGCAGACGGCTGAACTGGTAACTCGGCCGAAAAATCCGTTTTCTAGTAAGTTATCTGGCCGAACCGATCGCTGGCCCAACATGCCGCTTAGCTGAAATGGTTTTTTGACAGAATGGTCCATTTGGCCGGAAATGTAATAAAAAATTTATTTAAATACGGCCAAATATCAATAACACTGAACCTCGGACTGAACGGGTAATATGATCAAAAATGTTTACTCGTTTGGGTAAATAGGCTTTTTGTCAATTGACCATTTAACATAATTCCGTAGCCTCTCTATTTTTGAGTTCAATTCGGCTTAATGGGATTTGGGTAGACGACTTTTGACTTAAAGGTCAGTATCGACTTGAAAAGTAGAGGTTATGAAATTTCGTTCAAAGTCGTTTGATAAAAAGGTCTTTTCAACGTAAATGTCATAAGGCCAAACCGATAGATATTTTTGACTAAATTACTAAAATATTCCGAAGGACACCCACCCCCCCATATTTTGCATAATAATTTGTAACAAAAATTAAACAACGCCTCACCCCCTTTTGCGTTACGTCATATTTGAACATACAGACCCTTATTGACATTTGGCCGCATAACATGTAGGCTCAAACGATATTTTTGGCCACAGACCCATTCTGTCAAACGATCATTTCGGCCAAACGGCATTTTCGGGCTGATGACATATTCGGCCAAACGACCTGTTAGGACAAACAAATTTTTCGGCCAATTTACCAGTTCGACAGTATGTCGCTTTCGGCCAATGGAATTTCCCAAGAATTTCTTTTGGGCAATACACTAGTCGTTCAATAACTGCAACATGTTTTCGTTTCGGTTAGCGAATGCCGTTCGATAACTGCGACGCATTCTTGTCATCAAACAATTGTCAGCCGACGCAATAGAAGTGCACCTGATTGCGCAGTGCAATGCAGATCATAGACTTTGACATCGTTTTGAAGTTTAGCTGTCCGATAACTGCAATCTTATGTAACTATTGAATTGCATTTAAAAGCATTGCAGTTAAATGACTTTTGGTTATCGAACGTCTACTGTACAAAAAATTTTCAGTAGAAATCCAATAATTTCGAACAATTTTCCGTTGAAATCCAAAGATTTTTTTTTATTGAAAACTACATTTTGAACAATCCTCCGTAGAAACTCTTAAGAAGTTTTCTTACGGAGAATTTCTCGTGAAAATTCAAGAAAATTTTCCTTGAAAACTCCTTCGTGAAAATTCTTAAGAGTTGACTGTTTTATCGTTGGCCATGATAAACTACCCGAGTAGACGAAAATAGCGCATTAATATCAAATGTTGATTAGATAGAAAATAAGTTATAGACATGATTGATATAAGAGATAAAGGATTAGACGATAATATCAAAATTTTGCACTAAAATATCATGGGAAGATCAAGTTATGCTATTTTTAATAAGTGATCAATATCATGTGCCATTAGTTTGTTCTTATCCATAGCATATATTGATATTTAAATGATATTTCGGTGCAAATTTTTGATATTGTTCTCTGTTCTTTTATCTCTTATATCAATCAAGTCCATATCATGTTTTGTTAATCTGTTCATCGCTTCTGCCCGGGTAGCCGTCCTAATTATTCTAGACTGAGAAAGTCAACATGAAAACAACCATTCTACCAGCCACACTCTCCTGCAATTATGAAGATTTTTGTGCAAAATTCGAAGAATACCGTCATCTGGGGGGAAGATGATCATTTTTGAGACAAAACATGCAATAACAATGTGTGTTTACATTTTAAATCGAAACAAATATTTGCAAAACATGTACTGCTATACGTTGCAATAATCAACAACTTTAGTTTTCTGAAATGCGTTCGCATTTATTAAAATAAATTAAATTATCACACATTTTTTGAGTAATCTGGTTTGGGGTGAAGTTGATCAAGACAGCTCTACTAAAATCATTATGACCTAGTAGTCAAAATACACTAGGTTATTTGTATGAATGTTGAATTTACTACGTAAAGAAGTCTACGAAGTCAATATTTGAAACGAAAATAGCGTCATTTATGACTATCTCTCTTTCTTCCACAAAATACATTTTCATGATTATAATCGAAAAACTCGGATTACTACCTAGCGGTAACATTACTTGAACGGAGAATGTTGTTGACTACCGCTTCATAAAAAAATTTGGCACTTTTGACTGACACATCAAATGATCATCTTCACCTCAATGATCATTTTCCCCCCAGTTGACGGTACTCAACAGAAACTTTCCGTGAATTTCCGAAGATTTCCCTATAGAAGTTAGGAACAATTTTTCGGGAAAATTCTGAAATTACCCATTTTCTGGTGAAACTCCAAACAATTTTATTTGGAAATTCCAAATATTTCTCGAAACTTCAAAGCAGTTCCCATGGGAAATACGAAAATAATTTCCAAATTTTTGAAAAACTTATAGAATTTTCTGGAGCAGGTCATTAGATTTTTCATGCGAAATTTAAAAGATTCTTCCTTTAATGTCTTGAAAATATCTCAAAAAATGCAAAAAAAAATTAAGAAACGTAATAAAAAACATCGCCACGCCGATTCACGCCGCCGCCGCCGCCGGCTAAAATTACTTTCGGTGTGACGCCGAAAACGCCGCCGCCGACCAAAATTCTGACAAACGCCGCCGCCGACGAATATCGGACCGGCGCACACCTCTAAATGCATACGAAGCAGCATCCGTATTGATATGGAGATGGGCTGGAATCCTGACGCTCCTCATCTCAATCTCTGAATTTCTTAGGATTATCTGCTCTCTAAACTCGCCTGCGCTCTGTTTAAATTATCGCCACCCAAAGTATCACAGGGTGATGTACGTCTGAGATTGACTGGATGAGATTAGTTGTCGGTTAATACTCAAGCAGGTGACTACCTAGAAGGGGATAAGAATTAGCCTGACCGGCAGAGATACGTTTTTAATTAAAGTGCTGTACAGAAGCTCAGTGCATGGGCTTTGTGTTTTGCAAGAGCCAATATGACCTTCTGGGAGATCTCTTTTACGGGATGCTCAGCTAGTGTGATGGAGTAAATTAGCAAGATTGCAGGAGATCGGTAAGGACTAAGAATGACAACTAAAAACCGATCCGAAGTGCCTCCAACCAAATTGGTGATTTTCTACTAAAGTGATTTTAATTGTTGTATCACCCAGGCCTATCTATTCATGCCCAAAACCCATGGCTTGGTAAGCCTCATACCGTGGAGCAGTGCCTGGGTGACCTGCGAGGTGAATGGGAATGTCTGCTATGGAGCCTTTGGCATGTTACGCGTGCAATCGTCTGTCCGGGCAGACACTCGTTTTGGCAGCCGCCGCGGGATAGACATCCACACTGACACCACACAACAATAGGATTAGGAACTAAACTTAGGGTGTAAGATGGCAATATAGAACGTAAGTACAAATTTAATAAACTCATTTACTCTTTTGTTGCATGTAAAATTGCTGCTTTTATATTGATACCGAAAGACTCGATTATACATTATGTGGTTTTCCTCTTTCGAACCGTCTGGTGGATTTTGTAAGTGGGTCAGCGTTCACTATTTCCTCTTCAGACCATATTTTGTCTCCGTCTCATGCTGCCCTTCCTGTGAGGGGATGACAAGGTTTATAATGGCATTGTACAAGAGCATTATGTTTATGTTAAATTTCATGAACTATGGTCATTCGAATGGCTAAAAACAAATGTTTCTGTTACATGTTCCTCAAATATTTTAAACAAAGAAAACATTAAACACAATATTCCCAATTGATCATTCGCATAGGGTATCTGTTCCTGTTACGAACGCAACATTGCAAATTATTTACAATTCTATAACGGTTCTCGTAGGTCATTGCCCTTTCTAAGCAGAATAAAAACCTCCGAAAAGGACATGCTAATTGAAACAAAAGCAACATAGGCTCGTATAGCAATGAATTAAAATTAAAGGCTCTACGCACCACGAGCAGTCCGCACCATAGCATGCGCCTATCAAGCAGCACCCAGATTCGGGTCATTTTCCAATTCCTTTTTATTGCTGGCCCACGCCACGCAACTCAAGCTCAGACCAAATATGCACCGTACCACAGACGAGTCCTATCGCCTATTCCTTATCTCCACAGCAGCAGCGTGATGGTCCTAACTTTGAGAACGTAAGGACCAGGTCTAAGCACCCGCGCACTCACCAAAGGTGCAATATAGTAATTCACGCTTGCGCTCGGTCGGATGCATGGTGCAGTCGTTCTTGGGAACGTATTGTAAGACACCAATACGACGTTTTATGGCATCTCGAGATAAGCTAGTTTTTATTGGACATGCACTTCGATGGGAACGTTGCTTGTAGGCATTCTTTGACGGAAGTAATAAAAGTGTTAAATACCAACCAGAATCGTGATTAGAAGATGGCTATTCGAAATAGTTATACAGGCCCTATGCATTTACATTGATCCTTAGGGTGTGAGCAAATAGAGATAAGAAGTGTATTAGAAAGGCTCAGCTCAGAATTAGGAAATATGTGTAAATTAGATAACACGAGGTGCTCAGACCCACACATTAGAAGTCAGGACACGTTAGGTTTCACCTCACCAATTTATGAAAGGACAAGAATTAGCTATAAGTGTAAAAGAGAAAGGTGAGCTTAGGGCCTATGCGTGGGTAGTTTAGACTGTATGTACATTAGGGTGTCCCAAAATTGGACCAAGTCTGGGATTTTGGGGGCTCAACCTTCAAATGAAAGCTTAGGGTATAACAAAAGAAAAATTGTTCTACGACAACTCTGGGAAATGACGTTTAGGTGTGGCCCCGACGCGTTTTATGAAAAAAGTGCATTTTTTATAGGTAACATCGAAAATACCGGTATATCGGAAAGAAATTCGATGAAACCCATCCATTTTATATTTTTTACATTTAACTTAGGGTCTATATTTTATGGTAAAACTTTGATACCGCATGTTTTAGCTCTATATATTTTTCACTGATGCTTTAAATGCCCAAAAATGATGAATTTTTCTTAATATTTTTTTAATAATGCATCCAAAACGGGTATCCATCATAATGCTATCGAAACTAGATATACATAGAAAGATGGGGAATTTTATAACGAATATTTTGCTAAAAATAGCAACCTTCTATCTCTATCCGTTTAAAAGTTATTCGAGATTTACTGCAGCTTGGAAAAAGACTTTTTGAAATTTCGGGTCATAATACCTGGATCATGTTTAAGTGAAAAAACGCCTACTTTTCCATACCAACCAAATGAGTGCTTTAATAACCAATATAGCATTCATATGAGTTGCATAAAATTGATTTTAATACTTAGTTGAGTGTTATAATGGAAACCCAACGATAGACCAGCAGTAACATGACTGACTACAAATTGTTCAGTTAGTCTGGGTGAGTACTCAAATAGATTGATGATATTGGTTTCAAAACTACCCATAGGTAGGTTCAGCTATCGTTTCATGGTTTGTTGAGCTGTGCAATGTTTCACGATAACATGGAAATTAATTGTTTTCTGACCAACTTGATTTTTTAACCAGCACAATCATGTGAAGTTAATCCGGCTGGATCATTTTGGTCCCGATTTATCGATGCAATGAATTTATCATTGTATTCAGTATTGGTAGGCAAAATAGTTCGTAATTAGTGTAGATTGTTCTTATTTCCAGAGATTCCGTAGATGGTAGATGCCAAATATTTCAATATGCATTATAAAATAATAATGATAATAGTAATTTGTGTAACTAGTTGCAAAAAGATGATTTAATCAGCATGGTTGTACGTTTATCCAACGAGGCTGGCCGAATGAGATAAATACTACGAGTGCTGATAAAATCGAGTTTTGCAATTAGTTGCACACACTATTTTTTGCAATGGCGTAAAATGAGCTTCAATATGGCGTAAAATATGACAAATCGATATCAAAATGATCTAGTTGGATTTGCTTCACATGATCGTTCTTGCAAAAAATCAAGATGGTCACAAAACAACTAATTTCCATGTTATCAAGAAACATTGCACAGCTCGACAAACCATGACACGAAAACTGAACCTACCTATGGGTAGTTTTGAAACCATATTCATCAATCTATTTGAGCACTCACCCAGACTAACTGAACAATTTGTAGTCAGTCATGTTACTGCTGGTCCATCGTTGGGTTTCCATTATAACACTCAACTAAGTATTAAAATCAATTTTATGCAACTCATATGAATGCTATATTGGTTATTAAAGCACTCATTTGGTTGGTATGGAAAAGTAGGCGTTTTTACTTAAACATGATCCAGGTATTATGATCCGAAATTTCAAAAAGTCTTTTTCAAGCTGCAGTAAATCTCGAATAACTTTTAAACGGATAGAGATAGAAGGTTGCTATTTTTAGCAAAATATTCGTTATAAAATTCCATCTTTCTATGTATATCTAGTTTCGAAAGCATTATGATGGATACCCGTTTTGGATGCATTATTAAAAATATTAAGAAAATTCATCATTTTTGGGCATTTAAAGCATCAGTGAAAATATATAGAGCTAAAACATGCGGTATCAAAGTTTTACCATAAAGTATAGACCCTAAGTTAAATGTAAAAATATAAAATGGATGGGTTTCATCGAATTTCTTCCGATATACCGGTATTTTCGATGTTACTTATAAAAATGCACTTTTTTCATAAAACGCGTCAGCCACCCCTAAACGTCATTTCCCAGAGTTGTCGTAGAACAATTTTTCTTTTGTTTTACCCTAAGCTTTCATTTGAAGGTTGAGCCCCCAAAATCTCAGACTTCGTCCAATTTTGGGACACCCTAACTTACATACTGAGCACCCATCTCGATTTTGACTATAAATAAGAAAAATGTGACCAGAATAAATTAGTTCGTTCTTGATTGGAAAACGATCAAGTCGTGGATGATTGTTCCTTCCGAAACTCAATTGAATAGCTCAGCTATTCAGGACAAGTCTCTCTCCAGGATCGACATACTGCCCCTCCATAGTTGGGCAAGTAGCACCTCGGCATTCTTAGCCTGAATCCTGAGTTATTCACCAGGGTCAAGTTCTAATACTTGCCAACCACTTCAAGTTTCTCTCCAAGATTGATATACTGCCCCTTGGGCATGTAGCACTTGGGCATTCTTGAGCTGGAAGCAAGAACTAGAACAAGTTTGAAACCAGCTACCGTCATTAGACGTTAGCTTGTTTCGAACATCATACCCACCATTTCCAACTAAGTTACCCTCGCTCCCTCAATTCCTTCGGTTGGGGTTGGCGTCGGTAACAGTTCCATTATTAATCCGTTAACGCCCGAATTAACTCACTTTCATGATAACCACTTGATTTTTTAAAGAACATCTCAACATATTAAAATAATACTTGAAATAATTTAATTGAAAATCTACGGTCACTTTTTTTTTTTCACGGTGGGGCATATGTGCTGAAAATGATGAAAAAATGATTAAGCAGTATAATCGACAGCAATCATAATCGGCACAAGCACCATATAGGTTTTTGGAGATGTAGGGAGAAAGAAGAAAGTCAGAAAGTCCTTATGCTGGTTGGAATCCCTTTTACATTTTGCGTGGAGCGGGGGTAGAGGGGTTGCAGGGGCTTTTCTCTCTCTCTCTCTCTCTCTCTCTCTCTCTCTCTCTCTCTCTCTCTCTCTCTCTCTCTCTCTCTCTCTCTCTCTCTCTCTCTCTCTCTCTCTCTCTCTCTCTCTCTCTCTCTCTCTCTCTCTCTCTCTCTCTCTCTCTCTCTCTCTCTCTCTCTCTCTCTCTCTCTCTCTCTCTCTCTCTCTCTCTCTCTCTCTCTCTCTCTCTCTCTCTCTCTCTCTCTCTCTCTCTCTCTCTCTCTCTCTCTCTCTCTCTCTCTCTCTCTCTCTCTCTCTCTCTCTCTCTCTCTCTCTCTCTCTCTCTCTCTCTCTTTTCTCTCCTTCTCTCCTTCTCTCCTTCTCTCCTTCCTCTCCTTCTCTCCTTCCTCTCCTTCTCTCCTTCCTCTCCTTCTCTCCTTCCTCTCCTTCTCTCCTTCCTCTCCTTCTCTCCTTCCTCTCCTTCTCTCCTTCCTCTCCTTCTCTCTCTTCCTCTCCTTTTCTCTCTCCTTCTCTCTCTTCCTCTCCTTCTCTCTCTTCCTCTCCTTCTCTCTCTTCCTCTCCTTTTCTCTCTCCTTCTCTCTCTTCCTCTCCTTTTCTCTCTCCTTCTCTCACTGCTCTCCCTCTTTATCTCTCTCTCTCTCACTCTTTATCTCTCTCTCTCTCTCACTCTTTATCTCTCACTCTCTCTCACTCTCTTTCGCTCTGCTCTCTCACTCTTTCTCTTCCATTCTTTCTCGCTCTTCTCTCACTCTTTCTCTCTCACCCTCTCACTCTTTCTCTCCCATTCTCTCACTCTTTCTCTCTCATTTATCTCTATTTCTCTTCAACTCTCTCTCTCGCTCTTCTCTCTCACTATTTCTCTTCAACTCTCTCTCTCGCTCTTCTCTCACTCTTCCTTACTCACTCTCTCACTCTTTCTCTCTGCCTCATTCTATCTGCACATTGCCTAAAGGAGCAGATTCATTCAACGTCAAGGTTGTTGAAAAGGTTTTAACAGCTCAACACACGCACACTCACGGATCACTCGAAATAAACTTCATTGGTGGTTGTTTCTTTTTATAACGGCCAATATCGCTGATTGCAAACTAGGAACATCATATCAAATTCAATTGGTACCTCCATAACGTCAACAAAATGATTTCGTGTATCCCTCCTTGAGCATGTTTACGAAATCGCTCAATGCGAACTGGTACACGTATTAGTAAACTGGTTTTTATGTTTTTTTGTGGAAGGATCTGTAGAACTGTGCAGTGGAGTATAATTTGATTATTTTTCTTCATCCGGTCGGTGATACAGATTGCTGTTCTATGCAGAAGAAGTTTGGATGCTCACTAGCGCCACCTCATGCAAAAATTCAGAATTATTCCGATCAGTTGTTGAGCCGCCAAGATACTCTGAACAACTTTGCTGAAGACTCCATGTAGCTAACTAGTCAGGTTCTTGAGGTATAGAGTGATGCTGTTTGGACCAAAAAGTTCAGTTTTCTATGGACGCCTACGCCACCTAGTGAGTCAGTTCCGATTTAAATTGTTCACCATATGAAAGATATTAGTTCATATAACAATATCGACGAAGACATGTACAACTTCATAGCCAAAATTTCCCAACAGATATAAAAAATGTAACTGATCTATAAATAGATCACTGGGCGTTAACGGGTTAATAACACATCAATAACATCCGCAAAACAGGCAATTTAGGCTCAATTAGTTTCGTGTTTTGGTGTTATCCGACTCACTGCTGAAAAATCACAAAAATGAGAAATAAATCAATTTGCGCACAAATTCTTCGTTTTCTGATGGTATTGATTTGGGTACATGATATGAATTCAAGGAGCAGTTCCCCTATTTAAAATATTGTTGTTTTGTTTATCTATATACATAAAATGAATTTCTGTCTGTCTGACCCTCATATACTAAGAAACTAGTGAATCAATCGGCGTGAAAATTTGTATGGAGAGGTTTTAGGGCCAGGGAAGGTTCTTAAGATGATTCGAAACCCCTCCTCTTTGGAAAGGGGCTCCCATACAAATGAACACAAATTTCTGCGTAACTCAAGAACTAATCAAATAATAAATCAACTTTAGGCGAAACAAAGTTCGTCGGGTCTGCTAGTTAACAATAAAATCCATTGGTCAAATTCCACTCTTGAGAATGGAACAGATAATAAAGGAACGTGTCACTTTACTACCGGTCAATTGAAATGGTATAAATACGAATACGCCACGAATGGTGAGATGACCACGATTTAAGATGTTCTTCTGCTGTTTGCTGGAAGCATAAGTTCTATTCAAATTACCATGGACCGGGTAGTTTGACTGCTTTCAATGTGAAGGCTTTTTAATTTGAACCCCGTTGGCTCGAACATTGTTCAAATTCTTCTTCTTCTTCTTCTTCTTCTTCTTCTTCTTCTTCTTCTTCTTATTGGCATTACATTCCCACACAGGGACAGAGCCGCCTCGCAGCTTAGTGTTCATTAAGCACTTCCACAGTTATTAACTGCGAGGTTTCTAAGCCAAGTTACCATTTTTGCATAAGCCAAGTTACCATTTGCATGAGGCTAACACGATGATACTTTCATACCCAGGGAAGTCGAGATAATTTTCAATCCGAAAATTACCTAGACCGACACCGGGAATCGAACCAAGCCACCCTCAGCATGGTCTTGCTTTGTAGCCGCGCGTCTTACCGCACGGCTAAGGAGGGCCCCTAAAAAAACATGGTTCAAATTAAAAATGGTTTAAACGTCATTCAGCAAGTGGGATGGCAAAAATAAAAATTAAACATCGGTAAACGGAACGCATATTCAAAACAAAATAGCAGAGAATAAATGCCGAGTGCCGAGTGCCGCAACTTTCAGAAAAAAAAAACATTTTGTTTTTAAAAGTTATGCAAATTTTATTTTGACGGCTTCCAAAAAGTATAAATCCTTAGTTTTTTGTGCAGTGAGCCGGGAATCGGGTCCATAGGCCCAAGTAGTGATTTACCCTAGTTTTCATCGGGTATACCCCGTTAGGCATAAGTACGTTAGGCATAAAGACGTTAGGCATAATAGACGTTAGGCATAATGGACGATAGGCATAATGGACATTAGGCATAAAATGACCGAATGAACAGCCTATGACCTAAAGAAGGTAGAATTATGCCAAACGTCCATTATGCCTAACGTACATTATGCCTATCATCCGTTATGCCTAACGTCCATTATGCCTAACGTACTTATGCCTAACGTCCTTATGCCTAACGTCCATTATGCCTAACGTCGCGGACCCGTTTTCATCCATGATCAATGTCCACGAATGTTGTTTATTTATTTATCCATTTCTACTATTTTCCTTTTCTCCAAAACAATAACAAAAAGCTCAACGGAACAGAAATTCCCTTTTTTGACAGCGGTTTTATGGCAGTTTTAGAAACATTCTTGAACTTGCTTTGAAGAATGACGAGCTCGGTGGTCTAGTGGCTATCGCTTCTGCCTTATAAGCAGGAGGTCGTGGGTTCAATTCCAGGCTCGTCCCTTTCCTACTTTGTATTTCTATCTTAATTCTTTCTGTGTTTCACGTTCTACCAAAACGATTCCTACTGTTATAACCTCCCACACAATTTCAAAACCTCCCGTGGCACTTATGAGAGGTCGTAGAGTTCTATGCATCTTTCTTAAGTAGGTGTCCAACTATCCATCCTTCCCCTTCCTCAGCATTCGCAAGGACGTGGCCAGGACAGATCTCGACTATTGGAGAGTGCATAGCTTCCATCTAGGAGATAGTGATTAGTCCCAATTCAATATCTGTGGTAACGGATGAAAGTGATACTACTCTCATACAATAGTCTTGGCTTGTACCACCTACGAATTTGTGCGAATTGCTCAATGCTAATGCTAATTCTTGAACTTGCTTTGAAGAAGTCCTCAAGAGTGGTCCACTTGGTCATAACATAATCTTATAGCGATCATCAAGAGGTTGAAATGTAGATATTAGTTTTATTGCTGGTCTTGAAAATTTGTTCTCCAAATCCGCTAATAGACTATGATAAAACTCAAAATGTTACTTGGGTTGTGGCGTCAAATTGTTGAGCTGCAAAGTAAGACTATGCTGGAAGTGGCTGGGCTCAACTTCTGACCCGGGTTAGGAAATTTATCGATTAGAAATTTTCTCGACTTTTTTGGGCATAACAGTTTCAACGTGTTAATCTCGTGTTACGAGATGGCAAAAAAATGGTAAATTAGCTTAGAAACCGCAGGCAATAATTGTGAAAGTGCTGAATGAATACTAGGCTATTGTTATTAATATTTTACGAGATGGTACGTTCCGCCAAAAGTCATTCGGCGAAAAGGTACAATCCCCCAAATGTCGTACCGCGAAAAGTTACATACCGTCAAATGTTATACCGCGAAATGTTCAACCGTAAAAACGAATTCCGCGAAATGATTTTCGGCAAAATGTTATACCATCTTATTACGCAGTTCCTTTCAGTGCCACAATAAGCAAACAAAAAGCGGAGATTCACGAATCGTGCCCTCAGCTATGTGGAACTCGGTTATAGAATCCCTGACAATGATGACAATCAATGACAAACCCTGATTAATTTACATTTCGATTATCTAATACCCGGAATTGTGGTATCAGCACATCGAGTTGTACCGTTGAAAATGTCAATGCAATTTTGGCAGCCGAGATTTATCTATGCCTTAAAATTTGCATTGATGAAGATTGAAGAAAACATTCCAGTCACAACAAATCAAAACAGATCGTCACACTGATAATACATAGACAAACAGACATAACACATTGAACAAGCACTCATCAAATGCATCGTCGTACAAATACCAACGTACGACATCTGTTGTTTTCACTAAGTTAGGTAAATCACGAACCAAATGGCGATAGTGAGCAAACGTCAAACTCGAGCAAATTCGATACGCATGCAACGAGTGATCGATTGGCCAACTAATGATTTTTGTTTTCGAATTGGCCAGTAAATCTGTGAACGATGAAAATATCACGAGTGTTACGTCTGTTTATCTGTGCTGATAAGATATCAAACTTTTGGGTGTGATTTAATTACGGTTACAATAGACCAATTGCATCAACATCAAGCGAAAATGATCCACCTAGTAGTGTTGGTGCGAACGTAAGAATTGCTGTTTATGAAGGAACAGAATATATATTAAACATTAATTTTGAAAAAATGCACATATTTACTGTATTATGGTCACAGCTCTGGACTGGTTACTCCTTCGAACGAAACATTCTGCGAGGAATTCGGTTGATGTCAAGTAAAAAAACAGATTAATCTACCTAGCGGTGATGCCTTTCTCGTTCATTATAAAATGTATTGAGAAAAAAGCGTTAGTGTGGTCATAACAGTACAAATAAAAAATAAAAATGGCTCTGCGCTGAAAAATGTATATACGGTTGGGACATTGTTCCGGACAAGCTTGTGATTGTAATATAGACTTCGTAAAATATTGGAATTCATCTCTCTATAAACAACTAGTCGACCCGGCAGACGTTGTCCTGCGTAGTAGGCGAAATGCCCATGTGAAATTTCCACACGAATCCTAATTTAAGATTTTTACAATTTGCACAACCTTTCGCGTAATTTTCGCATGAGGAAATATCATATAAACCCGTCGGAAATGGTAACGAACATATCTGCTGAAGAAATGAAAAAAATCTATCCAGCCGTTTTCGAGTTATGCGGATACGAACACAGACCATTTAATTTTTATATATAAGAAGAAGACTAGTTGACCCGACAGACGTTGTCCTGCACAGTAGGCGAGAATGTGCGTTCCGAACTGCCCATGTAACATTCGCATAGGAATCACAATTTTAGTTATTCACGGTTTGCTCAACTTTACTCGTAATTTTCGCATTAGGAAATATCATATAAACCCGTCGGAAACTGTAACGAATGTTTCTGCTGAAGAAATGAAAAATCCATCCAGCCGTTTTCGAGTTATGCGGATACGAACACAGACCATTTCATTTTTATATATAAGAAGATATAGATGAAAAATCATTGCCTATAATTGGACATATTTAAAACCGGTCATTACTCCCTAGTAACATATTGGTTATATGCTGTTTTTATATCACTCTTGAAGAGTAAATTATGGTCTTCAAGAGCATCTACTAAATGAAGCCTAAATAAGTTCATTTTTGATAGATTAGAAGCCAAAACTTGTGAAAAATTTAAATTACTTATCGTTTTAAAATCTGAACAAAAGCCACAGTACTTTCAAAACATTGAGAAAGTATCGAACACTATTTTGAAAGCCTACTAAGACTAGGGTAAAAGACCCAATAGTGGAGGAACTAAGCACCTTCAATCACTATTTCTTCGCTTACACCAAGTCTGTAATTCATTTCGCTTACCTTAAGTGTTTATCTGGAAGCACATCAATTATATTTTCAACGAAAAGTGATTCAATTGCAGCAAATTTCATCATTGTTACTCAAAATGATACCTCCAATTACTGTTGCAGTGTTGCAATAGTTGCGATATTTTTTTAATTCGCGTTCCTATAGTTGCGAATCCTATTGTTTTTATATGAGACTCGCAACTATAGGAACACTACCGCAACTATTGGTGCAAAGCATTGAAAAAGATAAGGTATTTTAATGATACTTTACCGATTTTGATGCAAATCTCAACCTGTTTTCTTTTATTTCGTGTAATGACAGGTCAAAAAATTGATAGACTATATGGGTTGCTGCGATTAATATGTAGATTGTGTAAAAACAATACTACCGCAACTATAGGAACACCCACGACTATCGGAACTTTTACCCTACAAGCTTTATCACTTGACTTGATGTCAAAGTTCACACATCTTATTATAGTCAAGTAATATTTTTTTTTTTCCCCTGTTGGGTATTTTAATCACTGCGACCATTTGTTAGGTCTATTGTGATATATGCCCCATTTCATATAGCTTTGTCAAGTTGACGCATCATTGCTATGTAGAGCAATTGCATCACCTTGACTACCAGCGTCTTCCCAATACGGTATTATGGTTCTGATGAATCGCACTACCAAATTGGGACTTGTTCTCCAAACTTCAGAGGGTTCTATCAGTCCCCTGTTGAAAAACTGTAATCTTTTTCTAAAAATTGCCGGACAATGGCATAACAGATGTTCCGAGTCTTCCACATGTATACCGCAGAAGCGACATACATCATCTTGAAGTTTTCCTAGCAGCTTCAAGTGATAACGGCTCGGGCAATGGCCTGTTACAAGACCTGTATATGTGTTAAGATCTTTTTTTGAAAGATCTAAGATTTTGCGAGTGATAAATACGTTTGGTGTGATGAAACGTTTAGACTTCCTCGCAATCAAGGTGTTCTTCCAAATGTCCTCTATTTTTGAATGTTCCCAAGATTTCAGTTCCATTCTAAGAGAACACGTAGATACACCACAAAAAGGTTGAATGGCTATGAATTGTCGAGATGAACCAAGTCTTGCCAGCATATCAGCTTGTTCATTGCCTTCAATGCCACAATGACCAGGAACCCAATATAGGTTCACTTTGTTACGACTACCCAAGGTTTGGAGTGACTGAACACATTCCCAAACGAGTTTAGATGTGCATCTTGCTGATTTCAGAGCATTCAATGCTGCTTGACTATCAGACATTATGCAAATATTTGAATGCCTGTAATTTCGACGTATGCATAAATTAGAGCATTCAAGAATAGCCTGAACTTCAGCTTGGAAAACAGATGGCCACTTTCCCATGGGAATCGAAATATTCGTCCCTGGGCCAGTCACGCCTGCTCCAACTTGATTGTTCAGTTTTGAACCATCGGTGTAAAACACAATCGATCCTGAACGAAGATTTGGTCCACCATTTGTCCATGTGCTTCGCTCAAGATTAATTACATCAAAACATCGATAAAAGTTGTATCTTCTTCTCATCCAATCATCGTTGTTTGTGATCAGTGAGTTGATACTTATTTTGTTTAGAATACTAAGATGTCCTGTTAGGTCACCTTCGAAGAGGTTTGAATCTCTTTTGATCTTCAAAGCACTCTTCTCTGCTTCTAATTGAATAAATTGATCCAATGGTAGCACGTGGAGCAAAGCGTCTAGTGCTGTGTTCGGCGTGCTTCTTATCGCACCAGTTATTGAAAGAGTAGCTAATCTTTGAAGTTTTCCCAACTTCTTCTGTACCACCCTTTCTTTTGTTTTTGGCCACCATACTAATGCGGCATATGATATTCTGGGTTTCACAATCGCCGTATAAATCCATTGAATCATTTTTGGCTTAAGTCCCCACTTTTTACCGAACGTCGCCTTACTTATCCATAAAGCATTTGTAGCTTTGCTTAATGCTTCTTCAAGATGTAAGTTCCAATTCAGCTTACTGTCAAGTCGAACGCCAAGATGCTTGACTGAGTTTGAAAGTTTCAAATCTGCTCCTTTCAGTTTTAATGTAGGTAAAGAATAATTTCTTCTCCTTGTAAACGCCACTAGTGTGGCCTTTGAAGGGTTTATGTTTAATCCTTCGTTTTCGCACCATAATGTGATGAAATTTAGGGCAATTTGCATTCTATTAGAAATAACACAGTCATATTTTCCTCTCACCAATATAACTATATCATCTGCGAAGCCAATTATCTCGAAGCCTCGAGCCTCCAGTTGTTTGAGAAGATCGTCAACGATTAAAGACCACAATAGAGGTGATAGTACGCCTCCTTGAGGGCACCCTTTTACTGCTCTCACACTAATTGATGAGCTTCCAAGGTTTGCCGATATTTCTCGTTTTGATAACATCTCGCCAATCCAGTCAACAATGCATACATCGAAACCTCGTTTCAACATAGCATTCTTCATTGAACTGTGAGATGTGTTATCGAATGCTCCTTCAATGTCGAGGAACGCTGCAAGTGAAATTTCTTTTGCTGCAAAAGATCTTTCCAACTTTGTAACTAACTTGTGAAGCGCTGTTACTGAGGATTTACCCTCCTGATATGCAAACTGATTTTTGCTCAGAGGAGTATTCGTTAAATAAGATGATTTTATGTACTCATCTATTAGTTTTTCCATTATTTTTAGTATAATGGACGATAAGCTAATTGGTCTGAAGGATTTTGGGGATGATTTATCCTTCTTATTAGCTTTTGGGATAAATGTGACACGCACTCCCCGCCATGCAGTCGGAATATAGCCTAATATTAAGCTCGATTGGAACATCTTAGTCAGAACGGGTGTTAAGATTGCTTTTCCCTTCTGTAGTAGTACAGGAAAAATTCCAGTCAAGTAATATAGTTCGAAATCTGAACAGACTATAAGCATCATTATTACTTTTCTCATATTTTATAGACTAAATATAAAAATATAAAAATAATAAAATATGAAATATAAAATTTTCATAAATAAATATATAATAGCAATAAACAATAACAATATTATCCACGAAATAAATATTTTATTCCACAAAAAAAATTAATAACTTCCCACGAAAAAAATCAATGAAGTGCAACAAAATTAGAAAATTTCCATAAAGAAATATAAAAAAGCAATAAAACTTAACATTTTGTTATTTTTTTATTTGTTATCGTTTAAAGATCATTAATTTCATTAACGGGCTTGGTGGACCACTTCTGCCTCATACGCAGGAGGTCGTGGGTTCAATCCCAGGCCCGTTCCATTCTTCCTACTTTGTATCTTTTCATATATTTCTCATGTTCTAGCAATCGCTAGAACTGGAAATGGGCTTTCATACCGTTTCCATCTTCTATCCCTATACCTACAACTTGATTAGTTCTAGCAGGATACTGTTAGAATTCGAAATGAGCGAAAAAGTTCGTTTCGGCATCCAATTAGAATACTTACACCACCCTTTCATAACTATCACATTGGCAACCCGTTAACCAAGACGAACCTCTGCCATAAAACCTTAACCCCAAGATTCCAATAAAATTCCGCAGGAACTCGTGGCGAGTGCAGAGGTGTTCTCGGCTTGCAGTGGGCGAGTGACTGCATCATCAATTCCTTCCCATCCTCGATGACCGTGAGGACGTGGCCAGCGCCGTTATCGACTATCCAAAATACTAGAGCTCTCGAACTGTGCACATTGAGGTTGGAGAGCAAATCCCATGCTTCCATCCATTGGTTCCCTGTGCAATTGCGATTGTTCTGGTCGATCACGGAGTAGCAACTACGATATGCACGGTCATCATGCTCATGCTCATGCTTAAAGATCATTAATTTAATTAATTTTATTGCTTTTCTATAATTTTCATTTTTTTTATGGAAATTTTCATATTTTATTCTCATTTTGTGGAAAATTTTCAACTTTTTATGGTAAAAAATATTTATTTTGTGGAAAGTTTTGTAATTGTCTCCGGGATGTCCCGTTCGACGTACTTCAGTTTAACGAAGACCTCCCAGTTGTCGGAGTCCGTCTCCGAGGTAGTTTCTTAGATAGTGTGGAAAACGTTTATTTACCCAGCGGCAATCTGCCGGGCACCATACGAAAGGTAAGCAATATAATCGACGAGTCCCCTTCCCTTGTCCTCCTCTCGGGGGACATGAACGCACATCACCCGGCCTGGGGTGATTCTAGGACTGATCCTCGAGGTACCGCCCTACTTGAATCGTTCGAAACTGCGGACCTTGTAGCACTCAACAATGGTTCGCCCACCTTCTGCAATGGCCACTCAGCCACTGCCATCGATGAGACCGCCACTAGTCGGTCTACTCTACCCGCTATCAAGTGGGAAGTATTTTCGTACTTATTCAGGAGCAACCACTTTCCGATTTCGGTCACCGTCCATGCCTCGCCCCCGGACATCACCCGGAGGCCAAGATGGCGCTATGATGCCGCCGACTGGGAGGCATATGACCTTTACATCCGAAGCGCGTTTGAACGAAACACGCCAACAACCCTTCCTGAGTTCACCCAAACCGTCCTGGATGCCGCCGTTGCTTGCATCCCGCAAACCAACAACCGGCCAGGACGAAAGGCACTTCGCTGGTGGTCGGATGAAACGCGTCGGGTGGTTAAAGCGAGAAGAAAGGCCCTTCGAGCGCTACAGAGACTTCCCGCTGGTCATCTTGATAAGAGAAATGCTCTTCAGGCCTACAAAGAAAAGCACTATGAATGCAGGTCAATAATGTTTGAAGCCGAGAGGAAACATTGGGAGGACTTTCTCGATTCAGTCAGCCCTGCTCAATCCGCAGCCGAACTCTGTGGGAAAGTAAGCGCGCTTAGTGGCAAGCGAAGGTCTTCCCCTATCCACCTCGATACACCTGATAGTAGTACCATTACCGACCCCACCGAAATACCCAACACGCTTGGGGAGTACTTTGCCGGGCTAGCGTCGGTGAACCGCTACTCCACCGAATGAGGAACCGACTGTTTACTTCGATGTAATTTACTTCCAGGGTGCAACAGCCGTAAAAAGTGTAGACAACAACCTTCCGTGCACCATGTTTACGGTTCTCGTTACTGAGTATGAAGTATGAGGTGAAAAGGATATCTCCTGCACTTAGTTTGCACTGATTAGTAGTTTTATAATGATGAAATTTCGATTTTACTATCACACAGTAGATGCTCAACCTCCAAACATAGCAGTCGTGTTTCACGTGAGCAAGTTCTGGAGATTTAGACGAGAATAGTTTTCTTTCTTTTTATCGGTGGTCACCGCCGGACCAATTCGTGTCGTGTAGAACGTCGTCGCGAAAAGGTTCCGCGATGAGTCGACGCGAGAACACCTTCCGAATTGATTATTCGAAAGTGCCAAAAAAGCCAACCTATCAGGAACTCCACCATTTTGTGGGAACCGTCCTCGGACTGAAACGCGAAGATGTAGTAAGAATCCAGACCAGCCGAAGCCTTGGATGTGCGTTCGTGAAAGTCATACAGCAAGAAGTCGCACTACAAGTAGTAGCCGAGCACAACAACAAACATTCGACGGAAGTAGACGGAAAAGTTTACTTGCTGCCTATTGTCATGGAAGATGGTACTGTAGAGGTGAAACTCACTGACTTATCAGAAGATGTGACTAATCAGCACATCATCGACTTCTTGTCAGGATATGGTGAAGTGTTATCGATACAGGAGCTAATGTGGGACGAAAAGTACTTTTTTGGCGGTATCTCCTCGGGAGTCAGAGTCGCAAGAATGTTGGTACACGAAAACATTCCATCATACGTAACGATTGATAGCGAAACCACATTAAGTGTGTCTTACTATGGTCAGCAACACACCTGTCGTCACTGTAGTGAGTATGTGCACAACGGAATTACATGTGTGCAAAATAAAAAACTACTCGTCCAAAAGTCGTATGCAAATGTAACGAAGCAGACAATCCCAACAGCCACACGGCCGAAGCCATCCGGCGCGAAATTATCCGAACCAAAGGCAGTGGGAAGTAAGGCAGCTCAAATAACGCAGTCTACGCAACCCACTATGCCGACAACATCCGAAACTCCCGAGGATCAAATGCCTCCACCAGTACCAACAGACACTGGCAAAATTAGAAAACAACGCCGTCTAGCAACGGACTTTCCCCCGCTTCCCCAACCTACCACACAAGACAGATCTCTAGAGAACCAGCTGGCTTGCGGATCCGGCACACGAAGACTCTTCTTCTCGGATCCAAATGAAAACGAGACTGATGATTCAACTACATCGATTAACAGCATCAGGAGGTCTCGTAGGCAACCACCACCAGGAAATAAACTTCGAAGCAACGAACCGATGGTTCGAACATCGAGGAAGATCCACAATTATAGTGTTTACATCATACAACTTAGCTACAATCAATATCAACACGATAACGCATGCGACAAAAATTAACGCTCTTCGAAATTTTATTCGCACGATGGAGCTTGACATTATTTTTTTGCAAGAGATCGAAAATGAGCAACTACACCTTCCCGGCTACACTATAGTCTGCAATATCGATCATATGAGAAGAGGGACAGCAATCGCTTTAAAGGAACACATCCGGTTTTCTGTTGTAGAGAAAAGTCTCGACGGCAGATTAATTGCGCTTCAGATCAACAATACAACACTTTGTAATGTATACGCTCCGTCCGGCACAGCGATGCGTGGTGAAAGAGAGCGTTTTTTTAACAACACGATCGCATACTATCTTCGACACCGAACGGACCACGTTATTTTAGCAGGAGATTTTAATTGCGTTCTCCGACAGTGCGATGCAACGAACATGAATTACAGTCCAGCTCTACAAGCCACCATTCAACAAGCACAACTTCAGGATGTGTGGGTTAAGCTGCGATCTCGCAGCTCCGGCCCTACCTACATCACTCACAATTCGAAGTCTAGGCTGGATCGTGTATACGTCAGCAATGGGCTTTGCAACTGGTTAAGAGCTACCGAAACTCACCTGTGTTCTTTTACCGATCATTTAGCTGTGACGGTGCAGCTTTGCCTCCCATCCCTTGGTCGTCCCCATGGTACGGGGTTTTGGTCTCTTCGCCCACACCTCCTTTCCGAAACAAACATACGCGAGTTTGGGATCCGCTGGCAGTATTGGACTCGGCTGCGACCACGGGGATGACAAGCTACGCCATCTTTGTCACATGTTTTCTAAGTCACCAATACGAGTGTACTGCGAATGCAACATAAACAATTCCGAGGGAGAAAATGATATAAAACGAACAAAGGCATAGACAGTACCTTGTGCAAGTAGCATTCTGAAGAATTGAGCAAATAAGTTGAACATTCTTAAGTTTAAAGCAAGGAATCGAGTGTGAAATAGTTTTAATTTAAAGTTTGTTTCTTATTTTCTCTTTTATATCATGATTGTATCATATTGCATTATTGAGTGGTATGGGCGTTTCGCATCATATTCTCCTGTAAAAACGAAAACATTCAAAATTCGTGCTCATACTATTGCAAAATAAATCAGTATTGGGGTAATTTGACACTGGGGGATAAATTTATCCCCCAAAAAAGAACGAACAGGCAAACCTGTCAAAATCCATAGTGAAAAAGTTGGATGTCGGTGCCCTGGCTGCGACGGAATTATCGCTCTTGGATGATGTGGTGGATATCACTTGCCAAACCGAAGATAAAATCTTTTTTTCGGTGGAAATCGAAAGAAGTCTTCAATGTCTTCCATCATGAACACCAACGACTGTATGCCGAGTTGAGACGTGCATATGACGGTTACTTCCAAAACCAAGCTATGCTACCTACCATCAATCGCATAAAGGCCGAAATGCTCGCGTTACAACGTAATTTTTCTCAAAACTTTGTTCGTATAAACGAAACCTATATCGCAGGTGAGCCGTTGTCCACATTTCAACTAGGAGAAAGAACGCGGAAGAAAACTATAATTACAAAAATACGGGGCGAAGACGACGGAATTCTTGACCAGCCTGATGCTATCGCGCAACACATGTTCACGTACTTTCGTGATCTCTACACCGAGGAAGGAGGTGGACTGGTAGAGGATGATACTTTTCTGTGTGAAAGATCCATTCCCCTAGATGACATCCATAACGAGGCATGTACCAGCGAAATATCAACGGCCGAAATATACTCGGCTATAAAAACGAGCGCAAACAAAAAGTCACCTGGTCCCGATGGCATACCGAAGGAGTTCTACCAGTGTACATTTGATATCATACACCGAGAGCTTAACCTGATTTTAAACGAAGCTGTAACACAAAACTTTCCGTCTGAATTTGTAAACGGAGTAATTGTGTTAGTCCGAAAAAAAGATGCAGATGACTCAGTGCGGTCTTTTAGGCCAATCTCTCTACTGAACGTGGATTATAAAATCCTCTCTCGTGTCCTCAAGGGACGCCTGGAGATAGTAATGCGTCAACATCGGATTTTGAGCAAGAATCAAAAATGCTCAAACGACGATCAAAATATATTTCAAGCTGTACTCTCTCTAAAGGATAGAATTGCCATGCTGATCGGACGTAAACAGAGAGGCAAGCTTGTGTCTTTTGATCTTGAAAGTGCATTCGACCGTGTGAGAAGAACTTTCTTGTTTTCTACCATGAACTCTCTCGGATTCAACCCCCAGTTCGTTCAGCTACTTGCTCGAATAGGAGAACTATCGTCGCACTAAGGGGTAACTGGACCAAAATACTGGCCAAAATTATATTTCGTCGGTTTCTGGTAGGTTTTGCATCTTTAATGCAAAAAACACAGTAACAATCGATTGTCGAACATTTTGACAGGTGCAAATTCACCTTCTTCTTCTTCTTCTTATTGGCATTACATCCCTAAACTGGGACAGAGCCGCCTCGCAGCTTAGTGTTCATTAAGCACTTCCACAGTTATTAACTGCGAGATTTTTAAGCCAGGTTACCATTTTTGCATTCGTATATCATGAGGCTAGCACGATTTATGCCCAGGGAAGTCGACACAATTTCCAATCCGAAAACTTCCTAGACCGGCACCGGGAATCGAACCCAGCCACCCAAGCATGGTTTTGCTTTGTAGCCGCGCATCTTACCGCACGGCTAAGGCGGGCCCCTTCACCTACCAGTGATAAATTATCTTTCTTGATATGTTCAAAAATTAAATTATAAACTGATACAGACGCGACAGCTCCATGACAGTTCATTTTTTCACTCACTTTTGTCTTTAATTCGCGTGGGAAACGTGAAAAATGAAAAATCTCGCGTAGCATTCGATAAGGGCCTATTACAGAAAGGTAAACATTAATCGATTCAAAATGAAACATTAGATTTTCAGCTCCCATTTCATAAGTTTATTATATTTTTAGCAGCGAAAGCTACCCAGAACGTACAATCAACACTGATTACTCACGCATAACATCAGTTGCATCGGAAAATTTGAAATTGATTAAACAAAAGTCTGGCTATTGTTTTTGTACCCTTATGGGTCGTTCATAAACTTTTTGCTTAAATCATCTTCATCTTACAAAAACATAGGATCGATTATTTTTGGAGAGGAAATGTTTCTTTCTATTTCCTGTTTTGGTCCTATGTACAAGGTTGGCTCAAGTGGTTACTTCACTTGAGACGAATTGTTTCTATTTAGCTTGAAGTGGCACTTGCACGTTTTATCCCCTACCCCATATTATTTCTTTGCTTCAACTTCTCTACATAATATCAAATATGATGTATTTAAGTTATATCGAGATTTACATATCTATTGTCAATGCAATCAATAGTCAATAAAATTGATATTTTGATTTTTCATAAGATTGGTTAGTGTGAAGGAGATGAAAGATAATGGAGCATGTGCCATGCTTTGTAGAGATTTAAATGAGCAGCAGATGCAGCAAACTAACATTATTATTTGAGCGTTAGGTTACAAAATTGTATTAAAAAGTTTTTTTTCGTAGAAAGTTTATTTTTGCTCCGTAACGCCCTACAGCATTTGAGCCTACCAAATGAACGAATGAATAACAACAACAGAGTATGTTACTATTGTATTCAATCATGTCTATGTGTCAAATGCCTCGAAAACCAGAAAAAGTTATCTGCGGAAATTTTTTGCCTATATACTGTTGAAAACAATGGCGGAAAATATGAAAACAACCTATTTTGAAGTTACTCGCAAATTCGTTTGCGGACGAGTGCGGATGATCTTTAACCCGCAATAGAAAGATGAAAGCATCTATTTTTATGTGTGTACAATCTCGTAGCGGAATACGAGGGAGTACTTCTACTTTTTTAATAATGAAGTTTGTTAAAAAATGTCAAAAACTCCATATTATTTATGTTTATGAAAAAATATCTTAATGCTAAATATAATTCATTTCAACTCATGGAAGTCCTAGAGCAGTCTATAAATGATGTTTTGTGTACTATAAACCTAACATTATATGTGTTGTTTTGATTTGTCAGCAGTGGTAACTGATCTATGTCTTACGGCACGCTAAAAACTATCAAATTAACATGATTTTTGATAGGTTGTCAATAATACTAACAAGAAACAAACGTAAAAATTTCAATGACACATAATGGAGATAATATTGAAGAATATTCTAAAAATGTAATACCATGCAAAAGTTCGAAAACGAGAAAGGGTTTTTGGCCAGCCATTTGTTCTAGCTACTCCACCGTGCGTCGTCTCGACTACTAGTAAATGGTCATCTTTCAGCAGCCCTACCTATACAGCGATCGGTGCGACAGGGCGACCCCTTATCGATGCATCTTTTTGTTTTGTATCTGCACCCTCTAATGAAGCAATTAGAACTTGCCTGTGGTAACGATCTGGTGATCGCATACGCAGACGACATTACTGTAATCGTTACATCCACACTCAAACTAGAACGGATTCGTGAACTATTCTCTCGCTTCGAACGCACTGCCGGAGCAAAATTAAACTGGGGGAAGACCAAATCCATTGATGTTGGCCTGATCGATGGACACCAAATGAGGATACCGTGGTTGTCGACAGAACAGAAGATCAAGATTCTTGGTGTAGTTTTTGCAAACTCCATCAGACTGATGGTGACACTGAACTGGAGCAGTCTAGTCACAAATTTCTCTCAGCAAGTGTGGTTCCATGGTATGCGAACGTTAACAGTGCATCAGAAAGTAATATTACTGAACACATTCATCAGCTCAAAAATTTGGTATATTTCATCCATCCTTCCACCATACTGCATACATGCATCTAAAATTGCAGCCAAAATGGGGAGTTTTCTATGGAATCGTTTCCCAGCCCGTGTCCCGCTGCAGCAATTGGCACGTGATATAGATCACGGTGGTTTGAAATTACAGATCGTATCGTTTAAAAGCAAAGCATTACTACTCAATCGCCACATCAAAGAGGTAGAATCCATGGCATACTACAAATCCTTAATTACCCAAAACAATCCTATCCAAGTTACTTCCATCCCAGATTGTCCCTGCTTAAAAGCAGTAATCCAAAATATCCCTGAATTGCCACCCCAAATATACCAAAATCCATCGTCCGACCTTATTTATCGCTTCTTCGTGGAACAAACGGATACCCCAAAAGTAGAGCTGAACAGCCCAGGTTTAGATTGGCCCCGAATTTGGCGAAACATAGCAACGAAACGACTGACGGCAGGGCAACGAAGTGTGTTGTATTTGATGGTAAATAACAAAGTAGAACACCGGATGCTGTGGTACAAGATTGGTCGAGCAGAAGGAGAGAACTGTATCCATTGCGATGCACCAACCGAAACACTCAAACATAAGTTCAGTGAATGCCCACGTGTCGTAGCTTCATGGGACCTTTTCCAGAGAAGAGTCTCAGCGATCCTAAATGGCTGGCGCCGAATATCTTTTGAAGAGCTTCTACGTCTAACGTTGTACAACATTCAGTTATTGCATAGAATAAAAATCCTAAAATTATTTGCCTGCTATGTCAGCTTTGTGAATAGTAATAGCATGAGAATTGATGTCAATGAATTAGATTTTGCTTTCATTTGCGAACTATAAATGCATTGTAAATACTATTTTTAAGTCATAGTAACTAAATAAACACAATTTTAACAAAAAAAAAAAAAAAATCACTGAAAAAACGCCATCTCTTGCATTAATCGTTTTGACTGCTACCTTATTCCAGCGGACAATCACTGGTAGCGCTCCATCCCTTATAACCTTTCTGGTCTCCGGGATTTACAAAATTCTGGCTTCAATCTACCGTTTTCGGAGGCCGAGCTGTCGTTCACCCTCTCCAGCAGCAATGGGAAATCGTCCGGTCCGGACGAGCTCAAAAGGCTATCGCTTTCTGCCAAAAGTCGGTTCCTGTAGTTGGTCAACCAAATGTGGGCTGACCAAACCTTTCCGGAACACATCCTTTGCGTTTGGGGAAAAGAACACATTCTGCCGTCATCGGTCTCCTCCTAGTGGAGCAAGTCCTCTGGCACGGAGCGAGGAGCTGACACTCCCCGAAAGCCAACATTAGCTGCTCCATAGCTCATAATTTCCGAATGGGGACAGCTCATTGGCTCTCAGAAGGTCGGTGGCCGAGCTATTAAAAAGAGAATTTAATAATTACGAACACAGGCATACGGATGGGTCCGTTTCAGGACAAGGAGTTGGCATCGGGGTCACCGGGACCAACATGACTATCTGCGGCTTTCATCGCCGCCACCTACCCGTCCAGGAAGCACGACCTCGTCCACGACTCTACTAGTGATATCTCCGCACTTCAGAACGAAACGCCTCAACACACCTGGATCCAAGGCATCCTAGAAAACATGCTTCCGAATACGACCTTTGCCTGGATCCCGGGGCACTGCGGAGTGCCTGGCAACACCACGGCTGATTACCTCGCCGGAGTCTGATATCAAGGCCGCTGTGGGAGACGTAAAAACCTGGATATGAAAGACATTGCGAGATAACTGAGAAATATCCTGAAGAGCTTCTACTACTGGACAGCTGCGGCAAATCAAGGGAACCACATCGGCTTGGACGGGCCTAAGGAACCTAAAGGACCAGCAAATCCTCTATCGGCTCCGAACCGGACACACGCGGCTCTCACATAACTTCAGCGGGAGCCCCTTCCGTATAATTTGCGACGTTTTCGGGGTTCACAACACAGTTGAACATTACGTATGTCGATGCCTTAAATTCCAGGTGCCGAAGGATACTTGTGGGATACCTGCCATTATCAGGGACGCGCTTTCGAATGCTTCAGCATCACTGCACTCATCTGTTTCCCTAAAGATGGGGGCTTATTCAGGAACATCTAATCCATGGGCATCCCAAGGGTAATCTCGGACCCACAATTCGAGACGTTCGGGCTTTCTTTGAACTGTCCCAAGGTTGCAAGTCCCCACCCTCAGTGTCCGGGCAACCCGGGTCCCAAGACTCCTGCTCAACCTCAACTATTGATTTTAAGAAGGTCAGCTGGGAGGGCCTCACACATCCCCAATTTCAGCGTCTTCCCCTAACCCGCTCTGTCTATCTCCTGGTCGTTTCTTGCAGCCTGCAAGTTTGAAAATGATTTGTCTAGTTGGCGGTCAATTTAACATATGTTTTCGGAAGTACCATTCGACCAGAGGGAACAAGGGGCTAGATTGGCGACGTCTGGGATGTGGCCCTTGCCTTGAGCCTATTTTAGCATCTCCGGAGAGCAGCGCACAGGTCCGGCTTCAAGACCACTAATGGTTACCTGGATCCCAACTGTACGACTGGTTACCGAGTTGCTGGATCAACACTAAAATCGTTCTCTCATGTTTTGTTTATGATACTTTCGTCGATTAGTTTTTAACCTCAAACCAAAATTTATTCAACTTTCTAAGTGTTAGTTACAAGTTCATCAATGTTAGTCATAATTTTCATTCTTTAATTAAACTTTTCCTACACGCAAAAAAATGTTGCGGTCGAAACTACCATACTACGCACCGACGATTTTCAGCAGACAACAAACCCGTTTGATTTTACCATGCGCGCAGTAAAAATCAACTGTGGTCGTGGTGGAATGTTGTTACATGAACTGAATCAGTGGTGAATTTGTCCGAATGTATGGTTAATTTAACTGAAAATTTGTGGTTGTTTCAATAACATGGCGTAGTCTACAAAATAGTAATTGTTACCATGGAATTTCTTTCTGCGTATGGAAGGTCCCAAGGTTCGACCTTAGGGTGACCATTTTATTTATTGATTTATTTATAGATTAATAGGGTGGTCCGTAGCGTAGTTGGCTACACGTTCGTCTTACAAGCAAATGGTCATGGGTTCGATTCCCAGCCCCTCCACCAAACCCTCGCCAGTCGTCGGATCCGCAGCCCATACGGTGGCGTTTGGGATACGCGCCTTACCGTCACGGCTGCCTGATGACGACTGACAACTTGTTCTTCTCGGAGGCATTCCTCCAACGTTACTCGGATAAATGGCAACAGAACAATGAAACGATCTCATGGATACACGACATGGACAAACAGACACAATGGACTCACGACGAGATGGACTGGCACCGACAACAATAATGGTAATGGAAATCTAAAAATAGATTCTGTGTGGATTCTGTACAGCAGAATACCACAGTAGATCTCGGCACAGTAGCGGTTAAGTAACACAGAGTGCCTAACAAATAAAGAAAGGAATAAAAAAATATATAGATTGATTTATTATGGGAAATTTTATATTTTTGACATGTTGATTTCTTTATGAAAACTCATCTTCTATAATTGCTTTTAAAAGTGCTAATTTATCTTTGTTTTGTGAAAAAATCTCAATTGTTTATGGAAATTTTGCATTATTTGTGGAAATTTTTACATCTATTAGTTGCTTTTATTAGTTGCCTTACCCTTTTTTCTTTATTGGCCATTTACTATTTTTTATGGAAAATGTCCAGTTCCACATGGAAATTTTATTTTGCTGCCTATTATAGAAAACTGAGAATGTTAAATCGATTCAAAACGGATTTTTTTTTCGTCGTGTTTCAATACAATTTTTGGACATACTGCTTAAAAAACGGATGCAAACCATAAAAAAGTAGAAATATGAGGGAATTTTTTTTTTTTGAGATCTTTTAGGGCTTTGAAACCCTCTTTGAGTTCAAAACTTGATGATCAACATTAACAACAAAGATTTTTACGGGGCCTCAATTCTAAAATGAAGTTGGCAATGGTACTTGAGACATAATTAAACTATTTTCTATCAAATCGCAGTGTTATCAGAACATCAACGGTACTCCAAACTATGCTTGTGTTCAGATCTTGGAGGTCTTCAAGACCAACAGAGTGATTGATAGGTTCATGAGCTTGTGTGTTAGATGTAGAAACATCATTACATCAGTATTTAAAAAAAAATCAACATTCCCAGAATAGCTATGGTACCCCAAACCATTCTTGAGTTCAGATTTTGAAGGTCTACAACACCAATAGAGTGATTCATACGGTTTTGAGCTTGTGTGTTAGTTGGAGCAACCCCATGGGACATCATTACACCAGTATGTACAAATCACAACATTCCCCGAGTTCCTGCGGTACTCCAAATCATTCTTGAGTTCAGATATTGGAGATCTTCAAGACCAACAGAGTGATTCATTGGTTTCCGAGCTTGTATGTTAGTTGGTGAAGCCCCATGGGACATTATTACATCAGTATATAAAAAAATCAACATTCTCAGAATATCTGAGGTGCTCCAAACCAATCTTGAGTTCAGATATTGGAGGTCTACAACACAAACAGAGTGATTCATAGGATCCTGAGCTTGTGTGATGGTTGGAGCTACCCCACGGGACATAGTCCCATTTGACATCATTATACCAGTATATACATAATACAATTTCTTTCCAGAATATTTACGGTGCTTCAAACCATTCTTGAATTTAGATCTTGGGGGTCTATAAGACCAACAGATTGATTCAATGGCTTCTTCTTCTTCTTCTTCTTCTTCTTCTTATTGGCATTACATCCCCACACTGGGACAGAGCCGCCTCGCAGCTTAGTGTTCATTAAGCACTTCCACAGTTATTAACTGCAAGGTTTCTAAGCCAGGTTACCATTTTTGCATTCGTATATCATGAGGCTAACACGATGATACTTTTATGCCCAGGGAAGTCGAGACAATTTCCAATCCGAAAATTGCCTAGACCGGCACCGGGAATCGAACCCAGCCACCCTCAGCTTGGTATTGCTTTATAGCCGCGCGTCTTACCGCACGGCTAAGGAGGGCCCCACGGCTACTTAGCTTATGTATTAGTTGCAAAAACCCCATGAGACATCATTACACCAGTATGTATATGAACATTATAATATTCTTAGAATATCTACGGTACTTCAAAGCATTCTTGAGTTCATATATTGGAGGCCTACAAGATCAACAGAGTAATCCATAGGTTCCAGAGCTTGTATGTTAGTTTGTATTTAGTGTGTCTGTAATGGTGTTATGAGGTACCGTGGAGCTATTCCAACAATTTCGAGATCATTTGAACAGATTTGATGATAGTTAGAATATGTACTTTGTTAAGTTTTAAATGTTTGATTATTTTTTCTCATACTGATGCTTGACGGATGTTATGAGCCTGGAAACCTCAACCCACGATAGCAGTTTCGAGATCAGCAGATGAGATTTGATGATAGTTAGATCAGTAGCTCAGATTTGACGATGGTTAGAAAATGTAGTTTTTTTTTGTTATTCCGGAGCGAGAAGGACTCCGTGGCATTTTTTAATTCCGGAGCGAGAGGAACTCCGACGAGTTTTGTTATTCCGGATCAAGAAGGACTCCGAGACAACTTTTGTAATTCCGGAGCGAGAGGGACTCCGAAGAGTTTTTGTTATTCCTGAGCGAGAAGGACTCCGAGGCATTTTTTAAATCCGGAGCGAGAGGGACTCCGACGAGTTTTGTTATTCCGGAGCGTGAAGGCCGCCGAGGTAACTTTTGTAATTGCGGAGCGAGATGGACTCCGAGGCTTTTTTAATTCCGGAGCGAAGGGGACTCCGACGAGTTTTTTTAAGGAGCGAGAAGGACTCCAAGGCATTTTTTGTAATTCCGGAGCGAGAGGGACTCCGAAGAGTTTTTGTTATTCCGGAGCGAGAAGGACTCCGAGGCATCTTTTAATTCCGGAGCCAGAAGGATTCCGACGAGTTTTGTTATTCCGGAGCGAGAAGGACTCCGAGGCAACTTTTGTAATTCCGGAGCGAGATGGACTCCGAGGCATCCTTTAATTCCGGAGCGAGAGGGACTCCGAAGAGTTTTTGTTATTCGAAGCGAGAAGGATCCCGAGGTATTTTTAATGCCGGAGCGAAAGGGACGGAGCGAGAGGGACTCCGACTAGTTTTGTTATTCCAGAGCAAGGAGAACTCCGAGGCAACTTTTGTGATCGAGAGGGACTCCGAAGAGTTTTTGTTATTCCGGAGCGAGAAGGATTCCAAGGCATCTTTTAATTCCGGAACGAGAGCGATTCCGACGAGTTTTGTTATTCCGGAGCGAGAAGGACTCCAAGGCAACTTTTGTAATTGCGGAGCGAGATGGACTCCGAGGCATCTTTTAGTTCCAGAGCGAGAGGGACTACTAAGACTTTTTGGTATTCCGTAGCGAGCAGGAGTCCGAGGCAACTTTTGTATTTCCGGAACGAGAAGGACTCCGACGAGCTTTTGTTATTTCGGAGAGATAAGAACTCCGAGGCAGCTTTTGTAATTCCGGAGCGAGAAGGACTCCGAGATAACTTTTATAATCCCAGATTGAGAGGGATTCCGACAAGTTTTTGTTATTCTAAAGGCAAATGTACTCCGAGGCAGGCTTGTAAAATGTCATCTGCATGTCATTTGACTAATTTATTCATAACTTTCTTTAGAAGCCAAATTTATTCCATAAATTTAGATGTACTCATAACGCTTGAGTAGGGCTATATTTTTGTCCAAGGGTACATTGCTCTAAATATAACATCTGAGGCTGGAGAGTGAAAACTCTCCAAAATGTCACGTGTCATTTGACATAATGTCATTTGAATGACATTTTGCCTCCCACGCCTCAGATTACATATTTACAGCAATGTCTTGTTAGACAAAGTTGTAGGCACATTTAAGCGCCATGAGTTCGTCATACATCATGAATTGATAGCTACCTTCTGGAAAAAGTTCTGGGAAAATTATACAAACGAATGCAAATGACATTTTACAACACTGCTCCGAGGCATCTTTTGTATTTCCGGAGCGAGATGGACTCCGCCGAGTTTTGTTATTCCGGAGCTAGAAGGACTCCGAGGCATCTTTTGTAATGCCGGAGCAAGAGGGACTCCGATGAATTTGTTATTCTAGAGCGAGAAGGACTCTGAGGCAACTTTTGTAGTTCCATGAATGATATGCTGCGATTTGGGTGGAATAGATATGTAATGATGACTTTTAATATGATCATTTCGATCTGATATGATAATCGTCTTGAAAACTTTTATGATACTGAAGAGTAGGGGTGAGAAGGAATGTAGTATAATAGATTGGATGGTTAAAAATATTTGAATTTTATAATATTGAATTGGGTTCTTTAAATAATATGAAACGAAAAATATATCATAACATTAACAATCGATTAAAAATGTTGCTTCCCCCAATATTAAATAGCAGAAGCGCGCAATACTTTATAGCGCAGGCATCTGTCAAATAATGGAGGGGAAATTAAGAAAGCCGCTAGCTATAAATACGGCACCCACTAGACAGTTTGGAGTGTCGTAGAAATTCAACGAATTCTGTAATGTGTCCAAAATGGTATTGCGAGGTACCTTGGAGCTATACCAACTCATAAAAATAGAGGATCTTCGTGTTGATCGTTTTGAATATCAAGATCTGTAGTCAAGAACAGTTTGGATTGTCATAGATATTGAACGAATTCTGTAATGCGTTTGTAATGGTGTTACGAGGTACCTTGGAGCTATACCAACTCATAAAACTAGTGAGGACATCGAATATTTTCATGTTGATCGATTTGAATATTAGGACCTGGACTCAAGGATAGATTGGAGTGTCGTAGATGTCGAACGAATTCTGTAGTTTGGCTGTAATGGTGTAATGAAGTCCCGTGGAACTATTCCAACTCATAATAAAGTTGAGACATCGAAGATCTCCATGTTGATCGATTTGAATATTAAGATCTATACTCTAAGAACAGTTTGGAGAGTCGTAGATGCCGAGTGAAGTCTGTAATGTGTCTGTAATGGTGTAACGAGGTACTGTAAAATAGTGAGGACATAGTAGATCTTCTTGTTGGTCGATTTGAATATTAAGATCTGAATTCAAGGACGGTTTGGAGTATCGTAGATATTGAAAAGGATCTGTTATACCGCTAGGAAGGTGCAGAATTTTATCATTGAGCATTTCAATTTCAATTATTTAACAAGAATATGGTAAAGTATGGTGTTGATTCCTAAGAACATCAAAACTACAACCCAAGGATAGTTTAGATGCTCTTGATCATCGTAGTGCCCGTAACCGGATCTGTACAATAATTTTCCTGGATTTTTTTACTTATGGATCCTGTACACCTCCGGTATATCAAAGGGCCGACTTGAAAGATCTCCATCCTGAGCGTTGCCCAGCTATCGCTTCAACCTGTTGCCAGGTTAGATTTCGGTTGACTTCTTTATTTCTTTATTGAGACTTCGCCGCCATGAGTCTCTGGGTCTGTCTCTGCTGCGATGTCCCGCTGGGTTCCAGTCTAATGCTTGCTTACAGATTTCGTTTCCGCCCCTACGTAGAGTGTGGCCGACCCAGCCCCACTTCCGATCCCGAATTTCTGTTGTTATCGGCCTCTGGTGACAACGACGATGGAGCTCGTTGTTTGAGATCCAGTTGTGAGGCCACCAGGCCCGAATTATATACCGCAGGCATCTGTTAATGAACACCTGCAGCCGTTGAGTGTTCTCCACTGATACACACCATGTTTCGCTAGCGTATAACAGCACAGATTTCACGTTAGAGTTGAAAATTCGTATTTTGGTGCGTTCACTTATCTGCCTGTTTTTCCAGATATTTCTTAAACTCGCAAAGGCAGCCCTTGCTTTCTTGATCCGTGCGCCTATGTCGATCTTGGTACCGCCGTCTGACGCCATTTGGCTACCAAGATATTGAAGCTTTCAACATTCTCCACTGGTTGCCCGGCTACTGTGAAACTGGAAGGAGTCACCGTGTTTACATCCAACGATTTGGTTTTGTTGACGTTGATGACTAAACCTGCCGAGGAGGAGCGATCGGCAAGGTCGTTGAGCTTGCGCGAGTAGTGCAACGAGTAGTTGCGCGAGGAGTGCAACGTCATCAGCCAATTCGAAGTCGTATAGTTGCTCCTTGGTTATAGGCTGCCATAACAGCCCGCGGTTTGGTTCACGGTCAATCGCATCTACCAGAATCTCGCCGATTACGATGAGGAACAGTAACGGTGATAGAATACATCCTTGCCTCACACCAGCTACGACCCGGATAGGGTCGGACAAGACCCCATTGTGCAGCACTCTACACGAAAAGGCCTCGTACTGTGCTCCGATGAGGCCGATGATTTTCTCAGGAACCCCTTAGCGTCTCAGGGCGCCCCACATATTCTCGTGATTGAGACGTTCGAAAACTGTTTCGTAGTCAATGAATACCAAGCAGAGGGACTCCTGGAATTCGTTGACCTGCTCCAGAATGATGCGGAGCGTGACAATATGGTCCACACAGGATCTTCCGGCACGGAATCCGGCTTGCTGCCGCCGGAGAGTCGCATCGATCTTCTCCTGAATCCGGGCTAGGATAATTTTGCACAGAACTTTGAGAACGGTACACAGCAACATGATGCCTCGCCAGTTATCGCATACAGTCAGGTCACCCTTTTTGGGCACCTTCACTAAGATACCTTGCATCCAGTCGACCGGGAAAGTTGCGGTGTCCCAGATATTACGAAATAAACGATGCAGTAGTTGAGCGGATGTCATGGGGTCAGCTTTGAGCATCTCGGCTGATATGCGGTCGACCCCTGGGGCTTTATTCGATTTCATGCTTTGGATGGCTGTTTGAATCTCTAGCAGTGATGGAGCTTCGGTATTGACACGTGTTATACGTCGGATCCTAGGCAGATCATGCCGAGGTGGTGATGGCCTGGTTGGCACTTGAAAAGTTGTTCGAAGTGCTCGAACCAGCGTTTCAGCTGGTCAGTTGGGTCGGTCAATAACTGATCATTCGCGTCTTTCACAGGCATCGTTGCATTCATCTTCGCCCCGCTTAAGCGTCGTGAGATATCGTAGAGGAGGCGAATGTCCCCGGTTGCGGCGGCTCTCTCTCCTTCGTCGGCCAGAGAGTCTTCCCACGCTCGCTTGTCCCGTCGACATGAACGTTTTACTTCCTTCTCAAGAGCCGCGTATTGTTGACGGGCTAAGACTTTGGCTCCTCTGGTTTTTGATCGCTCTATCGCGGCTCTTCGCTCCTCTATCTTTCTCCAGGTCTCATCGGTGATCCATTGTTTTCTCTGTGTGCGTAGTTCGCCCAGATTGTTCTCGCTGGTGGCGATGAAGGCATTCTTGATGGCGGTCCATTGGTCTTCCACGCTGCCACCTTCCGGAATATCTGCAGCACGCGTCTCCAGTTCTTCAACGAAGGACCGTTTCACCGTGGCATCTTCCAGTCGGCGTGTGTTGAATCGTCGTCCAACTCTTTCCTCCTGCCGACGAATCCGCGCAATGCGCAGGCGTATTTCGCCGATGAGGAGGTGATGATCAGACGCGATATCGGCACTACGTTTATTCCGTACATCAAGAAGGCTCCGTTTCCATTTTCGGCTGATGCAGATGTGGTCGATTTGATTTTCTGTAAAGCCGTCACGGGAGACCCACGTGACCTTGTGAACCGGTCGATGAGGGAAGAGCGATCCCCCGATCACCATGTCGTTATTACCTCAAAATTCTGCGAACAGCTCTCCGTTTTCGCTCATTTCTCCGAGACCATGGCGTCCCATAATGCGCTCATGGTTCGAGTTGTCGGATCCGATCTTCGCATTGAAGTCGCCCAAACAGATCTTGATATCACCCTTCGGAATTCTATCTACGACGGCATTGAGTTGACTGTAGAAGTTCTCTTTGTCTTGCAGATCGGCAGCATCGGTTGGCGCATAACATTGGATTATAGTAAGGTTTCGGACCCGTGTTCTAAATCTGGCAACGATTATCCTTTCACTTATAGGTTCCACTTCATAAGCGCAGAGTGTGCCTGAGCGCTTAGTAGGAAGCCAACTCCGCGATGCCGGGGAGCGTGTTCACCTCGTAAACCAGAGTATAGCAGAACTTGTCCTGACGGCGTTCTGTGTTCTCCAAAGTTTGGCCAACGGACTTCACTCAGTCCCAGGATCTCAAGCTTCATGCGGCGTGCCTCATTGGCAAGTTGTGCCAATTTACCCTGCTGGGCTAGGGTTAAAACGTTCCATGTTCCTATTCGTGTCCGTTGTTTCGCGCTAAGAGTCGTCGCCGTAAAATCAGTCCGTATTCTTTCATTATCGGATTCTCGAACAAATTGATGTTTCGGGAACAGTAGGTTGTTGGCCCAAGGTTCCACCGGGATGGGGCTGCCATCTTAGGTATAGCTTCCGGGGAATAGCATTTCATACTCAGCCGCTGGATGCCAGAACAGACGCTGTTGGAGCCGCACCTCCTTGGTGAACAGACGCTCGATCAGTCGGGTCAAATTTGTTTAAAGTCCCACCCAACACCAGGACTAGGCTAGTGCGCTTTGAGCGGCACATGGTCGCTTTGATAGGGCCTGCTTGGGGACACATGCAGCTTTTTATAGAAGTTCAACAGAGCCCACTGTCGAACCCCACCACATCCTAGGCAGACCCCACAGGACGCACCCTCTCACTCTAGCTGATGTCAGAAGGACAACAGTGCCCAGGCTGCACTACCAGCTAAGTACGCAACCCTTAGCTGGCGGTCAATTGTCATCGGAAGACCCGTGGAAGCGTGAGTATTGGAACTTGTGAGGACCAGAGCTATGTTAGGCGCCCCTTCCCGGATGTCAACTCACCATTTCGCAGCCCATTTTTCCTGGATGCAGCAGTTAATTTTGAACATTTTTGCTGAAGAAAGCAAGGCTCTCTTAAAACTGAATTTTGACAGCTGATTTTCGTCTTGGGATGACCCATCCGTATTGAATCGGTAAACGTATGGATTAGAAATTTTGTTGGCTGTTCGGCCACATTGAGAGTCAGCTTCTCTCCACGAACAGATAGCCGTGTGGTGTCGGCAGCTGGTTATCTGGCTAAGAATAACATTACGGATGCCTTTGGTAAAAGTCCACCATACTGGTGACCCCTAATTCTCGGTGTGATGCGGCTTTATGCTTACCGTGCCTACGAATGAATGGTTAGGGGGGTCTAATAAAAACCTAACCGCAAACGAAGCCTGTGAAGCACCAGGACCCCCTTCACAGTATTTAGTCCTCGCTGCGCTAACCGGAGCTATGGCGTAGTTGACTTTTTGCTTCTCCGAGATAATCGGCTACTCTTATTCAATCTCAACTTTAGGTTAAATAAGGGCGGGGTTATGAATATGTGTTTTACTTAGTTTTTCAACAAATTGTCACCTATATGGATTCGCATTACCGCGGTCAGGGGTGACAATGGGTGTGGGGGGTGAGAATGGGTCATCGCTCTCACCGGCAGCCTGGAGGTCGGATAGCAAAATCGTTCAAAAAGGTCTCTTATATTTTAGTCTTCTTGCCCTCAGATACATTCAATATATTCTACAAGCATTCTAAGTACTTGAAACAGTGACCCATTCTCACCCCCATTTGACCCATTGTCACCCCCGACGACGGTATGCGTTTTTTTACAATGTACTCTGTGTTTGTCACCTATATGGATTCGCATTATGCGTTTTTCACAGTGTACTCTGTGTTTCGTCTTTGACGTTCGTCCGTTGTTACGTCCTCAGTGTATTTATGACACCTCTCTTTAGTCCCTAGTTTAATGCGTGTCAGCCTACATAATTGGCTGTCCTGTAAATGGTATATCATATGCATTCGCATTGTGTGACTTATCCAGTATATTTTATGCTTCGCGTTTCATTGCGTTTTACAAAATTCATCGTATGTATGTATTATTGTATGTATCCTCCTTCTCCAGAAATCTGTTCCATTCTCCTTTCCAACTTCACTTCCTCTTTCTTTCCCTTTTTCCCTTCCTTTTCCGTCAGGTAAATGATGAAAAAGGCCAGTGGAGCCGATGGCACAAATCTCCCAAATTGAGGGGAACGTGCCTCCTGAGCCGTCGTTCTGATACCTGATACCTGATGGATAAGGAATAGTGACAAACTATATCCTATTCAAATATATATTTGTGTCGTCAAGAGTTTGAATTATATTAATTGAAAAATTCAAGTTAACTAAATGCAATTGGAAAAGACTCACGAAATTTCCATGAACATTAAAGTTGAGTCAGTTCGCGATTTGAAATAAAACGGTACTGTCTACTCAGATGTCTATTTGATCAACGTATCGTAAAAATTGGTGAGTTTTTAAAACACAGTTTAAGTTTGTAAAATAATATTTTGACTATGTATAGCTTCCAAGATTGTAGTCCGATCCAGATCACTATCTACCCAACACAATGGAACAGTACCATCAAATGCAACTTGTTGCATGAACAACTGCCCGTAAAATGAGTAAGTTTTTGGGGGGTATTTTGCATTTTGTAACTTCTGAGCCTATAACAATGGAATGGGACTCACCGTCTAAGACAACTTGTTGCGTGTTGAGGATAAGTGCTGGGAAAATGAATGAGCTATCGAAATGCTTTTGTGTATTGAAATCGTATGTTGGCTATAATTTTTGAGTCTATTTATCAGATCTGGTTAATTTTCATTAAGAAACAATGGCAACTAATTCTGCGACAACTTGTTGCAAGCTAATCGGTTAAGAATAAGTACCAGAAAAGTGAGATGGACTTTTTTACGTATTTTGTGCATTCATAAAAAAAAGTATTTTGGCAATAACTTCTAAGCAACCTGGCATTTTTTCAATAGCAATGGGATTTCCCGCCGAAGGCAACTTGTTGCGAGTAAATCGATCAAGGATAAGAGTAAAAAAAGTTAGCTAGACTTTTTGCGCACATTCACTCATAAGTAGGGGTCTCCAGTAGCCTTGCGAGCAAAGGCGTAGGATTGCCAATCCGGAGATGGCGAGTTCGATTCTCGGTCCGGTCTAGGATGTTTTCGGGTTGGAAACATTCTCGACACCCTGGGCATAGTGTATCCATTGTACTTGCCACACAAGATACATACTCATGCAATGGCGGGCATAGAAAAGCTTTCAATTAATAACTGAGGAAATGCTAATAGAATACTAAGTTGAAAAGCTAGGCCAAGTTCCAGTTGGAATGTAGAGCCATGGAGAAGAAGAAGAAGAAGAACACTCATAAGTAAGTAAGAATGAACAGATCGAATTATTCATAATTATCACACGATTAAACAAACAAACCCGATGTTCATTCTTAAATTATTTGTGTGTAAATATGCCTGGGTCAGTGTTTTTTTTTTTTTTTTTTTTTTTTTTGAGGAGTAGATGCTAGCATCAAAACCCCCAACACTGAGCATCACCCGAACTTAAGCATTGCGAAGCACTCTCACTCACGCTCAAAACGGCCAAAGTATGATGAGGCGTCTGCTTTGTTTCGCTTACACTCATTCGTGACGAAGCGAGTGCAGCATTTTGCTCCAGAGCATTTCTTTCAACTCTAGTGAGATTGAGGAGTTTCTCAAGCCTATGAACACGTGACAATTGATAACTTATTTGTAATAATTTATTATTTCTGTAACAAGAAAATAAAGTAAGTGATTTTATTGCTTTTCAATATCTATTTTGGTAATGATAATGCAGATAAGCAATAACCGGATCTCCCTTACTATATAAATGCATCAGCAATTCCAATCCGGGTTACAGTTGTTTGATTGTTTGTGTCTGGTGCAATTCTTCAATTGCGGAAAAATGGAAGCCGTGCAAAATTTTTGTAGGTGTACTTAAGTCAGGATAATTTGAGGCAGTCTAACTTTTTATTTTTATTTTGTAGATTCGGTAGAGGAATGCAGCAGGTATGAAGAAGGAAATGGAGGATACGATTTGGACGGTAGTCTGGACCAGCTACCGAGGAATCCCAGTGTGGTGGTAGTCTTTGGAGTAGGAGTAGATGGCGGTGATGATGATGATGATGATGATGATGATGCTGACAATAGTCTTGATGACTATAGTTATAATCACCTGAATGCTGTATAGTTGAAAATGAAATCAATTCAGTATTAATTATTAATTGATTATAAATGAGATGTGAATTTACTGAAAATCAACATGAGTGCCTTACTACATCTGATTTGAAATTTCTATAATTCAGTATTAGATTCTAAAAAGTGTAGGGTAAATGAAAATATAGCCAAAGTTCAGCTGTCCAAAATTACATTCTTCATTCATTCATTTATTTAGTCTACATCTAAACAGATAACACTGAATCAACAATTTGACGCCACAATACACGGTTCGAGGCCGCATCTCTCCATCCTCGAATACGCCCCACGCTCGCCAAGTCGTTCTGCACCTGGTCTGCCCATCTCGCTCGCTGCGCTCCACGTCGTCTCGTACCTGCCGGATCGGAAGCGAACACCATCTTTGCAGGTATGCTGTCCGGCATTCTTGCAACATGCCCTGCCCATCGTACCCTTCCGGCTTTAGCTACCTTCTGGATACTGGGTTCGCCGTAGAGCTGGGCGAGCTCATGGTTCATTCTTCGCCGCCACACACCGTCTTCTTGCACACCGCCAAAGATGGTCCTAAGCACCCGTCTCTCGAATACTCCGAGTGCTTGCAAGTCCTCCTCGAGCATTGTCCATGTTTCATGTCCGTAGAGGACTACCGGTCTTATTAACTTCTTGTACATGACACATTTGGTGCGGTGGCGAATCTTTTTCGACCGCAGTTTCTTCTGGAGCCCGTAGTAGGCCCGACTTCCACAGATGATGCGCCTTCGTATTTCACGACTAACGTTGTTGTCAGCCGTTAGCAAGGATCCGAGGTAGACGAATTCCTCGACCACCTCGAAGGTATCCCCGTCTATCGTAACACCGCTTCCCAGGCGGGCCCTGTCGCGCTCGGTTCCGCCCACAAGCATGTACTTTGTCTTTGACGCATTCACCACCAGTCCAAGTTTTGCTGCTTCACGTTTCAGGCGGGTGTACAGTTCTGCCACCTTTGCAAATGTTCGGCCGACAATGTCCATGTCATCCGCGAAGCAAATAAATTGACTGGATCTGTTGAAAATCGTACCCCGGCTGTTACACCCGGCTCTCCGCATGACACCTTCCAGCGCAATGTTGAACAACAGGCACGAAAGTCCATCACCTTGTCTTAGTCCCCGGCGCGATTCGAACGAACTGGAGTGTTCGCCCGAAATCTTCACACAGTTTTGCACACCATCCACCATTGCTTTGATCAGTCTGGTAAGCTTCCCAAGGAAGCTGTTCTCGTCCATAATTTTCCATAGCTCTACGCGGTCTATACTGTCATATGCCGCCTTGAAATCAACGAACAGATGGTGCGTTGGGACCTGGTATTCACGGCATTTTTGAAGGATTTGCCGTACAGTAAAGATCTGGTCCGTTGTCGAGCGGCCGTCAACGAAGCCGGCTTGATAACTTCCCACGAACTTGTTCACTAATGGTGACAGACGACGGAAGATGATCTGGGATATCACTTTGTAGGCAGCATTAAGGATGGTGATCGCTCGAAAGTTCTCACACTCCAGTTTGTCGCCTTTCTTGTAGATGGGGCATATAATCCCTTCCTTCCACTCCTCCGGTAGCTGTTCGGTTTCCCAGATTCTGACTATCAGTTTGTGCAGGCAAGTGGCCAGCTTTTCCGGGCCCATCTTGATGAGCTCAGCTCCGATACCATCCTTACCAGCTGCTTTATTGGTCTTTAGCTGTTGAATGGCATCCTTAACTTCCCTCAAGGTGGGGGCTGGTTGGCTTCCATCGTCCGCTGAACTGACGTAGTCATCTCCTCCGCTGCCTTGACTTTCACTGCCTGTACTCTCAGCGCCATTCAGATGTTCCTCGTAGTGCTGCTTCCACCTTTCGATCACCACACGTTCGTCGGTCAAGATGCTCCCATCCTTATCCCGGCACATTTCGGCTCGCGGCACGAAGCCTTTGCGGGATGCGTTGAGCTTCTGATAGAACTTGCGTGTATCTTGAGAACGGCACAGCTGTTCCATCTCCTCGCACTCCGCTTCTTCCAGGCGGCGTTTCTTCTCCTGAAAAAGGCGGGTCTGCTGTCTCCGCTTCCGTCTATAACGTTCCACGTTCTGCCGGGTACCTTGCTGCAGCGCGACCGCCCGCGCTGCGTCCTTCTCCTCCAGAATCTGTCTGCACTCTTCGTCGAACCAATCGTTCCGTCGACTTCGACCCATATACCCGACGTTGTTCTCCGCTGCGTCGTTAATGGCTGCTTTAACTGTACTCCAGCAGTCCTCAAGAGGGGCCCCATAGAGCTCACCCTCTTCCGGCAACGCTGCCTCGAGATGCTGCGCATATGCAGTGGCGACATCAGGTTGCTTCAGTCGCTCTAGGTCGTACCGCGGCGGTCGTCGGTACCGAACATTGTTGATGACGGATAGTTTTGGGAGCAGTTTAACCATCACCAGATAGTGGTCAGAGTCGATGTTAGCGCCACGATATGTCCTGACGTCGATAATGTTGGAGAAGTGCCGTCCATCAATCAGAACGTGGTCGATTTGTGATTCTGTCTGCAGTGGTGATCTCCAGGTGTACCGATACGGGAGGCTGTGTTGGAAGTAGGTGCTGCGAATGGCCATATTCTTGGAAGCGGCGAAATCAATTAGTCGTAGGCCGTTTTCGTTCGTCAGCCGGTGAGCGCTGAACTTTCCAATAGTCGGTCTAAACTCCTCCTCTTGGCCAACCTGAGCGTTCAAATCTCCTATGATGATTTTGACGTCGTGGCTTGGGCAGCTGTCGTACTCACGTTTCAGCTGCGCGTAGAATGCGTCCTTATCATCATCAGTGCTTCCGGAGTGTGGGCTATGGACGTTGATTATGCTGAAGTTGAAGAACCGGCCTTTGATCCTCAACCTGCACATTCTTTCATTTAACGGCCACCACCCGATCACGCGCCTTTGCATATCGCCCATCACTATGAAAGCTGTTCCCAGCTCGTGTGAGCTGCCGCAGCTCTGGTAGATGGTATGATTACCTCTAAACGTTCGCACCATTGATCCCTTCCAACAAACCTCCTGCAGCGCTACGATGCCGAATCCACGGTCCTTGAGCACATCGGCGACTATGCGTGTGCTCCCGATGAAGTTGAGAGATTTGCAGTTCCACGAACCGAGTTTCCAATCGCTAGTCCCTTTTCGTCGCAGTGGTCTTCGCCGATGGTTCCGGTCCGTACTCTCTTGTTGATTGTTCGTTGCTATCTACTATCTTGTTCGGATTGTCCAGGTTCTTCATCATTGGAAAATACTTTACTCGCTGAGTTTGAAGAAAAATATATTGGTCAGTTATCATTTGAGCAATGGGTGACCACGGATAGGTGTGACCTAGAAACTATTGTAAAACCTGTAGATGGGTTTGTGTCATATTTTTGCTTGAAATTAGAAAGTTTAATCCCTCACGATTTCATTAAAACAGAACAATCCAGCTTTTAAAAAAATACGAAAAATACATTACAAACTGGTGAATTTTTAGTCATTTGTGATTTTTCTGAAAATTACAGCTTTGTATTGCAAGATGAAGTGCAGTCCCATCGCTGGAACGTACAACAAGCTACAATTCATCAATTCGTTATTTATTTTAATGGAAGTACGCAAATCGAACACTTAAGTTTTATTATAATTTCCGAAGATTTAAGACACGATTTAGTATCCGTAAACTTGTTCATTGAAAAAATGATTAACTTTTTACGCGTTGATAAAAATAAAGTAGTCAAAAAGATATATTTCATGTCTGATGGAGCAGCGTCACAGTACAAAAATCGTAAGAATTGTTCGAGCCTATTTCAATTTAAATCAATGTACGGAATTGATGCAGAATGGCATTTTTTTGCTACGTCACATGGCAAACGTCCTTGTGATGCTATTGGAGGAACAATAAAGCGCATGGCCACAAGAGCAAGTTTAACCAAAGAACGTGAGCATCCAATTGAAACTGCGAAAGAACTTTTTGATTGGGCGAATCGTAGAAAAGAAAAAGATTTAACCAAATTATCATTTTGATTTACTACTACTGAAGAGTACGAAATAAAGGCTTCAGAGCTCAACGAGCAATATAATAATGCAAAAACGATCCAAGGAACCCAAAAATTTCACTGTTTCATTCCATTGTCGGAAAATAAAATTGAAGCAAAACTATACTCAAACTGTGCTGATAATAATTCAAAAGTGTTCGATATTGTAAAAAATTTGAATAAAACTAAATAAAAAATAAGTATTAATAAACTGTTTTCATGATATCATAACCCATACCGAAATTCAAACCCAAAACTCTTAGAGTTTCTATAACAACATTGTGTAACTGCCACATTTAATTTAATAATTAAGATAATATGATAGATCGAGTAGAGCGACTCATCGATCATTCCCTGCAAAAAAATATTCTGGTGCTGATATTAAATGTCAAATCTAAGATTATTTTTGTGATCTGTTAATTCATTTTTATTTATTTATACATATAATATTTATACATATAATATACATCTTCTTCTTCTTCTTCTTCTTGGCATTACATCCTCATACTGGGACAGAGCCGCCTCGCAGCTTAGTGTTCATTAAGCACTTCCACAGTTATTAGCTGCGAGATTTCTAAGCCATGTTACCATTTTTGCATTCATGAGGCTAACACGATGATACCTTTATGCCCAGGGAAGTCGAGACAATTTCCAATCCGAAAATTGCCTAGACCGGCACCGGGAATCGAACCCAGCCACCCTCAGCATGGTCTTGCTTTGTAGCCGCGCGTCTTACCGCACGGCTAAGGAGGGCCCATATAATATACATAATATTGATGAATACATAAATATGGAATATCATAAAAACAACTTGTTTAACTCACGCAAAGCCCTTAACAATAAAATCAGCATCAAACAGCGATTCTTGAAAAAAAAAAAACACGGAAATTATTTTTTGTTTACTATGTGTGAAAATTGTGAAATGTTTGAAATGTCATAATTTTTTTGTTTATTAGTTTACCATCACCAAATTTTTATGGTAGATAGCTAATATAATGGACAGTTTTCCCTAAAAAAATTACGTTCGTCAAAAGATAGGGTTTTGAGATATTTGAGTTTTTGTGACAAAAATGATATTTTCTAAAGTAAAAAAAAAATTTTACGGTGTACATTTTTTTAAGAATCACCATTTAGTTGTCTAACTTTGCTGAAAAAATCATAAAAATCGAACATTCCGTTTTTGCTGTGCAGCTCTTTGAATATTTTTGAACCATTTTCACATACACCCTTTTGAAAAGTTAGTCGTGACTCAATAAAAAGATTTGATATCGAAAAATGACGATTTAGATGAAATTGAAAAACTGTGCAAAGTTTCAACTCAATAGAAAATCATGAATTAAAAATTTTGTTAAATTTTGATGCAGTAAATAGGGTTACCAAGCAAAACAATCAGCAATAAACTCTAGGGGCTATACAATTGTGCATAAGATTCTAATTTATGATAGCCAATTTTAAGGTACCTTTTGAACTATTTTATAATAATTCTTTTGTCAATATACTGCGCAATTACGTAGCAAATCTTTGCTTTTTTAAGGAGCATTTTTAATTATTTAAGGTACATTTTTTTCGTTTTTACGGTACGCTTTTCGAATGTTTACGGAGCATTTTCTATATTTCAAGCTAATTTGTAAGATAATTTAAGGAAAAATGATCACTTTTTTAAGGAGCATTTTTCAATTTTTCAAGGGTAATCATGAATCTTTCATGATGCATTTACCATTTTGCCATTGGCCACCCCCGTATTTCCCGTAGCTATGATGTGAGAAGAAGTTGTTGATGTAGTACCTTCTTGCCGAGAGACCACCGACTCCATGGCACTCTCATAAATAACATGGGTATTGGAGGTGTTTGTTGTGTCAGGATTCACATGTAATAAAAGGTTGCTGAATTTGGCCAAAGCTGAAGGTTATTGACCCGGTTCAGATTTGGCTGTAAATGGTATCTGATCCTGCCGACCCACAGATGGCATGAATAAGTTAAGAACTTTTTGGCGAATTATGTTCTTCTTCCTTACCTCCTCAGCCACGATCAACCTCGAAGTTGCAACGTATAGTTCATAGTCCCGGAAACGGCTTTGTGTCTACTCAAGTCTTGTCGTCCATTCCAATGCGTTTTAATAAGCCATTCTCGGTGCTTATTTCCACCACTATGCTTATGATATTTGACGGTGAATCAAATGCAGAGGATTTTCAACTCCTGTATATGTACTATGAAGTCAGAGCTCTTCTAATAGGGCTACAGCATCAATGGAAGAAATTCTACGCAGGCAACAATCCGTTCTATCATCAGAAAACCCAGCCCATTGCGGAAAATTCCTTTATGCTTCCAAAAGTCCTTGACCAATCAAGCATGTATGAAATACCAACTGCCCGGAATATCCCCTTCATATCACCGAACTCCCTCTGTATTATGATTTAATAGAGTCATCCAGCTTAAATTGTCACCGTCCTGTTCGGCCCTCCCCACATAACAAATTCAATCTACCTTCCGGCAAGCGTGGATAATTTGAACCGAAGGAAATTTATTAGAATTCTTTGTCGAACCGTCAGAGCAGCCAGCAGCGTTTCCAATCTGTTCCGGGCGGTCGGTCGTGCGTCGATGCTTGCGACAGGTATGGGGTGGAACGATGCTTGGTTAATTATGTAACGAACATTCCGGACCCAGCTCGGCTCCATCTGGCCGATAGTCTCACTTTGGCGAGTTCAGCTGACTGCGAATAATGCAGGCCAAGTGGACGCGACTTAAAGTTTAATTATAATTACCTGCTGTTAACTTTGACTTCGACACGGTTCTAACTTTTCGCCATTCGCGGAGACGAGTCCGAGGTCCGCGCTTAATTGCGTGGATGCAGTTTGGTGAAGAATTTTCATTTCCGAATAACTCACAATGAGAGCGAATTATTATGTCACACCGTAAACCATGGCGACGGCCACAAAGGAACTGTCGATTCTGTGTCAATGGAGAGTGCGGTGAGCCTGGAAGGGAGAAAGATAAAAGCAACGGGCTGCCAGAATTGGACCTCGGCTGACCACCTTGTTAAAAGCAACACACTCGAGCAATCAAGGGACAGCTCGGCCGTTGGTTTGTTTTCAGTGTGGTTTGGTGGAGGTGAATTGCACTCATGCGGCGCCAATCAGTCTGTTGTTTCGTTATTATTCTGTGAAGTTTTTTCCGTGCGAAGGCTTGTTCAACGCCACAAATGATTCATGCCACAGTCGATGCCCTTACTTCATTTGTGAGACAAAGTAACTAGGGAGGTATAATCGTATCTGTTTCATGATTTTTAAGTTAACAAATTTAATTTTCTTCAATTTTATTTATTGCTTTTCAGTTTTCTTCAGTTCTTTCCAATTCTTTCCATTTCCATTCCATTATATACAATTCTTTTAATTTTCATTCAATTATTTTCAATTGTAATGAATTCGATCGAGATCTTCTCAAATCCATTCAATTTTATTCAATTAAATGCTTTTAATTTTCATTCTATTGAGTTCTATTTAATTTTATCACTTTTATTCGAGGGTGATCTATTATAATCAATTACATTTAAAGAATTTTGATTGAATCATTTCCATTACTTTTTAATTTATGCAATGTGCCCAAACTACCAGTACCCCTTTCCATGACTACACCCATGCCCATCATCTCCCAAGTAGCACAGCGGCCTGCATTGTCCTCCCGCCGGATTAAATTCCATTCGGCTAATCCTCAATAATGGACCTTGAACGTGTCGTTAGTTGGATTCCCAACCTGAACGTCCCGAAAGATGACATGCGGAAAAGCCGTCTGTCGACGTCTGGCAAGAAAATATAATCCCTCTTTTTCTTTTATCTACACTGTTCTTCGCCGTTACAATGCAGCGGTGAAAAAAAACACGACAAAGGCCATTTCCCATTATCCTTGCGATGCGGTTTGTGCGGATTTTCCGAACCGAACAAAAGATTGTCATCGCTTCGCTACTACCTTGTAGAGAGGTTCGATATGAAGCGAAATGCTCCAACAAGCTGATTAGTTTCGTTTCCCCGGGAAAATTTCCCACGAACCGGATCCGATTCGAAAAGAGCGGTTTGCAACTGACAGGTTATCGTTCGTTAATTCTTCGCCGCCTTGGTGGAGCGCCACCCACAAAATCGGTGGCGCGACTTCGAACGGCCTCATTAGCATAAATCATTAGCCACGACCAATTGACTTGTCAACATTGCACCTCCGTCCGCCCGCCCGATCACCCCACCAGATTGTTTAATGTCCCACAGCTATCAGGCGTGAAAATTTCAATAAAGATTTTTATCAGTTTTAACTCGGCAGATTTCCTGTCGACGACGTGATGCCGGTCGGAAAGAAAGAGGGGATCGGGAAGAAATCAACCGAATCGCAGTGAGCATTTGTTGCCGTGCCCGCCGTCGCCGACGCGGGCCGTTCTGCTGATTCTTCGCCTGCTGGGATTTGTTTCCTTTTCAAGTGGAATAGGGGTTGCGGAAACGTTGTTCTAACATGTTGTTTTGTTTGGCGGAGTGGGGTGAGAACAGTGTTGTTGAGCTCGGGGCTCTGTTGGTACGAATCGGTAAACAATCTCTGTTTCCAGCTAAATAGCTTCATTTGGGAATGGTTTTGCAATGGTTCTGGGGTGAATGGTGCGAGAGATGTTGGGGGAGTTTTTATAAAATAGGGGAAATTGAAACAGGATTTTTGACTGAGAGGGCTAATTTGCCATTGAAATGAATATCAAATTATGAGTACCTAATGATGACGGGTTGTACAGTGATGGACAAAAATTAATAGCATATGCGGTTTTGCAGTACCACGACCATATGTGCCATACCAGAAACAAAACAGATTTGTTTCACAAATAATTCCATTTCGGTACATTGCCACGTAACCCACGATGTTTCTGGTATGTTTCAAAACACTGTGCTCAGCTCAGCTGCACATTTATTTCTTTCAGTCTCGCATGTTCCCTAAAAGCTACAGCGAAGTTACAAATAACTTTGTGGTTTATATGGTGCACTTGGCAGCATCTACAAATTAATTGGCGGGATGGTTAGAGTGAAAGGTTGCCAATCTCAATGTGCATGGTTCGATACCCAGTTGTTTTTCGTGTTTTATTTTCATTATCATTCATCTACATTTATTATTTTCTATGTCGTTGGTAATGATTGCTTCTGAAGGCGGTTTATTAGACCTGCGTGAACCTCCTGTCTCGTCGGAGGCCCGTCATGTTAGGTCTGTTTAGATGGTTCACCAAAGATGGTTCTAAGCACATGTCTGTCAAATACTACGAGTGCTTGCAAGTCTTCCTCGAGTATGGTTCAAGTTTCATGTACGTAGAGCAGCGGTTCTCAACCTTTTTCTTGAGTGGTACCCCTTGGAGCTTTTGTATTAATTGAGTTACCCCCTTTTTTGTGAATGAAAATAAGCGTTACTTATAACAGATGTGAAAAATAAACCTTAAAACCGACGGGATCATGAAGTTGACTCAAATTTTCATTATTACGTGAAACTTCCCAGTACAAGGAAGGTTCCAAACCACTTGAAAGGAGGCCTTTTAAAAGAAGGTTCCAAGCTTCGAAAGAGGCTTCCGAGAAGTGTAGAAATAGTCTTACAGCTTTATACAGGACTTTTATAACTATTGGGGGCTTCCGGGCCTCTTGGAAGACGGTTTTCGGGACTCTTGAAAGGGGGCTTCCGGGCCTCTTGAAAGGAGGCTTCCGGGCCTCTTGAAAGGAGGCTTCCGGGCCTCTTGAAAGGAGGCTTCCGGGCCTCTTGAAAGGAGGCTTCCGGGCCTCTTGAAAGGAGGCTTCCGGGCCTCTTGAAAGGAGGCTTCCGGGCCTCTTGAAAGGAGGCTTCCGGGCCTCTTGAAAGGAAGCATCCGGGCCTCTTGAAAGGAAGCACTAGGGCCTCTTGAAAGGAGGCTTCCGGGCCTCTTGAAAGGAGGCTTCCGGGCCTCTTGAAAGGAGGCTTCCGGGCCTCTTGAAAGGAGGCTTCCGGGCCTCTTGAAAGGAGGCTTCCGGGCCTCTTGAAAGGAGGCTTCCGGGCCTCTTGAAAGGAAGCATCCGGGCCTCTTGAAAGGAAGCACTAGGGCCTCTTGAAAGGAGGCTTCCGGGCCTCTTGAAAGGAGGCTTCCGGGCCTCTTGAAAGGAGGCTTCCGGGCCTCTTGAAAGGAGGCTTCCGGGCCTCTTGAAAGGAGGCTTCCGGGCCTCTTGAAAGGAGGCTTCCGGGCCTCTTGAAAGGAGGCTTCCGGGCCTCTTGAAAGGAGGCTTCCAGGCTTCTTGAAAGGAGGCTTCTGGGCCTCTTGAAAGGAGGCTTCCGGGCCTCTTGAAAGGAGGCTTCCGGGCCTCTTGAAAGGAGGCTTCCGGGCCTCTTGAAAGGAGGCTTCCGGGCCTCTTGAAAGGAGGCTTCCGGGCCTGTTCAAAGGAGGCTCTCTTGCCTTTTCAAAGGAGGCTTCCTCGCCTCTTGAAAGGAGGCTTCCGGACCTCTCGAAAGGAGGCTTCCGGCCTCTTGAAAGGAGGCTTCCGGGCCTCTTGAAAGGAGGCTTCCGGGCCTCTTGAAAGGAGGCTTCCGGGCCTCTTGAAAGGAGGCTTCCGGGCCTCTTGAAATGAGGCGTCTGCGCCTCGTGAAAGGAGGCTTCCGGGCCTCTTTAAAGGAGGCTTCGGGCCTCTTGAAAGGAGGCTTCCTGGCCTCTTGAAAGGAGGCTTTCTGGCCTCTTGAAAGGAGGCTTCCGGGCCTCTTGAAAGGAGGCTTCCGGGCCTCTTAAAACGAGGCCTATGGGCCTCGTGAAAGGAGGGTTCAGGGCCTCTTGAAAGGAGGCTTCCGGGCCTCTTGAAAGGAGGCTTCCTGGCCTCTTGAAAGGAGGCCTGGGCCTCTTGAAAGGAGGCTTCCGGGCCTCTTGAAAGGAGGCCTTCCCGTCCCTCTTGAAAGGAGGCTTCCGGGCTTCTTGAAAGGAGGCTTCCGGGCTTCTTGAGAGGAGGCTGCCGGGCGTCTTGAAAGGAGGCTTCCGGGCCTCTTGAAAGGAGGCTTCCGGGCCTCTTGAAAGGAGGCTTCCGGGCCTCTTGTAAGGAGGCTTCAGGCCTCTTGAAAGGAGGCTTCCGGGCCTCTTGAAAGGAGGCTTCTGGGCCTCTTGAAGGGAGGCTGCCTGGCCTCTTGAAAGGAGGCTTCCGGGCCTTTTGTTAGGGGGACGGCGGGCATCGTGATAGGCGGTCTTCGGGTCTCTGGAGAGGTGGCGTTCGGGCCTCTTGAAAGGAGGCTTCCGGGCCTCTTGAAAGGAGGCTTCCGGGCCTCTTGAAAGGAGGCTTCGGGCCTCTTGAAAGGAGGCTTCCTGGCCTCTTGAAAGTCGGCTTCTGGGCCTCTTGAAAGGAAGCTTCCGAGCCTCTTGAAATGAAGCTTCTGGGCCCTTTGAAAGGAGGCTTCCGGGCCTCTTGAAAGGAGGCTTCCGGATCTCTTGAAAGAAGGCTTCCGAGCCTCTTGAAAGGAGGCTTCCGGATCTCTTGAAAGAAGGCTTCCGAGCCTCTTGAAAGGAGGCTTTTGGGTCTCTTGAAAGGAGGCTTCCGGGCCTCTTAAAGGAGGCTTCCGGGCCTCTTGAAAGGTAGCTTCAAGGCCTCTTGAAAGGAGGCTTTCGGCCTCTTGAAAGGAGGCTTCCGGGCCTCTTGAAAGGAGGCTTTCGGGCCGCTTGAAAGGAGGCTTCCGGGCCGCTTGAAAGGAGGCTTCCGGGCCTCTTGAAAGGAGGCTTCCGGGCTTCTTGAAAGAAGGCTTCTGGGCCTCTTGAAAGGAGGCTTCACGGTCTATTGAAAGGAGGCTTCCGGGCCTCTTGAAAGGAGGCTTCCGGGCCTCTTGAAAGGAGGCTTCCGGGCCTCTTGAAAGGAGGCTTCCGGGCCTCTTGAAAGGAGGCTTCCGGGCCTCTTGAAAGGAGGCTTCCGGGCCTCTTGAAAGGAGGCTTCCGGGCCTCTTGAAAGGAGGCTTCCGGGCCTCTTGAAAGGAGGCTTCCGGGCATTTTGAAAGGAGGCTTCCGGGCCGCTTGAAAGGAGGCTTCCGGGCATTTTGAAAGGAGGCTTCCGGGCCGCTTGAAAGGAGGCTTCCGGGCCTCTTTAAAGGAGGCTTCCGGGCCTCTTGAAAGGAGGCTTCCGAGCCTCTTTAAAGGAGGCTTCCGGGCCTTTTAAAAGAATGCTTCCGGGTCTCTTGAAAAGAAAAAAAAACATCCGGCCTGAGTTACCAGTCTTACAAAAGAACACCTAAATAGCCGAAATAAAAGAATCAAAGGCATGCGAAAACTGAAACTTGACAGAAGCTGACACGGAGCACACACGCGTTCTTGAGAATCAAAAATGTCTATGTTTTTGCCTTTCGTATGTTAAAATAAGTGAACACATCAAATCAATCAATGGGCAATGTTTAGAAGTGGGAAAAATGTAGTGTTTATAGTTTTGTAGTATTTAGGCACGTAAAAAGATCTCAACTACAAGCCTCTTTAATAAAGAAATAATAATAAAAAAAAAAGATCTCAACTCTTTACTTTGTAGTATCTTTAAAACATTTTCGTGACCTTTTACAACTCTCGCTACTTTCATTTCCTCTGCTAGCGTATCGGGGCCGGATTTATGAGGGGGCGGTGGGGCCGTGCCCCGGGCCCCCACAGATCTTATGTACCAAAACCAACCTTTTTGTACATTTTGGGGCCCCCTTCCGGCTAAATCCGGCCCTGCAGAGTATACTTACATTTGATATAATTTTCTCGAGCATTTTCTCTTTTTTCAATGCTGCTTTTATTGGGGAATCGTCGATTGGTTTTCAATTTGGTCAAACTGACCACGCAAAAGTCGAACAACCTACCCCACGGGATGTTTTCGAGAACAATTACAATTTACAAACACAAAAGTGAGGTTACCCTAGAAACATTTATACCGTTTTGTAGGATTTTCAATACCCTCTCCAGCACACGTTTTTAGAAATCTGATGAATATTGATTCGTATTACAAATATGACATTACCTTAACATAAATTTACAAACTCGCTCCAAAATAGCAAAAAACGTTATCCTGAGCAAACGGAAACACTAAAATACTTGAAATTACATCCGTACATGGACGATCTAATACCTCACCCAAATTATTATTATGAGCCTTGAATGCGCCTCAAAACGTTTTCACATAAGCCACTCGACCAACCAACCCCGGTCTCCCCTACTCGCAACAAGTTGCATTAGACGGGTAATGCGGTCTTATTGTTTGCTATTGGAAATTGGGCCGTTCAGACATAGCATTTCGGAATTATTGATTTTTTTTAAAACCGATTTTTTTAATGATGGCAATGCATTTTGATCACGGCAAAAACATTTAAAATGATTGAAAAAATCTGATCTATTCCCCTAAAGAGCTTTTTGAGCTTTCCAATGTGATTTTTTCTGTTGGGAACAGGTTTCAAGTTGGTTTACGCAGATGACTTGAAACTGTACCTTCTTATAAGATCAATCGAAGATTGTTTTTGCTTACAAAGCCGCCTTCAACAGTTTGTAGAGTGGTGCCAGAATAACAAACTTGTCATCAACGTTGCGAAATGCCAAGTCATCACGTTTCATAGAATTTCGAATCCTATTCGGTTTGATTATAACATTGGCGGTGAAACTCTAGCAAGGGTTACACAAGTGCATGACTTAGGCGTACTTTTGGATTCGAAGCTGGAGTTCAATCTACAACGCACAAAAATAATTTCGAAAGCCACCAGGCAACTTGGTTTCGTCATGAAAATAGCCAAAGACTTCAATGACCCACATTGTCTTAAAGCGCTGTATTGTTCACTCGTTCGTCCTATTCTCGAGAATGCATCAGTGGTTTGGTTTCCTCATCAAATTGCGTGGTGCTCTAGAATCGAACGTATTCAGAAGCGGTTTATTCGTGCAGCTCTGCGGAGTTTACCTTGGCGGGACCCAGCCAACTTACCTCCATATCCTGAGAGGTGCCGGTTACTAGGGTTGGACACGTTAGAACGCAGGAGAAAAATTCAGCAAGCATTGCTGGTTGCTAAGTTGATCAATGGAGAGATAGATGCCCCCGAACTGCTTTCAATGATAGCTTTCCGGATACCTAACAGAACATTGCGAAGTACTACCCTGCTCGTGCAAAGATTCCATAGAAACCTGTTTGGATTCAACGAACCGATATCCGCATGTGTTAGGACCTTCTCGTTAGTTGAGGACCTCTTTGAATTCGACGAGTCATCTAGCCGTTTCTCCGAAAGAATAAAAAGATCGAGCATACTTTAAGTTTTATGTAGTAGCCTCTAAGATGTTTTTACTGTTTGAATTATGTTTTTTGTAAGAATATTGTATAGTTTTAAAGTGATTATTGTTTACCCCACCCTTTCTGTCCATGTAGACTTTAAGATCCGATGGACATTATGCATAAATAAAAAAAAAATAAAAAAATATATTTCATAATGCACGAGAGAAGCATAATCACTGCTAGGTGGATAATTCAGGATGTTTTGGTTATTTTTTGCTATTATAGCCAAACTCCTTCAATACCCGTAACATTGGGTAGACATCTTTACGTGATGTGTTACGGAGTAAGACAGCTCCATTGCCAGTAACAGGCAAATCCTGACCCAACGAATACCTTCCCAATATCCAGCTCCGTGGTACTTATGAGGGTGTCGCTAAGTCGGTGGCCTCTTGTTAAGTAAGTACCGTATCAACACTCCCTTCCTATCCCTAGTTATGGTGAAATTGGGCGTGACTAGGAGCAGTAATCCTCATGCTGTTGTTATTTTTGGAATCAAAGAAGACTCCCCGTATTGATTTCTGATAGCATTTTAGATAAGGATCTCAAAAGTAAAACATGAGTATCACTACGAATTACACCGGAACAATGCTAGAGCCACAGACAAACAGACGTAACAGCTTGAACATTTATCTGAAAAATCCATCGCTCAACTCCTGTACCACCATCTTGCGAGCATGTTACACGAAACAATGTTTCGTATGACATTGTCACCAGAAGGCGTTGGAGAGAAATGGCAAACTCGAAGGATTACGACGGTAGCGCCTCTAGTTGTGAAACGTGCTACCAATCAAATTCAAATTGATCGTTGAAGTCATGGTCGATGGTAATTTCTCTATTGTTACGTCTGTTTGTCTGTGCTAAAGCCATCAAGCTTTAACGTCACAAAACGAAGTAGATACATAAAATACATCAAGTAGAAGTTAGTTTGAACGTTTCCCATTTATCTTATTTATTATTGACCATACCTCTGGTCCCTTACCAAGGGCTTGACGACCCCTCCCCATGGCCACTGCGAGTTAGGGGGCCTGGCTAGGATGTGGTGGGGTTCGATCGCCCAACACGTGGGCTCTGTTAAACCTCTACAAAAAGCTGCCCTATCAACCTATAAGCAGGCCCTATCAAATCCAGCCAATGCATGAACGTATATGGAGTCGTGTATGTCGTATATGTTGGATGGACTTGGGTGTGTTGAAATGCAGCAAGATTGTTATAACATAACTTCATAGACCTCCAAATACTTGACTTGTTGATTTTTGTTAGATATCATGAACTTTTTGATGGTCGTTTCTGTGTTACAACCTAAACTTCAGAATGTTTTTCGAGATCTAGAATTTATTATTTTAGGGCGTTGTGACATGCCAAACATTTCCACATAAATCATATGATATATTTGAACTTAGAAAAATACCTTGAGCCTGGTTTGAAACACGTATCACGCTTTTACATTATTGCAGATCTGACGACCTGAACTCAAGAACGTTTTGGATGGCCTTGCATGCATTGCAATGTAGAATAATAGATCTAACATATCTTGACAGGTGACTAAGGGTCTGTTGAGAACATTTCTGATTGAAGCAGAGGAAACTTTGGAGGCCGTTACTGCATCTACCTTACGAGCTGAACTTCAGAATATTTCGCTAGTTCTAGAATATCACTATGGGGTACGCCAAAGAATTTTCTCATAAATCATTTGATATCTGTGAACTTCGAAGCGTCTACTGATCATATTTTGATGTGCGTATTATTTTCTTTTTGTATGGTAGAATTAAAAACCTGAACTCATAAATGTTTTGGATGGATTAGAATGTCCCCAATAGTATTCTCAATAAATAAGTTTCGTCCCCACTAATCCCCTTTGAGAAAAGCCCGAGGTCATGGAAGTCGGTCAGCGCATTACTAAGCACAAGCACTTTGTACAAGATGAGTGTCGCAGGGCTGGTAGCGACCGAAGCCACTCAAAATAGTGACTTTAGTGACCAAAGCTGACGAAAAAAAGGACCAAATAGTGACTTCCAGTTGAAGAAAAAGTGACCAAATAGTGACTTCCAATTTCAATTACAAGTTCGATGAGACGAAATCAAGCGTTTTTGGGTCGAAGGAGAATATTTTTTTGTAATTTGTGGCGGAAAACATCTTTCACTCGCCACTCTTTTCTCTTAGAACGAGCGCAAAAAAAAAAAATGAAAATCGTACTCGGTAACATTTATCTACTCAGTGACTAAGTAAAATTATTGCCCCCTCTTTTAACCCCACGGAAATTTTACTCAAAATCAGTAAAAAGCAGGACAACTTAAAACTATGAGTAGTCTGCAAGAAAATCAAATTTTTACGCCACTGGAAGTGATCGAAATATAGTTATCACTCATAAGACCTGTTTTTGACCCTTCCTTCGGAAGTGTCTATAATTTCACTTTGTATGCGTTACGCAGATGTGTTACGTATTAATCTATCAAGAAATCTCGTGAATTATTAAATAAAATGTATGGTATTTGAAACAAATTCACTTTGATATTGAAAATATAATTATAACAAATGATACGATATGGAATTATGCCTATTTTTCTTATTTGTTTCAAAGAAACAAATGATTTTAATTGAGGAACATATAGAAGCATGTACAAAAAAATCTTCTCAGAAAAGCAAAACGTAAAAATTGAAAGGGATTTCAAAAATTTCTTCAGTGGAAGCTAGATAGCAAATGTGAGCATGTTTTGAGACACTAATAGACCACTTGTATGCATGTATGTGTGCGTATGTGTGCAAATTCTGAAATTTACTACCATAAAAATCTAGCTCATTTTTAAGGTATTGAACAAGTTTAGTTTTACCAAATTAAGCATCCATAAGGCGAAATATATGTTATTATTGAACGCTATTGAGTTTCGCTCAGATCAATGACTGATTTAGTTAGTTCTGGATTAATTAATATCGAGGTCTCTGTGAATTACGAGTGCAATATATGCAACCAGCGTTACGATTGTTACTAACCATGTCACAATAGCTATTCAATCCGACGAGCTCCTTATAGATAGGCAGCATGAAGTACAGTACGTTATCATTCGTTGAGTTGTCACTTAATCCATGACATCCGCCTTTGGGTAGGCAATTATTTTGTCACTTTCACGGTAAATCGCCGTGGGAAGCTGAGTAGTTTTATCTCGTTTTAAATACTGGAGACTGGAAAAAAATTCCTTATAACTAAGGAAGGGTCAAAATCTCACTGTAGGTGGATTAATCTGGGTTTCTTTTCTAAAAATGATTTCTCGGCGAATATCTGCGTGAATGAGCATTCTCTTCTCGTGAGAATAAGTGAAAATTACGATCATTGGATTAGCTGCCTACTTAAGAAAGATGCAGAGAACTCTAACGATTTGTCATGGGTGTCACGGATGTTTTTGGAATTTTTAGTGCGACAGGAACAACAGTTTTGGTAGAAAACGATAAAAAAATTATAAAGATTCATGTACAACGAGCTTGGGATTGAACGTTCGACCTCCTGCTTGTAATGAGGACTATGCTCTCTGAATTTTTAAATATTTTTACTCCAAAATACGCATATTTTCCTACTTGAGGTGCGTATTCATGAACGATTTTTGCTATGGAATTCGACAGCGCATGCAATCTTCAAAATTGGAGAGACTTGAACGCCTTTCCATGATATCTACTCAATAAATATTTGTTTAGAGCAAACCCTTCATTACATCTGTAAAAAAGCCGCTTGAGAACAAAATTACAAAATTATATGGATGCCTAATGAGAGATAAAGTCTCCTCAAATTGAGGCAACAACTCAAAATTCAAATACACTGGATTTTGTTTTTACACGATTTACACTTTCTTAATTTTTCACCCATCCTAAATGCTTAACGCATATTAATTACCATGTGATTTTTCTTTGAATTATTTAGGATTTTTTGAAACATGTTGCGAAGATTTTGGTGGCAAATTGAAGTCACACGAACAAAAATACGAGCGAAAAAAATCGTGTAAAAACAAAATCCTGTGTATCCTGAAGTTGTGGTGGAATGATGGCATTTTTATCAGTGAAGATCATTTAGCATATTTATGGATTTGTGCTGTGAATAAATAATAGTATTTGTAACATACGCATTTTGGTTGATTTTGTAAATCGTTTGTTAGTCCTCCCCACAAACTCAATCATTTCCAGCTTACCACAGATAAGCAAGATAGTAAAAACTGTTTTACTGTTGTGGAGTGTTACAAATATCCGATCATGGGCAGTTTAGTTCTTGGTAAAACAGGGGAGAATCAAGTCTTCTCACCTTCCCCTACTGCATAAAGTTTGAGTTAAAAAACTCTAAATCGACAGGTCTCCTGCTTGCATGACTGTATACCAATTTATAAACTGTGACGTAAAACACCTTCAATTAGCTACTGGTGAAATGTCAATAGGAGCAGCGAGTTAAATGGCTGGCGATGTTTCAGAGTGATCATTTTTCCAGGATCCGTAATTTCATTTCCGCCATAAACAAAACAGCTTCCGATGGATAAAGCTTTATAAAAACCCAGATTAATCCACCTAGCGGTGATGATGCCTTTCTCTTGCGGTAAAAAAATAGTATTTTGGGCATTACTTCTAAGCCCATCGTTCGATCGGGCCGATTTTCAATAAGAAATAATGAGACAAGATTCTGCGTCTAATGCAACCTGTTGCGAGGAAATCGGTTCAGGGTAAGTGCATTAAAAGTGAGCTAGATTTTTTTACGCGCTTTTTTCTGAGAAAAAGTATTTTGGCCATAACTACCCAAGCCCATTGTCCGATCCGTCCAATTTTCAATAGGAGACAATGGGGCAGTATACTGCGTCGAATGCAGCCTGTTGTGAGGGAATCCGTTTAGGGTAAGTGCATTAAAAGTGAGCTAGACTTTTTTACGCGCTTTTTTATGAGGAAAAGTATTTTGGCCATAACTTCCGAATCGGCCAATTTTCAATAGGAAACAATGGGGCAGTATACTGCGTCGAATGCAACCTGTTGCGAGTAAATTGGTTGAGGTAAGTGCAAAAAAGTGAGCTAAACTTTTTGCTCTTTTGGTGCGCACATACACACACATACACACACACACACACACACGCACACACACACATACATCACCTCAATTCATCGAGCTGAGTCGATTGGTATATAACACTATGGGTCTCCGAGCCTTCTATAAAAAGTTTGTTTTTGGAGTGAACATATAGCCTTTACGTATACTTAGTATACGAGAAAGGCAAAAATCTTAGTCAATAGTTTCAAAATAGTTGAAAATAGTGACTTTTTGCGAGAAAAAGTGACTTTAGTGACTCGAGGTTGAAAAAAGAGACTTTTTAGTGACTAGCCCGAAAAAGTGACCAAGTCACTAAAAAGTGACCCGCTACCAGGCCTGGTGTCGTACCGGCCTTGTACGGGTTAAAAAAAACTGTTCCGTAGCGTAGTTGGCTACATGTTCGCCTTTCAAGCGGATGGTCATGGGTTCGATTCCCAGCCCCTCCACAAATCTCTCGTCAGTCGCTGGATTCGCAGCCCATACGGTGGCGTTTTGGGGAACGCGCCTAATCGTTACGCCTGCCTGATGACGACAGATAACTTGTTCTTTTTTCTTTTCTTTGTGGTGTCTCTTGTCAGACGGATAACTACGGTTCTTCCCGGAGCCATTCCTCCAACGTTACCCGGAAAAATGGCATCCGAACACTGCAACGATCATTGGATGCACGACAAGGACAAATGGACACAATGGCAACAATAAATGAGTTATGGAAATTTAAAAATACATTCTGTGAGGATTATGTACATCAGAATACCACAGTAGATCTCGGCACAGTAGCGCTTAAGTAACACAGAGTGCATATTAAAAAAATAAAGGAATAAAAAAACTGTTCCGTTTTCCATCTCAATGAACATATATTCATCCCACCGTGCATTCGTATATCTAGGCACGATGATTTTATGCCCAATCCGAAAATTGCCTATACCGGGCACCAGGAATCGAACTCAGCCACCCTCAGCATGGTCTTGCTTTGGAGCCACGCGTCTTACCACACGGCTAAGGAGAGCCCCACTGCTCACTGCTAAAAAAGTCATAATAATGAGAATTTGTAACATATTTTCATCGATTGAAACAAATTGAGAAAAAAGTCATAAGCAAACAAATGCAGCGGAAAAAATCGGCCAACCAACCCCAGGGCTGTGGTAGATCCACTCGGCCAAGCAGCTCCGTCTCCCCTAATATAATTTGAACACTATCGCAAAAACGTTTTATTACATTGATTGCAAAGACTATTGCAAGTCTACTGCAGATTTTGTTTCAACTTATGGTGTATATTAATAATTAAGTTTTATTAGGATCACCATTTTTTGTGTTCGTAAGTCAACTACTTTCAGTATTGAAACCCAATTGAACCAATTTAATTGCACACAAGATAAAGGTAACTAATTAGAATGTTGTAGTTCAGCTTTTTGAAGAAAGTCCCTTTTCGTGCTGTATACTTTTTTGATTTCTCTTGGTTGCCCCTGAGCGTGCGTATAACTGTAGAAGCTCAATTTATAGCATCCGAAAGCTCACGTTTTTTCAAGCAAAGCTTGAGCTTGCTTCTATCTTCGAAAGCCATTTTGTTATACGCTTGAAAAGTTTACGATGCCACTCGTTTCTGGTGCTCATTTCCCCTACTTGGCATCATTGTAACTCACATCTCACGAGTTTGTTCTCGCCTAATGCCACCACCCGTTGTTTCTGCCGTCCCTTATGATTGAACGGAAAATGCATTTTATTTGCCTGAGCTATAAATACGCAAATTTAACCGGATTATAGTTGCAATTTGGTTTAAAAAAATTATTAGTTGCAGCTACTGGAGCAGCAATGGCCATTCCGCACCAAAATCGATACGTCCATAATAAATAGGTGCCGTGTCGGTATGGCCTCAACCGGTGGATCACTCCCCGACTTTCGGACAGCTGTTTTCGGTTAGCTGCGCGGCTTTGGCACACGTTTCGCTTCGCTTGCTTGGCAACACCAACGTTCGTCGTCGTCGTCGGTCGGATGCATCCCAAAAATAAAATGCAATAAAAAGCCATAAAACCACACCTTTTCAATGCCAAGGTCACCGCAATGCCTGGTATAAAGCGTGAGCAAAGGGTTGAACAAAGCATTGCAGCTGAGGTTGGGACTCATTTGTGGTGTGGTCAATTATCAAAATCCAGCAGTGGAGGCAATTTCTGAGTCCTGACTGACATAAATTCGATTTCAGATATTGATCTAAAAACGTATCTCATCCAAAGTGGCTTACTAAAGCAATCTGTCTGCCACATAAATACACTTTTGTTACCGAATTATGTTTAAAGAACTATACAATTTGATTATAAAACTGAAAGTTCTGACTTCAGTGGTTACATACCACGTGATTCAATTAAATTGGAACAAAAAAGCAACGGCCTTCGTCGAGAAAGAGAGCAAACCCTGAAAAGGTCAAGGCATTGACGTTGAAAGGTATGTAGGTACCTACTGCGTCGCCATGGACCTAAGTTCTGCACCTTTTGCACGTTCGATTTACCTTACATGACCTTGTCAGTCGACTTGTTTGCTTTGTTTCAAGTGCTACGGGCAGGTGAGAATCGATTGAAAATAAACAAAGTAGTGGCTTCGGTTAAATGTAGCTGAAAGCAAAGGCATATTTTCACCCTGAATGCACGATTGGAAGCAGAATAATAATGAATATAATTTGCCTTACAGTAGATTCCGTATCAGTTAACTTGACAGATTTAAACAAAATATCCAGCTTTTTACGCAGACCATGCCATAAATTTTGAATCACCCCCATTGACATTTCAGGTGTACACTATAATTTTTTTATAATTAGATCATAGTGAGTCATAATATATCTGAGATTTTGTTGTAACTTGACAACGTCCTCCAAACAGTAACAAGCTTTTGTCAACGCCTCTGGAAACTTTATTTTATTGGAACCTACATAGATATATTATAGATATTATATTTTTTCAAATTCTTGTTCATAATATTCAATTCATTTTAGGTATTTTCCAAGCAACTGATGGCAAAAAGCGGATCTGTTAACTTTTTCCAACCAAATAACATATAAAAAATCAAATGGTCAAACATTGTTTACAGAGGGTGTACGTTGTCTTGGGCGAACGTGATTTAGTAACGCAAACTCGAAGGACATGAATTTTACCAAATTTGTGGATTATAATATGCAACATATTGATGAAGCAGCAGTGGCACTAGTAAATGCAACATTTTCAATAGGTCTCATTCATTTTTAAATACAATCATATGTAATATCTCTTTCTGTTGTATGCTGTTAAAATAAGTAATTGGGAGAATTCATGTTTCTGATTTATATCTTATTATACAAAGTAATAGAATATCCTAACCTAAAACAAAAAATATATACATAGGTACATATAGCAGATAGGTTTCGTTTCGGTTCAGCCTTATACCTTGGGAATCTTGTCCAGGAATTTGGTTATCATGCGTTTTTGAAAGACGTGATTCATGGAATCTGAAAAGGGTAAATCAAAAACAGTTTAAAATGCATGGAGATCAAAGTACGGCGAAAATTTTCCCGAGGTTTTCGCTTATTTCAAATATTTCACAACCGGTTTAAAATTACTCCATGGCTATAGTATTTGGGTATGTGCTGTGATAACTTTGTCATATAATCGAGTATATTACTGCACTCTGTTCTACAAAAAACACTCAAAATTTCAGATTGGCAGTGTTGCAACAGATACTCAATCACTTTAAGAATTGATTTGGGCGACTAGCGAAGCTTCATTTTTCGTACAACCCACGTTACAGTACTCAAACGGATTGTGACAAATCTGCGTATCATGTTTTATTTGAATATTCACAGAATATGACTTTGGCAGATTAATTTAATTGCAATGTGGTCGAACGATGATGTGATTGCAGAATGAATCTTTGCCTATTATAAATATTTTCATTATTGCGAATTCGTAAGATAGAAATAATCTTTCGTGGTTGTTTTCCACTATATTGTTAGAAAAGCTGCATAAATCTGAAATATATAGATAATAATTATACAAAAAGGAATATTTTATCCTGATTTGGATACGTTTTTACATCTCAGGTTTTTACCATATGAAAATGTTTGCAGATAGCAGAACATTCCCAAAAAATCAAGGCTACTGAGATGCAGGCGTAAAAAAGTTCACACTAGCTGTCATGGTTGAATCACCCCTCATCGGCTTTATGGCAAGCGTAAAAAGCTGGATAAGGTTCGCGGGGGATTGGAAAAGGATAATCGATAGTTCATGTATACATTATTGTAATACCAGTTCATGTGATCTAAATGTAATAAATCATTATTAGGTATCAAAAACAGTCAATTTTGTACCACTTGTGTGCGGTAATTCATATCATTTTGTTGCTTGAATTTATAGAAAAAGATTTAAAAATCAGGAGTTGCTTTTCCACTTACCCCAGTGAAATGGGGTAAATCGAAAACCAAAGTTACCTTGGCCTTCAATTGTGATGAGTAGTTACATATAATTAAACTAGCTATCTTTTGTTGAATAATTTTATTGGCTAATATTTCATTGGCAGATACCCAAGAAATTCTTGTAATAGCTAGTAGAGGGCTGGTTTTGCCTTTTCGAAAACTAAGAGTACAGTATAGTAAAAATTATATTTATTTATTACCAGACTAAGGCCGGAGTGGCCTGTGCACTACATAAAAGTCTTCTCCATTCAGCTCGGTCCTTGGCTGGACGTTGTCAACCACGAAGTCTACTGAGGGTCCGCAAATCGTCCACCACCTGATCGATCGGCCTTGCCCGCTGTGCACCTCGCCTTCTTGTTCCCGTCAGATTGTTGTCGAGAATCATTTTCACCGGATTACTGTCCGGCATTCTGGCTACGTACCCGGCCCACCGCAGTCTTCCGATTTTCGCGGTGTGAACAATGGATGGTTCTCTCAACAGCTGATGCAACTCGTGGTCACCAGTGAGCCCAAGTACACGAGTTCTTCAACCACCTCGATTTCGTCACCACCGATAGAAACTCGTGGTGGGTAAGTAACCAAGTAACCAAGAAACCAAAAACTTGAAAAGTTTGGTTCATGGTTGTTTCGTAACCGTTAGTCTTGCGTCCTTTCGTCTAAACAATGTTCATAAAACTGATTTTATTTTCTGTCTAATAAGGCACAGAGTACTGCGATTTTTCACCCAAAAATAATAAATAAATCGAGACCATACAAATAATTAGTATAGCCACTGAGAGCGTGTTCAAGCAAGCACATTGTAGATGATATTATGGAGATGCTTCAAATATTATTATTTTTTGCATTTGCATAATATCTGATCGTATTCTCTACATCCTTTCCCTTCTGTACTCTTTTGATATTTTGCTGAAAAAAAAATGCTGTTTTATTCTGTTTCAAACTGTATCCAAAAGCAATTCGTCTTAAAGTATAAAATTATCTTTGATAATAACACTTATTATCATTTAGTATATTAAGTGGTACTAGCGTTTCACACTGTAAATATTAGACATAGTACAATGTACCCTAAGACAAAGTTGTAGAGGGGAAATAGCGCTAGAAGTCCGCCATATAATACTTCTTGGAATTCCGCCTCTGGATTGAGTTATTGGCTGAATACTAAATGATAATGAAATGATAAGTTCAATCCCTGAGCGAATTGTTTTGTAATAAAGACGATTTATTCACTTGATAAGTTTCCTATGTTGCCAACGTACTCATATATTTTTAGATATTAATGACCAACGTTGCAAAACGGTTTTCCGAAAAATTTACTGTTTTCCTAGTAATTTTCATACAAACTTCAAACCGCGCGTGCGTGCTTAGTCAAATTACAACCATTGGGATGTTGGATATATGGGGTCAGGAGGTAACGAGGTTTGTTTTGGTAAACGTTTTGCCGCGTGTAATGTGTAGTTTTTCCGCAAATCATGTTCGATCGGACACCAATCCATGCTGCCTAAATAGTAGGATACACGCTAACTTTCATCTACTCAGTGACTGAGCAAAATTTTATTGCTCTCTCTTTCTATCCCACAGAAATTTCACTCAATTTCCGTCAAAAAAGTTAGAGTGTAACCTTGTTTAAAGTTGGTAATCAATTTTAATATTCACCTCTTGCTTACATGAACATGTCTAGCATCTGTAGCAATTTTTCATAAACACTACTTTTTTGCTCCGACCGCGGTCATTGCTCTGGTTCTATTTTGTACTTTTTGTGCGAATCACCGCACAAAAGTAGAGCGCAAGAACCAACCGCAGACGGCGGTCGTAACGAAACTGTGAAATTTTACTGGCTTGGAAAAGATTTGGAATTTTTAATGATTTTACGTTGATAATCAATAGATTGCTGGAGAGTTGCCGATTCGATTGATAATAAAATCTCGAAAATCCATTAAAAGATAAAGGAGCTATTAGCGTTTGAAATCTATCCTAATTTCGTGACGGTCTCGAATTTGGAAATTTCCGTTTTACACCCTGTATCAGAGTCTTCCCTTAAGACGTAGTTTACGTCAAAAATGTTCTATGCAAATCTATCCTAAATCGAATCCAAATCCATTCTAAATCCAACACATTTATAAACCAGAAAAAGATCCAATATAAATCAAAAAATCAATCCAAATTTATTCCAAATTCATTCCAAATCCATTCTAAACCTGAACCTGAACTTGAAAGCAAAACAAATCAATGTTAAATACAATCCAAATCCGATTCAAATCAAATCTGAATAATATACACGTCCAATCCAAATACAGTTCAAATGCACTCTAAATCCATTCCACCTTTAATGCTTTTCAATTCCAGTACAAAGCCACTCCAAATCCAATCCAAATCTATTTCCAAATTCAATCCAAATCTAACCCAATCCAAATCAAATCCAGTCCAAATCCAAATCCAATCAAAATCCACATCCAATCCCAACCCATCCCAAATCCAAACTCAATCCATATCCAATTCAAATCCAATCAAATCCAATCAAATCCAATATTTTAATCGAAATCCAATCCTAATCCTATTCAAATCCATTACAAATTCATTCCAAATTTATTCCAAATCCTAATCTTATTCAAATCCAGTACAAATCCAAATTAAATTCTATCCAGAGCCGAGCAACTCTAAGTCCAATTCAATCAATAATAATAAATAAAATCAATTATTAATTTTATCCGTTTTTTGTTTTGACAATTCCATAAATTGAAAATTAAAATTAAATAATAAATTAAAATCAAATTATCAAATACAATCCAATCCAATTCAACTCTAATCCAAATCAAATTCAAACCAAACCAATCCAAATCCAACCGAACCAACCCAAACCAACCAATCCAACCTAATCCAAACCAAACCAAACCAACAAACCAATCCAAACCAATCCGAATCAATTCCAAACCAATCCGATCCAAATCCAATCCAACCAAACCAATCCAAACCAACCAAACCAATCCAAACCAATCCAAACCAACCAAACCAATCCAAACCAATCCAAACCAACCAAACCAACCAAACCAATCCAAACCAATCCAAACCAATCCAAACCAATCCAACCAATCCAAACCAATCCAAACCAATCCAAACCAATCCAAACCAACCAAACCAACCAAACCAATCCAAACCAATCCAAACCAACCAAACCAATCCAAATCCAATCCAAACCAACCAAACCAATCCAAACCAATCCAAACCAATCCAACCAATCCAAACCAATCCAAACCAACCAAACCAATCCAAACCAATCCAACCAATCCAACCAATCCAAACCAATCCAAACCAATCCAAACCAATCCAAACCAATCCAAACCAATCCAACCAATCCAAACCAATCCAAACCAATCCAAACCAATCCAAACCAATCCAAACCAATCCAAACCAATCCAAACCAATCCAAACCAATCCAAATCCAATCCAAACCAATCCAAACCAATCCAAACCAATCCAAACCAATCCAAACCAACCAAACCAATCCAAACCAATCCAAACCAACCAAACCAATCCAAACCAACCAAACCAATCCAAACCAACCAAACCAATCCAAACCAATCCAAACCAATCCAAACCAATCCAAACCAACCAAACCAACCAAACCAATCCAAACCAACCAAACCAATCCAAACCAATCCAACCAATCCAAACCAACCAAACCAATCCAAACCAATCCAAACCAATCCAAATCCAACCAAACCAATCCAAACCAATCCAAACCAATCCAAACCAACCAAACCAATCCAAACCAATCCAAACCAACCAAACCAATCCAAATCCAACCAAACCAATCCAAACCAATCCAAACCAACCAAACCAATCCAACCAATCCAAATCCAATCCAACCAATCCAAACCAATCCAAACCAATCCAACCAATCCAACCAACCAACCAATCCAAATCCAATCCAAATCCAATCCAAATTTAATCCAAATCCAATCCAAATCCAATCCAAATCTAATCCAAATCCAATCCGAATCGAATCCAAATATGAATCCAATCAAAATTCAATCCAAATCCAAACCCTATCCAAATCTAAATCCTATCCAAATCCTGTCCAAATTCAATCCAATCCAAATCCAATCCAAATCCAATTCAAATCTAATCCAAATTCAATCTAAATCCAATCCAAATCCAAATACATTTCAATATCCAATTAAATCAATTCCTAATTTCATCCATTCCTTTGTTTCAGTATTTGTTCTCTTGTTTTGTAAATTTTCTTAAATCACTAATTCTTAATTTTAACCTTTTTTTTTGCTTTGAGAATTCAATCATCATGAAATTTAAAAAAATAATTTGAATTCATTTAGATTTTATAGACAGCTTCAATGTTTTTCGTTATTTCCAATTCGATCTTTTTATTTTGCTATGCAATCTACGTATTTTTCAATTCCAGTTATGGTTTTAAATAATCCGATTCCATTTCAATTTAGTTTTGAATTATTTCAATTCTCTTCATACGACAACAGATGTGTCAAGCATCTGTTACGTAAGTGAGAAGACATCATTCCACTATTTCATTATTCAAATTGGAAATCTCTCACACCCTTCCATCCATGCAAATGTTTGTAGTACATATAAATGTCGTATTGTACTCTTTCTTTATTAATATGTACTTCGTTTTGCATATCAGATTGTCTCTCAAAAAATTTCTTTTGGAACACAGCTCTTTCTCTTTTCTGCGTTATTTTATCTAGTTCAAAGTTAATTCAGGGATTGCATAATCTAGCTCTCATAAAGTTACTTTTCAGTTTTGGAGACCTCTCGCTCCAAATTTGTTCCACAGAGACCTCTCGCTCTGGTTTATTTGGTCGCAGACATTTCGCTCCAGCAATCTTATATTGCACAGAGTCCACAGTTTTTATCGGAGACCTTATTATTCTAGATATTATTTTTTTGGATTTGCATAATATCTGATCGTATTCTCTACAGTGGATGGCTTACATTTACCTCTCTTGAGCCTCTTCCTATCATGTACTTCGTCTTCAACGTGTTGATGACTAAACCAATCCGCTTAGCTTCGCTTTTCATTCTGATGTAGGCTTCCTCCATCCTCTCAAAGTTACGTGCCTTGATATCAATGTCGTCGGCGAAACCAATTAACTGGATGGACTTCGTGAAAATCGTACCACTCGTGTCAATCCTTGACGTTCGTATTACTCCCTTTAAAGCGATGTTGAATAGCAGACACGAGAGACCATCACCTTGCCGAAACCCTCTACGCGTTTCGAAGGGACTCGAGAATGCCCCTGAAACTCGAACTACGCACATCACCCGATCCATCGTCCCCTTGATCAACCGTATCAGTTTATCCGGAAATCCGTTTTCGTGCATTAGCTGCCATAGCTGATCCCGATCGATTGTGTCATATGCGGCTTTGAAGTCGATAAATAGATGATGTGTGGGCACGTTGTATTCGCAGCATTTCTGCAATACCTGACGTAAGGCGAACACCTGGTCTGTGGTAGGGCGCTCACCCATAAATCCCGCCTGGTACTGCCCCACGAACTTTCTTGCAATTGGTGTTAGTCGGCGGCATAAAATTTGGGAGAGTACCTTGTAGGCGGTGTTCAGCAATGTAGTTGCGCGGTAGTTGTTACAATCCAGCTTATCGCCCTTTTTGTAGATGGGACACACGACACCTTCCATTCACTCCTGCGGCAGAACCTCATCCTCCCAAACCTTGGTAATCACCCAGTGCAGCGCTCTAGCCAGTGCCTCACCACCGTGTTTAAACAGCTCTCCTGGTAGTTGGTCAACTCCAGGGGCTTTGTTGTTTTTCAGCCGGCCGATGTTATCCTGGATTTCCTGGAGATTCGGAGCCGGAAGTCGCATGTCCTGTGCGCGTGCTCCTAGGTTCATTACCATACCGCCACCGTTGTCTGCCATATCGCCATTCAGGTGCTCTTCGTAGTGCTGCCGCCACCTTTGGATCACCTCACGCTCGTTTGTAAGAAGGTTCCCGTTTATGTCCTTACACATATCGGGCTGTGGCACATGGCCCTTACGTGAACGGTTCAACTTCTCATAGAACTTTCGTGCGTTATTAGCGCGGTACAGTTCCTCCGTCTCTTCACGGTCTCAATCTTCCTGCTGGCGCTTTTTCTTCCGGAAAATCGAGTTTTGTCTGTTCCGCGCCCGTTTGTATCGTGCCTCGTTCACCCTCGTGTGGTGTTGCAGCAATCTCACCCATGCTGCATTCTTCTCCTCAACTAACTGCTCACATTCGCCGTCCCAGTCAACACAAGATCGTTTATTATGTCGTATAAGATGTTTAAGTGGAGGCGATATACGTACTTCCCCATACAACTTGTATGTATATCGCCTCCACTTTACCATCTTATGTGGCATTATATACGAGTTTGTGTTGACTGGGTCATACCAGTCGTTTCTCTGATCCGGAGCCACCGTGCCTAGTGCAGCGGTTGCGGTGCTTCCAATGGCAGATCGAATATCTCTTCAGCCATCTTCAAGAGATGATGCGCCTAGCTGCTCTTCCGTTGGGAGTGCCACTTCCAGCTGCTGCGCGTAGTCTTGGGCTAGTCTACCGTCTTGTAGCCGCCCAATTTTTAGCCGCGGCGGACCACTCCGACGCGTGTTGTACACCGTCGAGAGTTTTGAGCGCAGACATACTGCAACGAGGTAGTGGTCGGATTCAATATTCGCACTGCGGTAAGTGCGTACGTTCGTGATGTCGGAGAAGAATTTACGTCGATTAGAACGTGGTCGATTTGGTTTTCCGTTACTTGATTAGGTGGATATGTGGATATTCTTGCGGGGAAAGAAAGAGCTTCGGACTACCATTCCGCGAGAGGCTGCAAAGTTTATGCATCGTTGGCCGTTGTCGTTCGATACGGTATGCAGAATATCCGGTCCGATGACCGGTCTATACATTTCCTCCCTTCCTACCTGAGCGTTCATGTCACCGATAACGATTTTGACGTCCCGCAGTGGACATCCATCGTATGTCTGCTCCAGCTGTGCATAGAACGCTTCTTTCTCGTCGTCGGGGCTCCCTTCGTGTGGGCAGTGCACGTTGATGATGCTATAGTTGAAGAATCGGCCTTTCATCCTCAGTTTGCACATCCTTGCGTTGATTGGCTGCCACCCAATCACGCGTTGGCGCATCTTTCCCAGCACTATGAAGCCGGTTTCCAGCTCGTTGGTGGTGCCACAGCTTTGGTAGAAGGTAGCCACACTTTCTGTCCTGTCCAGCAGATTTCCTGCAGCGCTACGACGTCGAAGTTTCGGAGATGTAATTCATCTTAGATTATCCTGTCGCAACCTGCGAAGCCTAGCGACTTGCAGTTCCATGTTCCAAGCTTCTAATCGTGATCCTTTATTCGTCGTCTAGGTCGTTGCCGATTGTATAGAGTCGTATTATCTTCTATGTCGTTCGTAACAGTTGTTTTTGAAGGCGGCTTATTGGGCCTGCGCAAACCTCCTGTCTCGTCGGAGGGCCGTCGTGTCAGGGCTGTTTAGCGTCCCACCTAACACCAGGACTTTTGCTTGTGCGCTTTGAGCGGCACACGGTCGCTTTGGCGGAGCCTACTTGCGGATACATGCAGCTTTTCATAGAGGTTTAACAGGGCCCACTGTCAAACCCCACCACATCCTAGACAGGCGCCACAACTCGCAGATGGCCTGGGGAGGGATCGTCAAGCCCTTGGACATAGTCCCTGCTGCCCCTAACGTTTAATTATATTAGAGTTTAATAAATTGAATCGAAACAACTTGAAACTATCTCATTTAGAAAAGAAGCGTTTAAACATTAAAAATATTAAAATTGGTGAGTCAAAGTACGTAAATCCACGATTTTTTGTCTGAAGACCGATTTTTTGGTTAAAACTCATTCGAAATGAATTGTACGGTTTGAAAGAAGCCAAGCGAAAAGCGATCTCCCACTTCTTTCAAACAAATAAAAAAACTACGTGAATCCGGGGGTTCCTCAAGCTATGCAAAAGTCTCAAGGGGTACCACCCAAGAAAAAGATTGAGAACCGCTGATCTACATAAACAACAAAGCGATTTTTGGTGCCTCAATTCTAAGTTGGAAATGCTACTTGAGACATATTGAAACTTTGTTTATTATGTCGCAGAACATCAACGGTACTTCAAACTAAAAAACTAAACTAAAACTTGAGTTCAGATCTTGGAGGTCTACACGATCAGCATCATTGGTTGTTCCACGAAAAAATTTCTAGTGTTTCAACGTAATGTTGTGGGCGATTGATCCCCATGAAATTTTACGGAAATTCAACTGAATCTTTGGAATTGTAACAAATTTTAAACGGCAGCGGTCCTATGCAAAAATGTCTTCGGCGGCGGCGCACACCTCTTCTTTGGTTAAAGAAAAGACAGAATCAAAAAAGGACAGAATCACCGTCTTCGACCAGAGGTCGCACAGACTGAACACTTAAAACCTAGCATGAGACAACGGGCAGGACTTAAAGAACTTAAATAACTTTCTCCTTGTGTGTGTTGTTATTTAATATTTGTAACGGCCTTATTATATCAAGCTACTGAAATTGCCGCCAATTTTTTCGATGCTTTCAAAGAACTAGATCAAAAGCATAAGAATACGCTGATCTTTTACTTTTTCGAATAACCCTACCGTAAAGCAATCGATCAGAAACGATTTTGGCATTTTTCTCAAGACATTCAGAACTACTTTTATTAAGGAAGCAGACGATATCTTGAAGACAACGACCACACATGACGATCGGTACGAAGAAGATGCCTCTATGGATGATTTTTTGGTTTAGGGTAAATGACCCAATAGTGGAGGAACTAAGTACTTTCCCTCACTGTTTTAGCTCTTGAATCTGATACATATTTTGTTTCGCTTACCTTGTGGGTGTATCCAAAAGCTATTGGAATTACTTTTTTTTGCAGTCGGAAAACTATCGCAACAATATTCATAATTGTGCTCTAAAATTAAACCACCAATTATTGCTACAGTGTTGCAATAGCTGCGGTATTTTTTAATTTGTGTTCCTATAGTTGCGAATCCCATTGTTTTTTTATGGGACTCGCAACTATAGGAGCATTACCGCAACTATTGGTGCAAAGACGGAAAATATTAAAGTGTTTTAATGATAATTACCTATATTGGATGAATTCCGTGGCTGTTTTTCTTTGAATAGTATGTTGATATGTCAAGCAAACGATAGATCATGTAGACTACTGCGTTTAATTCGTAGATTTGACATAACATGGACTACCGCAACTATTGGTACACCCACAACCATCGGATCAATTGCCCTACCTGTTAAAAAAGAACTCGTGTTGAAACTGTAGCAGAGCAAAATAATTGCGTAGCCGGTGGTAACTATGTTGACACCAAGATCCTTGCAAACAAAAGCAATCCATAAAAAAATATTCTATTATGAATCTGAAGGGATTAAGGGCAAGTACTTGACAGTGATTTATGATGCGCTTGAAACCATTCGTCTGCTTTGGTTGAACCATAGAAGACATTCTTAGTAGCTGGCAACATTCCCAATAAAATCCAATGCGGATTGGAAGATGAACCGCTCAGTATTTTATGGCTACATAAGTTTCACTTTACCCAGCAATGATTTTACATTTGAAGTTTGTCAATAAATAACGTTTTTTCACTTAAAAATCCAAATAAAAAGTTTTTTTTTTCTTAAAATTGATTTCATCAAATACCGAATACCGTTTTTTGTTAAAATGTTCAATGCCGACCACCCTAACTACAATCTTACGGGTGAGGTGTAATAATCGCAAATCGTTAACCTTTAGGGGCTCGCGCTGTTGTTAAAAGTACATGAGGTTCGAAAAAAGCACGCTTCTCGTTCACAACACAGGCGGGACTGCGTGAGCAGTCCAGGATGCAGCGAGTCCCGGAAGGTTAAATTTGAATTAATATGCAGGGATTTTGCTCATTTTTTCCAATGGAGCTCACTAACGGGTAACTTTTATGGCCTGTGCTGTACATAAAAGCCTTCTCCATTAAGCTTGGTCCTTGACTACACGTCGCCAACCACGCAGTCTGCGGAGGGTCCGCAAATCGCCCTCCACCTGATCGATCCACCTTTCCCGTTGCCTTCTTGTTTCCTTCGGATCGTTGTCGAGAACCATTTTCACCGGATTACTGTCCGACGCTCTGGCTACGTGCCCGGTCCCCCGCAGTCTTCCGATTTTCGTGGTGTGAACGACGGATGGTTCTCCACACAGCTGATCGATCGTACCGATCGCCATCTTCACCGCACCATTGATGGTACGCAGCGTTTTCCTTTCGAAAACTCCAAGTGGGCGTTGATCCTCCACGAGCATCGTCCAGGTCTCGTGTCCGTAGAGAACTACCGGTCTAATAAGCATTTTGTAGATAGTTGATTTGGTACGGCGGCGAACTCTATTCGATGATGTCCAATCTGTTTAGCTTCGCTTTTCAGTCTGATGTAGGCATCCTCTATCCTATCCTCTCAAAGTTACGTGCCATAATATCAATGTTGTCGGCGAAACCAAATAACTGGACGGACGTCTTGAAAATCGTATCACTCGTGTCTATCCCTGCCCTTCGTATTTCTCCCTCCAAAGCGATGTTCAATACCAGACACGAAATACCATCACCTTGCCGCAACCCTCTGCGCGTTTCGAAGGGGCTTGAGAATGCCCCTGAAACTCGAACTACCCACATCACCCGATCCATTGTCGCCTTGATCAACCGTATTAGTTATCCGGAAATTAGGTTTTCGTGCATTAGCTGCCATAGCTGGTCCCGATCGATTGTATCATATGCAGCTTTGAAGTCGATAAATAGATGATGTGCGATTGGTGTTAGTCGGCGGCATAAAATTCGGGAGAGTACCTTGTAGGCGTCGTCGTTCAACAATGTGAATGCGCGATAGTTGCTATGCTACAATACAGCTTATCGCCCTTTTTGTAGATGGGACACACGACACCTTCCATCCACTCCTGCGGTAGAACCTCATCCTCCCGAACCTTGGTAATTAACCAATGCAGCGCTCTAGCCATTCAATCACCACCGTGTATAAACAGTTCTCCTGGTTCCTGGATCTCATCATGGCTTTCCTGGAGATTCGGAGCCGAAAGTCGTATGTCCTTTTTGAACTGCAAACTTGTTTAACACGGAACACAGAAAAACAAGATCGGGTGCTTACGTGTTTTTCTAACACAATTATAGAAATTTATGCCATTTTTATAAGCGGATTTTTCCAAAAGTTTTTTTTCATGAATTTTTTTTTGCAAAAGGTTAGGAAGCGCGTGAAAACCACGAGTCGTTTTTACACGGTTTTGGGGCCACCGCGATTTTTTACGCGGTTATGATTTACGTGGAATGTTGTTGTTCCCTTGCGTCTACGTTTCCAGCTTATCGGTTGAAGGTCAATAGAGTAGGAATCCTTCTAAATACATAGTTCTGCATTGAACATTTTGTAATCTATACAGTTAGTTCTTCATTTTTAATTTTTAATATATCAAGCCATTCGGAGTGTAAGACAATCAGTTTTACCCAAAAGATCAAAGGCTTAGGGTATCTGAACGGGCGCTTTTACTGACTGTTATTAATTTTATCAACGAGTCATCCTCTCGACCTCATTCGCCATTCATCAAAGAATAACACAGCAACTAATCATTCGAATAAAGAACTTTCAATGAAGTTGCATCACGATTTTGCTGCTCTTACATTGCCATATTGTGGATCTACGTATCAGAAAGGAAGGGAAGAGGAGAGACGCACCAACACAAGCCAAGAAAAGGGGACTTCGCACATTCAGCGATGATTCCGCACATCGGAATTAAAATTCTAGAGGCCAAGGTCACCCACACCACGTCCCTTAGAGTGAGTTCTTTTTACAACACCACCATGGTAGATGGATGGAATAGATGGAACAGGGGATCCCTCTGGACAGGTGAGATGGTTGAATGCATGTCTCTAAGTAAAATTGATTTATCCGATTTGAAGGTAAACTAATAAGTTTATGAAGTATGTTAAATATGCTGGTAACAGCTGCAGGATTTATTGTAATAAAAATTCTTTTACATAAACATTTCCCGTTGCGTCATCTTATTCGTCTTAGTATTCGTACTACGCAATTTCATAACAAATCACTCCGATGTTCAACTCAACCCAAAACACAGGGAAAAAATAAAAATAAAATATTCCTTCTGGAAGAAACCGGCGAATGGAGCTACGAAGGCGACGAGAAGTGCAGCCGTGGCGTCGCGGACAAGTGGATGCGGATGGATGCCGATGATGACGGTTTTCAATGACGCATGCGCCCGCCACCTTACATTTACTTCCCATTTTCAAACACCGGAGGAACACACATCGAAGCTGGTCGAGGCTTCTCTCGTTCATCTATAGCGGTGAGTTACCCCTCCACAGAGGCATTGCTATTTTTTGTGCAATCTCTAGGCCTACGTTGCAAAACCAAAACATAAACAAAGCTTGGTTCACATTCTTACAAACCATCATCGATTAGCAGTGGCTGCAGCACGAGGTACGAGTTCAAGCCCCAGTGTGTGTTATTTGTTTTTTTTTCTTCGGCCAGCCCTTTTGCAACAGAACACTCGTTGAATGAATCGCTGTCCGTCATCCCGTTGAAGAAAAGATAATTCTTCGAATACCGAATGATTGATGATTTTGATCTCTAGGTGACTGACTACCGTCAACATCGCAATAGCTGATAATAAGCATAAAACAGTCTCTAAGGTTTACATCTATTTGTTCATCAAATCATCGTCAACAGTATTTAATAATCTCTTATATGATTTTTGTAAGTTTCTAGTTCAAATATTTTGTATTCCAGAAAATCGTAATATGTATTTGTGTTCTTTTTTTCACTAGGTCCGGTAGAAGAAAAAAAAATCTACAAGTCTCCCGACGATTATATCTACGCAGTCCCGAAGTAGTGAAGAATGGATGGGTGAGCCCAAAATTATCGTCAAATGGACAGCCAAACTGATTTCTGGTATTTTCAGGTGCAGCATTTCGCAGAATCAATATTCAACATTCTTCCGTAGCCATGTCAGCAGTGTCGAAATGCTCCAGCTAGGTAAGTACCACTTGCTTAGTAGGCGGCTTCGGTGGAAAGAATTTCCGCATCCATCCATCAAAGCAGTCGTTTGAATTCGAAGGTTTTTTTGGTGTTCGAAAGTAAACAAACCAATGCAATGAATCCACCTAACGAAATACCGTAAACAAATATTACACCATCGGTGCTTTCTTCGACCATCCAACCGCTCATAAAATCGTGCGCAGCTGCAATGGATCTTGCATCGTGAATGCAATTTTATTTCTTCCCTACTGCCTTGCCTGTGTGGGGAAGGCAGGGCAGCAGTTACTGAGCGCATATATAATATCATAAGGATAGATACTTGTTTGATGGACTATAATAGCACCAGAACGACCCGATGCGATGGAATGTTTGTGTTTATGGTTGTTTTGAACTCGCCCAGTAAACAAACAAAGTCGCGAATGGCCTTTCTCCGATGACGCGGATGGTAATGGGTTTTACTGAATGACCTTGTGGGCATTCGTTGGCAACGACACCACTGGGAATAGAAGATAAATCGATACACTGGTGGTATGATAGCTGGAACGTGCTTTGTAGAAACTTTGCGAATAGGGAAAATGGAACAGCAATAGCTTTGCCTCTTTCATTCGATTCATTTGTAGCTGTAGATTGATTATGTAACATCAATAAGCTTTGTTACCCTATAAACTCTTCCTGGAAAATTTGTCAATGTGTCCTTTATTTTGATTCCGATTCTAAACATTTTCTCCATACTAGTTGCTCGAATTCACAATATGTACCCAAATGAATAACAATCGAATTGTTTTAGCGATATTTTTAACAGCATGATAACATTAAAAATTTACATAAATTAAACCGAAAGCGTCGCTCTTGCAAATATTATTTGCGTTATTGACAATACGAACGATTTGGAAATGGTTCTCCAATTCAATTTTCGCAAAATCCTATTTTAAATTCCATGACAGAGTTTCTCAAAACTAAGACGGTTAGCATTAAACATTTTTGACCGCAACAATGCCTGAATGGTAAGCATACTTGCTTCTCACACAAGTGGGTCTGGGTTCAATCCCAGGAAGCGTTAATGGCGATCCTCGGTTCGATCTAGAATGCAATGACTTGTAATTATGGCTTTTCGGTATGTTGGTCCCGCTCATGTGCGAAAATCGTTAGAAATAGTGCACGGGTGAGGTCGTCGCTGTTACAAAGTCGAGGGCTTGTTGATTGACGATGTGATCCTAACATTCCACCCTAAATACACGAAGTAGTATCTGGAAGTGTGTTCTCGTGGTTTTACTGTGGTTTACGTTGGAGTTTAGGATCCACAATTAAATCAATAAGGTTTATTTCTATTGCTATTTCTATTGGATGACGATTTGTGGATCCTCCGTAGACTGCGTGGTTGGCGACGTGCATGAACCGAGCCGAATGTAGCAGATTTTTAGTACTGCACAGGCCACTCCGGCCTTAGTCTGAGCAAATAAATAATGATTTCTATTGCCTTCACATTGTAAAACCATTTGGTCCTCGGTGTTGAACTTAATCTGTAGATAAAAAAACACTTTAATAAAGAAAAAACCATTTGGTCCTTCGTGTTATTGTTGAATGAAAATCTTTAAGCCATAGTGTCCAATATTTTTGTGTTTCCCATGACATCTCTCATGGCATGAGGCAATGATACTGCCTGTTCGTTCTGCACTGTCAACATTTTTTCCAAACAGTTCAGTAGACTCCCTTAAAACGTATAATGTGAAAACGTTATTGAATCTCATCGTAGTTGCGTGGTTCTGTTGTAGGAACTTTCGATGAATAGTCTGACTCTAATTGTAGCATGATCCGTAGGACGTTGGGATTCACAGCGTCAGGCGACACGCGCCAGTTCTCAGCGATCTCTCGAATCTTTCTAAAAATCATGTTTTTTGGTCTTCGAAGTCCCGCTAGAAGTTCTGCATCATTGACGAAAGCTTGTAGTGTACAAGAATCAAGATAGAAATTCTTGTTCTTGATGTTGGCTCGTTTGAAAGACACTCGATTTTTAAACCTCTCTTATTGATGATTCTCCGACCACTACCTCGTCGCAGTACGTCTGCGCTCAAAACTCTCAACGGTGATCAACACGCGTCGGAGTCGTCCGCCGCGGCTTAACATTGGGCGGCTACAAGACGGTAGACTAGCCCAAGACTACGCGCAGCAGCTGGAAGTGGCACTCCCAACGGAAGAGCAGCTAGGCGCAGCATCTCTTGAAGATGGCTGGAGAGATATTCGATCCGCCATTGGAAGCACCGCAACCGCTGCACTAGGCACGGTGGCTCCGGATCAGAGAAATGACTGGTATGACGGCGAATGTGAGCAGTTAGTTGAGGAGAAGAATGCAGCATGGGCGAGATTGCTGCAACACCGCACGAGGGCGAACGAGGCACGATACAAACGGGCGCGGAACAGACAAAACTCGATTTTCCGGAGGAAAAAGCGCCAGCAGGAAGATCGAGACCGTGAAGAGACGGAGGAACTGTACCGCGCTAATAACGCACGAAAGTTCTATGAGAAGTTGAACCGTTCACGTAAAAGCCACGTGCCACAGCCCGATATGTGTAAGGACATAAACGGGAACCTTCTTACGAACGAGCGTGAGGTGATCCAAAGGTGGCGGCAGCACTACGAAGAGCACCTGAATGGCGATATGGCAGACAACGGTGGCGGTATGGTAATGAACCTAGGAGCACGCGCGCAGGACATGCAACTTCCGGCTCCGAATCTCCAGGAAATCCAGGAGGAGATCGGCCGGCTGAAAAACAACAAAGCCCCTGGAGTTGACCAACTACCAGGAGAGCTGTTTAAACACGGTGGTGAAGCACTGGCTAGAGCGCTGCACTGGGTGATTACCAAGGTTTGGGAGGATGAGGTTCTGCCGCAGGACTGGATGGAAGGTGTCGTGTGTCCCATCCTAGGTCCCATCTACAAAAAGGGCGATAAGCTGGATTGTAGCAACTACCGCGCAATCACATTGCTGAACGCCGCCTACAAGGTACTCTCCCAAATTTTATGCCGTCGACTAACACCAATTGCGAGAGAGTTCGTGGGGCAGTACCAGGCGGGATTTATGGGTGAACGCTCTACCACAGACCAGGTGTTCGCCATACGTCAGGTATTGCAGAAATGCCGCGAATACAACGTGCCCACACATCATCTATTTATTGACTTCAAAGCCGCATATGATACAATCGATCGGGACCAGCTATGGCAGCTAATGCACGAAAACGGATTTCCGGATAAACTGATACGGTTGATCAAGGCGTCGATGGATCGGGTGATGTGCGTAGTTCGAGTTTCAGGGGCATTCTCGAGTCCCTTCGAAACCCGTAGAGGGTTACGGCAAGGTGATGGTCTTTCGTGTCTGCTATTCAACATCGCTTTGGAGGAGTAATACGAAGGGCAGGGATTGACACGAGTGGTACGATTTTCACGAAGTCCGTCCAGTTATTTGGTTTCGCCGACGACATTGATATCATGGCACGTAACTTTGAGAGGATGGAGGAAGCCTACATCAGACTGAAAAGCGAAGCTAAACGGATTAGACTAGTCATCAACACGTCGAAGACGAAGTACATGATAGGAAGAGGCTCAAGAGAGGTCAATGTGAGCCACCCACCACGAGTTTCTATCGGTGGTGACGAAATCGAGGTGGTTGAAGAATTCGTGTACTTGGGCTCACTGGTGACCGCCGATAACGATACCAGCAGAGAAATTCGGAGACGCATAGTGGCTGGAAATCGTACGTACTTTGAACTCCGCAAGACGCTCCGATCGAATAGAGTTCGCCGCCGTACCAAACTGACTATCTACAAAACGCTTATAAGACAGGTAGTTCTCTACGGACACGAGACCTGGACGATGCTCGTGGAGGACCAACGCGCACTGGGAGTTTTCGAAAGGAAAGTGTTGCGTACCATCTATGGTGGGGTGCAGATGGCGGACGGTACGTGGAGGAGGCGAATGAACCACGAGTTGCATCAGCTGTTGGGAGAACCATCCATCGTTCACACCGCGAACATCGGAAGACTGCGGTGGGCCGGGCACGTAGCCAGAATGTCGGACAGTAATCCGGTGAAAATGGTTCTCGACAACGATCCGACGGGAACAAGAAGGCGAGGTGCACAGCGGGCAAGGTGGATCGATCAGGTGGAGGACGACTTGCGGACCCTCCGCAGACTGCGTGGTTGGTGAAGTGCAGCCATGAACCGAGCTGAATGGAGAAGTCTTTTATGTGCAGCACAGGCCACTCCGGCCTTAGTCTGATGATAAATAAATAAATTATTGATGATTCTCGATCAGTGTTTAGACAATGTGCAAAGCGCATGGCATCGTGATTTTTCACGTGTTGGTGATACTGGTGGAGCAAGATGTCCGGCATGATGACGGCATGACCTTTATGATGAAGACCTTTGGATCCAGGGTGGAATCTGGATGCCTTCCCCAGAAGAAGCCTAAACAATATTGAATATTCTTTCTTATGAGTTCCTGAGAGTCTCGAATATCAACGCAAATGTCAATTTCAATTACACGAAACGGGAAAGGGTCGTTTGGCCGGAATACGATCGGCCAAATGCCACATGCCTGATTTGAACGTTCGACTGAAATGTTTATTTGGCTGAAAATCCATTTGGGCGAAAGAGAAATACGGCCAAACTGGTCATTTGGCCGAAAAGGCCGCTTAGCCGAAATGGTAATTTAGAAGAAAGGGCCATTCGGCCGAAAATATCATTTGGCCGCACGGGTTACGGCCGAAAATGACGATTGGCCGAACAGGTCATCTGGCCGAAAACGTCATTTGGCTGAAGATGCCGTTTGGCTGAAAAAATAGTTTGGTAGAAAGGGTCATTTGGCCGAAATTATCCGAATGCTGAACAGTGAATGTGAAAAGTGAGAAAAAGAGTCAGAAGTGATTTTCAGAAGCGGATTTTCAGCCGTTAGCAAGGATCCAAGGTAGACGAATTCCTCGACCACCTCGAAGGTATCCTCGTCTATCGTAACACTGCTTTCCAGGTGGGCCCTGTCGCGCTCGGTTCCACCCACAAGCATGTACTTTGTCCTTGACGCATTCACCACCAGTCCAACTTTTGTTGCTTCACTTTTCAGGCGGGTGTACAGTTCTGCCACCTTTGCAATGTCATCCGCGAAACAAATAAATTGACTGGATTTGTTGAAAATCGTACCCCGGCTCTCCGCATGACACCTTCTAGCGCAATGTTGAACAACAGGCACGAAAGTCCATCACCTTGTCTTAGTCCCCGGTACGATTCGAACGAACTGGAGTGTTCGCCCGAAATCTTCACACAGTTTTGCACAGCATCCACCGTTGCTTTGATCAGTCTGGTAAGCTTCCCAGGAAAGCTGTTCTCGTCCTTCCATAGCTCTACGCCGTCTATACTGTCGTATGCCGCCTTGAAATCAACGAACAGATGGTGCGTTGGGACCTGGTATTGACGGCATTTTTGAAGGATTTGCCGTATATATCTGGTCCGTTGTCGAGCGGCCGTCAACGAAGCCGGCTTGATAACTTCCCACGAACTCATTCACTATTGGTGACAGACGACGGAAGATGATCTGGGTTATCACTTTGTAGGCGACATTAAGGATGGTGATCGCTCGAATGTTCTCACACTCCAGCTTGTCGCCTTTCTTGTAGATGGGGCATATAACCCCTTCCTTCCACTCCTCCGGTAGTTGTTCAGTTTTCCAGATTCTGACTATCAGTTTGTGCAGGCAAGTGGCCAGCTTTTCCGGGCCCATCTTGATGAGCTCAGCTCCGATACCGTCCTTACCAGCTGCTTTATTGGTCTTTAGCTGTTGTATGGCATCCTTAACTTCCCTCAAGGTGGGGGCTGGTTGGCTTCCATCGTCCGCTGAACTGACGTAGTCATATCCTCCGCTGCCTTGACTTTCACTGCCTGTACTCAGTGCCATTCAAATGTTCCTCGTAGTGTTGTTTCCAGCTTTCAATCACCACACGTTCGTCCGTCAAGATGCTCCCATCCTTATCCCGGCACATTTCGGCTCGCGGTATGAAGCCTTTGCGAGATGCGTTGAGCTTCTGATAGATCTTGCGTGTTTCTTGAGAACGGCAAGCTGTTCCATCTCCTCGCACTCCGCTTCTCCAGGCGGCGTTTCTTCTCCTGAAAAGGCGAGTCTGCTGTCTCCGCTTCCGTGTCTAATGTACCACGTTCTGCCGGGTACCTTTGCTGCAGCGCGACCGCCCGCGCTGCGTTTTTCTCCTCCAGAATCTGTCTGCACTCTTCGTCGAACCAATCATTCTGTCGACTTCGTCCCACATACCCGACGTTGTTCTCCGCTGCGTTGTTAATGGCTTTGGGTGCAGTTTAACCATCACCAGATAATGGTCAGTGCCGATGTTAGCGCCACTATATGTCCTGACGTCGTTAATGTTAATGAGATTGGGAGTGGAGTAAATTAGACAGTACAATTTTGGTACAGATTTATCATATTAGAGCCCATTTTTCGTCTGGCTTGTCCAACTCGTTGCAAAACTCGGTTTTCCAGTGTTCGCGCCAACGCGAAGTTTTCAACTATCGTTGTTCCACTTTCGACTAGTCTTGATTCCTCTTGAGAATTTCGCCTCTATCTCCATTACTAACAATCCATCTATTCCCTTACACACCACATCGTTCCGCTTGGTGTTGATGTCAACGAGCGTTGGCGACGTTAAATGATGCACACACGAAGAAAACCAAACGAGAAGCTATCCACGCCCCAACAGCAGCCGATACACGCAAACCTGACGATTATGGTTACGCGTCACCTATAAAAGAGAATTGCATCAAAGATTCAGATTCAATCGCTATTCCAGTTCGAGACAGCAGCACGTACGGACGTGTTTTTTGCTCGCGCGTTTTTTCCAAGTGTTTTTTTCTCGTTCGTTCGCTGTTTCACGCTATGTTTAAAGGCAACTATTATGCAAAGTGAATGCACCTCGGATGTTAAGCCGTTAGATCATAGTTTTTGACCTCTAGTTTAAGGATCTGCATCGATTAAAATATTTCATCGGTGAAATTTTGACTTTTTTACTATTTAAGGTAATATTTTTAACCTAAAACAATTTTCCAATTTTTTTTAATTTTTTTGAAACAAGTTATATAAAATCCAACCACCATTTTTTTCCTGATGCTTTAAGCAACATTTTCATATAAAAACCTTTTTCATATGATGAAAATAGTAGAAGTTATATTAAAATTACTGCAAGTCTTAAATGTTCTTAAGGTTTATTATAAATGGATCTGTAGCCTTCCTTAGTCGTGCGGTAAGATGCACTGCTACACTGCAAGACCATGCAAGACTGGGTTCGATTCCCGGCCTTGTCTAGGAAATATTCTCACCTTCCCTGGGCATAAAGTGTCATCGTAGCCTCATGATATACGAATGCGAAAATGGTAACTTGGACTAGAAACCTCGCAGTTAATAACTATGGAAGTGCTAAATGAACACTAAGCTCCGAGGCGGAATATGTCAGAGTGGTTGATGTAATGCCAATAAGAAGAATTATTATTAAATTTAAGAAAATAATATCACTCTTTAACATTTCAAATCAACAAAAAATTAAATAAGAAAATTATTTTGAGCTTTTTAGTGGAATGTTTTCACCTGTCATAAGACGAGTTTATACAATCCCATTGAATTCCACCACTTAATTGTATCTTGACAGATACGTATTTCGACCTCAAACGTAAGGCCGTCTTCAGTGTCTCGTACTTGACTCGACTTAAGTCGACTTAAGTCGAGTCAAGTACGAGACACTGAAGACGGCCTTACGTTTGAGGTCGAAATACGTATCTGTCAAGATACAATTAAGTGGTGGAATTCAATGGGATTGTATAAACTCGTCTTATGACAGGGGAAAAAATTAAAACTACGAACTAGTTCAAAGTAGTATTTATGTTTGTTCTGTATTTCCAACTTGATTTAACCTCAATGGACGTCTGCATTATGAGACCACTGTTATATGCTCCCACCGTGGATAACAGTTTACTTGCATACTGTTCGTGGTTATCTGACATTTTGTAGTTTTGGTAGATAGTATAGAAATTTCTGTGGATGGCTTCCGTTGTTTGCTCCGTATACTTTGTAAGGCCTCCCTGTGATGCGCTCTATTCAAGAACATGGAATTTCAAAATAAGAAATTTTTCGGTGATTGGTAGCCCGGCTGCTATCTAACCTGAACAAAAAGCTCGTACGCCATCCGAATAGAAGTCCAACAATGTTACACTTAAACAGCAATCAACTACCTGTTGGTAGACTCTCCAATACATTGTAATGGTAATAACCATTGCATTATTTTCCTTTCAAAACACCCCGTTTAACTAAAAGACTTCGACAACGGCAGTAAAGCCCAGTGAAACCAAGTTGAGCATGATGAGTTGCGTTGACCTCTGATGTCCAGGTTTCAGATTTGTCTGGATGTTTTTTTTTGCTACAGGGCCGAAGATTTGGTAGACCAATCCCACCAGCTAATGTAGCACTGGAGGAGGGTTTTTGTCTAAATTTTGTCATAGTCCCTCCTTCCAGAATATGATTATGAGCACAATTGAAATATAATTCCTTGGCCTGTCCAGCGTTAAATTCTGTTTCTATGTTAACAAGTGGTGCAGGGTTGCTGTTTTTTTTAATAAACACGTATGAGATATGCAGTTACACAATAATTCGCTATCGAAAAATGAAATATATGTTCGGCGTCAACAGTATTTTTAGTATAACTTCTGCTACTTTCATCATATGAAAATTGTTTTTATATAAAATTTTCCTTAAAGTGTTAGGAAAAAAATTGATTTTAAGGATTTTATATAACTTGCTTCGATTTTTTTTTTTTAAATCAGGACATATTTTTAGGTTAAAAATATCCCTTTAAATGGTAAAAAAGTCAAATTTTCCGATGAAATATTTCAATCGACACGGATCCTTAAACTAGAGGTCAACAACTATGAACTAACGGCTTAACGTCGGAGGTGCATTCACTTTGCATAATAGTTGCCTTTAAACATAGCGTGTGTTTAAGTTTTCGCTTCGTCGCGTTGGCGTTATTTTCTCCCGGACCCGTCATGGGAGACTCGGTGGCCGATTCGGTCGCTGGAAAAGTGCCTAAGCGCACTGCTCTTGGAGGAGCGGGTAACCCCTCCAAGCAGCTTTTGCAGAGCAACGTGTTCTCGCCGTTGCCGCTTGATTACGCCGGCAATCCGCCGAAAAAGAGGAAGAAGCAGCAATCGCAGCTGCCCCAGGTGCAACCGGAGCGGAAAGAGAAGTGCCCGCCCGTGTTTGTCAAGGGCGATCCACCGGAATTGCGCCCAAAAATTCGCCAGCTGATCGCTAAAGGGCTGAAATGTACTTTTCGGCTATGCAGCGAGGGCGTGAAAGTAATGCCTGCAAACAAGGACCATCATCAATCCGTCGTGGAGTTCCTCGAGGTCAACAAGTATGAGTACTACACTCATGACCACCCGGCACGAAGCCGCTAAAGGCTTTGCTGCGAGGACTCCACGACATGAAGGGACAGGAGTTAAAAGCTGAGCTCGAAAGTTGCGGATTGAAACCGGTGGCCGTGCACAAGATCGCTCGTCACGACAAGACGAGGAGATATCGCGACTAGCTTTACCTGGTCCACCGGGAGCACGGCTCCACCACGTGGAAGGACCTGAAGCTGGTCGGTGTTATAAATTACACCGTCGTTGACTGGGAGCGATATCGGCCGGTGCACCGCGTCACGCAGTGCACCACCTGCTTCAATTTCGGGCACGGCACCAGGAACTGCCGCATGAAGCCGCGCTGCAACAAGTGTGGCGAACCCCATCTGACTGATGAGTGCGACAAAATGGAGGTGGCCGATCCCAAGTGCGCCAACTGTGGCGACAAGCTTCGGGCCACCACAAAAGGCTGCCCAAAGCGAGCCGAGTTCCTGGAAATCCGGAAGAAGGCTTCCACCAGGACCATGCCGAAGAAGAACCGTGTTCCTGTAATCAACGAGGTGAACTTTCCAGCCATCCCGGTTCCCCGTCGTGTGATTCCTATACTCCCACCGCTACAGGCGCACAAGCGACTGGCAGCAGCGGCTGCATCGGTCCAAGCTCCAACATCGTGAACACCATCCATCAGCGAATGGCCCCCGCTCCCTCCTCCTGGGTTCCATCGGCAGTCGGAGAACGAAGCCGTCCCACCGGAAAAATCTGCTCCGCTTCACACCCTGGAGCAACTGATGCCGTTATTCGCGCAGCTCACCACTCGGCTGCGCGGCTGCAAAACCCGCTTCGACCAGGTCTTCACTCTTGGCATGTTCATCATCGAGCTGCCAGGGTGGGCCTGGTCAACTGGAACGCTTGCTCGCTCAAGAGCAAAATAATTGAGCTGAAGGATTTCCTTGAGGAGAAGGAAATAGACGTGGCGTTCATCACCGAAACGCACCTAAAACCGGAGGTGAACATCAACATCCCGGACTTCCGCATCGTGCGACTCGACCGGCCGACCAGGGGAGGTGGTGTGGCCATCGCTCTTCACTACAACATCAACTGTCGTCTGCTTCCAAGCTTCCAGCTCAGTGTCATCGAGGCCATCGGTGTCGAAATCACCACTTCGGTCGGCACAATGGCGCTCATCGCGGCATACTGTCCAACGCAAGCCAAAGCCGGCGATGGATCATCGGCAGCCCTTCGGAGGGATATCGTCAAGCTGACGCGGAGGCCAGGCCAGTATATCATTGCCGGCGACCCGAATGCCAAACATCAAGCCTGGGGCAACAGTCGCGGCAATCGAAACGGCACCATCTGGAGCAACGACATGGAGGAAGGCCACTACACGATCTTGAGCCCCGATTCCCTCACTCGGCTGAGTCGGTCCGGTGTCCACGCAACCCTCGACCTTTACATAACAAACCTGAGTGACCACGTCTCGCAGCCGGTTGTCTACCAGGAGCTCAGTTCGGATCACTATCCGGTGGTGGCGGAACTGGGCTCATCGGTCAATCGGCACCAGCAGTTACGGCGGAACTACCACCGAGTGAACTGGCAGCGGTTCCAGCAGTGCGTCGATAACACCGTCGATTACGAGGTGCGTCCGGAGACGCCGGAAAGTATCGACCGCCATCGAAGAGGAAATCTCGGTGGCCAGAGAGAAGCATGTCCCGACGGCTCGGCAGGTAAGCAACTCCTTAAACATCGATACACTCACCAAAGATTTGATTCGATTGCGGAATGTCACTCGCAGGCAGTTTCAGCGTACTGGACTGCCTGAGCTTAAGGCACGCTGCAATCGAATCACAAAAATTATTAAGGCCAGAATGGTGGACCTCAAAAATAACGACTTCTCGAATAAGATCCGCACTGTCCCAGATTATGCTAAGCCGTTCTGAAAAATGACCAAAATTCTAAAATCCAAGCTTCGGCCCATTACACCTTTGATCCCACTAGACAATAATGGCTCTAAGGATCGCTTGATAACTCCTGTAGAGAAGGTCGCTGAAATAGGTCGTCACTTCGTCAGCTCACACAATCTTGGGCAGAACATCGTCAGTCCACACGAAGCAGCCGTCAACGAGCATGCTAACAACATCCATTTGATTCCCAACGACTTCTCGGAGGAGTTGGAGATCTCAGCTGACGAATTGACGGCCTATATCAAATCGTCGAAGAACATGAAGGCCCAAGGCTTCGACAGCATCCTGAATCTCGAGCTCAAACACATGAGTGCTCCGTTCTTTGAGCACCTCTCGCTGATCTTTAATCAGTGTCTCCGACTTAGCTACTTCCCATCGTCCTGGAAGTCAGCGAAAGTCATCCCCATCCGGAAGCCTGGGAAGGATCCTTCCTCACCCAAAAGCTATCGTCCCAGCAGCCTTCTCTCAGGATTATCCAAGCTATTCGAAAAAGCTATTCATCACCGGTTACTTGAGTCTGCCGAAAATCTCCACATCTTGCTCGAGGAACAGTTTGGTTTCCGACGCGGTCGGTCAACTGTACACCAACTGACCCGAGTTACCAACGTTCTCAGACGGAACAAGTTTGTCTCGCAAACATCCGCCGTGGCCTTACTCGATGTCGAGAAGGCGTTCGACAATGTATGGTATGATGGCCTGGTCGGTGTACAAACTTCAACGCTACAATCTCCCCAGCTGCTTGATGAAAATCATCAATAATTATCTATCGGCGAGAACATTCCAGGTCTTAATCAGCGGAGCGAGTTCCAATGCGCACAACATCGTCACAGGTGTCTCCCAGGGCAGTATCCGGCCCCTACTTTTCAATCTGTTCACCTCCGACATGCCAGAACCTCCAGAAGGCGGCATTCTGTCTCTGTTCGCAGATGACACCTCCATCGTCTACAACGGTAGAGCGATCAGAGCGCTAGTGGCAAAACTCCAACGAGGCCTGGATGCCCTGACAGAGTACCTCACCAGCTGGAAGACCTGCATCAACGCGGCGTAGATCCAGGTCATCATTTTTCCCCACTCTAAATCCCCTAAACTTGTTCCGCCTGGGGACTGTAAATCATCCTCAATGGCACGACTGTGGAATGGGCCAATGAAGCCGACTACCTTGGTTTGACCCTCGACAGAAAGCTTATTTTCAGGCAACAGGTTGACAAAACGGTGACAAAGTGTAACGTTTTGTTGAAACTACTGTACCCTTTGATCAACCGCCGGTCGTCATTGTCCCTGAAAAATAAGCTTGCTGTCTACAAGCAAATCATCCTCCCTGTGATCGAATACGGCATGCCGGTCTGGGAGAGCTGCGCTAAAACCCACCACCTCAAACTTCAACGGGTCCAAAACAAATTCCTGAGGATGATCCTCAACACCCCTCCCAGGACAAGAACATCCGAGGTCCACCGTCTGGCCGGAATAAAAACCTTACATGAGCGCTTCGGTGAGAGTAAAGAAAAGTTTAGGGTCCGTTGCTTGCATTCGGATCAGGCTCCAATTAGGTCGCTAGTTCCAATCTAGGTTATCAAATTTTTAATGTAAATATTAGTGTACGTAGTAGTTAGGTTATCATATTTTCAAGTAACTAATGCCTCATAAAGGCAAACATGATAAATTAGACAAAACTATTAAAAAAAAATCCTTTACAAATAATTAAAACCAAATCATTCATAAAGCTGAAGGGCCAAAAGGCCAAACACTTAAACTGTAAGAAAATTGTTACACACTAAAGAAATGAAAATAAATTGAATTTAAGATAAAAAAAAAGTTTTAGATTCAGATTCATTCAGTTTTCATACATTGTATACCGCACAAGAGAAGAAAATATAGCATCGTATAAGTTAAAAGCGTCTTTCACTCCACCGACAGAAGCCAATAAGCCTTTTTGAAGGCTATAGAGTTAATTACCACCTACCGTCGAGCTACCGATCGTTCCCCGGTGATTCTTCTACCGAAGGATCCAGCCATCATCCCGGCAGATGTGTCTGCCCATCGAGTTCGTGAGCGAACACGTAGTATTCATCCAGCACGGCAAACCTTGTTTCATGAACCTACAACTCGTGCTGAAAAAATAATCTTTTTGCAACTAGTTGCACAAACTACTAATATGCGACAGTGAATTTTATTTGATCGGAGTGTGTTTTGGAGTCCTAAGTAAAACAATTCCCTGTGATGCCAAGGGCTGAAAACCTCTTAAATAAAGACGATAATAATAATAATAATAATTCCCTGTCACGATACGTCCCCGAATTTCTCTTTCAGTGCTTACCTACCATTGAACCCAAGTACACGAAATCATCGACCACTTCTATTTCGTCACCACCGATACAAACTCGTGATGAGTGTCTAACATTGTCTTCATTGCGGCCTTTTCCTATCATACACATCGTCTTCGACTCTGAGTTCGATGTTGTTCCATCTTCGCAAAGTTACGTGTCATAAAAACCAATGTCGTCGGCGAAGCAAAGTAGTGGAACAGGGAAGACGTGGACGAGAGCGTCCACGAAATTCAAACTACGCACTTTTACAAATTAATTAAAATAATCATATGCATAATCAAGTTTCAGACATAGTAATTAATTTCCACTCCGGGTGGCTTAATACCCGGCATATAGGCAATTAACTTTGAATGTACAAATTTTAGTATCTTCTAAAATCCAAGTCCAAGTCAACGGAAATGTTTACCCTGATACATATGTATATAGGTCAGCTTTATCTGCTGGATATTCTCTGAAGTGCATTCTATCAATCAAAATAATAGTTTGAGGATTTGTCTGCACAGAGTACATTACTAACATGCAAGCCCTATTCAGATCTTCTTTATCCAAAACATTTTCTCAATCGAATCTTTTCTAAAGCCAGATATACAATTCATTTTCTGGATCTCTATACTAAATGTACACACATCCAGAACTTACGTCGAAACAAAAAAGATAAACCTTCCCGTTGCTCCCTTTCCAAGCAATCCCCGTCCCGGGAATCGGCCATAAAAGAAGCATCCTCCACTAACTCAAATGAAACACAAACAGAAGCAAACTATGAAAAAAAAAACCTGATCGCGTGCAATAAGTAGGTATTCTTGTTTCCTCGAATCGCTCATCGCACGACTCGCTGTGTTCGGCCGTCAATTCGCTTCGTTCCTGCAATGCAGAGCCACAGCGCTTGCGTACTGATTACGACCTTGACAGTGAACTTGAATTTTCCTCTGTCATACTTATTGAGCGGATGGAGCGCGCGTCCGACTCCCCCCATTCCGCCCTGCACTGCTGCACCGCACCCCATCCCATGTGGAACTCTCTCGTAGCACGGCATGACGCTCGCTGGTCCCGGCGGCCCGGTGCCCCACATTCTCCTTCTCACTTTCCGCCGTGTGGTGCGCCAGTTCGCGATAACGAGCCCGCTTGGCTGATGATGACCGACCGAGAGTCGACTCACCAACACTCCAACCGGGGAAGACGCTCAGTCGCTGTTGGCCACCACACAGTGACCGGATGCTGAGAAAATTACAAAACGGGATGGGTTTACCAGCGTTTCTGCTTTTATTGGGAGATCAATAATTGGCGTTGATTGATTAATTTTTGTATGATCTAAACTTAATAATTTTATATATATATATATATATATATATATATATATATATATATATATATATATATATATATATATATATATATATATATATATATATATATATATATATATATATATATATATATATATATATATATATTTTAATCTTTATTAATGTGATTTTTTTAATTATTAATTAAGTTCAACACAGAAGAATATTTTTTTTTTTATAATTTTAATAATATAATTTAATAATTTAATAATTTTATAAATGATCCGACTTTTACTCAAAAGCCAACCACCGTGCGCCCGGCTCACACTTGAATCGAAAACGAGCGTCCAGGGATTTGGTGAGTGAGTGAGTGTATCACATAATTGGCACTCATTTAAGCTCCCGGCGAACGAACCAACAACCGGACTAGTTGGGTGGGGTTACATGGTGACGGAATGGGGCTGTAAACGGGAATGGGAATGGGAGAGCCAGCACCGAACGAGTCACTAATTATTATTTCAATCTTCTGTGCTTGTGCGGTTGTTGGGTTCTGTATCCACTCTGTGCTCCACTCCACTGACTGCTTCCACTGCTGCTGTGTGGTAGGTTCCGACGCGGTGCGGAGCGGTGACGATGGCCTGGGGCCGGAGCACCGGGGGATCAGCGAGCAAACCTACACGGCTATATGTGGCTCTGCTCGTCGTAGGATGAGGCTTTCGGAAGCGAGTTCTTGCAAAACGTTGCTGTACTTTTTGGCTCCGGTTCATTTATTGAATTTTATCGTGTCAGTTTGTTCAATAATGTACGTTGCCGAGGCTTTCCGGTTTGAGGCTAGGGTTTAATATTCTATGAGTTTGATAATTATGTTACATGGCACATACTGGAGTGACCACCCAGGGGTAACACTGATGTATATCGTGATGCCGTTTGTTATGTTGAACTTCTTGGCTACTCTTACATCATATCAACAAAAGCTGCCAAAATAGTTCCATGTTTCATTGTTTCTGATCGATCGAAAAAGATCTTTGCCGTTGCTCAAACTAGCTCTTGAACTATAAAGAAGTTTCAATTCTAAATTGAAAGTTCTCTCAGCCATTAAAATTTATATAACGCTTCTAATAAACAGATTGATAGTATAGAAGAATGGAAATAAAAACAAGACACGGTAAGTTTAAATTGTTTCATAAAAAACACAAAATGGCCAAAACGAAACCGCTTACTAGAGATAATATTTTCAAAATATTGGCCGATACAAATATTAAATTTATTTTATGTCCGATAGCTCTTGAAAAGAACAAACATAAAAAAATAATAAGAAAATAAAAAAAAATCCAAAATGTTATTATTCCGTGGAAAATTTGAAATAATATTAGAAAATGATAGCAAAAAACGTTTAGAGAAAGAATATGAATATTTGTAACATATTTTTATCCTGTAGTGAATTTCGCAACATTTTGCTTGTCATAAGACGAGTTTGTACAATCCCATTGAATTCCACCACTTAATTGTATCTTGACAGATACTGTGTGGCCCAATTCCGCCGAACGAGCTATTCGATGGTGTGATCGCTAGTGTGCTGTCGTCTTATCGAACGTGCAACTCTGTTGGTTGCCCGGCGAGGAAAGAGGCCAAGTCATGGCCTGCTATTCCCTAGTCAATGTTGGCAACCAAAACGTTTTTTCTTATATATCTAACCCTCACATTCCCCTTCTTCTCTCATCAAAAAAGAGAAAAAAAAACATTGATTTGAGATCGACATCTTATTTTTTTTAATTACAGCCAAGTCTAATTTTACAATCCAGTATCCAATATCCGTACTCAATTCCCATTTTCAAATACATCCTAATTCAAATTTGAATCGTTGCGTTCTGCTGGTCCATGCATTAACGTTTCTTTGACGTGACTAATCCGCCCCTCTTCTACAGAACATTCACCCAGAGTGTAAAATAATCGAATTTTTTTTTGCTAAAGTCCACCTTTCTTCACTTGTTAGCTCACTTCCAGACACGTTGGACTGTCAATATTCAGTTGAACATTAGTCGTTGAATATTTATGCACATTCTACAAATTGATAAATTATCTGAAATCTGAACACGTTTCAAATGAGTAAAGTAATTTATCACATAAAACTGAATCCGATTTTTATCCGCGAGGCACTTTCAACGGTAAACATCAACATAAACAATGTTAATTATGTTTTTTTTCTGTACATAGTAACACACTCAGTGACAGTCGAATGAATGAGTTGGTGGAGTAGTCGTCTGACTTTGTCATTCTATGTTTTGAATATTCATGTGATGTTTGTCAAAATTCGGACCGAAATTCTTCATGAAGATGCTCTGCATTCACCATCAAAAGCTGCAACAATCCGGTGCTCTTCAACAGCACCTTCGACAACAGAAGCAGAAAACAAATCATGTTAACTTGAAACAGATAAGAACAACAAATCATTCATTCTGGTACCTTCGACATTACAAGTGAAGATGAGAAAACGAATCATTTGCTTCGACGCCCTTCTAGAGCATCTTTGACGTTATAAGCCAAAACAGATGGGCAAATTGCTCAATCCGGCTCTCTACCACAGCAGCTTCGACATCACATATCGAAACCGATGAGAAAACAAATCATTTATGCTGGCGCTCTTCCAGAGAGCCTTCAAATTTTTAAGTCAAAACAGTTGAGAAACAACACATTTTTTTGAATCCACCACTTTTCCAGAGTGCCATCACAAACCAAAACCGATGAGCAAATCATTCAATCCGACGCTTTTCCAGAGCGTCTTCAACATCCCAAGTTGAAATCGATGAGCAAATCATTCAATCCAACGCCCTTTAGAGCATTTTCGACATCACATGTCGAAATCGATGGAAAAATCATACAATTCGTCGCTCTTACAGAGCGTGTTCGACACTACAAGTCAAACCCGATGAGCAAATCATTCATTTCGACGCTTTCCCAGAGCGTCTTCGACATCACAAGTCGAAACCGATGACCAAATCATTTAATCCGACGCTCTTCCAAAGCGTCTTCGACATTACTAATCGTAACCGATGAGAACACAAATCATTCAATCCGACGCTCTTCCAGAGCGTCTTCGACCTTACTAGTAGCAACCGATAAGAACACAAAACATTCAATCCGACGCTCTCCCAGAGCGTTTTCGACATCACAAGTCGAAACCGATGAGCAAATCATTCAATCCGACGCTCTTCCAGAGCGTCTTCGACATTAGAAGTCGAAACCGATGATTTTTTTTATATCTTTATTTAAATGTTTTTTTTTTTATAATTTTACATTAAGTTCAACACAAACGACATTACTAGTCGTAACCGATGAGAACATAAATTCAATCCGACGCTCTTCCAGAGCGTCTTCGACATCACAAGTCGAAACCGATGAGAAAATCATTTAATCCGACGCTCTTAAGAATGTTTTGAAAATCTTCAAAATCATTGGGTTTTTTTGCCCCCTTAAAATAAAATTTTTTGGCAAAAAAGTCCGGGGGGGGGAGGCATAAATGGCCTTATTTCTGATAAAATTTTACATATTCGGATTACATAGGTGAAGTATAATGTGAACAGCAAGCGTCCTGCGAAACGCGGGACGCCTATCTGGATTGCGTCACTGGCTTGAAAGTGGATTCTCCAAAAGTGCATTTCGCATAGATTTTGGCCCAAAAAAAATGTGTAAATATATGTAATTATGTGTAAGGCTGTATGAATTGTAATAAATTTGTAAAACGAAGTTGAAAAATGCAGCGTCCCGCGAAACGCATTGGTTACATTAGTGAAGTCTCAAGTAGAATCGATGGAGCACGTCATTTCAGCATGCTCATGTTCCTAAAATTATTGGAATGCCATACTTGTTGGCGGCAAAGATACGACCTCGGACAAACCCATAGACAGGATGCAGGACGCTAAATTCATCCATGCAAAAAAAAACATGCACGGGTGTGCTGCGGGGTCATTGTAGCTCATGCACGGCGGTTGCTGCCTGGGCGCTTGCCAAGTCCCACACGATCTGAGATGTCTTCTCAGGTGTTTGGTTGCAGATTCTCCGTTACATACCATACTCCAAGCAGTACTGAGATTTTCATTTTCATTGAGAGAAGTCACGCGATATTTACATTCTATTCTCTCTTGCTTTTCAAGAAAACAAAAACAATGAAAGGAAATTCCGCTACATTTTCCCGGATTTTTATTTCATGAAAGCGCATTAAACTACTGTAAATCAGCTGTTTCTTCTTCAATAATGTTATTGTCGGCGTAGCACCAACTTAGAATTTGGAAGTCGGGACTTCCGAACCGAGCTTTCTTCCGAAGTTTTATCTGTCAAACTAATTGATGCGTTGTTTGGCGCATCTTTAGGGGAATCCAGCGCACTACATCCGAAGTTGGGAAAGTTGCCTGTATCTTGAGACAAATCCAACTTCGGTATAAAAAGCGTTCTAATTTTTTTCCGGATAGACAATACTTCTAACTCGAAAACAAGGAACAATATAATCATTTTATCGACTAGTCATCGTTATTTGCACAGATCTATCAAAACTATTTAGAAATTTGGATTTCAAAACGAAGCCACATTCCCATCATGACTGCTTGTGATGTGACAGGTAGGGATGAAACGATACCACTAAGGTATCGATACTTTTACTTCAAAGTAGTATTGCATGAAAGTATCGATACCAATAAATATCGAATTAAAAGTATCGATACCTACTCGTATCATATGAGTACTCATATATTTGAAGTAAAATTTGAATAACCGTCGCTGTCAAATAGTCACCCATGTCATGGTGGGTGGAACACTGAATAGTGGGAAAATCAAGCGCTTTCCTCTACTATTCATTCACCACGGGAGTGTATGAAAATATGGTAAACTTTATTTCAAGTGAAACACATTTAAAATTTTTAATTTCAAAAGCAATCCCTTTAGTTTCGATATGTTCAAATTTAAGTTCCTATAGATATGAATTTCTCTGATGGGACTACTGGATTGAACCTTTTCAATGAGACTGGCTGCAAATATAAGTGCAAAGCCGAGATCTACCCTCAATTTTAAGTAATAATATCTGTAATATAAATTTACTCCTACTTTTGTGAAGTTCACTTATAATACGAGTACCATAATTAGTGCGGAAAAATGAATCTCAGGCTTGGAAAGTACTTAGGAGATTTAATTCAATTTGAGTGCTTTAACTCAAAATATTATAGATTATGTAATAGATTTATGTAATAGATTTTGAAGAAGTACTCAATCGATTCAACTACTTCAATTCAATACTTACTTGGTGTCGGATTTAAAAGTATCGATACCAAAAGTACTTGGTATCGAACCAAAAGCATCGAGTATTTACTCGTATTTACTTGTATCGATTCATCCCTAGTGACAGGTGACCGAGAAGCCGCTACATTTTCAGTTGGTATCTTGAAAATGAAAATGCAACTGATTTCGCTTTCACATGACGTTTACGAAAACTAGCAGTACTGACTCCAAGCAAAGGTACGATACATTGAAAACAACCCTGTTTTTAGGCTGTGAACCATTCCACCGATTCGTTTAACTTTTAGTTAAAATTTGACAGTTCGATGGTTATTTCGCCGTGGTTAAAAATAACCCTGCTCCGGAGCATGGTTAGATTTGACAGTTCGATAGTTAAACTTTGTTCGCGAGAAAATTGGCGCCAAATCCATTTCGTTCCAAATAACTATCAATCTGTCAAAACTCAAATGGGTCGGCTTCGAAGTAAAATTTTAACCATGATGGGAAAATAACCATCGGAATGTCAAATTTTAACTAAAAGTTAAACGAATCGGTGGAATGGTTCACAGCCTTAAAGAGTTAAAGTTCCCATTTTTTAATGAAAAATAAAACATTCTTCCAAACAAGTTCAAAAATAAGCTCTATTACTTTATAAAAATAGCGTTTAGTATTGTTACTTTATTGCATTGTTACATACAAGGAAGAAATAAAGTACCCAATAGTGAGTTCAATTCACCCAACCTCGAACATCCGTACGGGAAGCCAAAATTGAGTAAATGGGGTCGAAGTAGTTACTCCCATGTTAAAAAAGTACCCAACGGAAATTTTTTTTACCCAACTGGAGGTTTAATTCACTTAATTTTGAGTTCAGGCAATAAACTCAAAGTTGGCTTCCCGTATTGAACTTGGGTGCTGCGGATAAAGCCGCTTTTGTGCTCTCAAGCGAGTAGCGGGATATTTCTAAATCAATCCCATAAGCAAATTTATTTTGCAGTTACTTGGCTGTCAAACATTTCCCGCTCTTCGAATTTCTCTTTCCATGCTGCATGAAGGCGCAAAATGCGCGAGACTCTACATGACTCTTCGATGGTTTACATACATTCATGCTCCAATCAGCTGCTATACATCGTGAAATCTCGTAACCAGTGCATTTTAGTTGCTTCTTCTTCTTCTTATTGGCATTACATCCCCACACTGGGACAGAGCCGCCTCGCAGCTTAGTGTTCATTAAGCACTTCCACAGTTATTAACTGCGAGGTTTCTAAGCCAGGTTACCATTTGTGCATTCGTAAATCATGTGGCTAACATGATGATACTTTTATGCCCAGGGAAGTCGAGACAATTTCCAATCCGAAAATTGCCTAGACCGGCACCGGGATTCGAACCCAGCCACCCTCAGCATGGTCTTGCTTTGTAGCCGCGCGCATTTTAGTTGCATTCTTACTAATTTTCCACTCGAAATATAATGCGAGGCCGGCCTACGTCCAATCACACTGTGAAGTTGCTGTTGATATTGGATTTCGATGGCATTGTAGATGGGGCTCAGCATTCAAGATCCAGTTGCGAGGCTACTAGGCCCGAGCTGTAAAACGTAGACATCGGCTGATGCATACTAGCAAATCTATGTGAACTCTGCTAATAAGAAGAATTCAAAACTCAAACTAAGTTTTTTCCCCAAATAATAACAATACTTCTCAAGATCTAAAATGAACATAACCACAATCTTCTATGTTTGGCTCCGGCACAATAGAAAATTTTGGCTTCACTTTGACAACCAAATCGATTCAGTCCGCACCGCACCACCCAGTATTGAACTGGCGTCGTTGGATTGTTTCGCTCTTTTGTTTTTGACAACAGAAGAATGATTGGATGAAAGAGAAGAGAAAAAATAACTCAAAAGTAAGTTTAAAAAAATTTTGGGGTTGTATGCAAGATACGGCCGCTCGACGTAAACTACGTAAAACCAAATACAGTAAACTGAACAAATCGTTCAGCTCTATATAGAAGAGAAGGAACCATCCCACCGACACTACTACCTAGTTTTAGCAGCCCCTCCCATTCTGTAAAGGATGTTGGGAGCGGCACAACAGTGGACCGGGAAAGTGAATCGGAACGGACAAAAGAAAAGATTCAACCAGTCCACTGTTAATCGTTGTCCACTGTTGTGCCGCTCCCAACAGGTTATGGGCCCAGGAACGATTCCCGTTCTCCATCTTAGTGGGATGTTATGGCCGTCGACGTTATCGCAGTGGGATCATGGATCGGCCGCATAAGTCGCGTGGCGCAGTGGGATCATGGATCACCCACGTAAGTCTTGGGTAGCGCCGGACGGCATTCATCAGGAGGTTGGAACGTTCGGTAGGATGCTGGCTGGTCAGCGTCCAGGAGGAGCGTCGGAACAATTCCTCCTGGCCCAATCCTTTGCCCGTACAAATGGTCTCTATCCGACGTTTGAACAGCACAGCCAGCATCCTACCGAACGTTCCAACCTCCTGATGAATGCCGTCCGCCGCTACCCAAGACTTACGTGGCTATCCATGATCCCACTGTGCCACGCGACTTATGCGGCCGATCCATGATCCCACTGCGATAACGTCGACGGCCATAACATCCCACTAAGATGGAGAACGGGAATCGTTCCTGGGCCCATAACCTGTTGGCCAGAAAAAGGGGAACCCCCTCACAAAGAACAACAAAATACTAGAGTTCCCTCTCTACACCACGGCAGGCTACTGACTGATACTTCTGCCAGCAGTTGCAGTTCTCTTTATTCAACAATAGGTATATGCAATACATCCATAACAATATTTCTTAATCTATATCAAAGAGCAACTACAACTAACCGGCGCCCGCTTCTTATCCATCTTCGATCTACAGCGAAGCGTCGCACACTACCTGATATTCCAACAAATAACAGGGAGTAGGAACTCCACTGTCTAGCAGCTGGACCACCCTATTCATACACCCCAGTTCAACAAATTGATAATACCCTAAAAGTAGGCAATTACTAAGGATTGGAACACGCTGTATAGGAAATGCATAATACATGCAAGAACTAAAATTTTCAATAGTTTAGAGTTGACAGTCAAAAGTTTCAATATTACTGGCAAATTGGTAGAGAGTTTGCGAATCGATTGATATATACATATTTAAAAACCATTGAAAGATGGAGAGCCTATTAATGTTACAAATCTTACATGATCTCGTGACGGTCCTCAAATTAAAATTTCTCATTTTACACCCTGTATCCGAGTCTTCCCCTTAGACGTAGTTTACGTCAAAACTCAACGCTGGGTACTTTTTTTCTTCCATGTAGGCTTTACGGGTTCCTTCTCTCCATCCTTGACTTGGGCCCAAGTGTGGTGCCTTTCGACTTTGTTTATTTCGATGTTAGGTTATTGTTGCCATAGGATATTTATGTCAGGTCTGCCTCTGCTGCGAAGTCTTGCCAGATTCCTAGCCAGCGTTTGCTTGTAGATTTCGTCTCCGCTCTTACGCAGTGCGAGGCCGGCCTACGTCCAATCACACTGTGGAGTTGCTGTTGAAATTGGATTTCGATGGCATTGTAGATGGGGCTCGGCATTCGAGATTCGGCCCGAGCTGTAGAAGGTAGACGTCGGTTGATGAATACTTGCAAATCTATGTGAACTCTGCTAATACGCACCAAGTCTCACTGGCGTATAGCATCACAGATTTCACGTTAGAGTTGAATATTCGAGGTTTGGTGCATTCCCTGGGCCGATTGGATCTGCATGTTCTATGTGGAACTTGGTCTGCCACCCGATGTTCGCTGGCTTCGGGTTTCCACCTTCTCTACTGTTTGCCCGGCTACCGTGGAGCTGGAATTGTTCATATACAGCGATTTTGTACAACCAGGTCATTTAGTTTACTCTACATGGTAGAGCGCCGCTGCGTTGGTAGAGCAGTATCATCTTCTGAGTCAAGGTCGATCGATTGCTCTATGGTGGTGGACTGCTAGAGCGGCCCATTATTTGATTTAAAAGTAATAAAAACAAACACTAGAAAAGCTGTCACTTTGAAAAAAAATGTCCTTACAAATTTGCGGCAACGGTTCACATCTCAGCATGCGCATCACTGACAATCGTAGTCCGTAGAAGTTGCCAAACTGGAAAAGGGATAATGGAAGACGGGCGAGAAAGGTGACAAGAAGGGAGAAAGAAGAAAGCAAGAGGAGCAGACAAGTAAGTTGAGATATGAGACAGCCTGGAGTGCACCCCAGAAGTGGATAAAGTAAAGAAGTGGATAAAGTCGTTCCGACGGTGGTCTGCAAGCACATGTCGGTAGTGAAGAATTGTGACCCAATGCCAAAGAATTTCTTCCTTATGTGCACCATCGAATCTTTGAAGAAAACCATTTGGAATTCGAAGAGTCCCGTACTGGTGGACGTTGTGCCCGACGTCATTGCCATGCCACACGCCACGGATAGCGGTGACCAAAGCCATGGAGGTGCGGGTATAGCAAGGCCCATGGGCTTGCCCCGCTTGCTATACCCTATATCCGATGCGTTACCGCCCCGTGAGCGAGCACGGAAACGTCGAGACAGTTTACATGCACCGAGATGGTCGACCTTGAACACAAAGATTTCCACCCGCCAGCTTTTCACATCAAGGTAATCCGTTTTCACCAGATTCCTCTACATATGCATGCATGCTGTGAAATGTGAAATATCGTAGAGAAGGCGATTATCGCCGGTTGTTGCGGTTCTCCCGTCTGCAGCCAATCGCGTTTGACTTACTTCTCAGGTGCCTTTTTTAGTTGGCAGGACCAAGATTAATACATTACGGGAAAATGGTAAATGCATCAAGAAACAATCATGATTATCCTTAAACAATTGAAAAATGCTCCTTAAAAAAACTGATCATTTATCGTAAATTATTGAACAAATTACCTTGAAATATATAAAATGCTCCGTAAACATTTGAAAAAGTGTACCGTAGAAACAAAAAATGTACAGTAAACAATTAAAAATGCTCCTTAGAAAAATAAAGATTTGCTATTTAACTAATGATAATTTTGCGCAGTATATTGATATAAGAATTATTGTGAAATAGTTGAAAAAGTACCTTGAAATTGGCTGTCATAAAGTAGAATCTTATACACCATTGTATAGCCCCTGGAGTATGAAGCTGATTGTTTTGCTTGGTAACCCTATTCAACAGAAAAATGCTCCGAAAACTAAGGAAAATGCTCCCTAAAAAGAAGAAATACTCCTTAAACCAATAAAAAATGCTCCTTAAACTAAAAACAGTGCTCCGTAAAAAAAATGAAATGCTTCATCTATATATATAAAAACCAATCTATGTATGTATGTTCGCTAACTACTTCTGAACCACTTGGCCGATTTCAACCAAATTTGGTACAGACATTCTCTATCCTCAGAGGAAGTTAACAAAGGGGTGGGATGGTCATGTAGAAAAGGGGAGGGTGGTGGGAGGGTTTTGTTCAGAAAACGAACAATTCTGTGTAACTTTCAACTCCCAGGACCGATTTCAACCAAATTTTGTACACATATTCACTACGAGGAGGTAATCATATGGGAGGATTTGGGAAAGGGGAGGGTCTGGAGGAGGGGTTTTGTTTAGAAAACGGGCAATTCAAAGTAAATCATGAACCCCTGTACCGATTTTAACCAAATTTGGTACACACATTCTACATCATAAGGAAAAGATAACAAAGGGATGGGATGGTCATTGGAAAAAAGGGAGGGTATAGGGGAGGTGTTGTCTTTGGAAAACGAGCAACTCAGTGTAACTCCCAACCCCAGGACCGATTTCAATCAAATTTTGTACACATATTCACTATGAGGAGCCGATCGTACGGGAGGGAAATTTGGATAAGGGGGTAGGGTCTGAAGGAGGGGTATTGTTCAGAAAACGGGCAATTTAGTGTAACTTCTGAACCCCTGTACCGATTTCAACCAAATTTGGTACACACATTTTCTATCCCTAGGAGAAGATAACAAAGGGGTGAAATGGCCGTTGAGAAAAGAGGAAGGGTAAAGGGAAAGCGGTTGTCTTTAGAAAACGGGCAATTCAGTGTAACTCCTGACCCCAGGACCAATTCTAAGCAGATTAAATGATTAAATCATTCAACTCTATGATTAAAGATTATGATTAATGAATTATAATTTTTGAAAATGATGACTGATAATGATTAATGATTAAATTCATTTTTGACAATAATTAACGATTATGAATAATAGATGAAAAACCGTTGGATTATGATTAACGATTACCGATCGTGATTAAATGTTGACACACTATGTGTATGGTTAATGATTAACGATCGATATGATTAATGATTGATGATTATGAATGATCAAATTGCATAGTGATCCATAATCGAGTAACCTTTATTCCAAATTTTAAAAGGTATGATAATTATATGATAATGATTCAAGATTAATAAATAAAAGCAAGGTATGCAATGATCCAATGTTCCAGCATAACTTCTGTACCCCTTGCCCGATTTCAACCAAATTTGGAAAAAAACATTCTTTTTCTTAAGAAGGCGAAGATGATAGGGATCGATCAACTCAACACTTCATCGAAATCATGGTTTGCCCAGAGAAAAGCAATGATTAAAGTGTTTCCTTCTGGACGGTAAATGTGATCCTTTCTTCAAAAATAGGCGTTTGCCCGGAATAAGGCAATGGTGAGTGTGATCCCTTCTTTAGAAATAGACGTTTGCCCGGAATAAAGCGATTTTGGGTTTGATCCCATTTTCAAAATCAGTCAATGTTTTCAAATGTAATCTACCTTCTTTTAATCAAATGATGAAATATCAATAAGAAAACACAATTATCCTTTTGACCTATTCCAATTCCGATGGTGAAAAAAACTGCGAATTAAACTGGCAACTCCGAGCAAGGCCGGGTACATAAAGCTAGTAACTTAATAATTCCAATTTGAAACAAATAGGGAAAGGGGCATTTAATATATTTTCTTTCTAGTTTCAAAGAGCGAACAATGGCGCTTAAACCTAGGCCAGACAGTCAGGATAGCCACGACGCGAGTAGATATAAATTTGAATTCCGGTAGACTTGTCCTTAATAGATGAGCAAACTTCATACACAGTACAAACAGCACGTGCTGTCAAAGCATTCACCGCCACGCTTCTTTAGGTTTATTTTTGTAAGCGCAGATTTCGACAATTTCGAGTTCCTCAAGCCGTGGGTGGTTATAAGAGATATTTTAGTTACAAGATAAAAATTGTCGCTGTCGTGGCTGTCCGGAACATCTTTTGCTGGCGAGGATAGGGTGCTAAATGTCAATGAAGGAAAAATACATACGATTCGACAGTTCGGTACCCAACATGTTTCGGACAGCAGAACAAAGGGAACCGAAGCGACAATATTTATCTTGTAACTAAGATATCTTCTGTGGTTATGCAGGGAAATTGATGAATAAACCTATTAGCATTATATGCAATGTGATTTTAATGAAATTCGTATCGTCAAGCATGTTTATGCGATGTGCAGTTGTATGGGACGTCTGTTTGTCTGTGAGCAGTCTGGTGCACAATTTCTTTAACAATGCTTTGAATTGCTAAGCTAAGCTAAGATTACATTTTGTATAAGTTTATGGAGCAGTTCATTTTTTTACGGAGCACTGTTTTTAGTTCAAGGAGCATTTTCTCAGGTTAAGGAGCATTTTTATTGGTTTAAGGAGTATTTCTTCTTTTAGGAAGCATTTTCCTTAGTTTTCAGGGCATTTTCCTGCTTTTTTTTTAAATTGCCCTTTACTATCCCCACACCAAGAAGCTCACTGGGAGCCCCTGGAAATGGACGCATCTAATTTAATTTAAGCACACACTGGACAACTTTAACCTTCTGTCTGTGCTCAAAAAAACTTACGTTGTCTGTGCTCTGGGGTCAAATTGACCCCAAATTAAAATTGCTATAACTTTTTTAATGCTTGGCCAATTTTGGATTTTTGGAACTGTTTCGAAAGATAATTTAATCATCTTTCAGGTCGTTACCAAAGATTGACTATTGGTGGGCGGGTACATCGCAGGGAGGGGTTTTAGTGAACAAGGGTATAAAACCAGTGATTTTTTATGATTATTTTACTTATATTCGAAAATCCTACCCATTTTGAACTGCACCTTTTTTAAAAAGGTTATGCAGGAAGGCATGTGCTCTGGCATGAGGCGTTGATAAGTTTAGAGCTCGGCCGCCAGGTGGTGGTATATTTGAATTCATTATTTTGGACTACTTAAGATATTCCGATATATAGAATTCTCCTCAGTGTAAATATTCTTATCGCACAAATTCAAAAATTGGGAGACGTACTCATTATATTGAGCACCGCTTTGTAGTGCTAGACATCCTGAACAATGTTGCCGAATACAACTTGAGTGTAGGTATGAGGGATCTCAAGCTAAAGCAATATTTCATATATGCAAGAATATTGCAAGTCCGCTAGCGCCGCCTATTTGTAAATTTCCTAATTATTCATTCCGTCACATGACAGTCCATTCCCACCAGACGAACTTTATTAAAGACGTCATCTTTACAAATTTCAAATTTGTGCGATAAGAATATTTACAATGAGGAAAATTCCATATATCAGAATTACTTGAGTAGTCTAAATTAATGAATTCAAATATACCGCCACCTAGCGACCAAGCTCTAAACTAATCAATGCCTTATATCAAAGCACACGCCTTCCTGCATAACCTTTAAAAAAGGTGCAGTTCACAATGGGCAGGATTTTCAGATAAAAGTAAAATAAGCATGAAAAATCACTATTTTTGTACCCTTTTTACGAAAACCCCTCCCAGCGATGCACCCGCCCACCTATAGTCAATCTTTGGTAACGACCTGAAAGATGATTAAATTATCTTTCGAAACAGCCCCAAAAATCCAAAATTGACCAAGCATTAAAAAAGTTATAGCAATTTCAATTTGGGGTCAATTTGACCCCAGAGCACAGACAACGTAAGTTTTTTGAAAAAAGTACACTGTAGCGCATATTTTCAAGATTTTTGAAGTGAATTTGCACCCAGGAGACAGATCTCGGCGAGTTTTACCAAACTACCAAAAATTAGGAGAATCGGTTGAAAATTAAAAAATGGCAGCCACTCAAAGTGGCCTGGGGTCATATTGACCCCAGAGCACAGACAAAAGGTTAAAATACAAAATACAAAATAATTTTATTTGTGTGCTTAAAACAAGAAAGAAAAACGAATCTAATAGACAGGATAGAAATTCAATAACAACGGATATAAATCCCAGTGGAACATGTTCCTTTTAAGGGATTTACAAATGAATAGGGTTACCAAGCAAAACAATCAGCTTCATACTCCAGGGCTATACAATGGTGCATGAGATTCTGCTTTATGACAGCCAATTTCAAGGTACTTTTTCAACTATTTCACAATAATTCTTATATCAATATAATGCGCAATTATCATTAGTTAAATAGCAAATCTTTGTTTTTCTAAGGAGCATTTTTAATTGTTTACGGTAGATTTTTTTCGTTTCTACGGTACACTTTTCAGATGTTTACGGAGCATTTTATATATTTCAAGGTAATTTGTTAATTTAATTTAAGGAAAATGATTAGCTTTTTAAGGAGCATTTTTCAATTGTTTAAGGATAATTTCATCTGTTTTAATGGACAATTTTTGGGCTGCCAATACATTACTTAGTGTTCCAATCTGCCAAATTCATGGAATAGAAGAAGGGTGTGGAATATTTATTTTCAGAACAAACAAACTCGCTATACTATCCAAGATGGCTGAATCGTGAATCTTACAGATTGGAAAACATAATAGTGGGCAGGACTTAGGGGCAGGACTAGTATTTGGCTTCTCTAGAAATGGATCAGCTGAAAACGGAGACGGTGCTTTCTTGAGTCCGTAATAAACGCAGAGCTAGCATCGCGTTTGACTATCATCTTCTAATTGACGAGATCCGACAACGCATTGCTCGGATTCAGCAGCTGGAGGAGAGGCTCGGGCAACGAATCAACATAAACCGACTAGAAGATCCAACTGTGAGAGATCGTTCGTTGAAGAACTTGGAACTCGGGTAGTACATGGCCTGGAAGGTAGCATTATAGAAGGGAACTGGGCGGCGAAGAATGCTTTTATCGAAACCAGCGAGAACAATTTGGGTGAGCTGCGCATTAAACGAAAAGAATGCTCGTTTAACTTTTCAAAGGTCCTAAGTAACATTTTTTTCATGAATTGATTTGAATACATCAATCAATAGCTTTCATGTTGTTCTGTTGATTGCGCTATTCAAATTAATTCATGAAAAAAATATTACTTAGGTCCTTTTGAAAAATTAAGCGAGACCCGAGCAGGAGAAATTGGCTCAATAATACTTAATTCTGCTATTGATACCATACTCTGTTATGAACTAGCCCTGCATAAGAGGTAAAATACCAAAGGAATAATACCAAAAACTAATATGCACAATACTTAAGTCATAACAAACTCAGTTATTAAATTGAGTTTCAATACCAAATGCATAACCAACTATTATTCGTTTGGTATTGAAATACCTAAGCAAGCTATGACTCAAGAATTCTGCATATAAGTTTTTGGTATTATTTTTTGGTATTTTACCTCTTATGCAAGGCTAGTTCATACCAATTTCTGTTATCGAGGTCGTCGCTCCTGCTCGGGGAATGGATTACAGATGTTACCCGCCGAAAGATTTAAAAGCGTAGAGTAGCAAAGGTTGAGAAACGGGAAGATCCAGAGGAGTAAATTACGAATCCCATCAACGGTATGTTTATCTGTAAGTGGGAGTCGAACGCTGCTGCAGACAGGACAGTTGGTCATAGGGGGACTTCCTGGCCGATGAAGAAAGGATAGCTGTAACACCTGGAGGATTATTGTCTCAATTACTCACTGACTTGGACAGCTGAAATGTTGGTTCGAGCCCTTTGAACAGCTTCTTCAAGTCTCAGCCAGTGAGGCCCCCAAGGTCGATCGGCTTCCAGCAGAGGTGTTCAGGTCTGACCCTATGCTGTCTGTGCGAATGTTGAAGCAACTCTTAATATGTAATATCCGCTCCGCGTCATTCTGGAACAGGTAAAAAGGTGAAAGTGTCCCTTTATTTGCTAAATATTCATTGACTACGGAATTGGAATTGTCTGAATCACGAAAATCTTTGTGGCGCTCATTGATGCAAGCGATTTTCAGCTTTGACTGACACCATTCAGATAGTCGTTGATGTGAGGCATGAACGCATTTCATCTCCATATTTACTTCTCAACATAATCGATAAGATCTTGGTGGGTACGATTGACCTTGTGCTGTTTGACGCAGGTGCTGGTGAAACGCAGATAATGTCTAAAATTTATAATATCGACGATAACAGTTGGATATCGTGTGCCGAGCAACCGATAAATACCAAATACCGATAACAATAGATGTTCGAAATCGTGGATGGAAATGGGTCGGCCACATATTGCAAGGGATCTTAGACGAAATTTGTAAGCAAGAGTCCCTTTAATATTCGTGACCTGATAGGATATAGAATATTTATGCCGATAGAGATATATGCTCGTATTTTCACTTTAAATACTCTTGGTGACAAATGTATGGTCTATAAATGATATATTTCGTGCCAAAATAAAAACAGTGATACATAATGCTCAAAATTAAAAAAAAAATCATTTAAAGAAAAAATTGTTTTCGTTTTGAAAAATTGAAGGGGGGGGGGGTGTTGACATAAAATAAATTTAATATTTATATCGGCCTAAATCGCACCTAAATATATTTAAAACCCTAATTCATCCACCTGGCGGTGTTTGTGCCTTTCTCGTGCTTCATACATTCTAAAAAGACTTGAGTGAGATTTTCTTAGCGTGATTTTTGTTTTATTTTGGCCATAACTTTTGATCCCATAGTCCGATCTGGCCAATTTTCAGTAGGAAACAATGGGACAGGATACCCCGTAGAGAGGAACTTGGATCGGGTCAAGATAAGTGCCTAAAAGATAAGTAAGTCTTTTTTGCGCACATAAACATACGCACACACCTTGGTGTACGAGAATGGCAGAAGGATGCTAAAATTCACCATTTAGTTTATTATTTTCTATATTCGTGTAATTCTCTCCATCATCAGAATTGAAAACCGATGCAAATTTTAGTTTTAGGGTGCCAAAACATCAGTGTTCAGAATGTCAGTCATGTTCGGGATTTGAGTCAAGTTTAAGCTAATTAAAGCTTATTTAAACGGTTTTCAGTATAAATTATCATCAAACGACAACTTATTTGTTTCAGTAGGACAAATTGCCTCGAGTTTTAGATTTTTCATCAAAGGTAACATAGGACAATTATGCGTAAAACGGCAGAATAGTAAGTCAATACTTTGTTTTTGTAGGTATGATTGGTGTAGTAGGTTGGTGATGTAGGTATGAGGTATCATACTTACTTGAAATACTTGGTTGATCGTTAATTTATTAAATCGAAGAGCATCCTGGACTATTGTCCGGACAAGAGCGCAGATATTGATCGAACATTTTCAATGCCTCGTTGGTTGGGTATACTATTTGACACAATTTTACGCTTGGAGATGAGGTGTTCCCTGAACTTGGTGCAATTGGAGCTTCCATCGACAGACGTGGCCGCGTACGCATTTGCAAGCAATCATGCAATACCTTACCGAGCTGGCAGTTCACCACGATCATGGCGACCAGAAATAAAGTGGCCGCAAGAACCGACCTTTAGGGTATATCTGTTTCCTCTTGTTAGATTCTTGAAAATTGGTTTCTAATGAGAACTTGAAAGGAGCTCTCGAGCAAATGCCAGATTTTTGCCGAAAATTCCCATTCCCTGATTTTCTGCAATACAGTTTACGTACGATTGAACACCTCCGAGCTGTCAAGGGATACCAAGTCAACGTGTTGCTACCCTTCTCGGAGGCGTTCTGACGTTTCCTAGACCGGCGAAGTAGATATCGGTTTCGTACCCATGATTTAAAACATGCTGTTGGCAGGCCTGGTAGCGGGTCACTTTTTAGTGACTTGGCCACTTTTTCTACCTCAAGTCACTAAAATCACTTTTTCTCGCAAAATGTTACTATTTTCAACTATTTAGAAACTATTGACTAAGATTTTTTATAAAGCTTTATGTACCCATCGGATGATACTTCGTTCATAACAGAAATGAAATTACGGATCTTGGAAAATGATCGCTTCGAAACTTCGCCAACATTCATTTAACTCGCTGCTCTTATTGGCATGTCACCAGTAGCTAATTGTAGGTGTTAAAATTGTTCATGAATACGCACAGTAAGTCGGATATATGCGTATTTTGGGGGAAAAATATTTAAAAGTACAGAGAGCATGTCCTCATTACAAGCAGGAGGTCGAGCGTTCAATCTCAGGTTCGTTGTGCATGAATCTTCATAACTGTTATTCCTGTCGCACTAAAAATCCAAATACTTCCATGGCACCTATGACAAATCGTAGAATTCTCTGCATGTTTCTAAAGTAGGTGTTCAGCTAATCCAATGATCATAATTTTCACTCATTATTACAAGAAGAATATGCTCATTCACGCAGATTTTCGCCGAGAAATCATTTTTGGGAAAGAAAACAGGTGTTATGTATGATAATCATATTTCGCTCACTTCCAGTGGCGTAAAAAAGTCACTATTTAGTCCCTTTTTTCGTCAGCTTTGGTCACTAAAGTCGCTATTTTGAGAGGCTTCGGTCGCTACCAGCCCTGAACTGTTGGATGCCGAATCTTCCGTCGGACTCAAGCTTCTCGCCTAGATAACGGTTGACTAGTCATTCTTGGACACAAAGAAGGTTAGCGTGGTATTTAGAGTCATCATCGGAGCAGACGCTATTCTCCTTTATGGCATGACTTGACTGTGCCGCCACTTATTTGGCAAGGTTTGCAAGTAAGTACCACAACTCGCAGTGGCCAGAGGTTGGCAACCTTGGACACAGTCCTGTTGTCCCCTAAGCCTTGAACAATATGCCGTAGTTAAGACCTCACTGGCATTGATCCTCAAGCGCTGATTGTTTTCTTGTTGGTGAGACACTCTGAAGCATCAAGTTCGAGTGTCTCTTGAGGTGATTATCAAGCCAGAAATCGGCCATCTTGAAAACCACGTGCTTTTTCAGTATTTTTTTTTTCAAGAAAACCATAACTCGCATTGATGTAAAACGATAGTACATCATTTGATTAAATATGCTGAACAATCGACTTATTTTCAGCACTGTTTGAACATCATTACGACAAATATGGGCCTTTGGAAATGGGAGTAGAAAAACATGTGGTCAATTTGAAAATCTCCACGGGATTGATTAACTTATGATCACCTTAAAGGTACAAGCTATGCTAAAAGATAATGAGGTGGAGCTGATTTCATTATTCAATAAAAAACTGAATGAGCCGTAAATTGAATTCTACCTACCTAAGGGGCTGATATCTGGGAAGCTCAATCAAATTTATAAAATATCGTGAAATAAGCCAAATGGCCTACATTTGTTAGTGATAAAAAAAATGTGAGCAATGTATTAAGAGTAATTACTATATGGAAACCCAACTTCGGCCGATATTAGGTTTAAGGTTCTGCAATCTTTTTTTTTTTCGTTAGAGGACGTCATTGGTATTTCCACCAACCCAAGATTACATTCAACTCAAAACTACACCGTTGGTATTCTTTGATTTCCCGGTTAACCTGAGTTTTAACAGCTTTTGAAATACCACCTGAATTTTCTTTGATTTTTGTGAATTTTTCCATGGGGTTAACTCATAGTTTAATTAACGCTGAAGGTTTTAATCAATCAAAAACCACCCGTGTAAAAAATAACCGGGTGTAATGTACTCATCACGAATGTAAGAGGAATTATTCAAAATGTACTTCTTCCGTGAAACTTCACACGTTGGCACACGTTCACACGTAAGGCACTTTGATGTAATTTTGATGTTTTATTCTTTCAGTTTGTCGTCTAGTTAGAGCTAACAAGTGATGATTGACGAGTAATGAATGATAGTCATACTAAATGCCGTTCGTAAAAGATTGGGATTTTTGTTAAAAAAAAAACAAATGTTAAATGACTACATTCTTATTATTATTTACGTTTTTTTATACAGAGAGTTCAATATTTGATTGATTATGACTGTCAGATTTTTACTGTAGATTCTCAATTCTCAGATTGTGAATTTTGGAATAATTTCAGTTCTACTCTCGTTCACTTTCAACTGAACATAAAAAAAATCTGATTATTCAAAATGATCAATTTTACAACATCAGATTTACTTAATTATAAACACATTCATCAAGTACTACTCGGGATTTCAATTTGTATCTTTGGGATTTCCAGTCCGGTACATTTTTGTCCGTCGTCGTTTAATAAGCAGCACATGAATAACATTTTGTCTAGAATACAACAATGGAAACGCTTGAACATGGATTACGTAATGCATCATTGTATTTGTACCCCGTACTGCTTAGTAGGAAGATTTATCAAATTCGATCGTTTTAATTGCAAGTCATTATTCCATAAAACTACCCGTCATGCCCCGCTCTCAGAATCCAACGCGCAATCCACGTTGTACATATGACGAACGGCGAACGCAGATGTCGATAGCGGTGTGTCACGTGTTTCCAATCTGCGGGGAGAAACTCCGTTTAAATTACAATCAATCGGCGAAGGTCAATTAGATTAATCAAATTACTAGGCCGGGATTGGACGAGGGAGGACGAGTTACACTAAGTGAATGAGGGTACTGCACATGGCAACGAGCAACAACCACTTATCGGTAAATCCATTTCTATCGCCCCCGCATAAGCAGGATGCTTCAAGTGTGGTTTGAGTAGGTACGTCCCGATTAAGGCATTGCAGTTTAAGTACACTCAGCGGATAAGGAATATCAATGTCGCAAATGTTCTAGAGTTGACAAATGAATCTCCGACATTTCCTATGCTAAGCCTTGTCTGCAACATATTTGAGTGAAATTTAATAAGTAACAAAGCGAATTTACAAATTCAGAAACATATGTTTTATATGACTCTAATTGTCATGTTCCATTTTAAATATTATTTCAACCAACATTTTCCTATCGAAAATACAAACATAAAGCTAAAAATAAATAGCAAACTTCTTCAGATCCATAATTTTATTTGATGTCATGTAAATCTACGCCTAAACATCGGAAACCATGACTGAGATACGCATAAATGAAAAAATCTGCGTTATCGTTAGATTCTTGCTATTTAAATTAGTTTGAACTATTCAAACGAAATGTAGGCTCTCCAAAGCTTTTGGATGATGTGACTGAATTGATCTTCAGAAAAATATATATAGCTCTTTTAGTGGAATGTATTCAACCGTCTAAGACGAATTAAGTACTGTCCATTTAATTCCACCAGTTAATTTTCGTTATCTTTGCAGATACGTATTTCGACCACAACTGTGTGGTCGTCTTCAGTGTCTTGTACTTGACTCGACTTGCCAAATTATCCATCTGTACAAATTTGGGTTTTTCGTTATTTTAATTTTACTTTCTATTCATTATAAATTAACAGTTGATGCACGGAAACAGATATGAGTGTATTCCTGGTTTACCGTAATTATTTTATTGATTAAAAAGCTACCTGCAACAATGTTTTAAAATAAATTAGATAAACATGTACTCTTCGACCTATATTTACAGCGCCAATACTCTACTGCCAATATATTTACGACAGAGGGATATTGAAGCCAATGACTCATTTCCGAACTAGCTGTGTTACCCCCCTCCTTTGTTCGATCATCTCGTTCCAATTGCAGCACTCCCCAACCTATTCGCCGACATGTGTTTTCGCCATAGGATACAACTTTTCTCACGTTGCAGCACATTCTCGGCCGGGTTGTTGTTATTGATTTCAGAGAAGCGTGATGGAATTTCAGAAATGTCCTTCATATATTTGGTCGTTTTGAACTTCGGATCAACGAAATGTTGGGATTGCAGAAATTTTGATGAATTGAGGTTGTGATCATAAAATTTTCTCGAGAGGCCTTACTGGGAAGTGAGGTTTTGATTATTACCAACAACAAATCGTTTTTCCATTTAATTTAACACAATAAATAGATTTCTGTGGTGGTCGATTAGGCACCTTCCAGCCACCAAAACGACTCCATACGACGGAATCCCGTCGAAGTAGAAATGGGAAGATGCCTCACATCATCGCCTGGGAGATGAAAGGCAATTTTTTAATTCGGTTCATAAGCAATCAACGGTTGCATTGCACGTAGGATAGCAAGTTGCTAAAAATTACATCGACCGGTAGTGTCTCATTTTACGAAGGGTAGCTTGTTGTCAGATTGACCGTGTTTCATTCTTAACATACCCGTAACGCTGGGTAAACACCTTTACGTGGTGTTTTACGGAATAAGATCAATCATGGTCACATTTCCAGCAAAAGGTTAATCCTGACCCAACGAATACCTTTCCAATATCCAATCTCGTAGTACTTATGAGAGTGGTGCTGAGTCGAGAGCCCCGCGTTAAATATTACATCAACATTCTCTATCCCAGTGCAGCCAGGAGTAATTTTTGTCTAAGATTGGAATCGAAGACTACACCTATCTTGATTTCTGATAGCAAACCCTTGCTTCGATATTCTCATATATTCACATTTTTCTTTTTGTAGGCATTACATTCCCCACTAATGGAACATTGCTTAGTCTTCATTTTGCACTTCCACAGTTATTAACTGCATTCCTATATCATGATGCTTATACGATGATACTTTTATGCTCAGGGAAGTCGAGAAAATTGCCAACCCGAAAATTTCCTAGACAGAACCGGGAATCGAACCCACTCACCTACAACATGATCTAGTTTTATAGGCGCGCCGTTTACCGCACGGCTAAGGAAGACCCCATTTAAACATTTATCCACTGATTTATTTGCTGGGCTTCACTGGGGTTAGTTGGTCGATTTTTTCAGCCGCATGTGGTTTTTATAACTTTTTCCTCATCGATGAAAATATACCACAAATGGGGCCACGACTTGTTTATTTACGTTCACTGTCATAAATTTAGACCGTTTTTGAAAAGTCTAACCAGAACGAGTACAAGCATTGCGAAAGCAAAACTGGGCCAACTAGCCCCGGTCTTCCCTAACCGAAGCCGTGAAAGCGACGATACTCTGTTGTTCTTGCCGCGGCCACTTGTTCGATAAAAGGGTCGAGTTCGACCACAGGGCACCGGTATGATCCATGAAACCGACTCTGAACCCTTGGACCACCTCTTATTTCCTCGAGTCTACGCGCCACCTTCTGTGTAGCTCCGAGACGATTTGGACGATAACCGATAAAACGGCGTTCCAGCCAACTTCATCTTTACACATCCTCCGGACTAGGTTGTCCGGGGTAGTGTCCAGACCACACGTGGCAAGCATGTGGTCACGCATTGTGCGAAAACGTAGTCACACGAAAAACACGTGTTCCGCCGTTTCCTCCAAACCCTGCGCTCACCGGACACTCGGACGAGGCCAAGTATCCGAAGCGGTGTAGATACTGTCTGAAGCAACCAAGGCCTGTAAGGACCTGGGTCAGGTGGAAAGTGATTTCCCCATGGCGCCTCTTGGCCCACGTACCTATCTCCGGTATCAACCTATGTGTCCATCTACCCTTAGTGGAACTGTCCCATGGACGCTGCCATTTGACCATTGAGGCCAACCTGACAGTCCTGCGGATGCCTCTCGTGCCGCGCATTTCAAAGCACTCTATGTCTTCACCGATAACGATGTCAATAGGCATCATACCGGTGATGACGCAAAGCGCATCGTGCGACACGGTACGGTACGTGCTCGCAATTCTTAGGCACATGAGCCTATACGTACTTTCTAACTTCATTCTGTAGCACTTAGTACGCAGGGCCATGCCCCAAGTTGGCCCCCCATACCTCAGTATGGACAGAGCGACACTAGCCAGAAGCTTGCGCTTGCTGGCATAAACCGCAGAGCTATTGGACATCATCCGGGACAATGCCACTATAGCTGTGGAGGCACGCTTGCAGGCGTAATCGACGTGGCTACCAAAGGTGGCTACCCCCAAGAGTTTGATGGAGCGTTCAGAGGTGACCGCGCAGTTGCCTGCCCTTATCACCGCTTGTTGCTCCGACTTTCGGTTGTTAACAACAACCACCTCAGTATTGTGGTGAGCCAGTTCTAACTTCCTGGAACTCATCCACTCCTCCACAATTGCGATCGAGTGGGCTGCAGTCAACTCCACCTCTTCGATCGATTCGCCGTAGACCACCAACGTAATATCATCAGCGAAGCCGACAATTACAACGCCCACCGGGAAGTTCAAACCTCAAGGCACCGTCGTACATGACGTTCCATAACACCGGACCCAGTATGGAATCTTGCGGAACCCCTGACGTTATGTCAACGCACTTCCGCCCCGCCTCCGTGCCGTATACCAGTATTCGATTCTGGAAGTAGTTTCCGAGAATCTTGTACAGGTACTCAAGAACTCCAAGATGCAGGAGCACATCTGCAATAGCTGCCCAACTGACACTATTGAATGCATTCCTCACGTCGAGAGTCACTACTGCACAATAGCGACAATGTCTACGGTCGACTTACCTTTCGGAAGCCAAACTGGTTACTTGATAGACCATCCGCACCTTCCGTGCGTATCAACAACCTGTTGAGGATGATCTTCTCGATCACCTTCCCCGCCGTATCAAGCAGGCATATTGGTCTATATGCCGACGGATCCCCTGGTGGTTTTCCCGCCTTTGGCAATAGGACCAAGCTCTGCTTTTTCCATGCTTCAGGGAAAACTCCCTCGTTCAGGCATCTCTGCATGACAGATTTGAACATCTCAGGAGCCTCAGCAATGCCCGATTTAATGGCCAGATTCGGAACACCAGCCGGTCCTGGCGCCTTACCTACACTAAAAAATTGTACAATCCCCGCAAATTCCACCACAGTTACTCTTCCCTCGTCGGCCACCCTGGCCCCTGACAGCTCCACAAAGTGAGGCCAGGGACTTGGGTTATGACGTGGGAAGAGCTCCGCGATGATCCACTCCAGGATCTCTGGCGACCACGCTGTAGGGGCCATCGCCCCACTATGGATTCGCGTTGGCAGTTTGACACAGGCCCTCGAAGCAGGATTTTTTGGTTGATCTAATCTCAGTCTTCAGAGCGGCTCTAGCAGCCACGAACGCTACCCGTCGTTCAACACGCTCCTCTTCTGTGCGTGCTCGCTGCATCCGCCTCCGTGCCCATAGGCAGGCGCGGCGCAGGTTCGCAATTGCTTGAGTCCACCGGTAAGCCGGTGACCTTCCATTCCTAGGGTGGGCTTTCCTAGACATGGTGGCATCGGGAGCGGGCCATTTGGCATAAAGTCATTTGGCATAACGCCATTTGGCATAAGGTCATTTGGCATAAAGACCATTTGGCATAACGGACATTTGGCATAATTAAGAACAGCGATCAAAGTGAGGGTCATTTGGCATAATTTTTTTTGTGTTCTTGAAATTAGTTACTGAACTAAGTGGTGCTGAAAAAAAAACCGAAATGGTGAATGTAACATAGCTCGATAATAATATTTAAAAGACATAATCCATTCGAAGAAAGCATGCATTAATCGAGTATGAAGCAATGATAAATGTTATATCTCCATTGGAAATAAAGAATCCATCGGGATACGTTTGCCCGGGTTAAGACAATGCATTGGTGGATATGATCCCTTCTTTAATAGTAGACGATTGCTTGGATTAAATCAAAGGTGGATGTGATCCCTTCTTTAAAACTAAACGCTTGCCCGGATTAGGGGAATGGTGGATGTAATTTCCTTTTTAAAAGTAGGTGATTGCTCGGATTAAGGCAATGGTGGATGTGATCTTTTTTAAAACCCGACTTAATCCACCTACAGTGAACGCAACCCTTCTTACACTTTTGAATGGTTGTGTGTGCCCAGTGCATATTACAATTTCTATGCATATGACCTTCAATTGAATGTAAAATAACTGATATTATCATGCTTTTAATGATTTCAAAATAAAAAAAGGGATATTTCTGAAAATTTAACAATTTTTAAAAAATACAAAAAGGCTGCAGATTTGATTTGCTGCCTTAAATGGCAATATTACAGCTTCTGTTTAAGCCCAAAAGAGTTCAAATCGGGTCATAGACGGCTGAGATATTGGTGTGACAATTTTTCATTAGTAGTCTGAAAATATGTCTCATATTCGTATTTCACAGATATCTCTGAAACCGAATTTCCGATTGCAGAAAAAAATTAATGAGTCCAATGACAAAAACATAGCTTTCGTTTAAAGATAAAATCATGCAAATTGGTTTACAGACGGCTGAGATATTCATGTGACATTATTTTGTTAGTTTTCTGAAAATGCACTTCATGTTCGTATTTCTCACATATCTCTGGAACCAAATGTCCGATTGCAAAAAAAATTGAACTCGTACAATGACAAAGTCATAGCTTTCGTTTAGTGTTAAAATCGTGCAAATCGGTCCACGGACGGCTGAGATCTTGATGTGAGATTTTGTAACGCACACACACACACACACACACACGCACAAACACAATCACACACATACATGTGCTCAGTTCGTCGAGCTGAGTTGATTGGTATATACGACTTGGGTCTCCGAGCCTCGGATAAAAAGTCGGGTTTTCAAGCGATCTTTATACCCTTCTTAGGGTGTAAGAAGGGTAAAAAGCGATATTTCTGAAAATTTAACAATTTTTAAAAAATACAAAAAGGCTGCAGATTTGATTTGCTGCCTTGAATGGCAATATTACAGCTTCTGTTTAAGCCCAAAAGAGCTCAAATCGGGTCATAGACGGCTGAGATATTGGTGTGACAATTTTTCATTAGTAGTCTGAAAATATGTCTCATATTCGTATTTCACAGATATCTCTGAAACCGAATTTCCGATTGCAGAAAAAAATTAATGAGTCCCATGACAAAACATAGCTTTCGTTTAAAGATAAAATCGCACAAATCGGTCCAAGGACGACTGAGATCTTGATGGGACATATTTTACCAATGTGTGAAGTTGATACGTCTAATGCTTTATGTTCGTATTTCAGAGATATCTCCAGAACCCAATGTGTAATTACAAAAGCAAAATACAATGGGTTCAATGGCAAAATCATAGCTTTCGTTTAAAGATAAAATCATGCAAATTGGTTTACAGACGGCTGAGATATTCATGTGACATTATTATGTTAGTTTTCTGAAAATGCACTTCATGTTCGTATTTCTCACATATCTCTGGAACCAAATGTCCGATTGCAAAAAAAATTGAACTCGTACAATGACAAAGTCATAGCTTTCGTTTAGTGTTAAAATCGTGCAAATCGGTCCACGGACGGCTGAGATCTTGATGTGAGATTTTTGTAACGCACACACATACGCACACACGCACACACGCACACACACACACACACACACACACACACATACATACATGTGCTCAGTTCGTCGAGCTGAGTTGATTGGTATATACGACTTGGGTCTCCGAGCCTCGGATAAAAAGTCGGTTTTTCAAGCGATCTTTATACCCTTCTTAGGGTGTAAGAAGGGTAAAAAGGCGTTTGTCCGGCATTAGGCGATGGTGGATATGACCCCTTCTTTACAAGTAAGCGCTTGCTCGGATTAAGGCAATGGTAAATGTGATCCCACTTTAATAGTAGACGCCTGTCTGGATGTAATTCCTTCTTTACAAGTATTCATTTGCTCGAATTACTACAATGGATATGATCTCTTTTTAAAATTGAGGCCCCGGATAAAAATATAATTAAAATATCATAAATTTTACTGTAACAACACCATCTAAAACAAAGGACTTACCATTAAATATAATGGAATTTTAACAATAAAATCACATTGGAAATAATGGTTTTCCACGATAAAATGAATGGTAAATGGGACTTTTACAATAAAAAAGGGGGGTTGTTATGTATCTTTACAATAAAAAAATCGAAAATTTTCCATACATTTTTCGGAGCAAAACAATTAATTCAACGGTTCTCCAATGGGACGATTTAGAGGGACAAAACAATAGAAAATAATGTATGTTAAATGTTTTCTCTAATTTTTTTTATTGTTTTACAGTAGAAATATAATGAAATTTAGAATACATTTTACTCTAATATTACAATAGAAAAACAATACAACTTTATGTCCTACAATTTATTTTATCGATACGATTTAAATTTAATTTTATTTCAGTATAGGCTTAATGTTCAATCAGTTAGAATTTAATTTTACCTTAATTTCATTTCAATGTGATTCAACAATAATTTTAATTCGAATTTAATTCCAATTTATTTTAATTATATTTCAATTTCATTTGAATTCAATTTAAATTTTGTTTTAATTCAGTTTTTGTTCGATTTCAAATTAGTTTTCATTCAATCCAAAATTTAATGTGTTAAGCCCCAAACGCAACATAACGGAACGGCGACGGAAACGGCAAATTTGACAGAAAATATATGGGCTAACTGTAAAATTTTCCATTTCCGTCGCCGTTCCGTTGTATTGCGTTTGGGGCTTTAGTATTGTTGTTTGGCGCTTTGCTGTTACTTAGTCACTGATGCATTGACGTTAAAATCAAATGCGCCGATGATGTACCTCGCTATACTCGCTGAGCACGCTGTAATTTCAGCCACCAGGAAAGGGAGCGTTTCCTATACTGCCGTAATCTGAAAAAGTGACGTATACGCCATTTTCCAAAAATGGTGTTGACGAGTATGTAGAGAATTGACAATTGATGGCGGTGGAAATTAAGAACCCCTTCCTAAAGGTGCTTTAAAAGGTTCTCTCGCACCAAAATCATCCGGTATTATGATGTTAACATTATAGATACTCACCACGATACAGCAGCCTATGATCCGCCGCTTGCCCACTCCCAGAATCCGTAATGAAGGGACACTTCCTGCACCACAACATCAGTTTCATTTTTTCATTCCACTAATCATAAACAAAACGTACACGCTCAGCCAATCTCCGAGTAAAATTGTATGCAAAAGTTTTTGTTCCTTTTATATTTTTACACTGCCAAAAATATCTATATAAGATATATGTGTCGCCGTTATAAATTTTTGCAATAGCTCCACCCTAATATAATCGATATAGAACCACACATAAATTAAATAATTGCTAACTCGAGACCACACATAAAGTTTATTTGGATATATATTTTATAAGTAGTTCGCATGGAGAATGGTTATGTGTGCGCTGATATACATAATAAGTTAAATCTATGGATTTTTGCCAATAAATATGTGTGGATTTTTAGTAGTGTAATTCAACTTGTCCATAACATGAATATTTCAAGACCTGCAATAAAAAGTATTTATTTATAAATCGATAAAACTTTTTTTTAAAATTTAATAATTGAACCTTTTGTTACTATATTGTATTCAATTGTTATTTCATTAATACAACAAACAAATTAAATCTTTAAAAATTATATAATTTTTTCTTCAAGATGGATTTTCTGATCACCCAGTTAGAATACTTATATAATATATTTAGTTTTGGAATGAGCAATACAAAACATAAGCGGATAATAAAAACAAGATAGAATGTATTGGTAACAGTTAAATTTATTGTGCATTTAAAGTAAGCACAATAAAAGATTTTTATGGCCGTGAAAAAACTACAATAAACGTACAATAGATTATTTTGTTTACCATACAATCTATTGTACTCCAATGGATTATGCCATACGAGGTACTGTAAATTTTTATCCGGGGTGTGCTTGGCATAAGGCGATGGTGGATGTGGCCCTTTCTTTAAAAGTAGGTGCTCACCCGGATTAAGGCAATGGTTGATGTGATCCGTTCATTAAACTAGATGCTTTCTCGGATTAAGGCAAGTGTGGATGTGATCACTTTTTGCCCGGATTAGGGCAATGGTGGATGTGATTTCTTCTTTAAAATTAGGCATTTTCTTGCATTAAAGCAATGATGGATGTGATACCTTTTTCAAAAGTTGGCGTTTGCCCACAATAAAGAGATGGTGGGTTTTTTGACGTAAACTACGTCTAAGGGGAAGACTCGGATACAGGGTGACAAATGAAAATTTCCAAACCCGAGACCGTCACGAAATCATGTAAGATTTTGAACGTTAATAGCGCATTCATCTTTCGATGGATTTTTGAGATTTATATATCAATCGACTCGGAAACTCTCCACGAATTTTCCAGTTATATTGAAACATTTGATTATCAACGTTAAAGTAGGGTATTGGACCATTTTGGCAGCACCTCTTTTTCTCGTTTGCAACGTGAGTCTCATTCGGCCGTCGTTCAGTGTAGTTGGTTTTTGGGCTCTTCTTTTTGTGAGGTGCTTCGCACCAGTTTGCCACGAAAACTAGGGCCACAGGCACAGCAGTGACTGCAGTCGGCGATATACATACAAGCGCATGTTTGTGCAAGGATAGGATGATCGATTGTTAGCAACGGCAATGCAATGTCATAATGCGATAATCGCAATGCAAATGAACAAACGATTGTACGACAATTCCCCGAAAACCAATTCCCCGAATGCAATTTCCCCGAATGCAATTTCCCCGAATAACAGTTCCCCGAATGTAACATTTCCCCGAATGAAACAATTCCCCGAATGTAACATTTCCCCGAATGTAACATTTCCCCGAATGCTTCTCTCTTCTTTATGAGTGCGGAACAAAGCGATGGGTATCCAGATAGCCATGCAAACAAAGGCGTAGGATTGCCGAGCAGGAGGATGCGAGTTCGATTCTCGGTTCGGCCTAGGATGCTTCCGGTGGGAATATTGACTTCTTTAGATGATAGCATTGCCCGGTATTAGGGGAAAGGAAGTGATAATGCCTTCCTCATATGAATACGTTTGCCCGGTATAAGGCAAAGAGGATAGTTAGTCCCTTCTTTATTTGAACGTTTGTCGTTATCGTTTGTCTGGGATAAAATGAAAGAATGAGACAATGTGTTCTTCAAATTATCGCGTCTGCCCGGTGTAATGCGAATGGAGGAGATACTGACTTCTTTTTATAAATTCGTCTCTCTGCGCCTGTCCGCAATAAGACAAGAAGAGAGGACATAATTCGTTCACTAAAGGAGCGCGCTTGCCAGGTATAATAAAGGATTGATATAGAGCAATTATATGTTTCAAAACTGCTACTATGCTACACCACACATTTCTAATAAAATGCCAATTTGTTTAATAGAACATTCTGAAAAAAACGGCATTCCGCCGAAGGTCATTCTGAAAAAGGTATAATCCATCAAATGTCATACAGCGAAAGTTTAATACCGCCTAATACTATTCTGAGAAAATGAATTCGGCGAAATGTTGTTTCGGTAAATTTTTATGCATTCAATACATATTGCTTAAGGGATTTTATATATTTTTTTCTTGTTCGGGCCAAATTCGCCCTACATCAAAATTCTCATTCTCATTCTCAATTCATTCATCTTTGCATTGTTTCGAGCTTACGCCTATTTCTGAAGAAGGGACCACATCTACCATTGCCTTACTTCGTGAAAATGTCTTATTTTAAAGAATGGATCACATCCTCCATTATCTTATTTCGGGTAAATATATTATTAAAGAAAGAATAATAACACTGTTTATCTGGGGAACCTTTTTAAAGAAGGAATCACATTCACCATTTCCTCATTCTGGGCAAACACATTATTTTTCTTAAGGATTCGCATCCACCATTGCCTTATACTTCTTGAGAAGGTATATACAGGACATAAGTTTGATTTCGAAGATAGAAAAAATATTTACCAAAACACTTTCAATCGGAATTGCTGTTTGCGATTCTATTTAAAAAAATACGATTATTTGGGCTTCCTTGGAAATCATTTGGAGATCTTGGAGGATCAAGAACCTCTAATACTACCAAAGGATATTGGGCTGATGATGCCCAATAAGACACTCTTGAACGTATCTTTTAACGCTGCTCTTTTCGGACGCATACAGTCGATGGCGAAGATGTGTTTGCAAGAGGTACTTTTTTCGGGGAATTGTTCCATTCGGGGAAATGTTACATTCGGGGAAATTGCATTCGGGGAATTGTTACATTCGGGGAAATTACATTCGGGGAAATTGCATTCGGGGAATTGTCGTACAATCTGAACAAACATTTTCGATTCAAAGATAACTTAGGAAAATGGTGAGCCATTTTATGATAAACTGCAAATTGTTAATTATATTATATTAGTTAAATATGCGCCAAAATCAAAAGAATTCAATTTTAATTCAGGAAGTTTGAATGCACTTCAGATACTCTGTGGGTACAATCATGCGGAGCTTATTGTAAACGGCTATAGCTTCGGAACACATACTTTATTGAAACGGGCTATAGGTTACAATATTACTTTCTAGCTCCCGGATCTAAGATTCTTGCAATTATATTAATAATATAGTTGCACGAGTATATTATCCATAATGCCACTGCCAGATAGTGGGAGTTAGATTGTAATAAAATAGCACAAATACCCTATTTCCGTCCGCAGCGTTTACTACTCTGGCGCATCTCAACAGAATGGCTTTGTTTTTGGTACCGTTCTGACTCAAATCCCGAATATGACTCATATTCCGAACACTGGCGTTTTAGTGCCCTACAACTAAAACTGTCATTGGTTTTCCGCACTGAGGATCAAGATAACAAACGAATTCTAACTCCTGTGGAGAAAATTACACGATTAAAGTTAAAATGGGCATTTAAAAGCTAAAGTTCGGAATATGAGTCATGTTCGAATTTGAGTCAAAACGGTACATGGCTAGTATTTGTTGATTTCTAGTTGGCGCAACCGGGTTTTATCGACTCGCGCTTCTTTGTCGGACTCAACAATACGACTATCCCTTCTCTGCCAACTATTCCTCGTCACTCCAAATAACAGAAGGCGGAGATTCTGCCAAAGGTCCAAGGCTCGAATTCTTCCACCAGTGATGACTCGATGCTCTGACTACCATTGGACAGAGGCACCTGTTTGTCCGAAGCCAGAGCAGAGATTCTTTGCAAGGTCCAGGGCCGATGCGTATCGTCTCGCATCTGTCGTAAAATCGCTAAATCGTGGTACACGCACTCACCAGTATTCACCCCAGCAACAAACATATAGCACATCGATCACAGTAACTTGTATATGCCCGAATTCTCTCACAATATGGTTACTGCAACAAGATTGGCTCAACGTGTGTTGCTTGGGATATCATAACCATGTAACGCTAGTGAGTTATTTTATTTCAGAATAGTATTATTTAATAATCATACTCCACTATTTCCACCTACATATTACTACAAATAAACTAGAATAGTGGTCGAAAATTTGGAATGAAACTGAATCCCTACTAATTTTACTCTAAGTTGAATGCAACAGTTGGAATTCCGAAAGCATTATTACCACTTGGGGTTTTAAAGTTAAAATTTTAAGTTATCGTACCGTCGTCGGGGAGACAACGGGTCAAATGAGGGTGAGAATGGATCACTGTTTCAACTACATAGAATGCTTGTAGAATAGATTTAATGTATCTGAGAACAATAAAACTGAAATATAAGAGACCTTTTCGAACGATTTTGTTATCCGACCTCCAGACTGTCGGTGAGGCTCGGACGTCATCCCTGACTACGGTATCCAACACTTTTTATATTTTAAGTTATTGTAGTTTTGTTCAAAACCAGTGACATAAGTAATCAAATGAATTATCTTAAAATATGACTACATTCCTCATTGCACCAAACTGTTCTACGTAGTTTACGTTGGGCGGTCGTGTCTTGTACATAACCCTTCAGATTTTTTTAAGTAAAGGTGATTCCTTTTGTGGAAATAGAAGTTGTTCCATAATACGGCAATGGTAGATGTGATTCGTTCTGTGGATGTAGGCGTTTTCCGGAATAAGGTAGTGAGTTCAATCCCGTGCGCTGGCCCGGGGTAAGGTAATGGTGGAAGTTATTCCTTCTTTGAAAGTAGGCATTTGCTCGGATTGAGACAATCTTGGATTTAACCCATTCTTCAAAAGTAGCTGTTTTTTGAGATCAAGCAAGGGGAATCAAGATTCTCTTTTTGGATGTAGGCGTTTTTTCTGGAATAAGTCAATGTCTATCGTCAGTTTAATCTATTAGAATATTCTTCGAACTACTCTAACTATGTGAAAAAATACATCAAATAACCCTTTCCCTCTAACAGTTCCAAATTATGCCATATGTCCATTATGCCCAATGACCCACTTTTTTGTTGAAGTTCAAAAATATGCCAAATGTCCGTTATGCCAAATAACCGTTATGTCAAATAGCCTTTATGCCAAATGACCTTATACCAAATGGCGTTATGCCAAATGACCCAGACACGGTGGCATCGCATGCACGTGAGAGTACTGTTATCAGCTGCGCGCCGCTCAGACCGAAAGTATTGTTCTCGCGGCGGAGCGCTTCCTTAAACAATCTCGTCGTCGAAGTACGATGTCTTCCACATACGAAGGCTAGGACTCGCCCCTTCTTCCGTCCGCCAAATGCTAGATCGTATAGTCAATACTGTAGCGAACCGCTAGGTGGTCGCTGTGAGTGTAGCCATCATCTACCCTCCAGTTCGAACTACTCGTTCGGCCAGGGCTCCAGCACGTATCGTCGATAATCGACTCGGCCCCGCTGTAGGTACTTTTGGTACCGACATTGGCCAAGTCCACGCCCCATCAAGTTAGCCGTCAAACAATCCAGCATACGACCGAACTGCTCGATCGATCGCGTGTGTATGTGTGTGTGTTCTTGGACACATAAAATGGAAAAAATTCTTACCAACTGTTCATATAGTAATCCTTAATCGATTTTCTCGCATCAAGTTGCAGAAAAGTGGAAAAGTCTTGTCGATTGCTATTGAATTTGATAACAATCGGTCACTGCGTTCAAAAGTTTTAAAGAAAATGGTGTACCAAACCAAAACGAGCACGACCAATAAAAAATTTGAGTAGGCAAAGCAACTTTGTCGATAGCAATTCTATTCTGCAGTCATGTACTTTTTCTATGAATATTAAAAAATGTGAATTAATTACAAGTGAAGTCTCTATAGAACATCAAGTGTCATCGACATATACAGAGTGAAGATTTTCTCAACTCAGTCACGCTTCTTTGGCACAGGAATATTTCACCAAGGACAGGCGGAGCAACTTCAATGTTCATAGGAGTGAGCATTTGTTTATTAATTGCGTTTATTTATATAAAATTTCTCTATTATCATTATTCATAACTCTTGTTCACTTCAAATTCCTTGGATACGAGTGGCTATTCGACCAGTGGGGAGAGGTTTACTTTGGTGTCGTTCGGGCGGCAAATGTTATTGTGCGCTTACGGGGCTTAGGCTAGACGAAGGAATTTCCTAGCCAGAACCGGAGGTAGGTTCCGGAGTGGACACCCTCATTACTGTTAAAAGCGAGTAGTGAGACGTCTCACTACTCACTTCGCGCTTCTCACTATTCACAGTAAGAAGTGGAAAATAAGAAGTGTGAAGTCTCACTTTTCACATCTCATTTCTCACTTTTTAAACGAACTATTCGGCCAAATGTCCTGCTCGGCCAAATGACTTATTCAAGAATATTATCTGTTCGGCTAAATGTTGCATTCGGCCAAATGTCGTATTCAGCCAAATGTCGTAGTCGACCAAATGTTCTATTCGGTCAAATGTATTTTTCGGCCAAAAGTCCTATTCGGCTAAACGTCATATTCGGCCAAATGCCGTTTCCGGCTAAATGTCCTTTTCTGCCAAATGTCCTATTCGGCCAATAAATGTCCTATTCGGCCGGATGACTCGATCGGCCAAATAATTTTCGGCCGGATGACCCGTTCGGCCAAATAACTTTCAGCCGGATGGGTTTCGGACAAATGACCCTTCCCCGCAAAGGAGAACCAAATAATAATTTAAATAGTGAGTAGTTTGTCAAAAATGCTTTCCACATACCTTTAAACATTCTTGGTTTTCTAAAAGGTGATGCAAGTAATAATGATGCTTATAGTCTGTTAAGATTATGAGATTTATAACTTGACAACTTTAACATCGAGATACTCCCTTCTATAAGTCCACCATACTACACATTTTGAAATTCTGCTTCTGGAATGAGTTATTGACAAACTATTAAATGGTCGAACCCAATTTACTAAATGATCGATAACACCCTTGATTAGAATACATTTAAAAATGTATCCTCAAACCGAACAAAAAATCACCTCGGCTCAAGAACTTCTAATCGCACCGTGCTGCCAAAAGCCCAGGAGCCTTTTCTAGTATGAAAATAATCCTTCATCGTTAATAGGAAAACTGTCTTACATGTTCACGCTATCATGTTATTTATAATTCCCTCGATTTCAAAAAGTGAAAAAAAATGCTGTTTGAAATGAAGGAATGTTTGGAAGGAATTTGGATGAATGAATATATCTTCTCTCATAGATAATACCATCTGGCACTACGTTGACGTGGAACGTGCATATTTTTTCTTAACATCGCATTCTCTACCGTCCCGAGAGAGAATAAGAGATTTAGATATTAAGAGATTTTGTGAAAATCGCTTATGCCGGGTATTGAATTGAAGTATGCCGGAAAAGCAATCGCTGTCACTGAAATTCGTGCTACACCTCGTTAATTTAAATCAAATTAAAGCTTTTACAAACGATGTACAGTGAACGTTCGCTAATTCGGGTTTTTCTAGTTGGGGCGCTTTTTAGTTGGGGGATCGCTAATTGGGGCGAAACCCAATTAAAAAGCAGCTAAACGTCAGAATGTGACGTCAAAAATGCGTTGACGTTTTGTTTCCGTGTTTGGCGGAAATGATATTATCTGGCGCGTAAAATTTTCCTTTGTTTAATGCAAAAAGTAAACTACATTGACGCTTGTCAAAACGCTCCAATTAGCGAACGGCATTCGCTAGTTGGGGTGAGGTCGTGTCCCAATTAGCGAACGATCACTGTATAGCAAGAATAGCGATTTTGACGTAGGACTACGTCTGTATTTTCTATATTGGGGTACACTTTACGATTGCGAAAATCGGGGACCGTCACGAAAATATGAGACAGTTAAACTTTAATATCTCAGCCGTTTCTCGAAGGATTTTAAATTTTTTGGACCATTCGATCAAGGATGAGTCACGCTTCTTTTTATTTATAAGAAAATACTAATATTTAACTATTTATTATTGATAATTGATAAAAAGTTTAGAAATAGGTAAAATACAATTAATTGCGTATTATTCGGCAACTCGGCCGTACGAAAACCATTTTTTTGTTAAATATCTTGGCTGTGCATATGCACAGCATATGTTTCGAAATGGACAAATTGATATGAAATTTGCGAAAAAGAATCCACGTGTAAAGTAAGTAAAGCGCATGTGGAGATTGGACAAATCAAGCATCCGAAAGATATTCAATTTGCAAAAAAGAGAGCTAACCGCGGTGGAGGTTGGTACTCGGATTCTGAAGGCTTTTCCGCAAACGTGACCTTTAAGTGGTCTTGTTGTGTAGGGGTTATCACGCCTATCTAGAGAGTAGGAGGTTGAGGGTTCGAGTCCCTCCAAGACACGTGGATTCTTTTTCGCAAATTTCATATCAATTTGTCCATTTCGAAACATATGCTGTGCATATGCACAGCCAAGATATTTAATAGGTAAAATAACCAATCACGTACATGCATCACTAGCACAGACATCAAAAATCAATCACATGTGGGTTTGGATCTAATCCTCAGTTTGAACAAGATTTCACGCAGAGCGGATACATCAAAACGATCGCAGCGGAGCGGACACAGCATCACGGAGGCGCTGGTAAAATTTTCAACGGAAATCCATCGCATTGGTGGTGGTGCTCGGTGTGTTGCTGCAGATCATTCAACCTTAACGAACCAGCATTTCATATGAAGAAAGGGTTTACTATAAAAATAGCACTGTTGCGATCCCGCACCGCCAGTGCCGATGCTGAAAATGTATGACAAATTGTGGTGTCAGTTAGTTTTTGGAAAGGCGCATTGGGAAATGATAATTGGTTCTTCTCAGGACCAACATTTTATGGATAGAAAGAGGTAATTGCGAAAATGGACTGTTTCGGTGGCATCGGGTTCGGCGTGGTGACTTGGTTGCTGTTAGTAATTCCATCCAGTAAAATTTACTGCATCATCTCCCTCCGACACGCTATCAAATTCGCTATTTACGATTGAGTTTGCACTTTGTAGAAACTTTATTTCGGATAGTCGGATCAACTTTCTTTTTTATAAAATGGTGGCTTTTGTATAAAATCAATGAAGACGTCACCTCAGTGGACACTATCTACAGAAACCACCCATCGGTGAACGTCGCTCGGATAGACAGATGCCAAGAGATAATGTTTGGTAATATGTAGAAACTTTGTCTTGAGTCAAATTTCTGTTGTTATTCCTCGCAAAAATACGCATCCTTGATATCAAATTCGCTATTTACGATTAAGTTTTGCACTTTGAAGAAAATTTATCTCGGATTGACCTTCTTTTGTATAAAATGGTGGCTCGGCTTTGTATAAAATGGTGTCTGACCAACAGAAACAAAATCAAATAATCTTGCCAGAAAATTTCACTTTCTGCCAGTGCCAGCCAAATCGATGAAGACGCCAATACCTCTTAGATAAATAGTTTCAGCCCTGAAAAAAGATATGTAATTAATATGTAATATGTAATTAATTCTTGAAGTTCTCCTTACTTTGCCACGTACGATCCCATCGCGGGCGAAAACCAAACGTCACAAATAAATATATTTGCTTTTAGTTTAATGCTACTTCTGATTCTGCTTATTTCTCCTTTATTTTGGACATTTTTGAGGATGATGTCTTCTAGGATTGTGATATCCTCAACTGAAATCCAGTCGAGTGACCTCAGCAGCGATGCGGCCGATGAGTCATGTTAATTCCAACTCAACAGACTCAAAGTCCATCCAATTGGGATCAACTATTCGCCTTCTTGATTCAGTTGAACTCCGTGCAGTTTGCTCGATTTTAATAAAGAGACACAAAATATTATGGCAAATACCATCCATTTCGTATAGCTACGTAGTCCTACGTCACCTTTGCATACAACCCGATTGGGCTGCACCTTTGAGTTTTTTGAGCTGAACTGAACCCCATTGCTGTATTACACGGTCCACAACATCTAGGAAAAGTTGCTTCCTGACATAAATATCAATTAAATAATGCAGTCGTACGCATTTTAGGCCAGGAATGGGGAAAGAAACCCTACTTGCACTTAAACGGAAAGGAAAAAAGAATAACTTATCGTAAAAACACCTTAATAAAGATTAAAAAAAATAACTTATCGTCATAGTTAAATCAGTATTACTAGAAAAGGATTAGTTTTATCTTATAATTTGAAAATCTTCAGAATATTTAGAATGTTTTGCATTTTGCGGCAATTTTTGAGACAAACGTGCGTTTAGGGTGGCGAAATATAGTGCTTCTACCCTATGCATAATGTACTTAAATGTACATAATTAATATCATTCCCAACAAACATTGAAAGCTGAAAAAGGCTTGTTCCGTTAAAAATAGGCTTCTTCAGCTTATGCTTTTAGGCTTCCATTGGTATGCAAAAACATCACTTGTTCAATTGGACGAAAGTTATGAATCAAGAAAAAAGGTGTCGACAACCAACCACCTTCCCCTACCTTTGCATTTCTTTTATTTTTTGAATAGAATAACTGACTGAGGTAAAGGCCCTCCTTAGCCGTGCGATAAGATGCGCTACTACAAAGCAAGACCATGCTTAGGGTGGCTGGGTTCAATTCCCGGTGAGGTTCAGGAAATTTCGTAAATGATAACCTGGCAATGTCGCAGGGGGATGTAATGACAACAAAGAAGAAGAACTGAGCGAGGTGAAATTTAAATAATTAGTTTTGTTCATCAATGGATCGCTTAATTAGGGAATATTATCGTTTTTCCCCCATTCACCATTATTCAAAATAGCTCCCCATAACAAAGGATATAGAAACTTCCAAACGAAATTGATTCGGTCGAATCTTGTCCCCGTTTGATTCAAGAATGTCAACCAGCTTCTGTTCAAATGTGCATTCCAACGTAAACGGATATGCAAGCGAACACTATCTCAACTGTTCGAGTGTGCAACATGCCCACGCATCGCTCACCATATATCATACAAGGCATAAATGCATCTAATGGTTAACGATGGAAACTTTTCTATACCTAGTTATGAAATTCACCGCGTGACGTTCAGAGCATCACTTTGTCACCATACAGGTCCAACTATGCACAAAGTGACAATGTGGCAGCCATATTTGGCAAATCAAGCTCCTCTTTGTACCACTCATGTTTTCCGGACAAGATACCTACGAGTCGCCGAAACAGCAAAGCCACGCGCACTCCCATTTTCGCATTTGACTTTTGTTTTCCTTCTCCTGGAGGGAGCATCAGGGCTCAGCACGAAAAGCCAAACATTTTCATGTTTATCCTCGGGCACCAAAAAAAAAAATGACTGCCTAAATGAAGTGGGGGTGGACGGGGAACGATTTGGCCAACAGGGAGGCCGGGGGCGATAGAAACGCAGCTGAAAAGGTGAAGGACTGCCGGGTGCCGGGAAAAATCGATTGAACTTGAGCTTGAAAATTTTCCACTTGGCACCACTACCACAAGGCCGAAAGCGATTTATCCACCTGATGGAAAGGGCGCGCCGCGCGTTTAGTGTGAGTGTGGCAATGAGTTCCTCATTTTGCCCTTTCTCTCGTTGGTGAGTGACACTCTCGCAGCACCAGTTACAATATCGGTGCGCCAAAGGGAAAAGGTAATGAGTCCACGGGTTCTGACGGTGTTGGTGAACGAGTTCAGAATCCTTCGCGGACCTTGGTCTTGAAAATGTTCCGGACCGGTTTCGTGAAAGGAATTTTTGATGTTCGACCGAAAAAACTCTCTTTCGATTATTTGAGAGTGCCATAGGACACAGTGTGACACGTGCCGTGCGATGCTAATGGAAGGGGGTCAGTGCTGGTGTTGTTTGAGCTGCTGTTTTGAAATTGATAAATATTATGCTTTGTTCGGATATATTTTATTTGCGGAAGCAATTGTCAAACAATTTTAATTGGGAAAAGGACTACTTCGAGATGATGGTTCGGTATCGATGTATTAAACATTGCTTACAGTTTACACCACTGTTCAGTCAGTCGGATAAGCATCGAAGAAAGTCAAAAGCTTTCAATAGGTTGTCAGTTTGCGTTGAAGCGCTGAACCAAGACCGAAGTAGAAGCACGAATTAAGAAGAGTAGGGCTACTTTTGCGAGTTAACGAAACATATGAAGATTCAATAAGATAAGTCAACGCACTCATTTTTTAAATATTCTATTCTAAGGTAAAATCTATGTTGTTATACACCAGTGGGACTTGGTGTATGTGTGTCAGTACCAGCAGAGATCACGCAGAAGCTGCAAGTATTCATCACCCAAAGTTTGCGTTTTATGATTCCGGCCTGATGGCCTCACAACTGGATCTCGAATGTTTAACGCAACTCCACCGATGATGTAATCGGAAAACGATATCAACAGGAATTCGAGAGCCTAAATGAAGGTGGGTCGGCCACACATTGCAAAAAAGCGGAGATGAAACTGAAAGCTGAACTGGAATCCGGCAGGACATGGCAGCAGAGGCAAACGCAACTCATGTCTTCAACAAAGAAATAAAGGAATTCGTTCAGAATCAGACCTGGGACCAGGGTAGTCGCTCAGGATGGAGATCTTTTAGGTAGGCCCTATGCTCTATGCACGATTGATTGAGGGAGAGAGTGAGGAGTAAAAACAACGTGAGGAAGTTCTTCAAAATGATCAAAAAGCGCACCGGCTCCAAGATCCGATTTTTTTTATAACTTTATTGTAGAGTTTTTCAACCCTAGGCTGTCTCATCTCTTATCGAGAAAACAATATTTACATTTTAACTAGCACAATGGTTTGTTACATTTATTCGTGCCGATTGGGCATGTCTTCTCCAGACAATTTAGTGTTCTTTAACATTCTGCAGAACGTTCATTGTCACTCGGTGGCCCAAGCTGCTGCGGTTTCTTGCTTGATCCAAAGTTTCACATCAGATGTCGGCACCTCTGGACGCAGGAAACGGCTGTCGCGATCATTGTTGGCTAACGTATCGGCATGTTCATGTCCTTCGATGCCGGAGTTTTTGGGAACCCACATGTAGGTGGTGTCGCTGTCCGTAACGGGTGTTTGTTGACCAGGGAGCTCAGTGCAGCCAGGACGCTTGCTGAGTCGAATACTATCAGCGATAGCTAAGGCCTGGAAAATAGTCGCTACTTCCGCTGAATACACAGAGCACTAGTTCGGTAAAGGGTGGGATTCTTCTGAAAGATCGTGGGTTATGACAATACCTACCATGCCATTGGCTTTGGATTCGTCGGTATCTCTTGTAGTCCGCAGGAGTTCGATGTGGCTTCTTAAGAGATCCTGTAGCTGGGCCTGCCACTCGGTTTTTGGGACCATGATGTGCGGAAAATAATTGGAAAGATTGTAGTAGATGAAGAGCATGTAATTATCAACCGCTACTGTGCAGCTTTGGATTTATTAGATAAATACTTCATACCACGTGTGGGTACTCATCACATTGCTTCTTATGATGCATTTTTACTTATCACGTTTAAAAATCCTCTGATTACAACGATACAAAAAAAAAGAAAAAAATATTTTTGAAAAAAGTTCGTTGCACGAAAAAGGCAAAAAAGTCAGAATACATATACATACTGCCCATCATCACATAGTTGACGTATAAGCCAAAATGACCAAAACACAGTTTTTTGCGGATATGGATTCTTCGTACGATTATACATATGCTCCATGAAAAAATATTCATGTTTTGTTCGGAAACATTCAAGTTATGGCGATAATTGTTTTTGGAAAAATGGTCATTTGATCGCATAAGTTGACGTACCTCCATTACATGCTGCAATATGGAGCAAAAACCTGTCTCATATTTTTTCAACATTCACAATCCACTAATTAAGCACAACATAGGTTTTAGTTTTACTTTGTCGTATTTCAGGACTACTTTATGATTTGGGCGTAACTGATTTTGTAATCAAAAATTAATAAGCAAGTTCCTGCTAAAGCAAGCGTTTCTTGTGAAATCCACGGTATAATCCGACAAAATAAGCTTTCATTCATCGAGGTGTAGCTCTGGAGATAAACGTTTACATTCTTTTGAATCAATAAAATTATGTTTGTTTGCTGAATATTGTCGCCAAAAGTTTTGATTTAAGACAATCGCGATCATTCAAGGGAAGTATAATATAAAAAAAGAATGAAAATCCAATAATTATGTAACGCAATGATTAGCTATTTGTGTCACACTTTTTTTTAAGCATATCAAAATTGTATGGGAAATCACACTTATCTGAATCCCCATTCCTTCTCTAAAGTGTAGTAATTTATGGGTATTTTCTAAAAGTGCACATCAGAACCAAAATCTAGCTTGATTTTTTGCGTGGCAGGAAAGGTCTGCCACTGAGGACCTAACACATAAGAATTAGTGCGTGTTAAATGGCTTTTTATGTGTACCTCAGCTTGATAATATTGGTATGTATATTTTGAGCACATTTACCGGGAAGGATCCTAATATATTCCACGGCTGTTATTTTAGTTTTTACAATTGCAATGCAATTCTTATTAATGTTTTTCATTACCTTACCCGGACAGAACTGAATTAGAAAACATGATATGGACTTTGATGTAAGATTCAAAAGACCAGGCAAAAACATCAAAACGCACCGGAGTGTTATTTAAATATCAAAATGTGTTATAGATAAAAACAAACTAATAGCTCGAGATATTAATCCCTTCTTCCAAATAACATTAACTGATAACCTCATGATATTTCAGAGCAAATTTGGATATTGTCGTCTGATATTTTGTGCTTTTATATCCTACATATAAATCAGACCCATATCTCATTTTGCAATCTAATCACGATTGATTTACTTCTAATCCTCGTCTACTCGGGTATTTTAAAATAGGGATTGGAACCATTTTTGCTTAAAATTTGGTTGGAACGAGAGCTTTGGCCAATACATGAAAACGGTCACTGCTTGCACACTTGTTACAAAGCCATTCTAATGCTGTAATAGTGCAAAAATCCCCGTGCCGTACTGATTAAATTCTTTGCAACACGAACTCTTCCACACATAATTTTATCTTTACCACATAATTTTAATTTTCACGGAAAGAGCTATCCGAAAAACCTTTCCCGGAAACTCGAACTTTTCAAAAAAATTCCCTTCTTCAATCAATAAATCTTAAGAAAATTATTTTGAGCTTTTTAGTGGAATGTCTTCACTTGTCATAAGACGAGTTTGACTTAAGTCGAGTCAAGTACGAGACACTGAAGACGACCTTACTGTTGAGGTCGAAATACGTATCTGTCAAGGTACAATTAAGTGGTGGAATTAAATGGGATTGTACAAACTCGTCTTATGAGAAGTGATCAATAAATCTTTGGAACTAACTACAATTATTCTTAAGCGCTATATAACCACACGTAGTAGCCTGGTTTTTACGCCATGTTATGGCAACAAACATTTCACAAAACGATTGTTTGATCGCATAAACTGTCGTATGCATATTTTGACCACTTCAATCAAAGGAATGATAATTAATTTCCCGCGGCCTTCAAATAACTACTAATATTGTCCATTTAGACAGATTAGTTCATGTATTTTGCTGATTGATATGATGATTGGAGTAAAATTAATAAAAATGCGTTTTCCCAACATCGATGGTGCTGGTTGTTACGTCAACTATGAAATCATGGGCAGCATATTAATCAAAACAATTATGTTATTATGTATGATATTGCCATCCGTCTTTTTATTTCATCCTTTCAGAAATCAAGAAGTCTATTTCTCGATCTTTGAATCAGAATGAAGCATATTCCCCTATCTAAACCAAAACATCTCTTGGAGAGTTATTGGTTTTCTATCTATGAAGGTATAAATCTAAAACTAGCTGGCGTTGAAGAAAGGCCCTTACTCGTCCAGAACATAGAATTGAAACTTGGTGAGAGAATTCCATTATATATATTTACCAAATTATATTGAAACCATATGATTATATACCATAAAAAAAAAAACATCAGGGCACCCGATTTGGGGCTTTGGAATTAGGCGGTAACCCCTGCTTCGTTGGCTGCGCCTTGATTCTTGGGTATCGGCACAGCCGAGCTGGTTTCCCATACTGTGGGGATGGTGCCCTCTTATCCAATCCTTGTTGATCGCCTCCAGGAAGGTTACTTATCCACCGAGTAGCAGGTTCTTCAGCATAAGATATGCTAAGCTGTCAGGACCAGCAGATTTGCCTTTACCCTTCTTTTACACAAAATCAAGCTCTACTTGCGAAAAGGGCTGGAGGTACTATGGAGGAATTCCTAAAGGAACTTTCGGAGGAATTCCGGAAGGAACTTCCGGAGGAATTCCTGGAGGAACTTCCGGAGGAACTTCTGTAAGAATTCCTGGAGGAACTTCCGGAGGAATTCCTGGAGGAACTTCCAAATAAATTCCTGGAGGAACTTCCGAAGAAATTCCTGGAGGAACTTCTGGAGGAATTCCGGGAGGAACTTCCGGAGGAATTCCGGGAGGAGCTTCCGGAGGAATTCCGGGAGAAACTTCTGGAGGAATTCCGGGAGGAACTTCCGGAGGAATTCCTGGAGGAACTTCCGGAGGAATTCCTGGAGGAACTTCCGGAGGAATTCCGGGAGGAACTTCCGGAGGAGTTCCTGGAGGAATTTCCGCAGGAATTCCTGGAAGAACTTCCGGAGGAATTCCTGGAGGAACTTCCGGAGAAAATCCTGTACGAACTTCCCGGAGGAATTTCTGTAGGAACTTCCGGGGAATTCCTGGAGGAACTTCCGGAGTATTTTTTGGAGAAACTTCCGGAAGAACTCCTGGAGGAACTTCCGGAGAAATACCTGGAGGAACTTCCGGAAGAACTCCTGAAGAAACTTCCGGAGGAAATCCTGGAGGAACTGCCGGAGTAACTCCTGGGGAAACTTCCGGAGGAACTTCTGGAGAAATTTTCGGAGCAACTCCTGGCAGAACTTCTGAAGGAGCTCCTGGAGGAATTTCCGGAGGAACTCCTGGATGAACTTCCGGATGATCTTTCGGAGGAACTTCCGGAGGAACTCCTGGAAGACCTTTCGGATGAATCCCAGGAGGAACTTTCGGATGAATTTTCGGGGGAACTTCCGGATGAATTGCTGGAGGAACTTCCGTAGGAATTACTGAAGGATTTTTTTTATGATCTTCCCAAATGAACAGGTTGAGAAACTTCCGAAGAAACTCTGGAGAATATTTGTCGTTTGAAATCAGTTCACGTTCGTTGTCGGCACCACTCTGTAGCCCACCCAAATACCTTAAGGTTGGCTACCGGGTGTTGCTGCAAGTGATCTGCCCACTCCATCTTGGTGTTGCAGGCATTTTTCCCACCAGTTCCATTAACATCGTTGGATTGGACAGATGCTCCTGTTGTCCAGCGCCAGCGAATCGCCATGCCGAAGTCGATGATCGTTTCTAATTTCTCCGCATTCGGGGCCGGAACACTCCGCCCTTTTGCAATAAAGCACTCGCTAATAACTCGGGTTGTCCATATAACAAACGAAGTATATCGATCACTTGAGGCACTGATTCGGGAAACAGCAACCTACTTTTGACAGACGCATACGCGGACCCTTTCAAACAACGTTGGAGACGCGTAAGATTTGCGGCACTGTTGAAACCGCAAGCAAGGGTGCTGTTCATGGAACTGCTGATGAATATCGACCAGTCAGCAGGGTCACCCGAAAAGTTAGGCAAATCCCGGGAAATTACTTGGCGCGCGACTAACTCCGAGGCGGAGGGGACGAATTGTTCAATATGACGTAGTACCGGCGGTGGGGGGACGGTCCCTTGATGTGGTGCCGGATATATATGTGGCAAACGACCAACATTGTACCGCCCCGTATTCGGAGGTTCTGTCCCAGTCTGAAGTGGTAAAGGGCCGTTAGTTTGGGTATTAATCCAGGGTTAATTGGATTCTTTAGTGGCTGATGGCCAGCTTTCGCTCCCGTCATGGGAGGCATGGTCATTGTAGCGTTTGACGGTACCGTGGCAGCTTTCTGTTTTGGATAGTAAGGGTACAGACATAACAGATTCAAGTGGCTTACCTTGAGGTGCTACGGGGGACACAAAAGGTTTAATTTACGGTTTTTGGGATCGCGTCGGTATACCGCTGTTGATCCCGCACGACGACCGGGTTTTTTTTTCTAGAGGGATGAAGGCAAACTCAGGGTGTGGGTGGGGATGGCAGAAGGCCGACCCACTAAACCCACCCAAGTAACGAAAGGCTACTTGAGTTACCCTCTCTACTAATGCCCTGATCCCCCCGGAAGTACCTTCCAGTACTACTTCTGGAGGATAGGCAGTACTAAACGTACTCCTCCCAAAACGACACTTCTGAGCCCTTTGGCTCCCTTGTTTGTGCCAGTAAGCACACAATAGCCTTGAGCCCTTAAGCACTCTTTTCCTTGTGCCATTCAGCACATCTTTTATTATTATTATTATTTTTTGAGCCATTTAGCTCTCCACGTACTCGCAACCTACTCAGATAGTCCCCAGTGGCGGATCTATCCTACTTCGACGGGGAGTCCACTGGCGGTGGAAGCTCCCCAGATACCGACGACCCGCATCAGCTCTGCTCACTTTCTCACTTCAACGGGTGACAGCTTCCGGTTCAGTGGTGCCCCGACGACCCAGATTCGATGCATTCGCGCGCCACGATCTACTCAACTGGTCCCCGGCGATGGACCTAGCCTACTCCGATTAACCGATTTCCCATGCACTGAGCTATTCAGCTTTTTTGCTTAACCGTTGAGCCATTCAGCTCTTGCCTTAGCCGCGAACTACTCGGATAGTCCCCGGCGGTGGATCAATCCTACTCCGACGGAGAGTTCCCCGACGTCGGAAGCTCCCCCGTAACCGACGACCCGTCGCTACGGGTGACCGGACGAGTGCCGAGGTCGATCCAAAGATTCCGGGTGGAGATAACTTCCGGTTCGATGGTGCCCCGACGACCCGAAGCCGGTGCATTCGCACGCCACGGTCTACTCAGCTGGTCCCCGGCGGCGGGCCTAGCCTACTCCGATAACCGAGTTTTGATTCCCTTGAGCCATTCAGCTCCTACCTTATTCATTGAGCCATTTAGCTCCCGCTTCGGTCGCGACGGCGGATCTAAACCTACTCCGACGAGAAGTTCCCCGAAAGCGGGAGCTGCTCCGAAACCGGCCGTTTCGCCACGTTCCCATTTAACATTGACATATATATTCACGACTTCCGCGGCGGAGTATTCATGGACCGCTTTCCGCGATGGCGGCCAGCTGCTGCTCCATGCGCCAACTTCGTTGTAGTATGTCGGCTATCCTGGACGTCACCCTTGCGACCGCTCTCCACTGTTCTGGGTTCTGGCACATTTTTCTGACTATGTTATCGGTGGTAGTGTCTATTCCACATGCTTCCAATATCGTTTGGAACCGGGGACACGTGAACAGGATGTGTTCTGCCGTTTCTGTCACGTCTGGGCATTGCGGGCAGGCGGGAGAAGCCCCGTGTCCGAACCTGTGCAGGTACCACCTGAAGCATCTGTGGCCTGTTAAGAACTGGGTCAAGCCAAAGTTTAGCTCTCCATGAGGTCTCTCCATGAGTCGAGTTGTCCCATTCCCTCTGCCATTTGGCTACCGTTGCTTCCTTGATATTCCTTCGAGCATTACGTGTTCCCCTGAGGGCGTAGCACTCCTCGTCTTCCTCCACCACCAGTTTGATAGACATCATGCATCATGAGTACACATGCCGCCTCGCGAGATACGGTGCGATATGCGCTGATGACTCTCAAGCACATTATCCTATGCGTTCTCTCCAGCTTTCGCACGTTGCATTTTACGCTCAGCGCCGACACCCAGACTGGACCTCCATATCGCAGTATGGAAACCGCCACGCTTGCCAGCAGCCAGCGCTTGCTGGAGCATACCCTAGAGCCGTTCACCACCGTCCTCGATAGTGGCGCTATCGCCTTCGCCGCACGCTTGCAAACGTAGTCGACATGACTTTTAAAGCTCAACTTAACGTCGATCCATAACCCCGATTGTTTCAGAGATCTCTTGAAGGTGATGTTGCAACCGGCTACTCTAATTGTCGCCTCCTGCACCGACTTCCGGTTGTTAACGACTATCATCTTCGTTTTATGATACGCTAGCTGTAGCTTCTTGCTGCGCAACCATTCCTCCACTAGACTGATTGAATAGGCTGCAGTCAATTCGACCTCCTCGATGGATTCTCCGTACACGGTCATGGTTACGTCATCGGCGAATCCCACTAACTTGACTCCTGGCGGGAGCTTCAACCTCAGCGCGCCATCGTAATCACGTTCCACAGCAATGGACCCAGAATTGATCCCTGTGGGACACCTGCCGTGATGGGGGCGCTAGCCAAGCCTTCTTCTGTCTCGTAGATCAATACTCGATTCTGAAAGTAGCTTCCCAGAATCTTGTACAGCCCTACCGGTACTCTCAGCCGAAGCAACGAGTTCGCGATCTCCATCCAGCACGCACTGTTGAATGCATTCCGCACGTCGAGTGTTATTACTGCGCAGTAGCGTATACGGCGCCGCTTACATTCGATGGCGACCTCTGCAGTGTTGACCACCGATTCAATGGCACCCAGAGTAGACCGTCCTCTCCGAAAGCCAAATTGTTCGCTCGATAATCCTCTTCCACGTACGGTGACAGCCTGTTCAGGATCAAGGACGACCGGGCTTGTAGAATCGAGATCGTAGAGCTACTACACTGCCCGTCGATTTATCCATTTGTTTCGGACATTGCGTGCTCGCACCCTGTTCCTAAAACATTGCTGCTGCCACTGTTTCACTCTGTCCACTCGTCCTGCCGCTAACTCTACTCCGATTGCTAATGGCGTCTTCCTGATCTTCTATCTCGTTCTCCATCAGCTTAAACTTCTCTTCCAGATGACGTTTCTCGAGTGCTTGCTGTTCCTTCATATTCTGCATTCTCAATTGCAAACGTGCCGCTATAGCACTGGAGGTAGTGTAGCATATGCTCAGCGGTAGACACGGCTTGCACGTCCACAGCCGCTCGGCAACCAACGAACGGTGTCACATGAACACACGACATATGCCCCAGGCATCACATTGGTCACACTGAAGACTGTCAGCACTGTCAGCTGATTCCAGACGGTGGCAGCAAACGCAATCCGCTGGCTTTTCCTGTACTGGTGTTTTGAGGTTGCCGACCACGAAATTTCTTTAAGACTTTGTTCAGAGAACAAAAGGCGGTTTTCTTCCGAAATCTTTGGGAAGATCCATTAATTACGTAATGCAAAAATCGACCATTTTCAACCATCTCCCCTCCCCCCTATGTCACACTTTTTGTGTGAAACATCTAAAAATTTTGTATGAATGGTCACGCTTCATTCAACCCCCCCTCCTCCCTCTAAGCGTTACGTAATTTATGGATGCTCCCTTTTTAGCTGACGCAAACTCTTGATTGGTGTGAAATTTATTGAGGTAGTAATAGAATAAAACCTGCCAAAGCCGTCTTTTCCCCTATAGTAATTTAAGTTAACTCACTGTGGTACACGTTGTGATAAATCTAGTTTTAAGTTGCACAATATTGCTCGCTACTGTAATCCAACTGTGAATTTATTTTAAATGAAAGGCGTAAAAATTATTTATTTTAAATGAAAAGAATTTTGCTCCTGAGCCCACAATTCAACTCCATACACATCTTTGAAACGGAAAATAATGCCTATAATGCCGATGACATCCCATATCATCTTCAAAGACGTCAACGTATGACGTTCCAGCCTGTTGGGCTGCGTTTACACAGTTAGGCCGGGTTCACCCTGCTCAAGTTTGAGGTGTCGCACGACCTGTTTTGATATAAATTTGTAAATGGTCACTTTTCCGGGGACAACTGAACCCCAACGTATTCTAGAATAATTCTGAAACCGTACTGAGGATTGACTTACATCCAATATGAATCGGAAAATTGAAGTCCATCCGGATAGAATGCAACTTGTTGCGAAAGCTCTTTGAAGCAGACGTCAGGGACGGAAAGGTTAAATGAAAAAAAAAAGAGTTTTGGGCATAAGTACGTTTTAAAACATAATAAACGAAAATACGTAGCGTGGGTGTCATGAACGACTATACATACTCTGTCTGTTATGCGTGGAAAGAACAAACAGATAAGCTCCATGCTGTGAAGAATTGTTTTAAATATATCATCAGGGAGATCACATCAGCAATTCAAATAGTCTTAACCATTTGCAAACACTAGGGCCCTCCTATAGCCTAGCGATAACATGCGCGGCTAAAAAGCAAGACCATGCTGAGGGTGGTTGGGTTTGATTACCGGTGCCGGTCTAGGCAATTTTCGGATTGAAATTGTCTCGACTTCCCTGGGCATAAAAGTATCATCGTGCTAGCCTCATGATATACGAATGCAAAAATGGTAACCTGGCTTAGAAACCTCGCAGTTAATAACTGTGGAAGTGCTTAATGAACACTAAGCTGCGAGGCGGCTCTGTCCTAGTGTGGGGATGTAATGCCAATAAGAAGAAGATTTGCAAACACTACAACACGAATTCAATCTTCTATCTGCGTTTTTCGTTTCCTGAAAGTGTAGCTTAGGTGGAAACATTTTGCTTGATTTTTGTACATCATTCTTATGTATACTGAAAACTAAGTTGAAATGCGGTCGTATGCGGAAAGAAGAGAACTGACAAAACCCATACTTAAATGTCCAACCACGTGATTTGGACATCAATTAGAGAGAACGGCCAAGCAAACAATTTCAATAGGAATTTACGCAACTTTTCTGTGCTTAAGTGTTTACGCTACATGAGAGCTATTATGACTCCAGATAGTGACGGACTACTGCCATCGCAGGAAGGTTGCATTTTATTCAATTTCTTCAACTCCGCTTACTTCTAAAGTGGCTCAAACCTGGTTTAACGCCTACGCGGAGATGTGGAAATCAGCCTTAGCTATGGACACTCCACAGAAAAGATCGATTGTAACATGAAGTTATTCAAGCAGACACCTTTGGCGTCATCGCCAAAACAGCTGTTCCAGCCAACCCCTTCCGATAATCGATTTTAAATTTTCCACCAGCTGTCTACACATCGCTTACTAATAGTCTTCCAAAGAGCTTTTTTTCACCTGTTCTTGGAACCGTGGAACGTGATGATCTAACACTCATCGCGACTTAATTGCACCGCGCGCTCGGGGTATCACCTTCTCGCGTCGAAGCAACGGGGAAGGGCAGCAGGGCCTCTGTGTTTGTAATTAGATTCTCCTGTCCTGTATCTGTTTCCAGTTGAAAAAAAAATGAAAAAGTTCACACAATAGGATATAATGGACATACCGTAACGTGAGTTTCCCACAATTAGAATCATCCGAATTCTGCGACGGCACGCTAAAAATGATAATTTCTTGCTTCGTTACACCAGAAAATTAAACGACCGATCCAGGCTGGCGTTTCATCAAGAAGCAATCGAGGATTGGTTTTGAATACTTTGCAATAAGTCAAAGCGAATGTGAACCAAAGTAGGTTGGGCTAATTAGAATTCGCTGCTGTTCAGACGAAAAGCCTACTGGGATCGACAAAAGTCCTCTGTCATTTCATCAACCGGAGATAATAATTTCTGTATCGATTTTCCCTTTACCGTCCTTCTGGAAAGTGTCTCTTTGTATGCAGGACGAGTTTTTCCTGCTTTGTATTTCCTTGACACTCGCCGCGTAACCTTACCCTTGTCCACCTGCTTATCGGTTCGTTGAAAACGGAAAATAAAACATGAGAAGGTGTTTCCATCACCATCGAAATATGTGTCACACACCAATACACGAGCAGAGTGATTCCCAACCGTCTGCCTTCCGTCCGTGACTCACCCGAATCGCGCATCCCTTGTAACATTATTGCTCGCACTCACACTCAGCAATAGGCACGAATTGGTTCGTTCCTCAAGGTGCCTCCGCTCCTCGTTGCGTCCGGTTGAGGTCTCCTGTGTGGCTCGTGCTAGGGCATCATTCCGATCAAAATCCAGCGCCTTCCAAACGACATGCCACTCAATCAAAATGAACTTCCGATTCTGATTCCTAACATCGATTACTACAAGACATGTAATAAGATTGTTCGACTGTCAAGCAGTGAAAGCGTGTGTTTCATTTAGCTCCTACAACTGGCGACGAGTTATTTTTCTAGACGGAAAAAGCTGAGTGAATGAATAGGGGAGAGGACCCAAAACGATTTTTGGGGTATTCACTTATATTTACCATCTTAGCCATAGCCTTTATAAAACTAGACGTGAAATTATGTTGGTTAGGCGAAAAATAAGTCAAAATAATTGATAGGAATGTAGGAAAAACTGAAATTTTCCACATTTTGATGAAACATCTAACATTTCGGCGAGGCAAAACGCCCTAGTGGAACTATCCTACAATGTACTCGCGTCTCCACGCACTGTTCATACCAGAATGCTGATGTGCCGACGCGTGGTACGTTGTTCCCTAAGAGCTGCCTGCTAAAAGGCGTTTTGCCTCATGAGTTTTCCGGCAACGAAATATTACCACTTTTTTGAAATGTGAATATTATCAATATGATTGAGATTTTTTTTCTAATTTTAATATGGCATCATCTAGCTATATTATTTAACTGTTGCGTAAGGTAGAAACATCCATGAAATCGTTATAGCTAAGGCATAAAAGCAGTCTATGCTTAGCTAGGACATATTGCCCCTCCTTCCCCTACGACATCAGGGGCCTGTAGCATAATCGAAATTTTACTAATAATATTAGTAGAGTAGCTTGTAACTTGTATTTTTCTGTTGCATAATGAATCTACAAGTATGAATTTACAGGACTAATATTACAAGTAAACCGCACTAATAATATTAGTGGAATTTACAAGTAACTGTTGCATAAAGAAAATACAAGTAGTAATTATTAGCGTTGGCTTGTAGTTTCTTTTACAAGTATGAATGGTGCTGTAATTTAATTTACAAGTAGCTTTTATTTTATTATTTAGCTGTGCAAAAGTAATTATGCATCGTTTTATTGTTTTTAACGACTTAACAGAGAAAGAAACTATTATTCTAGTTCTTCAAATTACCATATAATGAAATACTCTGCACTAAGAATAAATTTCTCGTTCCGATTTAACACTGAGAATTATGATACAAAACTACTCAAAAGTGGGTTGTTTTAGCTCAAATCCGTACTTTGAACCAATAACCCAATTTTGAGTGAAATGAGTGAACACTTATTAATTTAACTTAATCCACTCAAAACATATTAACCAAAGCTGAGTTTAGTTTACCCAAAGTTGACTTTATTCATCTCAAAATTAAGAATATATTAATTTACTGAAATTTGTATTATTGTTTTATTGCAGTATTATTAAATTATTATACTAAACAATCTCGTTTAAGACCATGCATATTGCTTTATGTTTAGCAACAATCATGGGAAACAAAAGAAAAACGGAAAAACTACCTAAATTCTGAGTAGAATATATTACGATGTGTTCATCAGTTAGTAGTTTGAACTAAAAAAAAAATCGTCTAAATTTCATAATCGAATTAGAAGCAAAACCTAAACCCGCATAAGTCTCACAATACACGTAAATTAAACCCTCTTCAAAAGCCCACAACAAACAAGTCTAGCGGGCTTCGATTTGTCATGGTGCATACGTTCGCGTAACTTACAAATTGCCTTAATTAAAACTTAAGTCAATCCCAAAGACCACGTAAAAACGACTCCAGTGTGCATTACATTGGCTTCGTTAAAAATGCCAATACCACGAAGCCGGCTTAAATCACGGAATCAATAAATTTACAGAGAGTGTTCCGTGCATACCTATCGCAGTCAAAATATATATTCTATCCACAAATTTGCAAACAAACGTAAACAAATCGTTTACCTCCACATTGTCAGTGAATTGTCGGATGAATTTTGACAGGTAAATGAACCTGACGGACTTGTAATTTCAACCTTACTAATAATACAAGTACTAATATTATTAGTTGGCAAAACATTATTATGCGACGCAAATTACAAGTACTTGTAATTTGTTGACTTGTAACTTGTAACTTGTAGCTAATATTATTAGTCTGATTATGCTACAGGGCCCAGATCAAAGAGAATGGCATCGGTAATTTTATAACCACCCAAGTATGTAACAAGATTTGTTATATGATAGTTAAAAATACATGTTTCAGACATTTATTATGTTTTGTGTGCATAAACTTGTTTCATTTCTCTTACACGACCTAAACAGCGGAAATATTGTTGATATTTTCAACATGTTTCTGACAAGAATGCCGTTGCGATGACCACGAATATTGCTCCAGACTGGATTAAATCCGCTGCTCGATGAGCTTAGGGTGACCATATGGTATCCTAAAGGAGGACATGTCCTCCTTTTTCATTAAAAATCAGATGTCCTCCTTTTGCATTAAAATGTCCTCCTTTTTGAATATTTTCAAAAAACAGTTGAACTAATAACTTTTTTCTGTAGAAATTCTAGTTTAATGAACAATACTGCAACAGAGATCCATTCACAAATGAATCGTGTTGCACACATTTGCGTTTTTTGCTTTCTAATATAAAATATTTTTATATAGGTTTTCGAGTAAAATCAGTGTTAATATCGAAAATTTAATACTTGAGTTACAGTGACAAAGATATCGAAAACAGCAGAAGAATCGGAATTGGGAAAAATGGATTAGAAAAATTGCAAATGCTTTTCAAAATTTTCTTCAAGTAAACATCCATCGAATTGCCTTTGAACACATCGCACGGTACGTTTCTTGAATACGTTAGGAAAAGAAAAGCCTCTATGTCATGCCTAGAATGGAATAAAAATCTAAACTAATATGAACAGTTGAGTTTCTTTAGTCTAAATCCGAACAGTGTTGAGTTTCTTCAGTCCAGAACCTGGTGATACAGTTAACGATATCATTCTCATTAACATGCCTTAAATTTTGATTCCTCATGACATTCACGAAAAAAAATCTCCACTGGTCTACTAAGCATCATGTATTCGGTCCTTATAGAACCTTATGTTCTGTCAGATATCTATTGCCAAATGTTCAGAATTATATGCGATGAGCTTTTCTTGTTAAAGTTCTGTGGAATATCGCTGAAAATGCCAGCATAATACTATATTAGTTCACTGTTGATTTTAAAATAGTTCTAGCCAAAATCTTGGAGATGTAATGTTAATAAAGTAAAAAGAAAATGTCGTATCTCCCAGCTAAAACAAAGTTGCATATGCTAGCGAATAAGTGTACGAGGTGAAAGCGATATAGGCATAGTCCTCTATTTGAGCTCACGCAAATTGTACGTACCTAAATGACCTCCAGTTTGTGCACTTATTTGCATTTATATACGATCTCCTGTTTTTGTTTTTAAAATAAAAAATCCATCGATATTTTTTATGTCCTCCTTTTTAACCAAATGTCCTCCTTTTTCGTTACGATTTGGGGGAATTGTCCTCCTTTGGGAAAATTTCATATGGTCACCCTAGATGAGCTCCTTTTCATCCATGTCATGGAGCCCTCGTAGCAAAGTCTTGAGCGGCTTTGTGCCGGGGAGGTCATAAATGTATTGGAAGGCATCACCTTAACGCCTTTACTGCAGAGCCGGAATGTGCGGCTCATGCCTACGGCAATCATTTGGCGCACAGTGCCAAGTAAACGTTGTTATTAAGCAACTGTTTGGAGGGCATGTCCTTGCCTGCAATAATAGTGCATTTTTCCACCTTGGTTGCAACTGTGTTTGATGCCGTGGCCCCCGATGGAGGGGTCGCCTCCAACCCGCAACGGGACGCACGAAAAAGTAATCAATCACAGATCAGCATATTAAAAGCTAATTGCATTAGATCAGTTTTACCGATGTAAAGATGCATTTATTCATCGCCTGTCAAGCAACGATACACTAGTTCGATGCATTACATATGTTTTATTTCAACATGTCAAAGTAATAAGGCATTATTTCGGTCGTAAAAGGGCCTTTTTCCACTTTAAGTCAACTTTAATAGCTGTATTATTTGCAAGCATATATAGCTCGATGGTTACTTGGGTATTTGAAGAGAAATAAATCGAAAAAAAGTTGAATTGGCACCCCTCTCCCCACTACTAGATTGCTCTAAAATTTCACACAGTTTATTTTGAATATAGAAATAACCGGAGCCCGGTGTGGTGTGTGATGGTAATTGATCATTGTATAATGACCTAGTGCGCGAGGACCTAGATTGAAAAAAGGAGTGAAGTACAAAATCTCAATGCGCGAGGGCTGGAGATACTTTCTTATATTATTAGTAACAATTACATGGGGTAGATCCTAGTGCGCGAGGGCTTAGGACGACTGTAGAGCGCGAGGGCCTAGAATAAGCATTTAACGAATCCTAAGTGCAATAGATTGAAACAGTTTCGACCCTTCTTCAACCAGCTGCGAACAATGCCATGTTCCGAAAAAAAGGAATGGTTATATTCTTTGTGCATAATATATTTGATATTTTTCATATTAAATACAGACATCAAAAAGGGTGCTGACTGATCACAGCAAGTATAATCACTGCTTACTGTATATAATGTCGTAATATATAAAATATACACCCAACAATCAATTATGACACTGCACATCGAATATGATCTAATACGCCTAAAAAAAAAAATTAGGTCTGCCTTTGGAATAGTACTGAAAATTTGACTTATTTGTGATTACAGATGGATGAGAGTCGTCCCATTCCAATGTTCCGTTGTGAACAAATCGAAGGAGGAAGGTTAGCCAAAGAATGGCAGGATTGGAAAGGTTCACTCCAATACTATTTCGATTCGTATCAAATCACCGACCAACAACTAATGAGGGCAAAAATGCTACACTTCGGTGGCCCACAGCTACAGAAGGTGTACCGCACCCTTGATGGAACTGAAGATTTTCCTTTAGTGGTATTGCAGAAACCCTATTATGACGTGGCAATTGATCGATTGAACCAGTACTTCAAGCCTCGCAAACAAGATGTACTGGAACGCCATAAGCTTCGTAATATAAGACAATTGTTGAATGAACGCTTTGCCCATTACGTCCTACATTTGAGACAACAGCTTATGGAATGTGGTTTTGAAAAGTACGAAACCGATGTCAGAACCAGCATTGAGGAGATGATGTTAATCGACGTCATCGTCGAAGGATGCGCATCCCAAGAGTTGCGTCGAAGGATTCTGGAAAGGACAAATCACTAGCCGACATTGAAGCGTTAGGAGCATCACTGGAAAGCGTTCGATATCAGGAGAGGAAATGAACGTCGGTGAGCAGCGCGACCGTTCAGCAGAGGTGTACAAAGTCTATGCAGCTGACAGGGTAAAAACGGATCACAAACCCGAACACACTGTAAACCTTTTTCCAAGGGGCAACTAACTCTAAACTTTCGACAGTATCCAGAAATACTAACAAATACTAGCGAAAAACTACATCATTATTATTATTATTTATTCAGACTAAGGCCGAAGTGGCCTGTGCGGTATATTAGAGTTATCTCCTTTCGGCTTGGTCCATGACTACAGGTCGCCAACCACGCAGTCTACGGAGGGTCCGCAAGTCATCTTCCACCTGATCGATCCACCTTGCCCGCTGCGCACCTCGCCTTCTTGTGCCCGTCGGATCGTAGTCGAGAACCATTTTCACCAGGTTACTGGCCGTCATTCTGGCTTCGTGCCGGGTCCACCTCAGTTGTCTGATTTTCGCGGTGTGTACGATGGATGGTTCTCCCTGCAGCTGATGAAACTCGTGGTTCATTCGCCTCCTCCTCGTACCGTCCGCCATCTGCACCCCACCATAGATGGTACGCAGCACTTTCCTTTCGAAAACTCCGAGTGCGCGTTACATCATATCAACGGTGAATTGATCGAAGAGCCCTGGTTGGGAAAGCATGAAAACGACGCCACCCAGTGAATACAGTGCACCCCGTTTCATGCAACAAATAATTTCAGTCTCTTCAAAATTTTAAAAAAAAAATCCCTGGACAACTATTTCTATTACCAATACTTTTGGAACAATCTTTTGGACTCCTGTTTTGGTTTCACGGCATTAGAAATATAAAATGTAGTTCTAGTCATTTCTAGAATCTGTAGGAGGTAGAAAACAAATGTTTTCAAAACGGGGGAGCACTGTGTTTCATTAACTAACCAGCAAACGCCATAACAACCGAACTAGCAACCGTATCGTTGTTTGACGAAAATCATGGATACTAGAAATACCATGAAATACTATTGCGGGACAATCAGTAGTATTTTCGCAAAGTTTAGAGTTGGTTGCCCCTTGCCTTTTTCCCAACAAGCAGATGAAAACGGACAAAGAAATGTCTACAAGATGCTTTGCATGCGGCTTAGATTGGCCATGTGTCCAAAAGTCCAACCTGTCCTGCTAAAGGCAAAATTTGTCGTCGATGTAAAACTGTTGGGCATTATGTCGCAAGTATGTATGTCGCAGTATGTCGCAAGCGTCCAACTCCTGTACGTTCTTTCGTGCCAACGAAGAAAGTAAACTTGATAGATCATGCAGTTGAGCCGGAACAAATGCCTAAACTGGTGCCAGAAGATGCAGAGAAGAAGGTCTATTATACGTTCCACGTCGGCAACAACACAAACGTATTCGTGTGCAAGGTCGGAGGTGTTTCGGTTGAAATGTTAATTGACTCTGGATCAGATGTTAATCTAATAACAGCAAACACTTGGAATGACCTCAAGCGGCAACAAGTACAAATAACCAAATGTGAAAAAGGCAGCACGAAAATTTTGAAATCGTATGGGAACGACAAACCCCTAGAGATTTTGGGTACATTCCAGGCACAGGTTGAAGTTGGCAACAGAATCATTAATGCCGATTTTTTTGTTACGGTTAATGGTCAACGTAACTTACTAGGGGATGTGTTATCGAAACAGCTTGGCATTCTAAGGATCGGCATGAAAATAAGGCTATCCGTTGTGCGTCACTTGAAAAGCTTCTGGAAAGAGACATCATCGGAGTTAAGAACGGCCCAGCCTCCTGGGTTTCGCCTCTTGTTGTTGCAAATAAAGCGAATGGTTCTATACGTCTGTGTGTGGACCTAAGGCGTGTCAATCAGGCAGTAGTACGCGAGTGGCATCCGATGCCTGTAATCGACGATATAATTTCCAAAATCGGAAAAGGCAGGATCTGGAGTGTTCTTGATGTGAAGGATGCGTTCTTCTTATTAGAACTGGACGACGATTCTAAAGACATCACTACATTTATTACACACCGAGGCTTATACAGATTTAAGCGACTGCCGTTTGGATTAGTGTCGGCCCCAGAAATCTTCCAACGCACCATGGATGAGATGTTAGCGGACTGCGAAGGTGCGTATTGGTACCTGGATGACGTCGACGTTGAAGAGAAAACTTTGGAGGAACACGATTCTCGCCTCGAGAAGGTATGAGTTGTACTACACGAGTATTCGTTAAATAAATGCTATTGAATTAATAATATTATTATTGTATTGAAAAACAAATTAATCCCTTTTACAGGTCCTTGCAAGATTTGAAGAAAGGGGTGTCGTTTTAAATTGTGAGAAATGTAATATGAGAGTTACGGAATTTGAATTCCTGGGATTCAAAATCGATTCTAATGGCATCGAACCATCAGACGCAAAAGGGGATGCTGTTATGAGTTTTCGTCGACCATCAAACGAAAGCGAGGTCAGAAGTTTCCTCGGCTTGGCCAATTATATGGGAAAGTTTATTCCTAATCTTGCTGAAGTTGATGAACCGTTACGTAAACTCACTCAAAAGGCGATACGTTTCCATTGGAACGATGCCGAAGAAAGTGCTTTCAACAAAATAAAACTCCTAATCGCCAATGCTAAATCGCTGGGTTTTTTCAAAATGGAAGATAATACAGCAGTAATTGCTGATGCAAGCCCACATGCGCTTGGAGCAGTGTTGATCCGAACTGACAGGGAAACTAGACAACCACGAGTTATTTGTTACGCATCTAAATCACTCACAGAGACGGAGAGGAGATACTGTCATACCGAGAAGGAAGCATTAGCTCTTGTATGGAGTGTTGAACGATTTCAGATCTACTTGTTAGGCAAAGAGTTCGACCTAGTAACAGATTGCAAGGCCTTAACATTCCTATTCACACCATCATCGAGACCATGAGCGCGCATTGAGAGGTGGGTGTTACGATTACAAGGATTTCAGTACAAGGTTGTTTACACACCCGGGCCTTCAAATATTGCTGATGTGCTTTCCAGATTATCTGTGTTTCCTCCTAGAGCATTTGATGAATCGGAAGAATTAGTAGTCCGTGAAATAGTGAGCTCTGGCGCTGCAGCCGTTGCAGTGAAATGGAAAGAAATTCAGGAAGCCAGTAAGCTGGACTTACTTAGTGGAATTGAAGTGGGAGATACAGTAATTGCGAAGCGACTGAGAAAGGAGAATAAGTTGAGCACAGAGTTCGCATCGTAAGAGTATACGGTTTACTATAAATGTGGTACAGATGTAACTATTCGTTCGTCTTTATCTGGAAAATTATACAACAGGAGCGCAGCTCATCTCAAACAATTACCAAAGTCTGGTACTTCAGGAATAGACCATGCGACACACCAGAAAGATAACACTCAAGACAAGGCACATCCTATCTTCAAACCCAACGAGAATCTGGATGCATCAGCTGCTGGAACACTGCCCCCACAGGAAAGAGTGGTACAGAAAAGGCTTCAAAGAGAAAGAGAATGGAACCTAGTAGAATGAAGGATTATATCACGTATTGATGTAAGCCATATTAATTGATATATCTATCGGTGAATGGGGTGTAGGGTTTCATACGATATATAAATATACGTTTGTTGAAGTCACGTTGAAAGTTTATTCGAGCATATAGAAATAACAAAATAGCCATAGAGAACTTTGAATACGAGACTGTCAGAAATGTGGAAGTGAGTACGGTGCACTCAAGGCAGAAACCGGATTGCAGGATACTGGCTTACGGAAATCGTGGAGTATAAACGGCCAAATAGGTTCTGGAAACAGTGCTGGTCCGCTCCCCTACACTCGGCAGGAGACGGATCCGTCGGTATACCGCATCTCACTGTTTTGGAAACGTGTTGCAATGAGTTCCAGTACGGATGTTCGGACGATGATGCGGTCGATGTTAACAGGACGCATCAGCCAGCCCTTTGCTCCGTGCCAGTGGACCCGCGCCACTGGGGGGAGACCGGTACCGGCTACACTTCTCAGGATCCGGCCAGCTTCGTCGAGGAGAGGGATCCTGTCATCTCCTGAGGCGGCTTTGCGACAGATGGCCATCACAGTCCGATGCCGGAAGGGAAGATTGCCGGCATCAACGCAGGGAGCATTAGCGGGAGTGCACGGAAGTAGACCGGAGTCCAACTTGACGTAGCTGTTGAATACAGGCGAGAGTGTTTCGATAAGGTTCGGGTAGACAGAACGCGTTAGTTCAACGCCGAAAAGCAAGCGGCTGTCGACGATAGCTTGCTCGACTTTTAGTCTAGTACGCCTATTATTGGTACGGTGTTTAATCGAGAGGGACCAGCGCAGGTCTTACATGCTACCTTCACCGCCCGTGAGCGCAGCAAAAAAGTTAGTTTCTGGTCGATGACGACACCAAGCACCCGGACGATCTTCCGGTTGTGGATGGCATCCGTGCCGAGCTTTATGGGGAGTCCTGCTAGCTGATGCCGGCCGTTGCCGACGTGTCCTCGGCACACTTACTGGCGTTCATGACAAAGCCCAAGGATGAATCCCAGCGATGGATGGTACTTACAGCCGGGTGGTTCAAACAATCGATTTGGCTCCACAGTACTCATTTGATTCTTTACCATGTTCTGAGTGTCCTCTGAAAATTTGAGCTCATTTGGATTAAAACTGATTTAGCACAAGCCGTTTCAAGTTAGCATGCAAATTAGTATGGGAAAATTTATTTTTAAATATATAAATAATAATATTGAAACGGATTGTGCTAAATCAGTTTTAATCTAAATGAGCTCAAACTTTCAGAGGACATTCAGAACATGGTAAAGAATTAGATGAGCACTGTGGAGCAAAATCGATTTTTTGAACCACCCTAATAGATATACTTTCGCGGGTAGAACGTTAAAGACCCCATCCATAGCGATGAGGAAAAGCGTCACCGCTACGACCGACCCTTGGGGGATGCCAGTTTTTTTTTTCAAGGTTCTCGTCTGACGCTGTGCCGCCAATGGGCAATTGGAAGGTTCACGAGTGAGGAATTTTTTTTAACGAAAGCAAGCATGTTGCCTGTGATACCCCAGTCTTGTAGTTTTCTAAGGACCAAAGGGGTCCAGGGTCGGCTAAAAGCCTTTGCGATATCGAGCAACGCAAGGTCAACATGCTTGCATTCTTCGTACCTTTCTTGGAGCACGCTGCCCAGGTTGACAATTTATGTGCTGGTGCTATAGCCTGGGCGAAGAGCATGTTGGCGGTAACCAAACCTTTAGTCGATTTCAAGTTTTTCCCTGAATCGCCGATTGACCATCCTCTCCACGGTTTTGGACGCACACGAGATCAAGGATATTGGCCTGAACATAGATGCATCGCAGCCAGCAACGCTGCTCTTCGGGATGGGCACAACACCTCCACTCGTCCGGGAGCATGCGGTTTTTTTTTCCGAAATATCGTTGACGATCTTGAGAAAAAGGGATTTTTCGGCCGGAGAGAGCCGTTTTATCATGGGATACCGCAACTCATGCTGTCCGGATGAGCTCCCGGTGCTCTTGGCAAGCGCATGGACCAACTCGCCTGCTGAAAAAGGCTGGTTCAGTAGACGCGGGTGGTCCGCGAGAATATGATTTCGTATTCCGTAAAACCTGCATTTCTAGTGCGTTCCTCATTTCGAATGCCGGGTTTCATTTTTTGTATTCCGGAAGGCATTAACTGACGGGAGGATTTCTTTCTCAATCTCCATACATAAACTTCTAACGCCAATGTAGGAATGGTCCAAACCAAGATTAGGAGAAATTTTTTAGTGTATCGTGCGATGCATTTTTCTATACTGGTTATAAACTACTGACAGATCGTTGTCTGAAATCTCCGGTGGCAGATCAAACACTCGACCTCGACCTCCGACCGGATGACTAAACAGCTCATGACGATTTGTTTCACTTTTGCTTATGCACAGTAGACAAGAAACGACCCGACGATATGCAATAGCGCAACAGAAAGACGACAGACAAACAATTGAAATGCAAAACTATTTCCGGTTGAACACATCTGTAATCGCGTGCGCCATGTACGACAAATCCCGAGCTACTGTGTAAGACTTCTTGCTGACACACCCGAATAACATCTTTCCCCCAAAGTTCGAGATACCAGCAGCAAGGGGTTTAAGCCAGTTCCCTTCTGGAACTGAGCGGTTCCGGGGCCACAAAATTAGAGTCTTACAACTTTTCACCAATTATCGATAATAAATAGTGAAAAATCAGTATTTCTAGATAAATACAAAGAAGCATTGACTCATCTTTTATCGAATGGTCCAAAACCAATTTGAAATCCGGCTGAGATATTAAGGTTCAAAGTCTATCATATTTTCGTGACGGTCTCCGATTTCCGCAATCCCAAAGTGAACCCCATTAAAGAAAAGACAGACGTAGTCCTACGTCAAAACGGAGTGTGACTTCCAGAAAAGGAAAGCGAAATGTTTGGAAATAGATCTCGGAGACCATGTGATGGTCATAAATTTTGTAAAACCAAACAAACTTACTCCAATTTCTAATACTAACGTTGAGGTACCCATGCAAAGATTCTTAATCAGTACAGCCCTTTTACCCTTTAAACAATCTCAATCTGGAAAATCTACTGATTCACAGCTTGGTAGAATCTTCGACATGGAAACTTGCGTAGACTCTAACATAGAATGAAGCTTCAAACCAGGAAAGTGGATTCCAATCACCAGCAACGGAACTAATCACCGTATAAGAAATCTTCACTCACCGATTTCTGAAATTTGATAACTTTAGTTGTAAATTTTTAAACATACATTAATGTAGTAGGCTGTGACATTTGAAGTGATTCCAAACAGACTAAGACTTTTGAACATGAAGAACTTTCAGTAAAAATGGAAATTCTGAAGGGTTTTCTTTGATAAATTCAACTTCCAAAAAAATTCCGGAGATTTTCTGGAAAGTTTACCGAAACAATTTAAAAAAAAACTCACAACGCTGCACGCCATCGCCGTTGGGTTTGTTCATCGGATAAAAAATTACATTACCTTGTATGGTATGATCCATATGAATACAATTGGCAGTGTGGTAAATAATACAATCTACTGTACTTTTATTGTAGATTTTTCACGGTTATAAAAATCTTTTATTGTACTTACTTTAAAAGTACAATACATTTAAATGTGATCGATACATTCTATAATATTTTAGTTGTTCGCTTATGTTTTATATTGCTCATCCAAAACTTAAACAAAATATAAAGGTATTCCATCTCGGTGATCAAATAATCCGTTATTAAGAAAATAAAAATAAAATTTTAGAATATTTCATTGGTCCATTATGTTGATGAAATAACAATTGAAAACAATAAAATAACAATAACTTTCATTATTACATGAAAAATCGTTCTACCGATTTTGAAATATGTATTTTAATTGCAGGTCTTGAAATATTCATGTTCTGATCAAATTAAATTTAAAAAATTCAAAGGAACAAAATCTTTCACTTATAATTTTACTTGGAGAATGGTTGGATTTAAAAGAGCGTGTACAATTTTGTTTGTGATTAGTGAAAAGACGAAGTAAAAGTAAACGAAGTGTTCCTTTTATTTATTTCAATACTGATTCTGCGAGCAAGCGACAGCCGATCATTGGCCGCTGTACCGTGGTGAGTATTTATAGTCTTATCATCATGATACAGGATCATTTTGATGTGGGAGAAATCTTTCAACACGAAAAAAAACTTAAATAAATTAAAACCTCATAAGCAACAATCTATTCGAAAATATCAATACACTTCATTATGCCATCTAATGAACGATCCCATACTAAAAAGCTAATAACATTCATAAGTTAATGAAAAGTATAAGTTTTGGAATGTATGCGCCTAATGCAATGTATAAGTTTTTCTTATACAGATTATTAAGCACATCCCTTGATTCACACCGCCGAAGCAGTTGGCAAAATTTAACATGTATCCTTGTTCCTTTTCAGAAATTGAGTTAATGGCAAAACACTGTTGCTTGCCACCATCACTGATGATTCAATATCGTTCGGTGACTATCATCGAGCTATATCACCAGCGGGATACAATAAAAATTAAACAGGTAACTTTTCTTTTTCTTCTCGGCTTTTACTTTTGTAAGAAACCTGACATGATTTTATAATTTACGTCTTCTACAGAAAAAAATGCGAGCAGCATCAGTTACAGCGTCTTCAGTGAGTATAGCCGGTTGCATCCACGGCGACTGAAATCTACGTTTATGCATCCCGGTCTGAATAGCAGTGACGCACTCAACAATACCACTAATAATTCAAATTTAAATTAAATGGAAACTAATTTAAATGTATACAAAAATTGAATTAAAATCAAATTGAAATTATATTGAAACAAAATTAAAATTGTATTAAACTTAAATTTAAACTAAATTTAAATTAAATTAAACAGAAATTAATTTGGAATTAAATCGAAATTAAATTAAAGTTAAATTGAATATAATTGAAATTGAAGTAGAATTATATTAAAAATATATTAAAAATGAAACAAATTCAAATTAAAATTGACTAATTACAAATTAAGTTTAAAAATAAATTGAAATAGAACCATTAAAACAAATTGTACAACATTAAATTGAATTGTATTTTTATTGTAATATTGAAGTCGAGATTGAAGTAAAATGTATTTAAAATCCCATTGTAGTTCTACTGTGAAACAATAAAAAAATTTAAGAAAAAACATTTGAAACACATTATTTTCTATTGTTTTGGCCTTCGAAATCATCCCATTGAAGGACCGTTAAATCAATTGTTTTGCTCTGAATTTTGTATGAAAAATTTTCGATTTTTTTATTGTAAAGATACATAACAACCCCCCTTTTTTATTGTAAAAGTCCCATTTACCATTCATTTAATCGTGGAAAACCATTGTCTCTGATGTCATTTAGTTGTTGAAATTCCATTACATTCAATGGTGATTTCTATGTTTTAATTGGTGATGTAACAGTAAAATTTATGATATTCTAATCATATTTTTTATCCGGGATAAGCTACGTTACGCCGAATTTTGCTATTTTGGATCCCCACTTTCCTCCTCGTATTCTTTTTGTATGGTAAATTTCATTTTTTTTGAATGAGTCGTAACGCTCGGCCTTACCTTCTCTCTCCCTCTATAGCTTTACGTAATTTGTGAACAATTCCTAATCGGTTTTCGGTTAAACATATTTTGACTGTTTTTAAATTCCAACTCCAAAGCAATCAATGAATCGCTCTTCTTATGCATATTATTATTAAACAATAACGATAGTTTAACTGCAAAGTCACTTGCTGACTTGTATTTCTTTTCTTTTTTACATTTCAGGATGAATTACACACCACGGGAAAAACACCATAAAACGCAATGGATTTGAGTGTAATTCATAAACAATACCGAACTGTTCCATATGGTTGAGAACCACTGCCCCAGCAACATCTCCCTTGACCTTGATCCTCCTCGCTTAATACCATTCGGGAGTGTTCCATCTCGTTTCCGCGCGCGCTCGTGGGCTCCCCTATTTGGAGAACGCGCAAGTGGAACAACAATAACAATCCCTCCAACCCCAACGGCAACAATAACAATAATAATGATTCTCCACTGCCGCCCTGCCTGCGACTAAGGCCATGGTGCAGCGTAAGGTTCGTACATGTATATAGCACACAAAAATATTTCGCAATGTCGTCTTCGCCTCCGCTGCCAGCGAAAAACCTAGGCAAAGGCTCATTGCCAGTCGGAAAGTCCAACGGAGCGGTCCTGTCCAGGGCGAGATCCCGACCCTCCGAGGAAGCGAATCTGGAACAATCAGATCCGCACAATGTGAATCAGTCCGTGAAGGTGTGTCCCCGGAGGAAGTTTTCAAATTCGGTCGTGTCTTGCCGAAACGGTTTGTTTGATTATTCAAATAACATTTGAAGAACACCTCAGGCCTATTGCGATGTTTCCGTTGGATAAAGAATTTCTGAACAGCTTTGATAGTGTTAGTGTTGGTGAAAAATGTCGACAATTGCGTTGTTTGTTTGAAATTGCCTGGATTCGCAATCGTTTTCCATAACGAGCACAAAATTCCCCATTGGATTGTAGCAGCCCACCACGATCGGTAATAAATTTACATCTAGTGCTGGAAAAAAGTGACACGTTCCATTACGAGAAAAAAAAAATATTCAAAGTTAATGCGCAATACTCGTTAGTTCGCCGCTTGACAGCTGTCAAGAGGAAAAAAATATTAGAAATTCCCGAAAAAACGAACACCCAGTGCATCGCAGAGTGTTTTCAAACAGCATAGCAATTATTGATCTTTTTTGAATCGGTTCCTCCCGAAATTCAATCGAAGCGAAAAGTGGCGTCATCATCATTGAATCTCAAAAGTGTGATGCGACGAACAGCAACCAACCAACCACGACCATCAACAGTCAGCGTGTCATCCAGGAATTGCTGGTATTAGTGCCTGTTACGAGGTAGGTACACGCGCTATCCCACACTCAAAAGGGGGTTGGGTACTCAGCTGAGTGACCATCAGCCACCCACCACCCACCATGCGACCCTCGCTGCCGGCCGGCGACCCAAGCTTGCAAATTGTCGTCGTCTCTCTGTTTACACACTCTCTCGCTCCATTATTGCGTTCCCTTGCGCTCACTCTCAGCGTGTTTTGTCATCTCCTTTTGCTGTTTGAGTGATGGAATTGGTGAAAAATTTTCCAAGTTCAAGTTCATTGTGTATTTCCCTTTGGATTCATTCATACGAAATTTTCCGCTGCTGGTGGCAGCTTCGGTGGAAAAGTGGCTCAATGATTACTTCTTTTTATTTGAATTTGTTTTCGGATTATAAAAATTGTGTCCAAAAGATAATTGCGAAAAAGTGAACCGTGAACGAAAGTGAAACAGATTTTCATACCATTCAAGTAAGCCATGCATTAGTCGATCGATAGCCACATACAAGTTTTCCTCACCATTTTCGTGACCTTGATGACGATAACAAAAACAATAACAAAAACTTGCTTTGAAAATTGCGAAGTAATCGATAATTTTCCCAAGTTGTACCAACCAATTGCGCTTGATTTATGGCCAATCAAGTAATGTAATAATGGCAAATAAATCATCAGCTGATGTTTTATCCATCACTGGGGATAAAATATCAAACAAGGGAAAAAATAACACAGTGGATCGATACGGACGGCCGCTCCGGAGCATGACACGGCAAATCATGGGGTTTCGTGCTATCCAAGATGGCCGCTCAAGTTTATTTTCAATATACCTACCAAGGTGCATATACATAGGTGTGCACAGATACCTTTCGATAGTGAATACGCGAGAAGCAATCGATTCCTGTGCTGACAGCGACTAAACACAACACCAATGGAGTCCATCAGCGCCATGTTAGAAGGCAAATCTGCTGTTGTCATCTGGATGAATGGAAACTGAGCGAAATCTGAATATTGTACTGCATCCAATTGAACTTGTGATGAGAAGGTTTCTAGTTTTTCAATTGAAACCTTTGTTATTTCGGTGGATATTTGTTTATTTGTTGTTCATGCAATGACGCAACTTAGTTGCATGCACATGCCAGTATGTGATGGGATTGAAATAGGGATTCTGGATTGACTCAAAGAAATTGTTTAGAAATATTATGCCCAGACTGTTTATTAATATTCTTGTTAGTCAATAATATATCAGATCAGACGTTGTCGAAATCCAGAAGCGTTGATATCGACATGGAATAATTTGTAAACTTTGATGAGAAGGTATGGATCATGGCAGCAACAGCTATTGGCACCATGTTTAATGATTTATAATTTCTTCTTCATGAAGCAGAGCTTCTAGCCGAACTGTTCGGAACAGTGAGTAAATATTTGGTAATAAATTAGCCACTTGTACCAAATAATTTAAAAAAAAATGTGTTGAAAAGCTCTTGCGTGACATTCTTAAGCTTCCCAAGAGTGGGGAAAAAGAGTATCATGTAACAGTAGTAAAGTTTAGCATACCATGTCAAATTTAGCCAGTTATTCCAAGGAAAATTGCGCAACGCATATCGGACGACCTCACGTTGAATAGATTCAAATCGAACAACCCATACAAGTTGAGAGTGTGCTAACGAGAAGTTTTCACATATGATTTTTGTACCTGTAGTAACGGAACCGAAAATACCGGCAATACCGTCGAATTCCAGTACCGAACCGGGATTTACGGGGCTTAAAAAACTTTAGAATATGTTATTAGATTTTGCATAAAATTGTAAAATAAAGGAAGTAAGCAGCTAATGATTAAAGGTTCCTTAAAGGTGACAAATATGTTATCAAAAAAAATTTTGAGCCAAAGCCGTTTAAGTTCATCACTGATTTATAAATGAGTGCCAACGCTAGTGACTCACTGATCAATCTGTCAACCAATTTGTTTGATATTAAACGTTATTCCCAACGTTACTTAACAAACATAACAACGATAACATTTTGAATCCTTTCATAATGCAGATACAGACCCCATTCGATTTTGGCATTTATGTTACCAAAATCGAATGGTTTTTGTTTTCTTATGGTACTACACATTTCTTCACTTATTATGACACTAGACACCCTGTCTTGTCTTGTCTTAGCACATGCACAGCCAGTATTGAAAAGAATCCTGGAAATGTCGGTTGTATTCCCGAGCATTTTCTTGTCAGCAATAATATTTGCAGTATATTACAAATATGACACAAATATTAAAACGGCCAGGCCCACCGTGCAGGCTTGAAATTGGGAGATAACTCATAACTCACCGGTAATCGGATTATTCAGTAATGAATAACATGATCAACGAAGAGTGGTGAATTAACGAAAGGAAGAAACGGGGACAGCCGTACCAACCGTTTCACATTCAAGAGTTATATGATTAGGTGACGTTGGAGGGGACATGGCTAAGAAAATGTATACCCCTTCTTGCTGATCCAACTTCCAGGGATGGGACACAGGTATTTCTCCCATATGTCCTGGCTATTAAGCCTAGGCTAAAGCGCCATTACTCGCTCTCTGAAACGATATAAAATCAAATTATGAAACAAAATTTTATATTTACAAACCTTGATCATGATATACCTGTCACTAAAGAGTTCTCAAAACTACAAATAGATTGTAACGTGATTCTTTTCACCGACAACGATGGCAAAATATTATTATCGGAAGTAAAGTGTTTTCACACTATTTAGCGTATGACACTAGACACCCTGTGACAAGTTTTTACGCGGATTTTAAAATCTAAGCGTTAACTTGAAATTTTTACGCCGATTTTCTTTGGATTTTTTTACGTCGACCCCTAACCATTTTTACTCAGGTTATGAGACTTAAGCGGTTCATAAGCTATTAATAAATATGAAAATGAAAGAAATTGTGTTGCCAATAATCGAATGGGGTCTATAATTAGGATAACCCAGAAATATTCAAAGTGATACAAAATTGGACCTATATCCAAGTCAGAAAGGAACTCTTGTTCCGTTACCGATTCTATACGTTGAACGAAGAAACCAAATTTAGTTAAAACATTGACAACAATAAAAATACTCCAGTACCGGCATTTTCCCGATACTAGGGCCTCTCAAAACCAGTACCGGTACTATAAAAAAGGAACCTATTTTCACAGAATTCGTTGAAAGTGTTCAAAACTGGTTGAACATAAAATAGCCTATATAATAGAGGGAAAGACTATCGTTGGGGTTCCCTTCATTCTTTTTTCCAAGCATATTGAGTACATAACCACCAAATGGTACGGATTCTGCAATAAGATTTTCCCTATCCCAGTTCCGACCTGAGACGAGACTTGCAAAGATGCGGCTTCTTTTTCTTTGTTTTGACTCTTGTTCTACTATTCTTCACAGCTGGTCGAGGTCCTGCCAAATCACACCAAGCGTCAAAAAAATCATCCATTTTCGGTCCAAGCTTTCGTTCAGCAGCTTTAAATGGTCGTAAATCGTTTCGGTTATCCCTCAACCCTATAACTGAGGATATCCAACAGCAAATGTACGTATGAATTGAAATGGAATTACTTTCGTTTTCCTTGCACGAACAAAATATCATAAAATATCACGTTGTTTCCAATTTAAAATTGGCCATATCGGACTATGGTTTATTCTGTTTATTCTTCTTCGTTTATTCTAAAGCTTCGTATTGTGCTAAATATGCATGACGATCAGTAAAATCAAGACTTTTGAATCCTGCCCACCCCAACCAGCACAGTGAGTGAAGAGATTTGGGACAAAAGATCAAAAGGACAAATGGTCTATCTATCAACAAATGAAAAAAAAAGGTCCAATCAGACGACATAATTTTTAATAAGATGTTAGGAATATGCTTCCGAACTAAAATCTAAAATCTAAAAGTTCGGAACCCTCCATTTGAGAAACATGAAGGCTTTTTATCAGCCAACTCAGTATCTTCGTTGAAAGATGCTTGGAAGTGTATTTCTAAGTGTTTCGGTAGCCTCCTTCCAAGCAACTCGAAGGACTCCTTTCAAGAGGCTCCAATGAAAAAACTAATGAAACTTAAAAGACACTCCTTTCAAAAGTTTCGGAAGCCTCCTATCAAGTTGCTCAGATGTCTTCCTTCAAGAGGCGCGGGAGCCTCTTTTCAAAAGGCCTCGTTAGTTTTCCGTTAGACTGTTTTTTGTAAGTCGAATCATGAACGATTCTTTGGGCCATGCGGTGGGATTGGACTCGCGCTAGATTTGATTCATGCATGAAATTCAAGAATTTGACTTTCTCCCAACTAACTACAAGGACTTCTCCTCTTACACGCTTAAAATCAATAACACAGAGATGTGTTTGCTTCACGCAAAACGGTCCTAATGCAGAACAACACCTAGATGAGCGACAGTTGCACAGCCACAAAAATAGCTCGTGTTGTTTTATTGATTGGTTCCCCATAAAACAAGGAATCTGTACAAACGTTAACATGTTAAAAAGGACCGTTATCACGTTGTTGTTCTGCATTAGGTCCGTTTTGTGTGAAGCAAACACATATCTGTGTTATTGATTTTAAGCGTGTAATACATCTGCTACTATTGAGCATAGGCGTTGCTAGAGCTCCGGTAAGGGGGGGGGGTCAGGGCCCCAGTTGTTGTCATTTGTCTTGTTGCACCACTAAATATGCGAAAAATTAAACTGATTTCTAGTAATGGTCAAGATTAATATAAACAGGTGTTGCAGTATGCCAATTTCATGATCCAGCCATTTTGGATTTTTGTATGGGACAGCCACCGAGTTTGTTTACGTTTTGCACTGAAAATGAATTTTCCACCCCCGCGCTAAGCTTTTCCATCTACTGTCGAAGTGAGTGAATCCTGATATAAGAACCCTGGTAATGGTGTGATTTAGTCAATAGCGTCTAATTTTCATATTTATTGTTGTAGATAAATTGCATCGTTTAGACAGAGGATTCTTAATCGTGATGTCCTTTAATCGTATCTTTGTATTTTCATGAATTATGCACAAGGTTTTCAAAATCAGCTGGATGGATCTCTTTATTTAGGTTTGTTTGGTATGCAGAACTTTTAAATTAAGGGGCCGTACTTTCTTCCCAATTTCATGATAACTGTATGATATTCCGAATTTTGAGAGCATTTTGAAGGTAGCGAGGGCCGTGCACTAATTACGTGAGAGCTAAGGGGGAAAGGAGGATGTCGGTTATTTTCGCTCCATATAAAAATGGATTTTAATGAGAATCAACAATAAACTTAATACTTTTAGGTTTCATCATAGTTTGTACTAGTGCGATTACAAAAAAAACATACAACAATAGGTGTTAGTGTTAGGTTGCAATATCAGAACTTTTAAAATTGACAGCCACAAATAGATCCGTTTTAGGTTTTTTTTTTTGTGTGTTCCATACGTGTGCTTGTCGAGTAAGAATTCGTTAGAAGACAGAAGCCCCTTCCCGCCACAACGTTTCATCGAGATATATCACCTTCCACACTGATATTCTTCCCTACCCCTTCATACGGGAGCTTGGCCTCTTTCGTATCCTAACGGAACTATCAATTCTATACTTTCGTCTCTAATTCTATCATGAACATGTGTGTCTAAGTTTGGAAGATGATATTAGCATTTCCATATCATTGTTTCACCGAGGTTCATCGGGAAAGCCGACCGATTCCTGTTACGCTGTGATTTCGGTCCAGCTAATCGAAGCCCTGCTCGAAACCGCCATTCCTTGCCGTCATCGAACCATTTCGTCCCAGGCCGGTTCATGTTCCGGCGTGAGCTCGGTCAATCCACATCCGCCATTTGCAATCCGTACACCTCCAGATCCGGTTCACCATTTTTCATCCGCCGAGCATGCTACACTACCAACAGTTGTAAGCCGCAAGTGCCACAAATATTATAAGTGACATCACTAGTAGACCAAAGTAGGATAACATACAGCTGTAGAAAGAGTATAGTTTGTGGCTCAGGTTTTACCCAGTGATACCTAGGTCAAATTTCGTTTTGACTCAAATCCCGACCATGTCTCATATTCCGAACACCTGCGTCATAAAGCCATTTGAACATTCTCCTAGGGTCGTAAGTTCATTTATATTCTTGATCCTCATTACGGAAAATGATTGTATTTTTTTTGTTTAAAACGCCCGTATTCGGAATATGAATCATATTCAGAATATGAGACAGAACGGTAGTTTGCAGCTAGTTTTGCATTGCACGTAATTTCTGATAATTTCCGCTTAACATAATAATCTCCGTGATAGATTCTCTACCGTGAGCTGCGTCTAGGCTACCCGAGCAAAGTCTGAAAACATAATGAGAGCATACACAGAAATAAATGCATACCCACAATCATGAATAAAAATAATGAAATAATGAATCATGCCAGTTCATGAAATCATGATTATAATTCCTGATTTCAGGAACATTATTCATGGTACTACGCAATCTTCAACAGTCGACAAAATGCATAACCAGTTATACTTCGAACACTCCCTTCTCAAGAAGTGAGAACGGCTGAAAGGTAGCACGCCGCACTCTCCCTCGGTGTACTCGCGATCAAAACCCCTGTTGAACTTTTTTTTTATTTTTCGATCTCAATAACCAAATCGTAACGCATTGGTTGCGTTACGCGAAAATAAATCTTGAAATCATGATTTATATTCATGATGTATTTTCATAAAATGAAAACACGATGGATTCATGAAATCATGAATTATTTTCTCATTTTCGGGAACAGATTTTTACCCGTGTATAGAAAACATATTTTGATTTTGACATCAAATTGAAATCATAATTTGTTTTCAGATATGAATCATCATGATTGATTACATATTTTGATCACATTTTGCTGTAGATTTCTAAATTGTATGATCTGATATCTGACGCTTGCCAAAACGCCCCAATAAGCGAACGGCATTCGCCAGTTGGAGTGAGGTCGTATATCAATCAGTGAACGATCACTGTATTATTTAAATCCTCTTGTAAGGTTGGGTTTGTAAAGCTTTGCATAGTGGTTATATGGTTACAAAGGACTTATGCTTTCAAATGTATCCACCTTAGGACTCGGTGAGCCTCAGTCTCATTCCCAATAACACTGCTAAATCCATATTGTCTTTGTTTTTGTACCTAATAATTAATTTATTTTGATTTGAGATCGCAGCAAGCCATGCGCGCGGATGGTTGCTTTTGAATTGCTGTCACGTTTTTGTTCGTTCCCGCAACAAATAGATTTGGCTGATGTCTATATTTTGCATATATGCTCTAGAAGAAAAAAAGTTTATGTGATCTGAAGTTTAAAATTTACGCGTTTGGTGACCTTTAATGAAGTGTGTTTCTTAATTGAGTGCGCGAAATCGTTTGAGGAGTTTGTATACGGGGACGTCCTTGGTGCAATATGTGTGGCTGAGTGATAATATCAGAAATACATGAACATACATACATTGCTCAGAATAGATCTGGAAGAGTGAAGTGAATAGGACTAGAAATGATCATCGTTTCGTCAGTTCATTGAGCCGGAATGGATCAATTTGGTGAGATTGTTTCAATATGTTTTTATATAATTCCAAAACTAAATGCGCGCTGAATTCAAAAATTCGGAAGTTTGTTTATGGATCCATTATCCAATTGATAATAGTAGCATAAACAGGCGGGGCTTATTGTAAGTGAAAGTGTCTCGGACTGGACGTGAGTTATAAGGGAGTCTGAAATGGGTCACTGGAGCTGCAATAGATTGCAGAGATATCACTGTTTTTCTTGAAAAAATCCGTTGTTTTCAAATGCCTGCATTTTTGAATGTGGGAAAAGGGGGGATCCGTTCCTCCCTGGGTTGGACAGAGGATGGGCTAACGATTGCCCTGCATATTTTGGTATTGGAGAATTTGAGGTTTTTCCATCATTTAAAAAAATGGCTTTCTGTACACTCAGAAAAAAAGTGCATATTACAAATATGTGCAATGCACTTGAAATAGGACCAGTTGCATTCACTTTTTAAATAATATGTGCGGTGCTCATGAAATGGTGCTGATTCTATCATCATGAATTTTATGTGCGAATGTATTACGATTCACATAAGCGCTGCACATAAAACATATAATGATTCGTTCAGTAAATATTTATTAGTATTGCACATACTTTTCAAAAGGTATCATATTTAACTGGTATATAATCATGAACTACGCAAATGAAATTAGATGTTACTTTATTTGTTTTTCAATAATAAGTTTATATATAAATCATGCTTTTATTGAGCTTGTTGCGCTCCTGTAACTTTATCGCATCATTTCCATCCAGATCAAGTTCGAATGAAAGTTCATCATAATATGTACCGCCTTGTGTTCAGCCAGGGTTTGTTGTAATATTTCAACAGAATTTTTCAATAAATTATTGATTTTCCGAATGAACACTAGTCAAACCTCCGGCAAAGCATCGGAAATATTTAACCCATCGTGTGCTGCAGGCTGCAGTGTATCATTTTCGCCACCGGTTAGCATTCTGAAAACATAATTGAAAGTCATTCCTAATGCCACACAAAAAGTTTGAACACGCATATTTTCATAATGAATAATTTGTATACTAACCTCGACGTATTATGCAGCATAGTGCAATCCGTTGATGATACCGCAGAATATAATTTAAAACTGTTTTCTTGATTTTTCTAGATCTCTGATCTTGTTTTTTTATTGCATCTTTGTGTTTTGTCGGCTTGTTTCACTCAAACGCTACATGATGAATTTTATGTGTTATGGCTTATAGATCGATAATCATTGGTCTGCACTTAAAATAAATAACATTAGCTTTCAATAGTTTTGCACATATTTTGTATGACTTGCATTTGAAACTAATAACTGGGGCCATAGACCAAGTCTATGCGACTTTTGCACATAGAAATAATTAGTCGATTAATTTGAGTGTACGAGGAAATCAAAATCATCAGTTCTAGAAGTGTTGTAAACCAAAAATTTATCGCCCAATTCGTCAAAAACTAAATGTTTGTAGTAACCATAATTTCCTTATACATTTCCAGCGCATCTTCACTTAATATACCGATTGGTAGAATATAATGTTCAATAATATCAAACGCTTATCAACTTACTTACTTATGGATCCTGTACACCTCCGGTGGTGCAAAGGGCTGACTTGAAAGATCTCCACCCTGAGCGTTGTCCAGCTATCGCTTTAACCTGTTACCAGCATGTGAAGGTCACTATTGAAGCCAAACCCTCGTTTCAATCCCTGTGAAAGCGATGCGGAAAATGAAAGGGAAAGCAACGTGACAACCCCAAACGGGCTGGGGCAGCCGCGACAAGGACCGAGCGAGGCTCAATTGGCCGCTAGGAGCGGACTAATCAAGAAGCTTCCCAATTTCTCCGGGAAACCCGAAGAGTGGCCGCTCTTCTTCGGAGCATATCACGCATCCAACGAAACTTACGGATATCCAGACGTGGAGAACTTGGTGAGACTTCAAGACTGCTTGAAGGGACCGACGCTTGAATCGTTTCGTGGCCAACTTATCTTCCCAAAATCCGTTCCACGCATAATCGTAAAGCTACGTCAGAACCATCTGGAAAAGGTTTGCAAACTGGAACCACTCAGGGCCGAAAAACTGGCGAGTTTTATACCGTTCGGAAACGCTGTGGAACAGTTGTACGAGCACTTGGAAGCAGCAGATCTCACTCTCCACTTGGTTAACCCGATCCTTATCCAAGATCTAGTTAACAAACTTCCGAACGGAGAAAAACGGCAATGGATCCACTACACGCGGAAGAAGAATGCAGCGCCACTTCGAACGTTTACCGATTTTTTGTCGGGCATTGTGACTGATGCCTGCGAAGCGAAATAGACCGAAGGAAAAAGCGACGGTGTACAGTCATAATGAGGTGATGTCTTCCGGTGTAAACGAGACCTACATTAAGCAGCAGAAGCCAGCAAGGTATGTCAGCGCACGGATCACCGACTGTGGTTCTGTCAGGACTTCAGGGTCTTATCCCATGCAGATCGGATGAAGGTCGTTGCCAGGTGGAAACTATGTCAGGTTTGTCTTAATGGTCATGGGGGTCAGTATCGCTTTAAGATTCGATGTAATGTAGGTGACTGTAGGGAACCTCATAATCCTTTAGTTCACCCAGTTGCGGGCGTAGTGGGCATGAGCATGCACATTAGGTCGGGTCAGTCAGTTATTTTCCGAATGGTTCCAGTGAAGGTGCATTTTGGGGGAAGGTCGATAACAGTCCTCGCATTCCTAGATGAAGGTGCCTCAGTAACCTTGATCGACAGCAAGCTGGCTGATCGTTTGGGGCTTGTAGGTGTTCAAGAGAAGCTCACTATCAAGTGGACAGCTGACGTTTCAAGGGTAGAGAAAAGTTCTCGGCGTATGAATGTTTGGATTTCGGCAGTGAGTCCGCCGGGTAATGCGAAGATGTTGCTCCAAACGGTTCACACAGTCGAGAAGCTGATGCTGCCTCATCAAGCCTTGAATGCTGAAGAACTGGCGATGGAGTATGAACACATACGGGACTTGGAAGTCACATCGTACGACGGTCGTCCAGGAATCCTAATAGGAGCAAACAACATCCACTCCTTTGCTCCGATGGAGGCAAAGATCGGCACGACAATCGAGCCGATTGCTGTCCGCTGTAAGCTTGGTTGGACCGTGTACGGGCCAAGACAAACCGACTCGGCGCTGAGAGGGAGCTATTTGGGATATCACCAGAACGTGTCAAACGAGGAAATCCACGAGCTACTGAAGAACCACTATGCATTAGAGGAATCGGTAGTAAGTGTGCAGCAGGAGTCGCTTGAGGACAAGCGGGCTCGGTCGATACAAGAGCGGACTACAAGACGACTTAGTGTTCGATTTGAGACGGGACTCTGGCAGACGGATGAGATTCACTTCCCGGATAGTTATCCAATGGCCCTGAAGCGAGCGACTCATTTGGAGAGAAGGCTGGAAAGGAAGCCGGATTTATACCAGAAAGTTCGAAATCAGATCCAGGACTATTTGGATAAAGGCTATGCACATCTGGCAACGGAGGTGGAGATAGCCAATACACATAGCGACAAGGTTTGGTGTCTTCCTCTGAACGTCGTTCTCAACTCGAAGAAACCCGGGAAGGTGCGGCTAGTCTGGGACGCGGCAGCAATTGTTCAAGGAGTATCCCTAAATTCAATGTTGCTAAAGGGATCTGATCTACTTGTGCCGTTAGTGTCGGTGATTATCGGAGGAGTACGCAACTCAATTTCCGGAGGCGGCTGCAGCAATCGTTCATCGACATTATGTCGATAATTACTTTGACAGCGTTGACACGGTCAAAGAAGCGCTAGAACGAGCGCAACAAGTGAGCTTCGTTCACAAGCAAGCTGGTTTCGAGATTCGGAACTGGGTTTCGAACTCAGTGGAAGTACTTTCAGGTCTTGAAGAAGATAAACCCAAGAAGCCGGTTCTATTCTACCAGGATAAGCAGTTGGGCAGCGAGCGCATGCTTGGAATTACATGGGATCCAGAAATAGACGTGTTTGCGTTCACAATAATGCACCGGGATAGTGTCAGAGCGTATTTGTACGATAGTAAGCGGCCAACGAAGCGAATAGTTTTGAGTTGCGTGATAGGATTTTTTGATCCACTTGGTTTGCTATCGCCATTCACTGTTCAAGGTAAAATAATAATTCAGCTATTATGGCGATGCGGTTGCGAATGGGTGACGAGGAGTGGTGCAAGTGGAAGCAGTGGACGGATCTCCTCCCGGAGGTAGAAGCCTTTCAAATACCACGATGCTATCTTGGTGACACAATATCGTCGTCGGTGGAATCTCTCGAGTCACACATCTTTACGGATGCGAGCGAGCACGCCTACGGATGTGTTGCTTACTTGCGAGCGATCGTGAATGGGAAGATCCATTGCAGTCTGGTTATGTCCCGAGCGAAGGTAGCGCCACTCAAGCGGCAATCGATCCCCCGACTAGAGTTGATGGCCGCAGTGCTTGGGGCGAGGCTGAGTCAAACCATTCTAAGCTCACACTCTCTGCGGATCACTAAAACTGTGCTGTGGACCGACTCAAGAACCGTATTATCCTGGCTGCGTTCTGATTCATATAAGTATAAGCAGTTCGTAGCATTCAGAGTGGGTGAAATTTTACTTTGTATAACTTCCTCCAAAGCGATGTTGAATAGCAGGCACGAAATAGCATCACCTCGTAACCCTTTGCTCGTAGCGAAGAGGCTCGGTAATGCCCCTGAAAGTCAAACTGCGCACATCACTCGATTCATCGTCGTCTTGACCAACAGCATCACTTTATCCGGAAATCCGTGTCCGTGCATTATCTGTCATAACTAATCTCGATCGATTGTCTCATATGCGGCTTTGAAATCGATAAATAGATGATGTGTGGGCACGTTGTATTCGCAACATTTCTGCAATATTTGGCGTACGGCTAACGCCCGATCCGTAGTAGAGCATTCGCCCATGAATCCTCCCTGGTACTGCCTCACGAACTCTCTTGCTATTGGTTTTAGTTGATGGCATAACATTTGGAAGAGCACCTTGTAGGCGGCGTTGAGCAATGTGATTGCACGGTAGTTGCTAGCTACAATCCAGCTAGTCGCTTTGTTTGTAGATGGCCGGTGATCGGACCGGACAGATTGCATTAAGTATTGAATGACAAACGGCCGAAAATCCATAAACTTTGCAGCATCTCGTGGAATAGTAGTACGAAGTACTTTCTTCCCCCGCAAGATTATCCACAAAACCACATGGTAAATAGGGCTTCCAATTTTCCCGGGAATCAACTTCCCGGGAAACGGGAAATAAAATCGAAATAAATTTGAGTGCTTTAATCGACAGAAATTTATTCAAAATTATTATCATAAACAATTTTTTGAGCTCAGAACTGTTTGGAAGTCGATTTAGATGCAGCGTGTACAATGTTGAAACACATTACAAAAGTAAGAAACTAGCCAATTTATTTCCTTTATTCTTATTAGGTTGAATAAAAAATGAAGTATGCCGCATACTTTATCTACATGTTGTAGCATAAAATATAAATATTCATATCCTTCGTTAGATTCATTTAGAAGTCAGAGAAGACGCAAAAAAAAACGCAAAATCGATTTAGCCACTTCCAAATTTTGTACGATTTTGCTGAAAATTTTGGAAAAAGGGTATCTCATCATGCGAAAGCGATTATGAGCTGACCCGTTGAATCGCAGATATTTTTTCAAAACGTGAATAAGTCTAATGAAAATAAAATCTTTAAAAAACCGACGAATTAACCCCATGCCTACAGAAAAATACGAAACATAGACTTGAACGACTTTCACAGTATATAAATGCTGAGATTGCAAATAAGAACTCACTTTCAGTGGATATGGCATAGAATAAACATAGAATTGATGAGGTTTCTGAGCAAGTTTGCTGTCTATGCCCAAAAGCTTTAGGAGATAAGAGATGCACCAGAGAATTTAGAGATTGCATCTTTATTTTGCAGATTCTAGATCTTGTTCAAGCATAAGGTCTGCAGTGTCCTGGTGATATTTTTCTTAGGCTCATTTTTGCCTTCTGAAGTATGTCGTATTCCTCATCGATATACACACTCAGTTTTTTATTTCTGCAGCTCGGCAAAATGCGCACAGCCGTTTGCCCAGCAAATCAAAAAACTGATATCCCGTTTATTAGCTGGTTTTCGGCAAATTATTTGCTGATTTTCAGCAATTTTGACAGAAATCTCGGTAAAAGACTTTTTGCTAGGACTCGGCTGTGCGAATCTCGGTAAAAGTAGTACTCAAATATCTGTGATATTTGAAACATGTCGCTTTGCACAACCATCTGCGTTCTCAAAGACAATATTGCTTTATTCCGGCTCTTCCTAAACGGTTTAGGATTGCATCGCACAATTCAGTAGCAACTCTACTTATGCATGACTTCATTTATTATCATTATGTGGATATAGGGAATTGAAAAAGATTTTGGTATGTTCATTGGAAGAGGACATTTACTCCATCAATTTAAAATATGAAGTTTTTTTAGAGAACGAACAGCAAATATTAGCATAAATATAATTAATTAGTACCTTCACAGTTAAAAATTCTGAAAATTACATGCCATGGAAATATTTGAACTCATATTTTTGTGTTCAATAGCCTTCAAATTTACATCCAACTTTTTCTTGTGCGTATTCAAGCCCCATAGTAATGACAACCTGTAATTTTAGAAAGTGATGGAAAAATGAGTCGAATCGAACGGAGCCTTTTTGTTACATCATATATGCTGTAACATTTTTATACTGTGTTATATTTAGTTTATAAGACTGAAAACCTGTAGAAATACTTCCCGGGAAATTCGGGAAACTGATATTCATATCCTGAATCAGGAATCCTGGAAATTTCATTTCCCGGGAAATCCTTCCCGAGAATGGAAGCCCTACATGGAAATGACCTGCAAGAAACAGGATACCAAATCGACCACGTTCTAATCGGGGGTAAATTCTTCTTCGACCTCACGTACTTACTACTTACTGCATATTGAATCGGACCACTACCTCCTCGTTGCAGTATGCCTGCGCTCAAAACTCTCGACGGTGTACAACACGCGTCGAAGTTGAGCGCCGCGTCTTAACATTGGGCAACTGCAAGGCAATAGACTAGCCGAAAGATACGCGCAGAATCTGGATGTGATACTTCCAATGGAAGAGCAGCTAGACCCACTTTTCTCTAAGATGGCTGGAGAGATATTCGATTAACCATTGGAAGCACCGTAACCGCTGCATTAGACACAGTTCCCCCCGGATCAGAGAAACGACTGGTATGACAGCGAATGTAAGTAGTTAGTGGAGAAGAAGAATGCATCATGATCGAGATTACTGCAACATCGCAGAAAAGCGAACAAGGCACGATACGAACGGCGTCCCAGTAATAAACCATATTGATCTTGATTTAACGACTGCTTACAATCTCTTATTTTAACTTAATGAAAGTTAATGTAATTCTATAGATAAAAATGTTGAAATACATGCATGTAGGAAACGGGATGAATTGTGGAAAGCGCCACATGTTTCCTTTAAATAATCCTACAAATTCCCAGAAAATCAACTTTCTAGAAAGACCACAACCCATCCGAACCAACTTGTCCACACTTTTTGAAAGAACGTTAATCACGAGGTTTCGTTCGAGCCTCGCGTTGTATACCATAATAATTCTGCCTCGATTACATAATACACGAAGAATTCCCCCAACTTGATTCACCGCTCAAATAACGACCCGACTTCTGCTTCTTGTTCCGTCATTCGCCAAATAAAAACACACTTTTTTGGCACTGTGAAGCCCCTTCATCATCAACGAGCTCGCGGCTTCAAACATAATAATAAACAAAAAGAACGCACCAGCAAACGGAACCGGTTTCCAGTTTTTGCGAAATAAATATAAAACGCGAATTAGCGAAACCAAAATGAGCTCTTTTTCCTTTTCGCAAGTTTTGCCATCCTCTATGCCCACCGTATTCGTCTTGCAGAGCACCCGTCCACTTCGAACGCGCAATTTCCCCCTGGTCTTGCGCCTGAAGCAAACACCTATCAGGCCGAGCTGTTTCCTGCGCAGGAAACTTCGATGCGAGTTACAATACCTTGCAGCACTCCTAACCAACAACCGGGGCAAGTGTAAAATTCGCACAAACTTGGTCTTGAACTTGAAAACTTGAACCGGTTCGAGCCGGTTCCATTGCTCGCGGAACACAGAAACCTGTTTTCTGCAAACTTCAATTTCCCTCGTTCCAACATCTGCTCTTCTTTCCCTGGTTGGTGTTCACTGCGCTGCGGTCGGGTTGAAGTAGATTGCAGTAGGCGGTGAAGAGGGCGGTGGGTGTTTAGTTGGATTGGGTTGCTTCGGTTTTCCCAAAAGTTTCTTCGTGAACACAGCAGGAGAGAACAGTCCAATATGCACCCCTTAAGCTTTTTCGATGTTTTCGTCAATATAAGCAAGAATAACGAACCATTTCGACGTGCAGATGCAAAACTTACAAAATTAACTTCAATTCATAAGGATCTCCTATTCAAAACAACAATGTTTTAAAAATGAGCCTGGGGAAAACGCACCAATGGTGGTGTAGGTACAATGACTCAATTACATGTAAACTATTGGTGAACGCAAGGTTGTTTGTTTATCTTAGTGGATTAAACGAAAATCTTGCAAGTAACGTGGAGGAAAGGCAAATCGTTAAATTTTAGTGAAAATGAAGAGATTTTGCTCAATATTTTCACGATAATGAATAACGAATATTGAATTGTAATGATAATATTATTTCAGAAATGACTTAAAAAATATTAAATGAGTGATTTTATGACCATTTTGGACCGCGGATGCGTTTTGCACTGTACTCCCCTATACATGCAGCAGAAGAACTAGCAGCAACGCAACGCTGTAATAGCCCTCCCACAGTGTTCACATGAAGTTGCTTTCGATGTATTCCGTTCGCAAATATTGATCTCAATTTGTTCTATTTTCACTGTTGTTAAAACAGCTTCAAATAACGTTGGGGTTGTTACGCATATCAATGATCAATTCAGTTGATTCTTTTCAATATTATTTTGTTTCGATCAATTCTGATCTACCGAATTGAATGAATTGAATCGCATTGAAGGTGCATTTTGGTAGGTTTAGTTTTTCCTAAGCATTACACATTATATGCATCCATGGAGCCGATGGCGGTATCGATTTAGAAGTCATTTTTTAACGTACTCAACTTTATACACAGGATGGCAGTTTCGCAACCAAAAGAGTGTAGCATGTTGTATAATAAATCAGGTTTTCGTGTGCCACTGCTCCTCCTCGTCACTAATTGTCCAACCGCAACGTATCCAGCTACACGGGGCCCCAGCATTACGTAAGAGCATCGCATTCTCTTTCGGTTTCATATTTCTGGGTTTTATTTTCTCTGTTTACCACCACTTCATTACCGGCCGGAGTATGTACTGCTGGGGAGGCGGGAATCTTCTTGTTTCACTCTCACTCGCTCATTTTCCGCGGATAGCTGTGGGCACAGTATGCGAAGCGCGTGTGCACTAATACCCACTCAAATGCCGGCTTTTTGCTCTTGAACTTGATCCTGAAAATCTTGATCTTGCCCACTTTTGTTTCAACCCGAGGAGCAGGTTTCTTTGCCATAGTTTCGGTTTGCGATTTTGCAAATTTCTTTCCTCTTCGTTCGCGAAAAAAAATAAGATCGATGCAAGGAACGAAGCAAACCGTGACTTAATTCTTAAGCGTGGCAAAAATAGGTAGAAGAAGATGAAGTTTGGCATGGCAACAACTGCTAACCTGGATACAACAACGAGTCAAGTTTCTCCGCCTGTAATTCTGTGTAACCAAGCGACCTACTGCGACTTGGCTGCGACGCGCGAAGTGATCAAAGGGGAAGAGGATTTCTTGGTTTGGCTTCCTTTGTGATTATGCACTTGGAGGAAAACTGGTTACTCGTTCGCGATTCCTGCGGGAACCAATGAGTGGAGTAGTCTGCAGAGAAGGGGTACAGTGCTTCAAAGTACAGTCCTGTATGATGCACTTATTACTGACTGCGGTACTGTTGTAGATATGCAGTTCAAACCGGAAAAATGACGTGGCTAACACGTAGTGCATTACAACATAGATGTAAAAAGATGAGTTGAGCATGAGGAATGATTATTGAAAACTACACAGTCAATAATTCAGTTATACCTCACAATCATGTAATAGGAGCTGAAGCGACTGCCCAGCGAAGTCCCACGACAGGACGAAGCACTGGATGGGTTTCTGCAGGTAGTGCTCTTCTTCTACTTGCAGGAAATTAAGTACAATTTGTAGAGAGATAACAATTACGTTTATTCTAATTGACAGTTACACTTCGAATGAAATTTCTTTCTCATTCATCGTAGTCGGTGAATGTTGCGATTACGGAGTTACACATCTAATTGCTGTGAAGTAACCCCCACTTATAAATGAGATCACATCTGCTATTGCCTTAATCCAGGAAAAAGCCTACTTTTAAAGAAAGAATTACTTTCAACATTGCCTTAATTGCCATTACTTTAATCCGGGCAAACGCCTATTTTCAAAGAAGAGATCATATCCACCATTGCCTTAACCCGGCAAGCGCTTTTTGAAAAAATAATAACATCCATAGCCTAGCGGTAAGATGGGCGGCTACAAAGCAAGACCATGCTGAGGGTGGCTGGGTTCGATTCCCGGTGCCTCCGGTGTAGGCAATTTTCGGTTTGGAAATTGTCTAGATTTCCCCGGGCATACAAGTATCATCTTGTTACCCTCATGATTTACGAATGGCTAAGAAACCTCGCGGTTAATGACTGTGGAAATGCTGATTGAACACTAAGCTACGAGGCAGCAATAATGTCCCAGTGGGGGATGTAATGCCAATAAGAAGAAGAAGAAGAAATCACATCCACTGTTGCCCTGTCTCGGCCCATAACTCACTTTTAAATAAGGGGTCATATTTGTCCACCATTGTCTTATCCCGGGCCAGCGCCTACGTTTATAAAAGAGATCACATCTACCATTTCCTTAATCCGAACAAAAACCTATTTAACGGAATACTGACATGTAATGTCCCGCAAAGTTGTAGCGCAGCTTATTCCAATGAAATTTGCTAAAAAAAATCCTATGGCTCTTAAGTTGGCTGATTTAGAGCAATTTCATCTACTTGGATTAGGATGTCCCTTAAAAAACAGTATTTTTGATCTTTCGGAAAAGACATCTTCGAGTGACTTTTAGAGCTCAAAAAATGCTTTCGACGTAAAAATATGCTCAATATCTTATGCCGATCATAAGTTGTAATCGTTTGATTGGGGCAAACCAAAAAAATATGTTCATACCTTCATAAGTATCTTAAGAAGTAACTTGCAGTGTTTTTCTCACCTTCTTTAAGATGCGTTGAACACGGTTGAATACTCAATTACACTTTGAGAAACGGAAAAAAAGCTTTTTTGCAAGTCCTGAGATAGTTTGGATGACCTACTTAGGACACCCAAGGAAGATAAAAAGTAGTTTATTGTATAACACGGTAACTTTACGTAGAGGTGTGCACCGGTCCGAACTTCCGGAAAAAATTCTGGATCAATTTTCAAAAGAATTTTGAAATTATTTCAAAGAAATCACTAAAGACGTGTCTATAGGAATTATTAGCATAATTTTTCTAAATTATTCCTGGGGAATTTCCAAGATGAGTCCCCGAAAAAATTCCTGGAGGAATTTCTAAAGGTAATTCAAGAGGTATTTCCGAAAAGATTCTTTAAGAAATTCCCGCAGGAGAGCAAACAAATTTTATATTATTATTTATTTACTTCATCAACAGGCTTCATAGAGCACCAATGATGGCGATATTAGCCTAATTGTGGAGTACAGTGTTACATCGTGTGGAACTATACAAATATAATACAGTTTATCTGAGTGTATGCTTACAATAACAATCAACTTCTATTTATCATGGAATTATTTTTTACTAACTAAACAGACAAAACTTTGACTCTCGAATTCTCTAAATTTTATACCTTTTTGCCATACGTGCAAGGCTTTTACGGTACAATTTCTAAAGGTAATCTCGAACGAATTCCTTAAAGGATTTTCAAAGAATTCCTCAGAAGGATTCCAGAATAATTTATCAATGGATTACCGAGGGAATTTCGAAATCAATTACTATGGAAATTTTGAACGAATTTCCGAAGGCTCTTAAAATGTACGAAGGAATTTCCGAAAAGTTACTGGAGCAATTTCTAAAGCAAATACCGGGAATAATCTCCTCTAGGAATTATTTCCAAAGAAATTCCTGAATGAAATTATTAAAACTTCAAAAGAATTTCTTTTTTGTAATTTAAAAGAATTTTCGTAGGGATATCCTGAACATTTCCTTAAAGTGCTTTCTAGAGTTTTCGTAAATAAACTTTCGAAAAAAATCCTAAAAATTCCCCAAGGAGTAAAAAAAATGAAGCATTTTCGAATAAATTTCAAGTAGAAGCATAGGTACTAAAGCGCTAGTGGCGCTACAACCATTAAAATTATTTTGACATTTAAAATTTTTTTGCTTCAATAAACTTAGCTTGACCTATGTTGTCCATCATGTTGTAGTGAATGATTGGTTGATGCAACAACATCGGTTTGACTCTTTTAGTGCCGGTTTTTTTGGCTACTATGGTTAAGCACACTAGATGTTGGTCACATGAACTGAAGCGACATTAGCAGTGTTTTACTTTTGTATCAACTGTATATACTAACGAATTTCTGAAGGAATTCCTTAAAACACTTCCAAGGATAATTTTAAAGGAACTTGTTGAAGAATTTATAAAGGAATCGTCAAATGATTTTCTGCATGAATATTCGTACAAAGTTCTGAAGGAATTTACGAAGAAAGTCCCAAACAAATTTCCGAAACAATTCTTTAAGAAGTTTACTAAAGTTCTCCGAATGCAATAATGGAAACTTGGCTTTGAAATCTGCAGTTAACAACTGTGTAAGTGCTTAACGAACATGAAGTGCTAAGCTGGGAGTGTCGGCAATGTCCTAGTGAGAGATGTAATGCTGCCAATAAAAAGAGAAAATACGAGGTGAATTTTGTAAGACCATCAATAATTTTGTTTGAAAAACGTGTTTCGCAATATTTACTTGTTTGAATTGGTTATTTTGCTGCAAAAATCTGTATATGGCACGTTTGTTTTTACCTGGAAATTAATGTAGAGCACCTAGAAAAACCAGGGAATTTCGTTTTTACAGATGAGCAGAGTTCCACTAAAATTCTCAATTTTTTGTTTCAAATTTTCAGGGAAATCTGTTCGGTATTTGAACGGAAAATTTTTCGGGATTTCAACGGAAGGTTCTTCGTATTGCCCATAAGAAATTCATTGACATTGGGTCGTCGACCAAATCATATTTTCGACCAAAAAATGTTGGGATATATGGACTTCGGTCCAATCAATGGTGTGCTCGCGACCGCGGTCAAACTGCATATTCGGTCTTGAAGCTTTCGGCCAAATTACGTTCTACCAAACGACCCTTCAGATGCTAGACATTTTATTTCAGCAGGAAGTTCTTCGCAATTTCCACATAAAGTTTTTCTTAGTTTTTACGGAGAGATTTTCGAAATTTCAAGGGTAATTTTCGAGGAAATCGTATTTTCTCGAAAAATTCTCTGGAATTCCAACGTGATGATGTGGGGATTAATCGGGAAATTTTACGGAAATTCGACTGAATCTTCGAAATTTCCGGGTGGTTAATTTCAAGCAATTTGCTGAAGACAGTTTTAACTTTTATCCATCTTGCGATTATATACATGCGTTTTTCTGTTGGGGTCATATTGTTACTTGCGGGTCAGATGAACCCTGCTAAATCCCTGGGCACCGGTCAGTCAGAGCTTAAGCTCTATTACTCTCAGGGTCGGCTACTACTGTTTTTAAGTTTACTCAAAAACATAGATAATATATTTCTTTTGGTTGTATATACGTTATTTTAAAAGAAATTTTAGAATTTAATGTCTTAACGGTAATAATATATGGCTAAAATCGTGTTTTTAACGCGTTTATTTAATAGTACCTTTATCATGTAAGTTAGCTTAATGGTATCTTCGAGACATTTTATCAGTAAGTTAATGCACTTCTTTAGGGGTATTCAGCTTACTGATCAACCCCCTAACATATAAGGTTTGATTTTTCATAAAAGCTGAGGCAAAAGTTCTCCTGATTTTTTTTGTGGAAGACACCAACTTCTTTATTCCGTTACTTTTGGAATTTTTTTTGCCTTTTATACTGACATGACAACTCCTTAAAAATGGTTAAAAACTTGAGAAATAAAAAGTTTGAACGAATTATTGGATTTTTTTAGTCATGTGATCTAACTGCAACTTGACAACGAGAGAATTGTGGCAATCTCATACGCAGAACAAAGTACAAAAAATGAACTGCAAATTAATACTGTAGAGTTGTAAACGAATGTAAGGAATGTTTCATCAAACCACATTTCCTACTATGCAAAGCAAAAACCAATCTTCCATCACAAGGAGTTGATGAACTAATGCACCATGCGCCTCCATATGATTGCAGGCTCAAACATGTTCAAAGCTTGTTAGTATAAAAAGCAATAGGGAAGGGGGCAATATGCCTAGCTAAGCAAACACTGCTCTATTGTCTTATTTGTAACGCTATTCATGGGTATTTTTACATTATGCATCAGTTAAACAAGATAGCTAGTTGATGCCATTCAAAAATTGTCAAAAATCTCAATCATATTGATAATATTCACATTTCATAAAAGTGGTGATATTCTGTTGCCGGAAAACTCATGAGGCAAAACGCCTTTTAGCTGGCAGCACCTAGGGAACAAAGTACCACGCGTCGGCGAATCAGCATTCTAGTATGGATAGTCCGTGGAGACGCAAGTACTTTGTAGGTTATTGCCACTAGGGCGTTTTACCTCGCCAAAATGTTAGATGTTTCTTCAAAATGTGGAAATTTTCGGTTTTTCCGACCTTCCCATGCACTTTTTGATACTTTTTTCGCCTATCCTACATAATTTTAGATCTAGTTTTGTTACGAACATCTTAGTGACGGTAAATATGAGTGAAACCACAAAAGGCGTTTTGCATCGGGGGGGCGTTTTGGGGCCTCTTCCCCTAAATCTCCAAAAGTGTCTTGGTGTATTCGACAAAGTTTTTTCAGGAGAACTTATGCTACAACTATCTCGAAGACATATACCTTGCATGTTGTAAAGAGGAAGAAATAAATTTTACATCTCACTTTTAGGGGTGTTGATCATAAGGCTGAATACCTCCAAAGAGCATCGACATATTGATGAAATATCTTGAAGACACCATTACGCTAAATCACATAATTAAAGAACTATTAAATAATTGCGCTAAAAACACGCTTTTAGCCAACGTGCGAGCGCCTGAAGTGTTTAAGTCATCCAGTATGGTTTGTAACCGGATCTGCTGTCTTTCCCTTACAGGAGTCGCTACTGATACTGAGGTTGTTCTTCATCTCTATTTTCTGAAAAATATTCGAACTCGTCTGTTATTATTTCGAGGATAGGCAGACCTTTGAAATTCGGAATCTCACTGCCATTTCGCATTCTTCTTGAGTAGCATATCGAGCGGATGCCGCAGCTCATGGATGTTGCGAACGGAAGGCAGGTAGAAGTTAAAGGCTCCAAGGAATTACCGCAGCTCGGATATGTGCAGGAATGGACGCGATGCGATGGCTTGGATCTTCTCGGGATCAGATCGAATGCTGTTGCGATCGACGATGTGACCTATGTAGTTGATTCCTGTTTGAAAGAACCGGAATTTTTCCAGCTTGACGTGGAATCCATATTCTTCCAGACGCTAGACCTAACGACACCTCGTATGCTTTCCAGTTTGGACAGAATAGTATATCATCGTCTATAAACGTTAGAGCACTGAGGATGTCAGCAATCATGCTATCAATTAATTTTTGAATCCTGCCGACTTCACCCCTGGAGGTTGAACTGAAGAGTCCTCAATGTGTGTTTAAGTTGAGAAGCAGGAACGCGTCAGAAAAATCGATGATGCTGAATACGACGCTTCCATGGAGAGGGGAAAACACTTCTTCCGGAGTAGGTTGCCCTCCATGGTTTTGTGGAGTCCGGTGGAATAATCCGCAGAGAAACTTACCGTTTGGCTTGCGCACTGCTACGATTAGAGCGGTGCACTCCGAGAAATCGATTGGGGTAGTGAAGACGATCGTGTTGAACGGAAGCGACCAGTTCCGTTGAAGATAAAACGGGCTTAGCGTTAGGTTTGAGAAATAGATTTACCTTTGTTTACTTGCAGTGATCCATCGAGTGGTTCAAAAGCGCAGGATGTTCGATGAGCTATTACATCATCGGAACACAGTCTGGAGACTGAGGCTGCCACTTGATTGCAGGGCTTATCGAAGGGATGATGACGTCATGAAACATTGGCCACGTTTGACCATGCCGTTGAAGGTGATTTTGCAATTCAATTCCTTCGCCTTTGAGAGCGAATGATCCGCCGGACGCGGTGGATGCATGAACTGATGATGGATAAAGCTTTGGTTCTCCCAATTGTTGCAACGTTGTCTTCGAAATGACTGTGATATCGTTTGCTGATTCTAGTCAACGCCTCCTTCTTCTGAAACTGCTTCTTTTCACGGGATTAAGCTTAAAAGTCTCTTGAAAACTTTTTCACGCAACCACAGTAGCCTTCCAAGAAAGAAGTCTTGCTCGGATGCCTGCGGATCTCGGTGCTTTGAGACCGCAAACACTTGAAATGATCGATTTTTAGATCTTGAAACTCGAATTGCTCACACGCTCTGTTGACTTTGCCTCCATAACTGATGATATCATCCGATTAGAGCTCACCAGCAGCAGACACTGGTAGCGCTTGGGATACAGACACGTCTGTTTACCGAAAAATTTTTGGAGTGTCGTAAAGGTATCGGCAAACGGAACGTCCTTTAGAAGCTTCGGAAGGATGTAGATGACGTAGTGATTATGAGAGGCAGTGTCTAGCTACCGGAGTAGAAGCCGTTAGTTGCTTGATAAACGAAGAAAATAATTATTAGTCATCTACAAAATCGCTTCATGGAGTTGCTAGTTGTTGTATGCTATCGTATCAAAACTTGATGTATTTCTTTCCGTTCCATCCATTATTTATGTAAGAGAAGCGAATGATCAACAGAGAGAAGTTTTCGTTAATGAAAATATGTTTTTGAGATTGAGATTGAAAATGACAGGAAAGTGAATGATAATGCATAAAATCAACAGTTTAAAACCTTTACAACCTTGAGAATAATTTATATGGCGTTTTCAGTTCAAAATACAATAACTTTATGCCAAAAAACTCACACTCAAACTGTCACGTAAATTGCCTCATATTAAATTTACAAACCAGCAACACGGCCAAACTAACAACATGCTGCCCTACGAAAAACGCACCGCCGTCAATCGAATTAATCGATTGTCATTTTCAACCAATCAGCAAACGGTACGATTGTGACAGAAAATCGGTACGATTTTTAATGACTACTTGGCACATCCTAATGTCGAATTCGTTTTTAAACCTGGGTCTGAATAAAAAAAACATTCTCAGATCCATCTGTCATTGGATATGCTTGTGTGCGTAGCATCGTGTTTGTTTTGATTTGAAACATATGATCCAGGACATCCAGTGCAGAGTGTATGTAATTAAAAGTGTCGACGTGTGCCGCATTTGACATTTGCTCGTTTGAAACACGATTTTGTATGGAAATGACAGAATAATTTCAATCCAATTCTGACAGTGTCGCCACTCTTAATTACATACACTCTGATCCAGTGCAATGGCAGTGCGTTGGCCTTGACTAATCAGATCATGATAAATAAAAATGTTTAAGTGCGTGAACTGATTTTTGTGGATAGTGCAATTTACTTTTGGGCGGATATTTGTTGTTAATTATCTTCTTTCTCTTTTCTTTCTTCTTCTTCTTCTCTATATATAAAAATGAGTTTGCTTTTCCTTTGAGGCAATATTACTGACGAACGGATCGACCGATTTACAAGATTTTCTCACTAATCGAATCGTTTTGGGCTTTTCTGCGTTTATGTACATCAAGCTCGAACTGAAATCGATCTAGAGGGCGACGACTAAACGATCGACATTTTGAACGAAAAAACCCAGATTAATCCACCTAGCGGTGATGGTGCCTTTCTCGTTTCTTTCGAGTGAGTAATTTCTACGCACTTTTGGTGAAAAAGTATTTTGACCATAACTTCTGAGCCTTTAGTCCGAATTTGCAACAGGAAACAATGGGACCGGATTCTGCATCGAATGCAACTTCTTGCGAGCAAATCGGCTGATGGTACACATGTGACTAAAATGAATGAGATTTTGAAAATGTATTTTGGCCATAACTCCGAATCCCATAGTCCCAATTTTTTAATACGAAACAATTGGACAATATTCTACGTCGAATGAAACCTGTTGCGAGTAAATCAGCTAAGAGTAAGTGGCTAAAAAGTGAGTGAGAATTTTTCTTCTAAATAATTATATTTTGGCCATAACTACGAATCCCATAGTCCGATTCCGCCAATTTTCAATACGAAACAATGGGACAAGATTCCGCGTCGTATGCAACTTGTTGCAAGAAAATCCGTTAAAGATAAGTGCCTGAAAAATGAGTGAGAATTTGGTACGTGTTTCTTATGTAAAAATATGAAATTTGGCCATAACTTCGAAACCCATAGTCCGATTGGGCCAATTTTCAATACGAAACAATTGGGCAAGATTCTACGTCGAATGAAACTTGTTGCGAGTAAATCAGCTAAGAGTAAGTGCCTAAAAAGTGAGTGAGAATTTTTCTAATAAAAAAAAATATTTTGGCCATAATTCCGAAGCCCATAGTTCGATTGGGCCAATTTTCAATAAGAAACAATGGGACAAGATTCCGCGTCGAATGCAACTTGTTGCGAGCAAATCGGTTAAGGATAAGTGCCTGAAAAATGAGTGAGATTATTTTGCGCACACACATACACACACACATACACACACATACACACACACATACACACACACGCACACACAGACATCACCTCAATTCGTCGAGCTGAGTCGATCGGTATATAACACTATGGGTCTCCGGGACTCCTATCAAAAGTTCGTTTTTGGAGCGAACATATAGCCTTTACGTATACTTTGTACACGAGAAAGGCAAAAAAAAACTTTGGCCATATCTGTTCAATACCGATCTGTTAAATTTTCAATACGAAACAATGGAACAATATTCTGCGTCGAATGCAACTTGTTGCAGGCAAATCGGCTAAAAGTAAGTGCCTAAAAAATGAGAATTTTTCTTGTCAACAAATGTATTTTGGCCATTACTTCGAATCCCATAGTTCGATTCGACCAATTTTCAAAACGAAACAATGGGACAGGATTTCGCGTCGAACGAAACTTGTTGCGCGCAAATCGGTTAAGGATAAGTGCCTGAAAAATGAGTGAGAATTTTGCACGTGTTTATCATGTGTTGTTGTAAAAAATATATTTTGGCCATAACTCCGAAGCCCATAGTCCGATTCGGCCAATTTTTAATACGAAACAATGGGACAAGATTCCGCGTCGATCGGTCGTCAAATCGGTTAATGATAAGTGCCTGAAAAATGAGTGAGATTATTTTGCGCACACACATACACACACACATACGCACAGACATCATTTCAATTCGTCGAGCTGAGTCGATCGGTATATAATACTATGGGTCTCCGGGACTCCTATAAAAAGTTCGTTTTTGGAGCGAACATATAGCCTCACGCTATGTTTAAAGGCAACTATTATGCAAAGTGAATGCACCTCGGATGTTAAGCCGTTAGATCATAGTTTTTGACCTCTAGTTTAAGGATCTGTGTCGATTAAAATATTTCATCGGTGAAATTTTGACTTTTTTACTATTTAAGGTAATATTTTTAACCTAAAAACCTTTGCTGATTTTAAAAAAAAATTTGAAACAAGTTATATAAAATCCAACCACTGCTTTTTGTTCCTGATGCTTTATGAAACATTTTCATATAAAAACATTTTTCATATGATGAAAATAGTAGAAGTTATATTAAAATTACTGCCAGTTTTAAATGTTCTTAAGGTTTATTATGAACATATCTGGAGCCTTCCTTAGCCGTACGGTAAGATGCACTGCTACACTGCAAGACCATGCTAATAGTGGCTGCGTTTTATTCCCGGTCTTGTCTAGGATATATTCTCGCCTTCCCTGGGCATAAAGTATCATCGTAGCCTACACAGATAGAAAAGTCCACTGAAATTTGCGCTAAAAATCATGCACATAAATGGAACATCATTGTTAGCATAATTGCACATGGGATATAGCCTGAATGTATACAATATTTGAAGTAAATCGTCTATATTGCATGCAAGTTGTAAGCAATCTTGTTAGGAATATGACCATTTCAGCGAAGAATAGCGTAAATTTTCGCATGGCAAGTTTTACGAGCTGTTTACTTCTCATTATTTTTTCTGTGTACTGATATACGAATGCGAAGCTAGAAACCTCGCAGGTAATAACTATGGATGTGCTGAATGAACACTAAGCTCCGAGGTGGCATATGTCAGAGTGGTTGATATAATGCCAATAAGAAGAAGTATTATTAAATCTAAGAACATAATATCACTCTTTAATATTTCAAATCAACAAATAATTAATACTACGAACAGATCAAAGTAGTATTTATGTTCTGTATTTCAAACTGGATTACACCTCAATGGACGTCTGTATTATGTGACCACTGTTATATGCTACCACCGTGGATAACAGTTTACTTGCATACTGTTCGTGGCTATCTGGCATTTTGTAGTTTTGCTAGATAGTATAGAAGTTTCTGTGGATGGCTTCCGTTGTTTGCTTCGTATACTTTGTAAGGCCTCCCTGTGATGCGCTCAATTCAAGAACATAAAATTTCAAAATAAGAAATTTTTCGGTGTTTGGTAGCCCAGCTGCTATCCAACTATTCAAAAAACTATTACAAAAATCTCATATGGCGTCTGAATAGAAGTCCAACAATGTTACACTAGAACAGCAATCAACTACCTGTGGTAGACTCTCCAATACCTTGTAATAACCATTGCATTATTTTCCTTTCAAAACACCCCGTTTAATTAAAAGACTTCGGCAGTAGCGCCCAGTGAAACCAAGTTGAGCGTGATGGGTTGCGTTGACCTCTGATATCCAGACTTCAGATTTGTCTTGATGGTTTTTTGCTACAGGGCCGAAAATTTGGTAGACCAATCCCACCAGCTAACGTAGCGCTGGAGGAGGGGTTTTCTCTAAAATTGTGTCATAGTCTCCTCCTTCCAGAAGATGATTATGAACACAATTGAAATATAATCGAGCATCTTTATTGACCTGTTCAGTGTTAAATTCTGTTTCTATGGTAACAAGTGGACGGTGCAGGGTTGCTGGTTTTTTAATAGACAGGTATGAGATATGCAGTTACACAAGAATTCGCTATCGAAAAATGAAATGTATGTTCGGTGTCAATAGTATTTTTAGTATAACTTCTGCCACTTTCATCATATGAAAATTGTTTTTATATGAAAATTTTCCTTGAAGCGTCAGGAAAAAAATGTAGTGCCTGGATTTTGTATAACTTACTTCAAAAAAATTTAAAAAATCAGAATAGATTTTTAGGTTAAAATTATCCCCTTAAATGGTAAAAAAGTCAAATTTTCACCGATGAAATATTTCAATCGACACAGATCCTTAAACTAGAGGTCAAAAACTATGATCTAACGGCTTAACATCCGAGGTGCATTCACTTTGCATAATAGTTGCCTTTAAACATAGCGTGAGCCTTTACGTATACTTTGTATACGAGAAAGGCAAAACAACCCGAGCAAGATCGGACAGGTTTGACTAGAATTCTATAATTCTGTGCACATTTTTTTTACCAAGAAATTTTTTACAAGAATTCATCTAATAAATCATATTTATAGTCCAATTACTATTTCTGTAAAAGTTTTTTTTCCGGAAAAAACACTCAGAATATATGATAAAAATTCTCCAGGATTCGCTATTTTTTCCTCGCACCTGCCGGTTTTTGAACCCCTTGCATTTTAAATGGGCCAGGATTTTGAATTATCGTTCCCAAATCCAGAAAATATATGTAAAAATCCGCGGGCCAAATTCCCGACCTTAATGCTACCTTAATGCGTGGATTTCCTTCTGAAATTCATAATCTTTCAATAGTCCAACGTGGAAAACTTAACATCGTTTCCTTCAGGAATTTACTTGAAGTTTCCTTCAAAAATTCTCCCGCAAGTTTCATTCTTACATGTACCTTGAGGAAATCCTCCGAAAGTTCCTTGAGGAATTCCTCCGGAAGTACCTTGAAGGATTCCTCTGAAGGTTTCTAGATGATTTCCTGCCGAAATTCCTTTGGAAGTTCCTTCAGGCTTTCATTCGAGAGTTCCTCAAGTAATTCCTCAGGAAGTTCCTCCAGAAATTCTTCCGGAGGTTCCTCCAGTATTTCCTCCAGCAACTCCTCCGGAAGGAACTTCTCCATTAATTCCTCTAGGACTTTCTTCGAAAATCTTCCTGCTTCCTGGAGCAACTTCTGTATGAATTTGTGTTAGCTTCCGGTGAAACTCGTGAAGAAACTTCCGGGGAGATTTCTTGAGGGTTTCAGTGAAGAACTTCCGATAGAACTCCTCCAAGAACTTCCGGAAGAGCTCCTCCACTTCCAGAGGAATTCCTCAAGGAACTTCCGGAGGAACTCCTCAAGAAACTTCCGGAGGAGTTTTTAAAGGAACTTCAGCAGGCATAGATCAAGGGGCTTCCTGGGGAATTCCTCAAGAAACTCCCGGAAGTATTCTTCAAGGAACTTCCGAAGGAATGCCTCAAAGAAGTTCCGGAAAAATTTCTCATGGAAAAAATATAATTTAAGCTCTTTTTGGTGGAATGTATTCAACCGTCTAAGACGAGTTAAGTATTCTTCATTTAATTCCACCAATTATTTCGATATCTTTGCAGATACGTATTTCGACCACAACTGTGTGGTCGTCTTCAGTGCTCTTACTTGACTCGACTTGGAGCACTGGAGACTTAGACAGTCCTCAAGGAAATTCCATAGGAATGCCTCAAAGAACTCCCAGAGGAATTTCTCAAGAATCATCCGGATGAAATGCTCAAATGCTCCGGGGGCATTTATGTACGAAACTTGCGTAGCAATTCCTGAAGGAAACTTCGAGTAAGTTCTTGTATTCCAGAAGGATTTCCTGGAGGAGTTATTGCAGGATTTTTTAAATTAATCCAGCAACTTTCAGAGAAAATTCCAGAGAAGAATTTTCAAAAGTATTCATTTCCAAGAAATCCTTTGGAAAAAAATATGGAGGAATGTCTGAAAGATATCACCAATGAATGCATACAAGAATTCAATAAAGAATTCCTGGAAGAATTACTGAAGTAATTTCTGAAATGCACGAAGGAGTTGTTGGAAGAATTTCAAAAGAATTTCTGGATATTATTTGAAAGAATGCTATTCGGTATCCCTCAAATATACTTTTCTGTCAATTCCTAGCGGATTTTGTGAACGGGTTTCAAGGGCAATTCCCAAACTAATTTCATCCACCGACCTAATTTAGGACACAATTTGTGAGGAAAACCCTGAATGAACTTCTGAATAACTTTTTTAAACTGAATAAAGACAACAGTACCGAATTACCATAATTTAAAACTACAGTAGACGTTCGATAACTGCAAGTAATTTAACTGCAATGCTTTTAAACTGCAATTCGATAGTTGCAATAGTTTTGCAGTTATCAGACCGCTAAACTTCAAACTGATGTCAAACTCAATGACAGCTGCATTGCGCTGCACATCGGGTGCACTTTTATTGCATCTGACGTCAATTGACAACCGTTTGACGTCTAGAATGCATTGCAGTTATCGATCGGCATTCGTTAACTGAAAAGTAAACCTTTTGCAGTTCTCGAACGGCTACTGTACAGTAACAAATTTAACAAAATTCCCGAAAAAAATAATTTCAGCGTGAATTTTATTTGAACAAACGGACAGTTTGTTTTTTTCCCTTCTGCTTGTTAGGACGCGAACAGTTCCCGTAACTACTCTCATTGGACCTGCAGCGAAGCTTGGTGTGGCCGAAAAACCAACAAGAGAAACACTAAATTGGGCTGGGCATGAATGGGCCACCTCAAGAAACCTAAGAAGAGGAACTCCGATCTTGAGGATGATAGTCTAGAGAAATTCCTGCCAATGTTGATAAAATTATAATCAAATGTTAATCATATTGGCTTCATCTGCTGACCAAGTCATATAAACCCCATTTTCAGATTTATGTGTTAATGAGAAGCCTTCATCAAGCTTTCTAAAGAAAAATGGGTATATTGCATTTTGGCACATACGTCACACTTCCCGATTACGGCAGTAATGCGTGAGCAAACTGGCTGACAGTTCTACGGGAAACAATTCAAGTTTTTCGTGCCAAATCGCATCATTTGCCAGAAAGACATTGCGCTAAAATACAAATCGAGACGATTTTTTTCAATTACGCGAAGAATTATCTGTTGGGAAAACCCGTTTTCACACGCACTTTATTTAAGTCATCCATGAGCATTGAATATTCGAGTTTTTCCAACACCGATAAGGACTGATTGTACCAATAACAACGGCTTAAAGAAGACCTATGATTTAACTGAGGTGTGTAAGTAATAAGATGCTTTCCTTTTTTAACACATTGTTCAATATTCATACTTCGTACAGACTAGTTTATTTTATGTCTCTAATTCTAGTTTTTGGCACATCAACATCAAACAAATCACAAATGCAATGAACATTGAGAGGCGTTCACTGATTTGGCTATGAAACTTGTAATATGTCCTTTTTTGGGAACTTCGAGGAAAGTTCCCAAAAGCAATTAACGTTATTCTGGATATCGTAAATGAACAGCTTTATAGCTTCCGTCGTCTCAACGATTTCGTATGGAACCAACAGCTGCTTATTCGAAGATACCAGGAACAACTGCGCACAAGTAGGTCTCTGATTGACGTCATCGGTTGCACAGCTCCGGCGAAAGAGCAACCGTGTTGAACTTGAGATAAGCACCCATTCCTTTATCAGCGCACCAATTGGAAAGCCCGTCTATTTCGGACTTCAGAGACAGGCAGTCTAGTGTTGATTTGATCACTCCAAAAAAGAATTCAAGATCATCAGGATGAAGAAGAGAGAGAAAGGAAGGATCAAGTCGTTGATGGGGAGCTTGATGGAGATACTCGATCGCAATGATTTCACTTCACAAGTTCATCCGCAAAAGTAGTAAAATAGCGAACGTCGATTACAGCAGATGATGTTTGTCCATCGGTATCAGCACTTTTTTCTGGCTTTTCCAACACTCCCAAGACGAACCTCTGCTATAGAGCCCAACCCCCGAATTCCAATAAAATTCCGCGTGGCGAGTGCAGAGGTGTTCTCGGCTTGCAGTGGGCAATGTATCATCAATTCCTTCTCATCGCCGATAAACCGTGGGGATGTGGCCAGCGCCGTTCTCGACCAGTTGAAATACAAGAGCTCTCGGACTGTGCACATTGAGGTTGGAGAGCAAATCTCATGCTTCCAGCCGTTGGTTCCCTGAGCGATTGCGATTGATCGGGTCAATCATGGAGTAGCATATACGAAATGCACAGTCATCATGCTCATGCTCATGCTTTGCCCAAAATTTACCAGATGTTTCTAAATTCATATAAATTTCTCTTGAAAGTTCAAAATAAAAATCCTAAGATTGCATTATCCTGGGCAAAACGCAGAATGTTTTCATGGGGAAAAATGTCCCATCGAAGAATTCTCTTTGGATATTTGGGAAATTTTCAGTTCTCAGTTCGCATCAAAGTCGGAAGAATTGGAAATACAGAAAAATATCCTCTTTCCCGTAAAAAAACGTATCTAAACGAAAAGTGGCAACTCATTACTTAAACATCTTCATAATACCTATTCCGTGAATATTCGCACAACAGCTATAGCATCTATTCCCCCTGTGAATTACCTAACCTTGCTCGCTTTAGTTAGTTTCCACATTCAAAGCCTACTAGTCATGTGTATGTTTCCCCATCTAAAGTAAAACAATCGATTTCTTTCTCTCTGTGGTCTACTACGATGTACATCCAATCGCGTCGCGTATATACACAGAGGAAATTTGTCCTTGACAATTTGCAGAAGAAAAAAAAATGAAACAAAACAACATCTGAAACCACATTACAAAGCCTACTTTGATGATTGTATATATGTACCTACCTGTCAGTATATTGTCAATGCGAGATGCAAACAAGCCGCAACGACGACACAAATCAGAAATTAAAATAGTTCCTTTTCAGTACGTAACGCTGATGGTTCCCCTTGTGGGTGGAATGAATGATAATCATCATCATCATCATCAATCTCATCCATCGCCAACAGGCGAGTGATGACGATCACTAATGGAAGCGATTCCATCTGTCATCACCATCATCGCCGCTGTTCTCCATCCATCAGGTGATGTCCGCAGATAGTCTCCCCCTACACTATACGCGGGGGTAATTCAACAGGGAGGAAGGCACCCGGTGTACCCCGCGGAAATGGGGTGAGGGGGGGCAAGGGATCGACACCAACACATCAATTTTTCATTCACCGTGGTATCCCCAGTTTTCTGCTGCTGGAGCCCCGAACAAAACGAACGAACCCAACCAGCAAAGCCAGAACCAGGACAGAGCAGCGAATGTTTTTCCTCTCGTTTTCGAGCGGCTGTTAGTTTTGTACAACGCTCGGTCGACGAATGTGGCAACGGCGAGCTCCCGTAGGAATATTCCTCACTGCTCTGATGCGCTAGTAGCTCTAGTTAGCTGGTGTGTATCGTTCGGTTTAGTTGGTTTGCTCATGTGTTATATAAGTGCTCGCCGTGCAAGTGGTTCAGAATCTCATTGCTAGAACAAGTTTGTTTGCTGGAGCAAAAATCGATCCTAACTAGAATTTCTCTTTGTCTTTTCCCTTTTCAGAAACATATCGCAGTAAACATCGTCGTTAATCAGCGCGCAGCTGTGATATCATGCCATGGGTTGCCTCGATCAACATGCTCCCATACACACAATGGCGAAAACGTCACCCATCGAATCCAAGCGAGCAAAGCAACCCACTAACAGAACGTGAACTGGATGCAGTGAAAAAAGCGGAGAAAGCACCTTGAACTTCGCATGCCACGACCGAAAATCGCGAGCAACGAACGAAAACAACAACAAACACACATGCGAGAGCGTCGTGCTGGCAGCGAAGACCAAAAAAACGAGCAACAAGAATCCAACGAAAGAAACATTCATTTTTGAACTTGAACTTGAACGCAGAGCTGTTGCAGCAGGGCGGGCGGCGGACAGCAGCGACGTTGATGACGGTGGTGCCCCACTTGCTGGCCCAAGCCCCGACCCAAGCCATACTGTATGGCCCATACACGCGAGCGAACACAACCGCATCATCATCGTCATCGCAGTCATCGAAGTGGGTGACGCGAAAGGGGGAAACAGAGTAAGTCAATAATCGATAAAGATGACTTTTTATTTTGAGATGGTGTGAGTGAGTGAATGAGTGACTCTCGGGAGTGACTTGGGAGGAAAATAACACACTAGGAAATGTCGCGTGTAGGAGTGGGTTCTTGAGTTTGCGGTGAGAAGGTGGTGAAAATGGACGATGGAGGAGAGGGGGCCTCACCCTAACGCCCACTGATTGAGGTGAACGCTGTGAGAGGGGTATGCAAAATGAAATATTTTGAATTTTTATGCATTGTTTGGATCGTAGGTAGGCATATTGCATTTCACAGCGTGGGAGGAATTGCTGTAATCCTGAATTCGTTTCGGGAGCAAAGTTCTTCTCCGAGTGATGGAAAAAGGGTTTTTAGGAAATTAAATTCCCGGCACATATGAACTATAACAAATGAATTTCCGTTTTCTAACTACATTTATAGGGTAACGGGAGGTAATGTTAGCCTTGGATGTAACTTTGGCTTATCATGCAAATTATTCAACAATTCAGCGATAATAAATCGTTTTGTAGAGAGATATTTATCACTGATTCTTCAAAAATGGGTATCAAGCTTATTTAATTTACATTACGCTAGATTCATGCACTTCTTCAACTAATACACGCAATAAACAATCGTGAAAAACGAAATAGCCTTTGTGTACATTTTTTTTTCTTTTTATCCATGTTCGCACATTATATGAACGGATAACAATCACACGATTTTAGCAGTCATATTAGGTTCACAATTTTCATCATTTTGAACAATATTTGGAGCACTCGTTGCCAAAATACCACCTCAAGGCTTTTACAATCGATTTATACAGAACAATGCACCAACCTTTCATGGCCTGAAAAAGCATCCACCACCAAAGTCAGATTAGGAAAATTTGTCGAACACAAAGTCCATTTAGCTGCAAACTGTTAATAGCTTATATAAGAGATTGTGTTCAAATATTGTTGCTTTTGACTACTTGACGTAATAACTAGGGTGTCGACGGATTTTAATTTACAAAACTACGTATTTTCATGTAAATTCGGTTTCTCTGTTCTGTAAAGCTGTTTTTTGCATTTAACTTTTAGAAAAAGGTTTAAATTGCATAGAATGATTCTTACATGATCCAAATAAGTTGTTGAATTTTGTTTGACTCGTTCATTTGTTGTTGTGGATTTTTATTCATGAAAGTAAGTATTTTCATAGAAATTTGATTGCTCTGTAAAGCTCAATGTTAGTTTTTCACCATGAGAATAACATTTGATTTTATCACGGAATGCATATGAGTTATTGGATTTTATTTGGCACGTTCATTTGTTGTGAAAAACGGAATTCAATTCACAAAAGTACGTACGCCCATTCTACAAAACTCAAACTATATTCTCAAAGTGGAAAGCCAAAGTTCAGCTTTGTAAAGCAGAGAATTCAAGTTTTTTAAATGAAAATACGTACTTTCGTGGTTTAAAACCCGTTTATCTAAAAACTGGACGTGCTTAAGAAATTCTGAATATTTATCTGAATTCAGCGTAAAAAAATCGATTGAGTGCATTGAAAATGATTGAAGGGAGCGATAGTTGGATAGTGAAATTGACGTCAGCGTTGAGCAGTTTGACAACAAATGTAGCTTGCTGCCCCTTACCCTTCCGACCAATGGTTTCGAGCCCAAGTAGTTGACATCTATGGGTACACGCTGGAAGGTATGCGGAATCACGCCACGGAAGATGCTTGAGGGCTGTCCGCAAGATCCTTTTCTGGACCCGCTCAATTCGTAAGTTGCACGTTACATCATTCGGTACCCAAACAACAGAAACCGTTTCCAGAATTGGTCGACCGAGAGCAAAATCCTTGACCATTCGTGAGATGAATCCAAGTTGTCGATTTGCTTCAGAAACCATAATGTACATCGTAGAAGAGCTTCGGATCCAAAACAACACAAAGATCCGTCAACTGATTCATTCTGCTCAGCACAGTATTCATGATGAGGTAATTATATATTATCGTATTTGTGGAACGGTGGAAGGTCATCACGTGACATTTTGTAATGCTGATAATGAGCTTATTCATGGCACACCATCAGTTAGTAAATGAGTAAAGGATCAGAGTCTAATATAATCACTGCGAACAATAACATGGATCTTGAAATCATCGGCGTAAATTGGCTTACATCTAAAGCCAAGCGAAGTAGTAATAATTATCAAGTAAAGAACTAGTTTCTAGGGTTTGAAACCCACGAAAATAAAGTTTTCGAATCTTTGGATTTGTGAATAAGAAGTAGAACCGATCAGTTTTAGGCGCGGCAAACGATGCGAAATAACTCTTCCAAAAATTCTTAATAATCCCTCCTCAAAGACTTCTGGGGAATTGCTTTCCCCACTTTAGATAATCCAGAGAATTCCTCAATCAAGCGTTCCGGGTACTTCCTTACTTACTTATGATCCTGTGCAAAGGGCCGACTTGAAAGATCTCCATCCTGAGCGTTGCCCGGCTATCGCTTTAACCTGTTGCCAGGTTAGATTTCGGTCGACTTCTTTTATTTCTTTATTGAGGCTTCGCCACCATGAGCCTCTGGGTCTGCCTCTGCTGCGATGTCCCGCTGGGTTCCAGTCTAATGCTTGTTTACAGATTTCGTTTCCGCCCCTACGTAGAGTGTGGCCGACCCAGCCCCACTTCCTATCCCGAATTTCTGTTGCAATCGGCCTCTAATGACAACGACGATGGAGCTCCAGGCCCGAATTATATACCGCAGGCATCTGTTAGTTAGTTAAATAAATAAATAAATCTGTTAGTGAACACCTGCAGCTGTGAATGTTCTCCACTGCTACACACCATGTTTCGCTAGCGTATAACAGCACAGATTTCACGTTAGAGTTGAAAATTCGTATTTTGGTGCGTTCACTTATCTGCCTGTTTTTCCAGATATTTCTTAAACTCGCAAAGGCAGCCCTTGCTTTCTTAATCCGTGCGCCTATGTCGATCTTGGTACCGCCGTCTGACGCCATTTGGCTACCAAGATATTGGAAGCTTTCAACATTCTCCACTGATTGCCTGGGTAATGTGAAACTGGAAGGGTTCGCCGTGTTTACATCAAACGATTTCGTTTTGTTGACGTTGATGACTCAACCTGCCGAAGAGGATCACTCGGCAAGGTCGTTAAGCTTACTCTGCATATCAGAGTGCCATTGAGCGAGGAGTGCAACGTCACCAGCCAAGTCGAAGTCGTTTAGGTGCTCCACAGTTATAGGCTGCCATAGCAGCCCGCGGTTTGATTCACGGTCAATCGCACCTACCGGATTCTCGTCGATTACGATGAGGAATAGTAACGGTCGGTCAATAACTGACCATTCGCGTCCTTCACAGGCATCGTTGCATTACTTAGCCCCGCTTAAGCGTCGTGAGATATCGTAGAGGAGGTGAATGTCCCCGATTGCTGCGGCCCTCTCTCCTTCGTCGGCCAGAGAGTCCGCCCACGCTCGCTTGTCCCGTCAACATGAGCGTTTTACTTCCTTCTCAAGAGCCGCGTATCGTTGACGGGCTAAGACTTTGGCTCCCCTGGTTTTTGATCGCTCTATCGCGGCTTTGGCTTCTCTTCGCTCCTCTATCTTCCTCCAGGTTTCATCGGTGATCCATTGTTTTCTCTGGGTGCGCAGCTCGCCCAGATTGTTCTCGCTGGTGGCGATGAAGGCATTCTTGATGGCGGTGCATTGGTCTTCCACGCTGCCACCTTCCGGAATATCTGCAGCACGCGTCTCCAGTTATTCAACGAAGGACCGTTTCCCCGTGGCATCTTCCAGTCGGCGTGTGTTGAATCGTCGTCCAACTCTTTCCTCCTGCCGACGACGCAGGCGTATTTCGCCGATGAGGAGGTGATGATCAGACGCGATATCGGCACTACGCTTATTCCGTACATCAAGAAGGCTCCATTTCCATTTTCGGCTGATGCAGATGTGGTCAATTTGATTTTCTGTAAACCCGTCACGGGTACTTCCTTCTACTTCTTTAATTCTGAAAGCATTCCTTCCCCAGGAATTCTGGGAAATGAGGTAAGCCTTATTGAAAACTCATACTCCAAAAATTCGGGATTAGTCACACAGATCGGTTGAAAAACTCGTTGGCGAGCAATCTTTATCGTGATTGATGACTTGTGGGGGAAGTCAGATTTTTACCTTTTTTGGGAAAGATGTTTATTTTGATAAACATAGTTAAGTTTGCCATTTTAAAGTGTTTTTATAAGATATTGCGAAAAAAGATTCGGCTGCCGGTGGGACTTGAACTCACACTATTCCATTAAGTACACGGACGTATTACCAATTATACAACAGCTGGTAATACGTCCGTGTACTTAATGGAAACGTGTGGGTTCAAGTCCCACCGGCGGCCGAATCTTTTTTCGCATTATCTCATAAAAACACCTTAAAATGACAAACTTAACTATGTGTATCTAAATTAAACAATTTTTCCCAAAAAAAATAAAAATCTGACTTCCCTCATATGTCATATTGTATGTTTGTATGTATGTTCCAGCATAACTTCTGAAGCCATTGACCGATTTCAACCAATTTTGGTACACACATTCTTCACCTTGAGGATTAGACGATGGGGGGCGGGGTGCACTGTGGAAAAGGAGGAAGGCCCCTCCTGTGCTCATAAGAAATCTAACAATTTTGTTCAACTTTTGAACCCCTCGACCGATTCCACCCAATTTTTAGCACATATTTTCTGTCTTAAGGAAATTATTATAGTGGGGATGGGAGAGTCATTGGAAAGGAGGAGGGGGTGTAGGAAGGAAGGGATATTGATTAGTTTTCGATCAACTTAGTGTAACTTTTGAACCTGTTGACCGATTTTAACCACATATCCTCTGTTTCGTAGCGACGAAAATAGTAAGGATGGGGAAGTCATTGAAAAAGTGGAGTATGGGGGAGAAGTATCGTTTATTTTTTAACCCATTTAGTGTAACTTTTGAACCGCCTTACTGATTTCCTTCAAATTTGCAGCACATATTCTCTGTACAAGGAAGACGATATTGAACTGGGTGGCAGCATAAAAGAGGAAATGGGAGTTTTGTATAACTTTCGAGCGCAAGGGTTGTTTCCAATCAAATTCGGAACAAATATTCTCTGTCCTAAGGAGACGATTTTAATAGGTAGGTCATTTAAAAAGGGAGAGGGTGTGAGGTAGTGGTAATGTTTAGTTATCGATTAATTAATGGTTACTTCTGAACCGCTTAACCGATATCCATCAAATTTGCAACACATTTTCTCTGTACAAGGAAGATGATATTAAACTGGGTGGCAGCATAAAAGAGGAAATGGGAGTTTTGTATAGCGCATGGGTCGATTTCAACCAAATTTGGAACAAATATTCTCTGTCCTAAGGAGACGATTTTAGTAGGTAGGTCGTTTAAAAAGGGAGAGGCTGTGAGGGAGTGATAATGTTTAGTTATCGATTAATTAATGGTTACTTCTGAATCCCTTGATCGATTTCCATCAAATAATGTATGTTAGGCATAATGGACGTTATGCATAACTTAAATTTCCCATTCTTTTGTTCATCCGAGGTTTTTCGAGATTGTTCAATTCCCTGAAAACCTATCTCCCGAATTCCTCTAAAATAGCAAATCCTCGACAATAACAATTCCTCGAAAATGGCATAAAACCAATTGGCATAAGATCATTTGACATAAAGAGAATTGGCATTTTTTGTGTTAACTAAATAGTTATTTGACAGTGATGGATTTGATTCAAACCTTAAAATAGGCATTTTCCCGGAATAAGGCATTGGTGGATGTGATTCCTTCTTTAGAAATAGGTATTTGCCCGGAATAACGCGATGGTGGGTATAAACCCTTCTTAAAAATAGGCGTTTGGCCGGAATAAGGCATCGGCGTATGTGACTTTTCTTTAGAAGCAGACGTTTGCCTGGAATAAGTTAATGATGGATGTGATCCCTTTCTCGGTAACGGAAAAGGGGCGGGCGTAGGTGGAGGAAATCGATCAACTTAGTGTAACTTCTGAACCTGTTGACTGAAGAAGGGGTATCGTTTAGAGGTCGATCAATTCAATGTTATTTCCGAACCACTTGACCGATTTCCATCAATTTTGGAACACGTATTTTCTGTCCAAGAAAGACGATATTAAACAGGGTGTCAGGATCATAGAGGAAAAGGAGAGGATACATATACATGAGAAAAAACAGTTTTGTATATCTTTCTAACGCATACAAATGGACGCACACGAATTGGAAATTTTTTTAACAACAGCATATAAATAACATTTCTCCAAAAATGACATTTACTTAATTAATGTATTCCAAAGCGTAATCTGCCTTCTTTTAATCATCGGATGTTCTTCAACCTATCTTTTGCCCTCTTTATTTTGCGTTGTGCCCTTATTCTCATGTGTTGAAATATTAGTAACGCAATAACCACCTTGATCAATCTGTTTAACCATTTTCCAATTATATCAGCAACTGCCAAATCAACCTGCAACTCCGTGCAATGCCGGGTACATACAGCTAGTTAGTTTTATATTAAAGGAATTAGGGTAACATCAGATCCCGTTTTTTTCCACAGGCTTGCTGATTCCTCTTTCAAACTAGTGTACAAATGGGGGTGCGATGGAAGCAGTAACCAAGCTCGGTATAAACAAGTTTTCCAAGACATAGGAGAGGATAATGAAATCCGGGAGTATAGTGACTCAAACTTGTTTATCTTGTCGGTTGCTGTCCAAAAAAGCTGGAACCGAAATAGCAGAATACATTTAAAACAAAGTATTGCAATCTTCGATAGCTTTATGTCGTCCAATTAAGCCTATTTTTGCAAAAAAAAAAGCTGCAGAGCTGACTAAGAATGAAATTGGCTTAATGTACAGTCAAATATCATGTCTTAGCCCTACTATCTATAAGCTGGGAGATACGAACATTTCTGTGGAGCCGAAAACGTATTTCTCAATGATGGATACAAAAGTAATAAACGATGTTACACAAATTCATAAGCATGTTATACATGTGGTTGATCTGGTAAACAGCTCAATGAATTTTGGTCTAGAAAAGCTTCGAATGATCCAGAAGTTTACATTATCGGCATGTCTCCATTTCACGCTTACATATGCAGTATGGAATTGCTGTTGAAAATGTCGTTCAGGTAAATAATTGTTTGTATTACATGGTGAAAAACAAATCGTTATAAAAGCAAAATGTACTTAGACTTGTCATGGAGAAACCGACATGGCGTGTCAGTAAATCCAATACCTACTAAAGGAACGCGAAACAGAAATTGCAAAGCTTCTGAAAGAAACACTTTGCGTGCGGATTAACGATCCAAGACCTGGATATGAAAATTTTAATGATGAAATAACGTAAGTTTTCTAAGAATTGGAAGCTGGTCGCGCAGATTTCTGGATTACCTTCTGGAGCGATTTTACACAATTCTGTTTGTGAATAATTGCGAAAGGAAGTAGACATTGAAGCATTCCAGAAGTACACAAAAGAAACCCACAAATTATATGTCAAGCCTGTCAAGCTGTATAAATGGTATCCACTCTCATAAACCGTACCCAAACTATTAGTACACGGAGCAACCATCATGGGACACCTTTTTTGACTATTGGAATGTGCAGCGAAGAATAAATTCGTGCGCTACTTTCGTGAACGTCAAGCAAAAAAAACTAAGTAGCATTGTAAACATTGAAGATGCTTTTACATGTTTACATTTTAATTCTGATTAAGTTTTTTTTTTCTTTCTAATCGAGTTTCTAAAGTATTGAACGAACCTTATCCATTATCCGAAATTATCCATACATTATTATGTATATGTATTTATAAAACATAGAATCACCTCTCCACATCTTAATATTGAGATATGGAGATATCGAGGAACGGAAGGAAAATTTAAATGGATACTAGATCCAAAAAAGCTCGTTGCTATGAAAAACGACAACAAAACAAATGTCATTTCGTGCTGTTGATCTGTTTGTTATTGTCCAAAGATGGTCTAGTAGCCTAAAATTTGAACATATCGATGTAAGGAAAGTGAATCCCGAACAAAATATGATCAGAACACATCGAGAAAGAAAGTTATCGAGTTAGGGAGGTTCTCGACATGTAGATTTGAGAGATCGAGTAAACCATCGCCATAGGGAGAGATATCGAGATATAGAACATCGAGATGTAGAGAGTCAACTGTAACAATACTTATAATGAATTCAATACATTGAACAGTTTTGTGCATAGTGTTTATATTTTCTTTTTTGGATTTTCTTAGCTCAGCTGTTACAGCTGACCCTATAAAGTGATTAAATTTTTTTTGCGAAAAAAATCACTCAAATAATGAATTTGAAAAAACAGGCAAGACCATGCTGAAGGTGATTGGGCTCTTAATCAAAATGGTGTGTCGCTTACCATTTCACGAAGTATGCCATGAAAATAAGCTAAACACATAAAAACAGATAATGTCAAATAATGATAATTTTCCAATGCAATGATAATTTAAACTTTACACAAAAACTAATTTTTATATTAGTAGAATAAGGGGAAGAAAACGGATTAAAAAATGTTTGTGCCAATCATAACGTTTTTTTTATAGAAAAACTTCAATTACATTTGTACCGTACAATTTATCAAAAAACTAAGGACACGAAAAATGACGCCTTGCAAAATTGTAAAAGTGGTCTGGTTATTTTATTGTATATACTAAACTGGTGCATATCTTTGAGAAATATAACTGCAAAATAATAAATCCATGTACTGCAGTCTGAAATGATTTTCATATTTTGAAATTTCAAATTGAACACCAATGTGCCAAGATCCATTTTTACACCGCACACAACATTGTTGACACCAAAAGTCAACGCTTGCTGCAGTTCATGCACATGCCGTCCTATTTATTCGCACATTCGGATTTGCAAAGGACTATGATGATTTGATTGTGTGTTGGATGTCATCTGTTTGAGTGTAGTTGAAGTGAGTACTTCTCTCCCTGATAAACACTTTCGCGAACTGTACCTACGATGTACTACGCGTTTCCACATACTGTGCACAACAAATAAGCCCATAACAAGAAAAGCGGAAGCATAATTCAATTTCCTTGAGAAATTTCATATAACAGGTGGTTTACCTCCATGAGTTTACCGGCAGCAGAACAACATGACTTTTTAATGTAAGTTTTATTGATTTTGTGCAGTTTCAGTATATGAAACTGTGAAAATATGAAAATCATGAGAAACTAAAACTATGATTTGTATGGGAGTTTTACATTGGCTGTTCACATAACGCACATTTTCGAAAACTATACGAAAACCGCTAGTTTAAATTTCAAAGGTTTCTAAATACTCAAAAAGAAAAACAAAATAATTAAAACATTTCATTCATAGAGTAGCTCCTCGGAACTAAATTACATAAACAAGCCACCTGCAATCGAGTGTGCATCCCGTCCTACTCTGACGCAAACGCCTAGCCTACTTAGTGTTTGTTGTTCTCCCGGATTTAGGGCAGCAGCGTCGTCCGCTATACTTTACTGGCAGCTCGATTACATTTCAGCTGTTCGGAACATATGATTAGATTACACCCGTGTTTACAAAATCACACGGCATTTAACAATCCTGCTACAAACATACACGTAAACAGCTAATCGCTCAATTTGCTCAGGTGCACATGGCGAACTACCAACCACTCGGTCACAACTTTGACAGCCACAACAACAACAACAGGCACGAAAAGAAACACCGTTTCTGAGATAGGTGCGGACCAAGTGACACGGCTGTCACGTGCCCGCATCCGACTCCAAAACGTGACTTTGTTGCGATGTGCTGCGAGTTGAGCCCCTCTCCTCTCCTTATCGCACTCTCTCCCACTTCTCACCACGCCGTGATGCCGAGCACTCGCTGCAGTGCAGTGTAGATGTCTTTTCTAAGTCAATCACAGACATAACCACAGCTAGGTGATCGACTTAGGAAATGTGAACAACTAACTGACTGTGTGCAATCCAGTTCAGTCGGGCTAGAGCAAAACAAGTTTTATTAATTTTCCCGAATCAAAACCTTCTTCAACGTCCCAAGCGCATTGTTAGCTGAGAGTCACTTCCGCGCGAGCGAGTGAATGAGTGAGTGAGTATGTGAGTGCGAGTTCCATTTCAGTTTCGAAATTATAACAGTTCGAAGCTCCCGCGAGCTTTTGAACACTCGTTCGCTATTCCCGAAAATAGTAATCGAAAGAAAAGCATCATTTTATAGCAACGAAACAATCTGCACAGTGGGAAGAATTTCGGCTACCGGGATACACCCTGTGCTCGCTTTGCATTCGAAACTAGTGAACACAGCTGGTGGTATCTCAGTGGCCCTAATCCGATCGCAACGCTCCACACGAATCGCGCTGTTTACAGGTGAAAGAAAACCAATTCAGGGTGTGAGAGGTTTTCCTACGAGCTTTGAAAGGGTGAAGCTTTCGTTTTATAGCTGGGTGCAATGGAGGGACTGAAGTCACAAAGTACCAAGCGTTCCCTTCTCAGCATTTTCTCTAGTGCGGATTACGATGATCGAGGTAAAGCATTCGTTGGCCGAAGGAGGAAATGCACTTTTCTCTACAGTAGCAGTTTTTATAGCAATTGGAAAAAAAAATCTTAGCAGTAGATGGCGAGTAGATGACAAATCGGTTGCCGTGAGTTTCGAGATTTGGATGATTGCGACGTTAAAATCAAATCAAAACACACACATAATTGACAAAACAAAATGATGCACCCGTGTTGTAGAATATCAGTTTATGACATTAGAACCGAGATTAGAACAATTTTTTTGAGCCTTGAATGTTTTTACAACTTTGTACAACAAATCCTATAGAAATTATATGAAATTTGAAATGAATTTCGTTCTCCAATTTTAGATTGCAGATTCAAAGCAATGTTCTACATAAAAAGAAATGATCATTGCGCAACTCACGAATTATTCTTACTGAAATAAAATTCAAGTTCTGAATAATGTTCTCGCTAATTGCGGCATAAAACAACCTTCGTCAACACTGGCACATCACTTATTACTGTCATTGCACTACATCGGGATAATCGAAAACGAGACTGTGGTGATGCCAGTGCAACATTGTAAATTATTTGAAATCTGTTTATGTGTCGCGATCGATCAAGTTAGTTGGAAGCCAGCAAAGGGATGAGGTATGGGTTTTTATTTAGAGCGAATTGAGGTCAATCGCAAGATGGTACTGGGACTAAGTTATTCCATGTGATGATCCAGGAATTTATTCAACTGACAGAATCCAGTCTTATTGGGTGACCTTTGACAAAACATGGATTGGCGAAAAATTCGTCTTTCTACAAAACAACAAAATGTGTGAGATATAAAATGATAACGTAACTTATAGTTTACGATTTTTCGATCTAAATACTTTAATCTATTTGGTATGGCCCCTTCAAAGATATCCTGGAGTTAGCACCAGGATCAACATTTTTTTATAAACAATCACCGGAAAACGTGGATTGTAATGTGGGTTATTAAATAACTAAGTAGTAAACGTAAACACATTGACAGAATACCAGGAGATATTCATTGCACTTTGCATTTTGTCTCCATGTTAAGGGTTTCCACCCCGGAACGGGATCACCTTTCTTCTGTATTGAATGATCAGATCAATCGTTTTTGATTTTGTTTCCAGCCAGGGTCATCTAGGCAAATTTCATTTGGCCAAATTGAACGATTGCCTGAAAACGGTTTAGGCCAAAAAGAGCGTTTGGCTTGCTCCGCCTTTTGGAGGAAAATCCCATTTGTCCAAAATGGTCGTTTGGCAGGAAAGTTCGTTTGGCCAAAGCGGCAATTTATCGAAGTAAGACGTTTTTTAAGTAGTGAGACGTCTCACTTCTCATGCCTCATTCCTCAATTCAACTGCAAAAAGTGAGAAATGAGAACTAAAGCCTTCTGACCACATAACATATAGGCATCATTGCCGTGAAATGTGGTCCTTCCAGGATTTTGAAACGCTAGCGAACCTAGCGGTGGAAGTCAAGCTTTACTGAACAGCGTGCATAAGACAGATCAGAATCGCATGTTTTGCTGCCTCTTTCTTTCGCCTTGGATATACAGGAGTGCTGTTTGTTCAGGGTTGCTAAACAAAGGGCCTACTTTGAAACTTGCAGTTTGTTCTATGATACCTATCTGTTTTGTGCTTCTGACTTTAATAAGCTTTATAACTTGCATGCGCAACATGCGCACCCAATATATGCTTCAAGGCAATTATTTGTTTCAATAAAACGAAATTCTCACCCAACCATCGGATGGCAGATTTTAATACAGTTCTGCATAAGAATCTTACAGAAACTGTATAATAATTGGGTAAATACAATTTCGGAAGATTTTAATAAAATTTTTGTACTGAAATCTCACAGATTTGAATTATTTTAATACAATATCTCTATAAAAAGCTTACAGAATTGTATATGCCAAGATTTCACACAATAATTTTTTGAGATTTGGTTTTTGGGTTTATATGTTATATTTATTTTTTATTCTGATTTCTACAATTGGCTAAAATTTTAGTTTACAAAATTTGCTCATTTAGAGAAAGTTACTTGAATTGCACCGATCCCACAATTTGTCTCATTTATCTTGGTTTGGTAAACTTCGTCCCTAAAAAAATATTGGGAATTTCCAAAGAGAATCTTTTAAAACAGTTTTACCCTTGAAAAAGGCTAAAATTAACGGCCCAAAACGTCTGGCAAAACAAAACTCATCGTTTTGACTACATTAAACTGAGAAAGTCAATTATACTTCCCAAAATATCGCTGGTAAAAATAATAACAATTTTTTTTACTTTTATCGGAAGTCGGTGTCAATCGAATCTGTATTTTCATTACCTTCATTTTACTCCATTCCGCTTTGAATAGTATAATTATCACCAAAAAGCCAATAAATTAATTTTCAAAACGATCCTAATTTCTTCGGAAGTGTCTTTAACTTTACTTTCTATGCGTAACGCAAGTTTGTTGCATGCTAGTTTTGTTTAATTAAGGAATCAAATCGGTATAAGTTGAATTTGCTCTTCTTAATATATAGAAAGCTATAGGTCAATTGGCATTAAGTCGTTTGGCACAAAGGTCGTTTTACTTAATGTCGGTAGGCATAATGGTCGTTTTTCATAATATTTGTCTTATCACCGATTTCGGGACTAATGCAAAATACGTTCAATTCTTTATAATTATTATAATTTTCACAACATTAGAGAGATGCTGTTTTTCAAACGTTTGAAATTTATATAAGAAATAATATAAGAAGAAGTACTTTTTTGTATTTTTCAATTCTATCGGCTTGAATTTATCGTAAATCACGTCACTCGATACGTTTGCACATAGACTGAAGGATACCGAAGGACTTTGCTGAAGAAGGTACGTTGCTAGAACGTCTACAAAAAATGTTCTAATGCTTTGAAGATGGATTGTTCAAACCGTATGCAGGAAATCAATATTTCTGCCAACAGTACCGGGCAGCTTATGGTTATTAGAGGGCAAATCCCTTCTTCCTTCTTGTCCAGATTTTTACTTTGAGAAATGATTCCGAATAAATCCAATTAACTCCCCATCCCTATAAGATTTATAATTTTAGAATAACACTCAGTTAATTTAATGGTCCACGTAGTACGGCAGTGTGGCAGAATAAACGATTTTTTTGCATATGGCTCGAACAATCAAATTTCGAGGCGTTATAACTTTTTTGCGAACGTTCCAGCAACGGACCTTCTTCAGCAAATTTCAAATTCTGCACAGTTTTATTTGGGACCCAAATGATTTTGAAAAACCATTAATTTGAAAAAACGACCATGATGTTCCACTCTAATTGGTAGTCACCATCCAAAATCCATTCTAGCTGAGTTTCCACTCACTATAGCGTGGCCATCAAGTCAGCCACAAGATCACCCTGGACAAGGTATCAAAAACAAACTACAAATTACGGAAAATGCGAATAGCAGAATTGTAAGTGATCAAGAGCAAACACTATTTTTCTTCTAGGGGAAAAGTGGGTAAAACCGACATCTTAATCTATTTCACAGATTCCCAATCTTTGAAGCGGTTTCCCGGGCCAGAGATTTCATACAAGTACATATGTCTCATACAAAATGGTCAACTTTGGAGATCGCTTGCGTGTGAACCAATTTTGCTGAAAATTTTACTTGAATTTTTCCACATCTAAGTTTCGACAATTCACAGGGTAAAATAATACTTATTACGGTAACACCAAAATTTATTTTTTTAATATCTGAATAAGTACAGCAAAACGTGGTTTCGGGTTTACCCACAATTCCCCTGCACGAAAAAGGTAATAAGAATCAATGAAGGTAATTCTGCAGGAGATAGTATCATCTTTTTGAAAACACACTTTGTCCTGTGAAAGTCAAGAAAATATATATGCTTCAATCTTCAAATGATGATTTTTTTTTCGAAAAAAGGCAAAGTAAAATGTGATTCCTTCTTTCAATAAATGTATTTCCCCGGCATAATGCAAGAAATAGCATGGCTCCTTATTTCACTTAAGGCATTTGTTCGGATTAAGACAAGGAAGAATAAGATCCCTTCTTCCAAAGGATGCATTTGTCAGGTAGAAGGTAAGTGTTAAGAAAGTTCAACAAGCTGATTGGTGAAACTGGCAACACGGAAAAGTTGAAGAATATTATAGTGAAAAGTATGTTGGGAAAAAAGGTCCGCTAAATTGTAATACTAGAATGTAAGTTTTGGATATGAATTATTATTGCAAGTGAATAATAAATTAATTAATTACAGCTTTGAAGCTGATCAAAAGTATTTTGATGTGACTATTCCCAACAAACTTCAAAAATTCTAGCTAATGTGATAGAAAGGCGCACTATGGAGCGTCTAAAGTTATGGAAAATGGAGTACGAGGATAGAGAACACGACTATCAACAGAGCCTATTGGAAATAGAAGAGGAATTTAAGAAAGCTGCAGATAAGATCCAGTCAGAATTTGCTGCAGAACGTCAAAATTATTGAAATAACCGAATCAAAGGTGGTCTTGCATTCACTTTCTAATACGTGTGCAAATGTTTCATCGAAGAATAGAGCTGACGTCACAAGTGTTGCTGGAATCGAATCTAATTACGGAAAAGCACAGTCCGTTTATCATAAACTTCTGCGGGAAATTGGAACAGCACTCGAAAAAACAACATCGGCTGCTGGTTCTTCATTTTATGCATCTTTGCATGAACAAATCACAACCACGGGATTATCCACGGTTAAGATAAATGATCGCAAGAACATCACTAGCTGCAAGATTAAACCAATTGATGATCACAAACATTTTAATACTCTCCAACAAATCACTAATCATGAACCGTTCCTTTCCAAAAGTACAGGAAATCAAACATCAAAACTACTTTCGTACATCACGCTGAATGAATGCAAATGGCTCGTATGGCAATGCGAATTATACGGTTTGTTTGTTATTTTCGACCCAGGAGGTATTAGTGCCGGAACCTGTATATCGAATACTATTGGTAAACAGTACGCACATCACTACAGCGAATACGACAAGTGATCGGTGGCTGTTGAAGGAGTTATTCCATGGCAATTGAACAACAAATATTTGGCTGGTTACCAGTGTCACGTTCGGGGGTGTTAAGAAAGTACAAGCTGATTGGTGAAACTGGCAAGACGGAAAAGTTGAAGAATATTATAGTAAAAAAAAAGCCGCTAAATTATAATACTAGAACCCCAATAATAAATTTATTAATTATAGCTTTGGATATGAATTAATATTGTAATTAAATAATAAATTTATTAATTATAGCTTTGAAGCTGATCAAAAAGAATCTGCTATCAAAAAGTATTTTGATGTGACTATTCCCAACAGGAGCCAAATCACGCACAATTCGCGGGAAGATCAGGAAGCTGTTGGTGAAAGTAAGCCAAGACAGGCTGGGACTACAGCAGACTCGACCTACAAAGGCTTAGTTGGCCGCAAGGAATGGTCTAACGTACAAGCTTCGTTATCAGGAAAACCAACGCAGTGGCCACTGTTTTACGCGGCCTATAAAATCAAATGATGCCTGTGGCTACATGAATCACGAGAACCTGATGAGACTACAGGAAGCGCTCGAAGGTGACCCCCTTGAGCTGGTATCTGGTCAACTACTACTGCCGGAGTCGATCTCGAGGGTTATCGAGAAGCTGGGTCGGCACTTCGGTCGCCCGGAGCAGCTGCTTGAGAATCTTCTGGATAAGGTCAACAGGCTAAATTGCCCTAAGCCGAACAACCTCCGGAGCTTTGTTCCTTTCGGAAACACGGTGGAGCAACTCTGCAACCATCTGGAGGCCGCCGATCTGCGGCAATACCTTGTAAATCCGCTGCTAATAAAATCATTGGTCGCCAAGTTGCCGGATCGAGAAAAACGAGAGTGGATCCACTATCGCAGGGGTCGTGGAGAACGACGTTGCGAACACTTACTGACTTCCTGATGGAGATTGTGGACGACGCTTGCGAAGCGAATGTTGACTTCGACTTCAACAAGTCGTATTCGACTCAATGTAGCATGGAGGAAGATACGAATGACTCAGAGGAAGATGATGCGTCATGCCGCCACTGCAAAGTCAGCAGTTTCAGTAGAGTATCTGAACATAAAAGGATGGCCTCGTGTAGACTTTGTCAATCCACAAACCATCATATAAGGCAATGTGCAAGCTTTAAGAAGCTGCTTATTGATGAAAAGCTAGCTGATCATCTAGGTGCCGTGGAGAGCCAGAGCGGCTAACTATTCATGGAGGATTCATGGAGTGGAAGAGTCTCAAAGGATTAGGCTATGTGTATCCAACACAAATTCCGGAACCAACGCCAAGATGTTACTGCATACTGTCCACACGGTTGAAAAGTTGAAACTTCCTCACCAAAAACTGGACTATAAGGAGCTTGCCGCACAGTATAAACACTTGCGAGGGCTTCATTGAATCCTACAATGGACAACCGCAATTATTAATCGGAGCTAACAATATTCATACGTTTGTACCAACTGATGGAAGGGCAGGTGAATTATTAGAACCTATCGCTGTGCGTACCAATCTTGGATGGACGATTTATGGGCCTAAACAATCAATAAGGGCAACAGCTGGTTATTATCTAGGGCATCCTCAACTAGAAAACGATAAAGTCACCATAGTGAAGAAAGCTGGTGTAACGATAAACTTGAATAAACCGCCGTTGCCAAAGAAGTCGGGGAATTAAAAGAAAAAACGATCGAGGATACAGGTAACATTGAGGCAAGAGTTTCTAAACTTTCCGAAGTAGGAACAATCGGTTACGCAAACAAAGATCCAGCGTTCAGATCGAATATTTTCAACAAGAAGCGTAAGCTCCGAAGGAAGTGCGTTACAGACGTAGTCGTCAACGGTATCAATCGTGGTTGCTGTCAAAGTACACATGAATTAAGCGGCACTGGAGTTGTTAATAAAATAAATAAATAAAATTCTAGTTTAAGCGTTGTCAAAATTAATTGGCTGCTATAAAATTGTGGTTTCCTTCGGGAACAGTAAGATTGAATATGGTTCCTTTTTTGATGCTGGTATTTACTTGGTTTATAGCAAGGGAATGTGTGATATCTGTATCCAAAGGGTGCATTTCCTCGTCAGAAAGCAAAAGATATGATTCCTTCTTTATTTTCGAGAATTTTGCTCGGCTTAAGAAAAGGAAAAATATGATCTCTGCATTTTCCGGCAGTAGGCAAGAAAATATATGTTTGCTTTTTTTAATCCAATCATCTGCTCGGTATAAGGCAAGGAAAAATATGATCCCTTCTTGCAACGAATACATTTGCCCGGCAAAAGGCAAGCCAAGCCCTGGATGATATGATTCCTTCTTATGCAGCATGCACTTCCCCTATCTTAATTTTAGAGCATGCATCAATCCTATGAAAAAAAAAAATTAATCCCCCTAGCGGTGAGGATGGCTTTCTCGTGCATTATAAAATGTATTATGAAAAGTACATAAGATAGGTCAAAATAGCACTTTAGGAAGACAAATGTCATTATTTCCATCAATTCCTATCTTGTTGAATTCTTTCACACTTAATCCGTTTTACCGAGCTCGGTTATCGAATTACCGATTTCTCAACAGCTGAGCTCTCGGTAGCTGTCTAGTTCAAAAACTTACTGCATCTCTGGTGACGAAATATGAATTAATGTTAGAGAGTGGGTCTGTGAAAAATATACTGAGGAGTTCTGCAAAAGGCCCGGTAATAAACGATTATTTTTTCCAAGATCGTTTATTTGGTAGGCCCAGGCGTGTATAACACTTTACGTAGCCGTGTTTCTTTGTGATATGTACAATCAATGCAATATTTTTTTCAGTTAGTAGAAGAGGGGTAGGAGCCAGCGTACTCGTGGTGACTTGAGGTTAGTCTACAATATTTAAGGATGGAAAGGGCCCTAGATTCGGGATCAGGGAATTTTGGCTGCTCATCCGGGCATTTGGCGTAAGGGACGAGATGACGTATCGTCGTGCTCGAGAATTGGTTCGACTGAGAGCGTCTTCCAGATGGCCTGAGTAAGGGAGAGATCAGATAATAATAAGAAAACAACAATGTTTGAAATTAATTTTAAATTTATTTACAGTCAAACCTTCATGAGTCGATATTGAAGGAACCATCGACTCATGGAAATATCGAGATGTGCAATAGAAAATTGTCAGAAAGCTGTTTGGAGGGACCATCACAGTAACCCAGAAAATATTTTTGATATGGAATAATTTGCTTCCATGAGTCGATATCGAGTCATAGAACATCGACTCATGGAGGTTTGACTGTATTATCTATCATGAATCTGAAGAATACAATACTTCAAATGTCTATTTGTTTGAAGTTTTAAACAGCTAGTAGTTTTAATGAAATAAATCTCAGGATAAACAATATATGAAGTGGTTACGACTAAGCTGACCAGCCAGATGCGCTTCCTATCAATTTCCTGTAAGTAATTGGTTTAAATTATATCACCAAACCAGCAAGTGAATATTGACTTGTACTTGAATATATATTAACAAAAAATGTTTGTACCTTACCTTTGTGTTCAATTAAGACCGCATTTTTACCGACTGTCCTAAATACGAGCGCAAAAAATCATATTTAAATCGGACTGTACGGAAATGTCTCCGTTTGTGGGCCACCTTAAATAATTTGCAATTTGAAAACCGGTACTTTATTGTACTGGGTGCTCAGTAAGGCACGTTGAATTTTACTGAGGCATCGGTTAATTTTTGACAAGTGCACAATGTTTTCTTAGACCAGAGTAGATCGGTAATACATGCTACCGAAACTCAGTATTCTATTTTAAACTACTGGAACATCGGTAAAATATATTGCAGGATTCAGAAAATTATTTTGATACAAATTTTCTTTTACCGAATAAAATCAGTAAATAAATATTACCGAGCTGAGTTTTTTTTAATAATTTCCATTTATGGGTCATTGATCTAAATGAAATTCAAGAGCATTCAATTTCAAAATATATTGTGCTACATAAAGTTTTATTCTAGCATTTATCTAACTTTTATTCTTCTAAACTTCCTTAAAACTATTCTTTATGATATTTACTAGAAATTCTCAGAGTTAAAAACTTTGTATTAACAGATACGAGAAGTGACCACAGTGGACGAAGAACATCATTGCCGCCGTCGCCGAGTGACCGATTGTTCCACTGTCATGCATTGTAGAGCGTTATCGTTAGAGGAGAAATTTCGCATGTCATTGTTTTTCGAGCTGAATGTGAATCTATACAGTGATCCGCAATTGAATTGATTATATATTCCGTTCAACTTAAACTACAAATACCTACTAGAGTGGGGCGCAGTTGTATGGAAAACGCAAACTTCGTCCGATCAAGTGAGATCAAGGTTTTTCTGAATCGTTTTGGGACCCCAATCAACTGTGCAAAATATGGGCTCGATTGGTTGCAACCTCGCATGCCGCATCGCGTTTTAAATTTACATGGAGATTAGTATGGGAAAACGTACTTTTTTACATTTTTGCTCTTAGCGGCTTCAATTTATCATCAATCACGTGACTCAATACGTTAGCATATAGTCTGGAAGATGCCGAAAGACTTTGCCGAAGAAGGTACGTAGCTGGAAGGTCTACAAAAAATGTTATTACGTTTCGAAAATTGATTGTGTAAACCATATGCAAGAAATCAATGTTTCTGCCAGCACTACCGGACAACCTATGGTTATCGAAGGCCAAAAACCATCTTCCTTCTCGTCGGATTTTTTTCTTTGTGAAATGATTCCGGATAGCTCCCATTAGCTCTAAAGCCCTATAAGATCAATTATTTTGAAATAACACTCAGTTAAATTATTGGTCTACGTAGTACAGCAGTGCTGGCAGAATAAACGATTTTTTGCATATGGTTTGAACACTCAATTATCTAAGCGTTATAACTTTTTTCGTGGACGTTCAAGCAACCTGCCTTCTTCAGCAAAGTTTTCGGCATCCTTTGGGTTATACTTTAACGCAATGTGCCACTTGGTTAACGATGAACTGAAACCTCTAGTAGTAGAAATGCAAAAATATACGTTCTCCCATACTAATTTCCATACAAACTTCAAACGCGATGCGGAAAGCGAGGAAGCAACCAATCGGTCCCAAATTCTGCAGAGTTGTTCAGAACCCAGAATGGCTTCGAAAAACCATTGATTTGAAAAAATGACCATGACGCCCCACTCTAATACCTACCTTAGACGAAATAGTTCATGTCTGCAGATTGTTGCTAAGAACTTACTGCAACAGTGGGATTGGCTGAGAAGAAGCATACCATCTGGCTCAAAAACGTCCCCAGACTCGCTGAAAAGCATTTTTTCTACAATTACTTCCTGATCTGGATCAGAACTTACAGCGAAAGATGTCTAATATATCACGCAACCCAAGACGCAATCTGAAATACTGATCGATTTTTTTCTGTGAAGTATAGAAGGAAAGAAGCAAAATTATTATGGTACTCCAGTCAGCTAGAACGATGGGCTAGCAGATAATGCATGGAGAATAATATAGCGAAACTTTGAGCACTAGCTCGACATGTGTTCAGCTATTACACATGTCGAGCTAGTGCTCATAATCGATGGATACTAATTAAACTTCATTAAGCAAAGTGAATTCTCACTTGACCACAAGACCACCACCCTGAGGAAGAAATTCCAAAGGAAAAATCAACATAAATGTAGTGAAAATGACTCTCATATGACACATGGAGGAGATGGAAATGACAAGGTGATCGTTGACAAATTTGATCGTTTATCGTTGATTTCAAGACCGACTGAAATAGAGAGAACAAGCATATACCGCAATGCATCTTGATCTTGCCACACTACAAACACACCTCGACGTAGTTCTTGAAAGCAAACCAAATTGGAACAAATATGAAGAACACGCGATTTTCTATATTGTTGGACCCCTTTCAATTTTCTTTCCATTCCTTGATCTCTCCCTAACTCGATGGTCCATTTAATATCAAGATGTGGCGAGGCGACTTTAATAAAAAAAATACTAATCGATCTACTTGAAACATTCTTTTCAATACCACTGGGAAATACTTTCAAATTTTCCCCAAAAAAATATTTGGAATTCTTACAGGATATTCTTTTGAGAATTTATTCGACACGTAAGCAATGATTCTGCAATTTAACAAATATTGCAGTAGTGTCAAATTTCGATTGATAGTTTTTATCCTTCCGCTATATTTTTAACGAATTGTTTATTTGTGAATCAGTTTTTTTTATATTTCAGTAAGGGATGTTACATTCCATTGTATCGACTAGTTTATTTCAAAAGCCCAAATGTTTAATACAGCGCAACACTTATTATTTGAACTCTCAAATATTGGTAGACACGGTTCATCTTTGTGACAAACTTTCTCTTAATCTGCCTTTCAATTGATTCTACTAATTTACACCCCATTGCTGAAAATTGAAAATTACAAAAAAATAATACATAGCTATTGCAAATAAGCAAGAAAATTTAAGTTGTTTTTATACCAATTTGACGGCAGCCGTCTTCCAAGTTCATATATCGTCCAACGTCTGCACTTTTTTTTTTGGCAAAAAACAAATCGGATAAATAGATCGGAGCAACAGATCGAAGCCAACTAAAACCCAAAGATAAGGAGAAGAAGCACCCCATTGGAAAGTCCGAAGACACGGCGAGTGCCTCAAATAGGCATCACTAAATTTAGCATTCCTCCTCCCCTACCCATGGCCAGCCGGGGCGGGTGCATCGCAAATTTTGCGCTCTCCGTTTGCTGCATGTGCGGTGCAGCGACGGGGAACCACTAAATTGCACATTCTAGTTTACGCGCGCGCTAGGCATTATATATGTGCTTATCTAGGGTAGAGGAAACATTAGCGGATTCTTCAACGATCAACCAATGGTAGGACACCATGCTTTGGAAAATTAATAAAAGGATTGTACAAATCCCCCTTTTTTTAACGGAAAAACCAAAAAATATGCCAACATTTAAAATTGACGTAAATGGTTTACAAATTAGCTTTTCTATACAAATAGAACAATTTGCATTTAGGGTAATCAATTTAAAAAAAAAGTTAACGACATGATGACGGAGAGATGAAAATTTAATCGTTCCTTTAGAATAGAGGGTCCAGAACTTTACTAAAAACGAAATGGAAACGGAATATAGAATTTTCCGAGACTCCCACATTTCAAAATCATTTAGCCTGGAATAACTAAAACAATCATTCTGAACGTACTTTATACCGTTGTTCGATCATGCCTTCTTCAACTAATTTCATTGGTGGACCGCTACTAGTCCACTCACTCTACAAATGTTAATGTAGTTTTATTTTAGTAACACCTCTGTGCAGTTTTATTTTTTTACTTCGCTGTCGATTGAAGCGACTGCACTGGTTTCGATTTTTCCCGAACTACAATAACATGCAGCTATATGGACGTCACCCGTCCGTGGCTGACGTCCGTTGACGCCTGTCACCAATTCGTGCAAGTAAGCCAAATTCTAACCTCGAAACACGTTAACCTTTTCTCGATCGATTGATTGTCTTTTGCTAATATGCGATGCACACCCTCGCCGCATGACAAGCATCTAATTTCGAACAAGAAAGAAAAAAGGCGACCGGTTCAGTAACCAACGGAAAATAACTGCACCGGCCTTTTCAAGGGCATGCCTTCTGCAACACAACACGATACAAAGCCATCTCACTGACAGTTCATGAGGAAAGTTTTGAAAGGCAATTTCGTTTGAAGCCAAATGTTTTCCTCCGTCGTCATCATCGATGGCCGCACGCGAAAGGCTAGGACCAATAGTAAAAATAAATTTTCGAGTTACATAAATCCAATGGCACTTGCCAAGTTTTCTTCCTACTTTTTATTTATTCTTGTTTTTTTTTTTCATTATGATGTGCACTCTTTATTGACTACCGACATAGCATAATATTATAGCACAATAAAATCATAGAAAGTGTTGTAGAACTGAGCATTTCCATTAAAATTACAGACCTTGTCAACATAAGTGAAGACTTAAACTTGTTATTTCACATGTATTTGGCCACGTCCGTACAAGTATTTTTATTTTATTCAAACGAAGTGACGAAATATACAACCTCTTAAAACTAAATTAAAATTAAAATTTATGATGGCAAAACTGCGAGACCAAATTTTGTTTAAATCGGTTTTATTTGCTTTTGAAAAAAAATATCTTTAGCTTAGCTTTAGCTTAGGTTTAGCTTAGCTTTAGCTTAGCTTTAGCTTAGCTTTAGCTTAGCTTTAGCTTAGCTTTAGCTTAGCTTTAGCTTAGCTTTAGCTTAGCTTTAGCTTGGCTTAGCAACTTTAGCTTAGCTTTAGCTTAGCTTTAGCTTAGCTTTAGCTTTAGCTCAGCTAGCTTTAGCTTAGCTTTAGCTTAGCTTTAAGCTTAGCTTTAGCAAGCTTTTAGCTTAGCTTTAGCTTAGCTTTAGCTTAGCTTTAGCTAGCTTTAGCTTAGCTTTAGCTTAGCTTTAGCAGCTTTAGCTTAGCTTTTAGCTAGCTTTAGCTTAGTTAGCTTTAGCTTAGCTTTAGCTTAGCTTTAGCTAGCTTTAGCTTAGCTTTAGCTTAGCTTTAGCTTAGCTTAGCTTAGCTTTAAGCTTAGCTTTAGCTTAGCAGCTTAGCTTTAGCTTAGCTTTAGCTTAGCTTGAAAGGAGGCTTCCGAGCCTCTTGAAAGGAGGCTTCCTAGCCTCTTGAAAGGAGGCTTCCTAGCCTCTTGAAAGGAGGCTTCCTAGCCTCTTGAAAGGAGGCTTCATAGCCTCGTGAAAGGAGGCTTCTAGCCTCTTGAAAGGAGGCTTTAGCCTCTTGAAAGGAGGCTTCCTAGCCTCTTGAAAGGAGGCTCTGAGCCTCTTGAAAGGAGGCTTCTTGAGCCTCTTGAAAGGAGGCTTCTGAGCCTCTTGAAAGGAGGCTTCCAGGCCTCTTGAAGGAGGCTGAGCCTCTTGAAAGGAGGCTTCCAGGCCTCTTGAAAGGAGGCTTCCAGGCCTCTTGAAAGGAGGCTTCTGAGCCTCTTGAAAGGAGGCTTCCTGAGCCTCTTGAAAGGAGGCTTCCTGGCCTCTTGAAAGGAGGCTCTGAGCCTCTTGAAAGGAGGCTTCTGAGCCTCTTGAAAGGAGGCTTCTGAGCCTCTTGAAGGAGGCTTCTGAGCCTCTTGAAAGGAGGCCTGAGCCTCTTGAAGGAGGCTTCCAGGCCTCTTGAAAGGAGGCTTCTGAGCCTCTTGAAAGGAGGCTTCCGGAGCCTCTTGAAGGAGGCCTGAGCTTGAAAGGCTGAGGCTCTTGAAGGAGGCTTTGGCCTCTTGAAAGGAGGCTTCCTGAGGCCTCTTGAAGGAGGCTGAGCCTCTTGAAAGGAGGCTTCCAGGCCTCTTGAAAGGAGGCTTCTGAGCCTCTTGAAAGGAGGCTGAGCCTCTTGAAAGGAGGCTTGAGCCTCTTGAAAGGAGGCTTCCTGAGCCTCTTGAAAGGAGGCTTCCTGAGCCTCTTGAAGGAGGCTCTGAGCCTCTTGAAAGGAGGCTGGGCCTCTTGAAAGGAGGCTCTGAGCCTCTTGAAAGGAGGCTTCCGAGCCTCTTGAAAGGAGGCTTGGGCCTCTTGAAAGGAGGCCTGAGCCTCTTGAAAGGAGGCTTCCTGAGCCTCTTGAAAGGAGGCTCTGGCCTCTTGAAAGGAGGCTGGAGCCTCTTGAAGGAGGCTTCCTGAGCCTCTTGAAAGGAGGCTTCCGAGCCTCTTGAAGGAGGCTTCCGAGCCTCTTGAAAGGAGGCTTCCGAGCCTCTTGAAGGCAGGTTTCCAGCCCCTTGAAAGGAGGCTTGAGCCTCTTGAAAGGAGGCTGACCTCTTGAAAGGAGGCTTCCGAGCCTCTTGAAAGGAGGCTTCTGAGGCCTCCTTGAAAGGAGGCTTCCAGGCCTCTTGAAGGAGGCTTCCAGGCCTCTTGAAAGGAGGCTTCTGAGCCTCTTGAAAGGAGGCTTCCTGAGCCTCTTGAAAGGAGGCCGGGCCTCTTGAAAGGAGGCTTGGGCCTCTTGAAAGGAGGCTTGCGGGCCTCTTGAAAGGAGGCTTCCAGGCCTCTTGAAAGGAGGCTTCCGGGCCTCTTGAAAGGAGGCTTCCTGGCCTCTTGAAAGGAGGCTTCTGAGCCTCTTGAAAGGAGGCTTCCAGCCTCTTGAAAGGAGGCTTCCGAGCCTCTTGAAAGGAGGCTTCCAGGCCTCTTGAAAGGAGGCTTCCGAGCCTCTTGAAGGAGGCTTCCAGAGCCTCTTGAAAGGAGGCTTCCAGGCCTCTTGAAAGGAGGCTTCCAGAGCCTCTTGAAAGGAGGCTTCCTGGGCCTCTTGAAGGGAGGCTTCCGGGCCTCTTGAAAGGAGGCTTCCGGGCCTCTTGAAAGGAGGCTTCGGGCCTCTTGAAAGGAGGCTTCGGGCCTCTTGAAAGGAGGCTTCCGGGCCTCTTGAAAGGAGGCTCTGGCCTCTTGAAAGGAGGCTTCCAGCCTATTGAAAGGTGGCTTCCAGGCCTCTTGAAGGAGGCTTCCAGGCCTCTTGAAAGGAGGCTTCCAGGCCTCTTGAAAGGAGGCTTCCAGGCCTCTTGAAAGGAGGCTTCCGAGCCTCTTGAAAGGAGGCTTCCAGGCCTCTTGAAAGGAGGCTTCCAGAGCCTCTTGAAAGGAGGCTTCCTGAGCCTCTTGAAAGGAGGCTTCCGGGCCTCTTGAAAGGAGGCTTGAGGCCTCTTGAAAGGAGGCTGGGAGCCTCTTAAGGAGGCTTCCAGGCCTTTGAAAGGAGGCTTCTGAGCCTCTTGAAAGGAGGCTTCGGGCCTCTTGAAAGGAGGCTTCCGGGCCTCTTGAAAGGAGGCTTCCGGGCCTCTTGAAAGGAGGCTTCCGGGCCTCTTGAAAGGAGGCTTCCGGACCTCTTGAAAGGAGGGCTTCCGGGCCCTTGAAAGGAGGCTTTCGGGCCTCTTGAAAGGAGGCTTCCGGGCCTCTTTGAAAGGAGGCTTCCAGGCCTCTTGAAAGGAGGCTTCGGGCCTCTTGAAAGAAAGCTTCAGGGCCTCTTGAAAGGAGGCTTCCAGGTATCTTGAAAGGAGGCTTCCGGGCCTCTTGAAAGGAGGCTTCCGGGCCTCTTGAAAGGAGGCTTCCAGGCCTCTTGAAAGGAGGCTTCCGGGCCTCTTGAAAGGAGGCTTCCGGGCCTCTTGAAAGGAGGCTTCCGGGCCTCTTGAAAGAAAGCTTCCGAGCCTCTTGAAAGAAAGCTTCCGGGCCTCTTGCAAGGAGGCTTCCAGGCCTCTTGAAAGGAGGCTTCCGGGCCTCTTGAAAGGAGGCTTCCGGGCCTCTTGGAAGGAGGCTTCCGGGCCTCTTGAAAGGAGGCTTCCGGGCCTCTTGAAAGGAGGCTTCCAGGCCTCTTGAAAGGAGGCTTCCGGGCCTCTTGAAAGGAGGCTTCCGGGCCTCTTGAAAGGAGGCTTCCGGGCCTCTTGAAAGGAGGCTTCCGGGCCTCTTGAAAGGAGGCTTCCGGGCCTCTTGAAAGGAGGCTTCCGGGCCTCTTGAAAGGAGGCTTCCAGGCCTATTGAAAGGAGGCTTCCGGGCCCTCTTGAAAGGAGGCTTCCGGGCCTCTTGAAAGGAGGCTTCGGGCCTCTTGAAAGGAGGCTTCCAGGGCCTCTTGAAAGGAGGCTTCCGGGCCTCTTGAAAGGAGGCTTCCGGGCCCTCTTGAAAGGAGGCTTCCTGGCCTCTTGAAAGGAGGCTTCCGGGCCTCTGGAAAGGAGGCTTCCGGGCCTCCTGGAAGGAGGCTTCCGTCGCTCTGGAAAGGAGGCTCCGGAGTCTCTTGAAGGGCGGCTCCCGGGTCTCTTGAAAGGAGGCTTCCGGGCCTCTTGAAAGGAGGCTTCCGGGCCTCTTGAAAGGAGGCTTCCGGGCCTCTTGAAAGGAGGCTTCGGGCCTCTTGAAAGGAGGCTTCCAGGGCCTCTTGAAAGGAGGCTTCCAGGGCCTCTTGAAAGGAGGCTTCCGAGCCTCTTGAAAGGAGGCTTCCGAGCCTCTTGAAAGGAGGCTTCCGAGCCTCTTGAAAGGAGGCTTCCGGGCCTCTTGAAAGGAGGCTTCCGGGCCTCTTGGAAGGGGGCTTCCGGGCCTCTTGGAAGGAGGCTTCCGGGCCTCTTGAACGGAGGCTTCCGGGCCTCTTGAAAGGAGGCTTCCGGGCCTCTTGAAAGGAGGCTTCCGGGCCTCTTGAAAGGAGGCTTCCGGGCCTCTTGAAAGGAGGCTTCCGGGCCTCTTGAAAGGAGGCTTCCGGGCCTCTTGAAAGGAGGCTTCCGGGCCTCCTGAAAGGAGGCTTCCGAGCCTCTTGAAAGGAGGCTTCCGAGCCTCTTGAAAGGAGGCTTCCGAGCCTCTCGAAAAAAAGGCCTTCATGCCTCTAAAATGAAGGCTTTCAAATCTTAAGATTCTAGATTTCAGTCACTCGACGTTTTGTCTTTTTGATCTTTTGCCCACATCTCTTCATCCACTAGACTAGGATGTGGTAGGCAGGATTCAATAGGTGATATTCTGATCGCCATGAATACTTTGTACAATGCAAAGTTTAGGAATAAAAAATTTCATAATTTTCATATCTTTATCAATAAGTTTTTATTTCAATTGTAACACATTCGCCGTATCCCTTAGGGCCAGTGAACATACCTCCAGGGATACATGTACCCCGGGTTGAAAACCTTAATATGCTGTCTTTGGCAAATAATATACTGTTAGACAAAGCTGTAAAACAACCATCGCGCCCACCACATTATTCAACATACTTCGTTCTCTGGAAAAGATTATTGTAAAATGACTAAATGATACGGTTACGTACTTAGAGTATTGGAAAAACTATACAAAAATCTCCTAACAGCTATTCAAATAATAAACTTGCTCTTGAAACCAATACTCTTCAACGCCAGGGGAAAACGATAGACATATGAATTCATAATCTAATTTTCCATTTAAATCAATGAACTTCATCGCTGCAGTCCTCGTAAAAGCAGCCAACAGCCGTCCAAAGCACCGGAATCTAACAGAAAAATTCAACCTTGCAGTGAACATAAAACATCACAAACTGCAGTTAGTAGTACCGATAATGGAGCAGCAGCAGCCAGCAGCGAATATGCGGTGTAACGTACCTTGCCAAGTACATCCATTCCAATACTTCACAGGCAATGAACGGTCGGCTCGCGCGGTGCATGAGCGCGTTAGAGCATTGCAATTCGCTCCAACTGCTGTAAGCTTTCCAGTCGTCGTCATCGTCATAAGCCGCCCAGTTGCAAGCGCACTATTTTTTATGCACTAAATATGCAGCTCAATCGGCGTAGTTAGCGAGGGAAATTAAATCCCCTACCTTGGCATAACTCTGTTAAGCCAAGATTTTTTTTCCATAAATTTTTAATAAATTTGAAAGCTTTATGATTTAATTTCTAAAAGAAATGTTTTTTTCTGAAACAATTCTCTGCCTTACTGGGATAGTGTATAACAAGAACTATTTTCTGCAACCGATGCTCAAGGGTTTCCATGAATCCCCCAAATACACCATTGTGCAACCGCGATTCAGTGCGTCGCCATTCGATGCAGTGGGCACTGGGCAGTAGTCTGGGGGACGCGCTAGTGCGGTGCAAGTGCACCCGCTTGCTGACTGAACAACGCGGACAACAATTCACTAATTTCTTAGTTCCGACTGGCCATGACGGACCTTCGATTAGCGATTCGACATCACCATAATTGCAACAATTCCTCGCATGGTACAATCAAACCCATATGTAGGGGGTGTCACGGGTAGGAGGCAGCAAATTTAGCATTCATTTAGAAAATATGAAAATTATGATCCGCAACTCGAATGATTTCTAGAGCGTGCTACTGTAGGGAAGCGTCCATATGCTTAGAGAAAAGTGCATTTTCCTCGGTCCGGGAGTTGGAAGCGTTTCAAATTTTATCTCGTCCGAAAAGATCACCCAGCAATCGCGGTCCAAAAAATGTAGCGACGTGGCCTACTGCCTCGCAAGGGGTGTGAACTGTCAAGCCCATCCGCCGAAACCGGCGTGACATTGAAGAAGGGCGCCCTCGGTACTTTGTGACTACATTGTCGACACAGCCAACGGTTAACCGCAAATTATGTGGGAGAAAAGTAGAGTAGAAATCATACCACACTGTCATCCGAGCAGATTCGCATTTAATCCGAAAGTGAACGTGCCCGCCGATTCATGTAAGTACCCCGACATCATTTCCATACAGTACGGTTAAGGTGTTTTCTCCTCCCGATCACCCCGTGGAAACGAGCTTTGGTTGCTTTGTTTCGATCGAGTAGAAAATTGGTTTGACGTTTCTTGATCTTCGCCCCTCCTCCGTTTTCCACCGTCCTCAGTCTGGTGCGTGCGATCCGCAAACAATGATCTCCACTGGATGTTTAACCTTGAGATAAAATGCTCTACATTGAAGGGGTTCTCAATTCTCATACCAAATGGAATATTGGTGCTACTGAAATATAAATAACAGCTAATGGTTTCGGAACTAACAACGTTATCAATGAATCAAGAATGCTATCAGCTGTTGTCAACAAATTTATTCTCTTCAATAACTATTTATGACTAGCTAAACATATCAGGCCTTGTTCGAAATTATCAGTTGGATTTTGCAATTCTAATGCTGAGTAGTGAAGTAACATATTTTCGGATTCATGTTGGGTTTCTGCGCACCCGACTAAAAAACATGAACAAATTGATCAGAAAATCTTTATATCCATACGTGATTTGAATCGTAATGAACAGAACCTCAACTATTTTCCAATTAAATTTTAATAAGACGCTGAAATTTAATAACTTGCTTCTAATTATTATACAAATTGTAGAAAATCGACAGAGAGGGCCAGCTTTTGCACCACTGCTCTGTACAATGCACTTGGATTGAAGCAGAAAAAAAAACTTGCTGGAAAATAAACTTTCTTTCCATGCGCTTCGGTCGATGTGATTAGCCACCGTTGCGTTTTCTGTCCATTCACTTTTCATTAGAAATGCTTTCCGCGCGCCGTACGTAGTGATCAATCAGAGAAGAAATGAAACCCATCCACCCAAAGACAAGACCCAGACACCTGCTAATGATGTCAGCATTTGCGTGAGTGGATTTTGTGTTTCTATCGCTGGAAAACAGCGGTGGAAAGTTTGATTCGAAATGTCAATAATAGGCTTTCATGTTTTTAGAAATTATCGAATGTATGTTCTTTTTCAGGTAGGAATAATCTGTGACATAAGCTGGGGCACGCGCCCCATTATGTTGAATATTTTCCCTGAAATTTGAGTAATTACGCCAAAATTGTTCTGAAAAAAATATTTTGCTTCAATTTTTATAAATCTCGAAGAAACTTTCGAACCATTTGGGAGGAATTTATGAAAGAATTCCTGAAGAAAATCAAAAAGTTCTTCGGTAGTTTCAGTTGGTATTTGTTCGGAAATTCCTTTGAAAATTCTTTCAGAATTTCCTTTAGAAATTATTTTCTAGAAATAATTTCGGAAATACCTTTAGTAATTCGTTTGAAATTCTGTAAGAGTTTCGTTTCGAACATCCCTTCAGGATCTCATCGAAAAATCCTCTGAGGATTTCTCCGAAAATATCTTTAGTAAAACCATACAAAAAGACTAAAGCAATTTGTTTTGAAAATTTTGTTCGGGTGATCCTTCATAATACTACTTCAATTTTCCGGAAATCTATTAAAATATAAAATAGCTCCCGATGAAAACCCTTAAGGCAGGGGTTCCCAAACTGTGGGTCGCGACCCCCAGGGGGGTCGTGGGCTGTTCAGTGGTGGGTCGCGAAAGACAAATCTTAATTAATAATTTTGTTACTAATTTGTCCCACAAATCTATTCCATATTTTGAGTTAGGATCTAAGTAATGATTGCGTGATTGAAGAACAACAAACCTGATGAGGTCAATGGCCTTTCTTTTGTTACACGATATTTGGGCAAGTAGAAAGAAGTCTTATACAATCCAAAACCAATCCTAATCCAATTCGAATCCAATCTAAATCTAATCCAAAACTATTTAAAATCCAATCCAAATCTAATTCAACTCCAATCCAAATCTAATTCTCATCAAATCGAAATCCAATCTGATTAAATTTTAAATCCAATCCAAATCCAACCCAAATTCAATTCAAATCCCATCCAAATCCAATTAAAAAAATTGACGGAATTTTGACAAATACAATGATAGGATAAAAAGCAATTTATTATAATTTGTCGATTCTAACGAGAACTCATTTTTATCTAATTTCACAAAATCAATGCATTTGGTAACTGGTGGGTCGCAAGCAATATGGGATTCTGCTAGGAGGGTCGCATATCCAAAAAGTTTGGGAACCTCTGCCCTAAGGCATAGGGAGGGATTTAGGGATTAGAGGCATTTTAACGAAATTATTGCAAGATTTCTCGGGGACTCTCCAAACTAGGGCTTGGTGGTCATATGACTCCCACTTCTGCCTCATACGCAGGAGGTCGAGTGTTCAATCCCAGGCCCGTTACATTCCTCCTATTTATTTATTTCCAAATATTTCTCATGTTCTAGCTATGGCTACAACTTGGCTAGTGAGTGCAGAGGTTTTCTCGGCTTGCAATGGACGAATGATTGCATCATCAATTCCTTCCCATCCCCGCTAGATCCTGAGGACGTGGCCAGCGCCGTTATCGACCATTTAAAATACTAGAGCTCTCGGGCTGTACACATTGAGGCTGGATAGCAGATCACATGCTTCCATCCATTGGTTCCCTGTACAATCGCGATTGTAGTGGTCAATCACAGAGTAGCGATTACGAAATGCACGGTCATCATGCTCATGTTCATGCTCATTTTTCGAGGGCTCTCCAAATTATATATTCAGTGTTGGATCCTTATTCTTAGTTATTTAGCGATAGACGATGCTGAGAACTTAGTGGTTTACCTTTCATGCATTTTCCTGTGTGAAATATTCCTAAAAAATGTCAGACTGAATTTCTGAAGATATTATCGAAAGAATTTTTAAAGGAATTTCCGATAGCCTAAAGAAAGATCTGGATGAGCTGCTAAAGGATTTTCCGAAGTAATGTCTGAAGAAATTCCTAAAGGAAATTTTGAAGGGATTCCAAGAATATCTTTCTAGAGCTCATCAGGGTTGGTCGTTTCTCACACTTCGTCTTGAAATGTGTAGAGATTTTACAAATAAAAAGAAGTGTATTGAATCACACTCGAAAGCGTTCACACGTACGTCCGATTGAAGCCGAGAGAAACATGATCGATAAAGAGTGAGAATATTTTCGGTCGCGTGTGTTTTGATATTGTGTGTAAAATGGTTTATGGCTATGTTTAGCCGCTCACAACAGCGTATTAACATGGAAGATTTAGAATATAGCCTAAATGTATGCAATATGAATTTTGGTAAACAGGAAATTACCATTTTCCTGTATTCTTTACACTTGTGGACTTGTGCGACGAAGAGTAGGTACTACGCACGCTCCTTCATACAAAGATAAAGTGAATTTCTGCACAATACACTCGGATAACAGATCGAGAAAAGAGAAGTTTTTACACCTTCTCTTGAATACTCCTCAGAGCGAACCAACCCTGGCTCATGAAAAATTCAAGAATTACTAGAGTAACCTTCGGAAAAAAAAATCTGGAAGAATATTCGAAGGAATACTTGGAGAATTATTTTAGAAATTCCTAAAATAATTACCGAAGGAATTCCTCAAAAAATCAGTAAGTATTCCTCTTAATTGTGAGAATTTTTTTATGGAATTTTCGAAGAAATTTCTGGATAAATTGTTTGAGGAATTTCCATATGAATTCCTAAGGGAAGTTCTTAAGGAATTGTTGGAGAAATGTTTAAAGAAATTCTTGGAGAATTTTAAGAATGATGGAATTTCCATCAGTAGTTCCTTTGAAAATTTCTTCCGTTTGCAAATTCCTACAATTTCGTCCTAGAAATCTTGGTACAAGTTCTGACAGAACTACTAGATTTTCTATGAAATTGAAATTCCGGAACAGTTCCCCTAAAAGTTAAACAGTGTAACAAAACAATGTCTAAAAAATTTTCTAAAAAAGTTTTTCAAAAAAAAATGAAAGTTTTTTTTTTCAAATAGGTAATTACTAGAGACTTTTATAACAAATTTCAAACAATTTCGAGGCGAAAAATACAATTTAAATTTTGAAATATTTGAAACGCCAAGAAAACGTTCTAACTGATTAATCGTTCAACTGATTAACCTTTCCAATTATGATAGTTCTTCTTGCTGACGCCAAATTAGCAATGAACGCCAAAATTGCTGGTATCCTACCGTTGCCCAGACTCTGGCACCGCCAGTGATTTCAATATTCTTCTACCGCGCGTAACAAATGAACCACAACTGACAGAATGTCAACACCATGCACACCCTTCGGCGTATATATGGAGATAAAGCTAACACCGATACCTATACACAATATGTATGTGGCGCATAAATAAGCAAAATAAACATTTGTTTTTGTGATATGGAAATGCTAATATCATCTTCCAAATTCGGACGTACATGTTCATGATAGCATTAGAGGCGAAAGTATAGAATTGATATTTCCGTTAGGATACGGCAGGCATGAAGAATGTTTTTATAGAAGTCGATTTGAAAGCGAGCGGAAATATTTGTGATGCCTCCGCTCGCTTTCAAATCGACTTCTATAAAAACATTCTTCATGCCTGCCGTATCCTAACGGAACTATCAATTCTATACTTTCGCCTCTAATGCTATCATGAACATGTACGTCCGAATTTGGAAGATGATATTAGCATTTCCATATCATTGTAAATCGTTTAACTTCACGTAGAAGTAATACACACGAAATCATTAATTTATTTGTTTTTGTATTTTGATTGATTTTTTCAAAATTCGACAGGAAATACAATTTAAAATTATTCCAAAACTTGAGAAAAATGAAAATTTGAAAGAAAGATTAATTTTGCCGAACGGGTGGGTCATACGACCAAAAATATTATTTGATGTACGGGTAATATGCCCAAAAATGTCAACCCGTTCGGTCGAATGGCCTTTTGCTCAAACGAATATTTCGGTAAAATGACTTTTTTGGCCAAAGGACCAGTTTTTTTAAACCAGTTTTTCGGCCGTATGTCTATTCCAGCCAAATGTTCCGTTTGTGTGACGAACATATATTTTTTTAAATCACTGAAATAAAGTAAACAAAAAAATGGTCCTTTCGACCAGATGGATTTAGGCCTAATGAATTTGTTATAGCCAAATAACATTCGGCCGAATGGTCTTCAGCGGAAGATTTTCGTCCTAAGGGGCCCCATACACGCTCCGACATGTTGTACAACTTTGACTCCACCCCCAGGAAATTTGGTTCGGTCGGAATAAAGTCGGACCGTCTGTGGGCAAGTTGTACTGTCCAACAGTCGTACAACTTGCCCACAGACGGTCCGACTTTACTCCGATCGAACCAAATTTCCTGTGGGTGGAGTCAAAGTTGTACAACATGTCGGAGCGTGTATGGGGCCCCTAACGGCCCTTCCCGTCGTTTGGCCGAAGTTCATGTATGTCCCTTGGTTGAATAGCACGTTAAGCCAAAAGCCATCCAGCCGATTTGGCCGAAATGGTTATAAGATAGAAAATAGATTGGAAAAAATGAAATTTAACTGAAAACGACTCATGGCCGAACTGTTAATTTGGCCGACAACCAACTGGCCGAAAATGCAGTAAACGATGTAGGGCTTTAATACCCAATTATGTTTAATTCCGGGCAGATTGCTCAACAATATCATTCGCTTTTTTGCCTTTCTCGTATACTAAGTATACGTAAAGGCTATTTAATCGCTCCAAAAACAAACTTTTTATATAAGGCCTGGAGATTCATAGTGTTTTATACCGATCGACTCAGTTCGACGATTTCAGGTGATGTCTGTGTGTGTGTGTGTGTGTGTGTGTGTGTGTGTGTGTGTGTGTGTGTGTGTGTGTGTGTGTGTGTGTGTGTGTGTGTGTGTGCGCAAAACTACCCAAAAAATGTCACTCATTTTTCAAGCACTTATCCCTGACCGATTTGCTCGCAACAAGTTGCATTCGACGCAGAATCCTGTCCCATTGTTTCCTATTTGAAATTGGCCAGATCGGACTATGGGATCGAAAGTTATGGCCAAAATACAAATTCATACAAAAAATCGCGTAAAAATGTCACTCATTTTTCGGGCACTTATTCTCAACTGAATTGCTCGCAACAAGTTGCATTCGACGTAGAATCCTGTCCCATTGTTTCCTATTTGAAATTGGCCAGATCGTACTATGGGATCGAAAGTTATGGCCAAAATACAAATTCATACGAAAAAATCGCTTAAAAAATGTCACTCATTTTTCGGGCACTTATCCTCAACCGATTTGCTCGCAACAAATTGCATTCGACGCAAAATCCTGTCCCATTGTTTCCTATTTGATATTGGCCAGATCAAACTATGGGATCGAAAGTTATGGCCAAAATACAAATTCATACAAAAAAATCGCGTAAAAAATGTCACTCATTTTTCGGGCACTTATTCTCAACCGAATTGCTCGCAACAAGTTGCATTCGACGTAGAATCCTATTCCATTGTTTCCTATTTGAAATTGGCCAGATCGTACTATGGGATCGAAAGTTATGGCCAAAATACAAATTCATACGAAAAATCGCTTAAAAATGTCACTCATTTTCGGGCACTTATCCTCAACCGATTTGCTCGCAACAAATTGCATTCGCCGCAAAATCCTGTCCCATTGTTTCCTATTTGATATTGGCCAGATCAAACTATGGGATCGAAAGATATGGCCAAAATACAAATTCATACAAAAATCGCGTAAAAAATGTCACTCATTTTTCGGGCACTTATTCTCAACCGAATTGCTTGCAACAAGTCGCATTCGACGTAGAATATTGTCCCATTGTTTCCTATTTGAAATTGGCCAGATCGGACTATGAGATCGAAAGTTATGGCCAAAATACAAATTCATACAAAATCGCGTAAAAATGTCACTCATTTTCGAGCACTTATCCTCAACCGATTTGCTCGCAACAAATTGCATTCGCCGCAAAATCCTGTCTCATTGTTTCCTATTTGATATTGGCCAGATCAAACTATGGGATCGAAAGATATGGTCAAAATACAAATTCATACGAAAAAATCGCGTAAAAAATGTCACTCATTTTTCGGTTACTTATTCTCAACCGAATTGCTCGCAACAAGTTGCATTCGACGTAGAATCCTGTCCCATTGTTTCCTATTTGAAATTGGCCAGATCGTACTATGGGATCGAAAGTTATGGCCAAAATACAAATTCATACGAAAAAATCGCGTAAAAAATGTCACTCATATTTCGGACACTTATTTTTAACCGATTTGCTCGCAATAAGTTGCATTCGAGGGGCCCTCCTTAGCCGTGCGGTAAGACGCGCGGCTACAAAGCAAGACCATGCTGAGGGTGGCTGGGTTCGATTCCCGGTGCCGGTCTAGGCAATTTTCGGATTGGAAATTGTCTCGACTTCCCTGGGCATAAAAGTATCATCGTATTAGCCTCATGATATACGAATGCAAAAATGGTAACCTGGCTTAGAAACCTCGCAGTTAATAACTGTGGAAGTGCTTAATGAACACTAAGCTGCGAGGCGGCTCTGTCCCAGTGTGGGGATGTAATGCCAATAAGAAGAAGAAGTTGCATTCGACGCAGAATCCTGTCCCATTGTTTCCTATTTGAAATTGGCCAGATCGGACTATGGGATCGAAAGTTATGGCCAAAATACAAATTCATACGAAAAAATCGCGTGAAATATGTCACTTATTTTTCGGGCACCTATTCTTAACCGATTTGCTCACAACAAGTTGCATTCGACGTAGAATCCTGTCCCGCTGTTTCCTATTGATAATTGACCATATCGGACTATGGGATCGAAAATTATACCATTTTTTTATGGGAAAATCGCTGAAAAAAATGTCTCTTATTTTTCAGGCACTCTTCCTCAACCGATTTGCTCGCATTAAATTTCATTCGACGCAGAATGTCTCATATTTTCTTATTGAAAATTGTCCAGATCGGACTATGGGCTTAGATGTTCTGGTCAAATTAGTATTTATTGTGAAAAAGAGTTCAAAAAAGTCTAGCTCACTTTTTTAGCACTTAGACTTCATCTATTCCCCAAGCAACACAAGTTCAACAAATCTGGTTGCAGTAACCATATTGTGACTGAATCCGGTCATATATAAGTTACTGTGATAGATGTGCAATATGTGTGCTTCTCATATCGCTCGCAACAGATTGCATTCTACGCAGAATCTTGTCCCATTGTTTTCTATAGAAACTTGGCCGGATCGTACAATTGGGTCAAAAGTTATGGCGAAAATACTAATTTTAAAACTACAAAATAAAATGTCATTTTTTCTCTCATGCTCATCCGATTTGTTTGCAACAAATTGCGTTTGGCCAGAAATTTTTTATGCATATAAACAAATATGAAAAATGAGACCAATCCACATATTAGTGTTATTTTAGATTTTTCCAAACCTTTTGAACGAACGAGAAAGGCACCATCACCGCTAGGTGGATTAATCTGGGTTTTTTTTTTTTTTTCTTTATTTAAGTGATTTTTCTTAATATCTAAAGAGTTCATCACTACTGGCCATTCGTTGCTAGCATCTTGATCTTGATTCTATCGCATGTTAACGCTGCGGCTGCACTGGAGATGGGATTTAGAGTGACGAACCGTGTTTGGTCGTAAACCACCATAAGGATTATGGAAAGATGGCATAAAAATTAAAGTAATAAGTTTAGGATTTGTAACAACAGTTGAGATAAACAAAACTATAATGTTTTACTACACACAAAAACACCTGGTCAAGATGCAATAGGTCTCAAGAATTCAAGAACCGAAAAAAGTTTGAGGTAGAAATATGGATCAGGAAAAAGGCAAGGTGTTGGAGGAGATGGACACCAAAATATTATAAGTTTACTATCAACTTTTTAAAATAGTTAGAGGCTTTGAAAAATATGGATTTTTGGAAAAAAAAATATCTTAAATATGTCAAAGAAGTGACTGAGTCCATAAAACGATATGAAATGTTTAACGGGAAAAGTCAGTTAGAAGCACTTTAAAATTAAAATGCATATGATTACACACGAATTTTATTTCTCGAAATTATTGCGCAAATGTTTCAAAAAATATCGGGAAAATGCGGGAATTAAAAAAAAAGATGTGAATTGGTAACCCTGGACCGAGCAATTCGTGGTTTGTTCTTACGGTCATATAATGAAGAAAAGGATTGCTAGTTTGACTCTCGCTACTACGAGAGATCGAGAACAGCTCTGCATATCCACGATTTCCCTGGAATATGTTATTCAGTGTCGTAGCGTGTGGTTGGCCGGGTTGACCCCCGCCAAGGGTGCAAAAATCAAGAATTTTGTCATGGGAAATAGATCATTTTTTAGTGAGAGAGACATTTTAAAACAAACTGACTACATAGGCTTAAATACTTAAATACCAGTTGACTAATTTTCGGAGGGCCCTTTAACTTTAATATTTAATAATATGCGGAAGTAGTTATAAAAAGTTTGTTTGAATATGAGATAAATTTTCTCAATTCATGTATTTATGCAAAACTATTTGAGGTCCAAAAAATGATCATTAGGGCCGCATTAGATTCAGCATTAAACCAGCTCCATGAATATATCTTGATCCGTCAGATCTTGGTCAGATGTTAATTCCGGTCATCAATAAACCGACTCCAGAGTTAGTTTGTTTTTATCCGACTAAGTCCAAATCACTCAGTTTTTTTATTTCAATAGTTCCTTCAAACAACCGACCTAGCCCATCTAGCGTTGTATTTTTCTTCATCCGAATTGATCTTATGGCAACTTCTGTAACCATAGAACCAATTCTAAAGCAGAGTTTTTCTTGAATCGACTAGGTCCGATATCGATCCGACCGCCGGCCGGCATACTTGAGAGTTTGATTTTATCGGCCTAACTAGCTCAAGAAGTTCATGGATTCACAAAAAAGTTCGGAAATTTTCTCGTCGTGAATCCACGCTGAATCTAGGTTTTCTTTGTAAATTTAAATAGGTTTATTGAATATTTTAAAAAAAATTGGAAATATCATAAGGATTTCTAGAAATAATTGCGGCTTGAAGAGTAAATTATAGAGTCTTATGGAGCTCATAAAATAAACCCCATAATTGAAGCCTCATGCGTGAACTAAATCGCTTGCGATGCTGCAAAGAGAGTATCGTGCTTGAGTTTCACAGGCAGAATCGAAAATAATTCCGCTCCAAAATGCGCCAAAACCCAATCAAAGCGTATTTCATGTTTACGTATGGATTTATTATCCGATGTTTTATGCAAATAAAGTAAATTCGAATAATTAAACAGAAAAGAACACGTAGAAATCATGCAATGATGTCATGAGTCGGGAGTCGGAATTTGATTTTTTTTTTCAACGCATAAGCATTTTCATCAAGAAGCAGGGTCATGGTCAATACGCACTAGTTAATTTACCTTCCGACAGTACAAAACACCCGGATCTAGCAAAAGTTCTGAGTACGGTACGAAACACGATCGTGCACTCCGTTTGGCCGTATATGTAATTTGGCCTGAAACGGACAGAAAGGACCTTTTCCGGCAAGCGACATTTTCGGCCAAATGACATACTCAGCTAATCAATTTTTTGAAAAAGTTGTCAGTTCGTCCAAAGGACACTTTCGGCCGTATTTCCATTTAGGCCAAATGAAATTTTCGGGCAGGGGGCTTTGAAGTTGTACGAAATTTTCAAGGAAATCATTGTTATTGGTAATATTCCCAGAGTTTCAACGAGATGTTTTGGAAACATAAATCGGAAAATTCTACGGAAACTGCACTAATTCTTCGGAGTTTTCACGAAAAAATCTGCATACTTCTACAAATTTGAATCCCCGTGGAAAATTGTAGATCAGCGGCGTGACACATATGAAACGGCGGCGAGGCGTGCCAAAAAAAATAACATGCGCCATTTGGTATCTGTATTTAAACTGCGCAGAAAATACTCAGCATATTTTGATGTGCGTATTACCTTTCTCTTGTACAATAGAATTCAAGCCCTGAGCTCATTAATGCTTTAAAATAAACTGGAAGATCGCCAATAGTATCCTCGACATATATAAACACAGATATTTTCGAGGCTCATAAATGCAGAGGTTCTAGCGGGGCGATCAAAAGAAAAGCCCGAGATCATGAGAATTGGTTAGCGCATTATTTCAAAACGTTTGAGTCACATGATCTATTAGTTATTCAGATAGAGGGCAATATTTTCAACTATATTAAAAAAAAACTAATTAACATTAATATTTGTTTTCAAATTTCGATACAAATTTTCTTCATAATGTGTGGCAATAAAATAAGGCATAAGTGAACTATGCATAAACGATATGCAATTTAGCTTTGAAACCTCTGAAGTAGGCCTTTTAGGAACCTCAATAGTAATCGAAGCAACCAAGGCGATTAGTTATTAGTCGTATGTGTTGTTCAAAAGACTCCAGCTTGCCTATCACCATAATAAACTCAACATTTGGCGCTTCTTACAATATTTGTTACATTTTTTGTATAAGAATCTAAAAGTTTCGCATATGCCTTAGTTCTTATACAGGTTTTAGTAGGTTCTTATACAGAATTGTTAGAAAATCTAACAGTCGCTTGGGTGAAGTTGGGTGAAACAAAAATTCTGATTATTGTTGTTATTGATACATGATTCAAAAAATAAAAGTTCGTCCTGGTTATAAACGGGTTAAGGCCTGTGCTCTTCGGATCATATTTTTTGCTCATTTCCACAGCAAACAGTGGAATAATGTCCCACATCTAACGGGCTTTGTGACAATAATATCGGTTGACAAAAAGTGATAGAAAAGACTTTTTTCCGTGTTTTGTATTACCTCCACTGTGCGCGTCCGCTTCCAGATTTAGAACAATGGTCAGTTAGAGAAAGTTAAAGGATCCTTCAAGGGCTACATGTTAGTTATTTATTATCTAGTTGCAATGAAAATGGAGCAATGGAGCAAAATCCCTTAATTTTTACTTAAATTTAATGATATGCGATTCTTTCACCTTCACCCTTATTTCACACAGAATTGAGTCATTTTACACCACCGTTCATCGATTCACCCCATGTCCATTTAAAAAAAAACAATGTTAAATCTTGTTTTTCAATAGATTATTGTGAAATGTAGCTAGTTTGGAATTTAGGATCTGCATGTTGAAATGGTTCTGTATTATTGTGCAGTGGTGAAAACATCGTATTGGTTTCGTCCTGTTGCAGTACGAGGTGTCAACAAGCACGGATCAGCTGAATTTTCCTGCCGTTGGTGATATTTGGCTTCGTTATTTTTTGGTTTCATCAGCCCACCAATATGCCGAAAGCCCGATATTTATACACAACGCTTTTAGTTCTCAGCGTGATTAAAGAAATTTCTGCTTTGATTCGTTCAAATGATTTTTATATTTTTGATTTAGGGAAATCCCGAAGTACTGTATTCTTGCTGTTATTGATATCTTATGGGAACTTCTGTCTCCAAGTGTTGTGCATTTGTGATACACCAATTCGACCATTTAGATTATTTTCATAGAAATCGTTGCAACTAATCTAGTCTCACGATATCTAAACCTCAGCCAGAGCAATCCACCTAGCAGGTGCCTCTTCAGTCAGTTGGAACCGGCGCGGGTGGGTGACACGCCACGGCCGAACGATCGGATTTAAAGAGCTTTCTCCGCACGGCCAACCAGCCAGCAGTCAAAGCCCCGGAGTCGAAGACTCCTCTCGCTTTCTCTGCCGGCCGCCACCACCACTCACCAGCCAGCAGCCACGCCAGCAGATCCGATCCGATTGCCCGTCATAATTCGCCCAACCTGCGCGCGGGTATTCATGTTTTCACAGCGCTTTTACACCTTATTATTTTCGCGCTTTTCTCGGATGCATACCGAAGAGGAATCCCCAACCACACCCCGCTCGGCCACCGACCGCCGCGCCGACTGGCTTCCTCCTGGCCATCACCTGTGCAGTTTTCACCGCCCGCTCACCGCACACGTCTGGTGGTGGCAATGCCCAAATGAAAACGAATTCGGTTCGCTCCGTTGCCTTTCCATCCAACCAGCAACGGAACCAAGCAAGCGGTATAGGGGAGAGTTGCCAACACTGACAAAGGATTTACCACTTTGGCCACGTATTATTTTTTTTGTTAAATATCTTGGCTGTGCATATGCACAGCATATGTTTCGAAATGGACAAATTGATATGAAATTTGCGAAAAAGAATCCACGTGTCTTGGAGGGACTCGAACCCTCAACCTCCTACTCTCTACTCTCACGTATTATTGACACCTCCGAAATCAGTCGTTTGAAGTTGAATTGGCAAGCTCTGCTGGTAAAACATTAAACTGTGCTAAAGCAAAACCTTATCTTTCGATAAGCAAGAAACAAGGACTTCGTCTAAAACAAATTTGATTAAAATTTCAATTTGTTGTCGTCTTTTCTCAGAAGGAAGCCTGTAAAACTAGGGCAAAACATATTTTTTCCTATAGGCATCAACAGAATGAGCAGGGGCATTGGTTTCTTACTTCGTAATAAAAAAAATCAGCAAAATTAAAAATCTAGAGGCGAGTTGCTCTTCTTCCTTACACCCAACCGGCGGTTGTAAGATTTTCTAACAATTCTGTATAGGAATCTACCAAAGCCTGTATAAGAGCTGGGCATTTGCGAAATTGTTAGAATCTTATACAAATATTGTATAAATTTCTAACAATTTTGTATGCTTTTCTTACAATTTTTGTATAAGAATCTAACAATTTCGCACATGCCCAGTTCTTATACAGGCTTTAGTAGATTCTTATACAGAATTGTTAGAAAATCTTACAACCGCCGGTTGGATGTAGGAGTTTATTGTTAAAAAAAAACATAGACATAAGCGTTCAATTCATAGACTTTCATGTTAGATGTCCTTAATTTTATCAAAATTCTGCAAGCGAAAGGCAAATTTGTAATTTTCTATTGATGTTCCATGCCTTTTGGTTTGAACCCCAGAATAAACAATGAAAAATGCCAAGCTACTCCTGCCATCCGAATGTTGATCACTGTCCCCTACAGCGAATGGGTTTGCGCTGCCTAACTCACCCCGCAACATGGACAGATTATTAGAAAATCGAGGCCAGAGAAGAGAAACAAAATATGGTTCGTTCGCATGTTTTCATACCACGAACGAACGAACGATCCCCCCATACCCTCGGCTCCTTTCCTAATACCCAACGCAGTTAGCCCCAGCCGGTCGATCGTATCGAATACGATGCGAATGCACCTTGTCTTCTGCTAGCGCTGTGATGATTCTTCGATCTAGTTCAGTGGTCCGTGGTGGATTGTGTTTTATTTTCGATTTCCAATCCTTTCGTTGAACATTGTTCGACGTCATTCAACAAATTGCGAATATGTCTTGGTTTGTTGTTGACATGATGGATTTTTGTTTTTATTTAATTTTATTTATTCTATCTTACAATTATTATCATATTTTTATTAAGCGTTCGGTTATTAGTAGCGTTATTCCACTGGAAGTTCTTAAGAATTTGATCTGAAAATTCTTCGGAATCTCCGCTAAAAAATATTTGTAAAGTATTTCCGCGAGAAACAATTCGAAATTTCCACAAGAAATTCTTTTGATTTGCCACGGAAAATTCTCCTGAATTTCGGTTGAATAAGAATTTTCCTGTCAGAGAGATGTGAGCAACAATTCATTCAAATACATATCACCTTCCACATCTAGAAAGCCATGAGCTGGTCAACGATGTTTCCAGACAAAGGACTGTACAAAAAGTTATCGGTAGGCCAGAAAATATCAAATCATATGAAAATGTATATTTCAGGCACACTTAGCCTCATGTAGAAAAATTTCATATAACATCTTTCAAAATATGTAAATCTCACAATTGAAAAGTTTATTCTTGAGAGCCATAGTTTATTGTAATGCACTTTCACTATCAGAAATAAAATCAGTAGCGAATAAGTTCAGATTAATATTTTATTTATACAATTCCTAACACTTTTTTAGTTTGAACATAACAAAGTTCGTGGTTTGCCCAGCAGTGTGATTTTTATGTTTAAAATCTATTTCAGTATAATTATCACCAGATTATTACGTATGTTGTTGTTCAGAAAAATTCCACATTTGTAATTAGATTGATCGATAATCAAACCAATCCCCTTTACAAATGTGGAACTTTTCTGAACACCAGCATTTGCAACCAAATAAATCTTTCGATTTATTTGAGGTTCGAATCCGCCGAAAATTGAACTAAGCGATATGACAGCTTCAAGTATTTGAATCTCAACTGATCTAAGATGAATCTAGAATGGCTGAAAATGCATTTTTCTCAGATTGATAAGGCCGTTACAAATATTTAATTACCTTTTTGTCCTACTGGTCTCCGAAAGGTCAAGGGGGGGGATAATAAAAAATAAATATTAAAATGAAAAAATCAAAAAACTCCTCGGATTTGCTAAAGAATGTTTTGAAATCCTCAAAATTATCCGAATTTTATTTTGTTGCCCCCTCAAAATATTATTTCCTGGCAAAAAAATCCGAGGGGGAGGAGACAAAATAGATTTTAAATATTTGTATCGGCCTAATCAATATCGCCAAAGAATTTAAAAGAAATACAAAGTTATTGCTGGACTTCAGACCGGACCATTATTCAAACCTAACCATATAATAACATGGTTAAATTTGTAACATTGTACGTTGTCGACGAAAGGATGTGATCCAAATGCAGACTAGAATATGCCTTTCTAATTATGCAAAGCCGTCAGCTGTTCTATGAATACTCCTGAATACTTGCAAAAATAAATATTTCATGAAGTTAGTTGCTCATGAAAGATGGAATTTGAAACCACCATAGAATAATCAGAGAAATCTCTTCTCCTTAATTCAAGAATAGTTGTATCATCACATTTGGATTTGGTCGAGAAATACCACACTTGTTTCTACGCTGCAAAGAAAAAGCTTCCAATATAACGGAAATCTACATATTCCTAAAAAAAGCAATAAGATTATGATTTGCAGAAAATCTAGATTGCAAAAATTTTCTAATTCATAAAAGTTAGTCGAAATTTCGTGACATTACTGTTAATTTATTGAGCAAATCTGTTAATGATATTATAAAGTAATTCAAACGTATGATCCTCAAATCATCCTTATCAAAGTGCAGTAATATCGCAAGTGACACGAAAGATAATTATTGAACACTCTGATCCTGTCTTTAATTTACTTATGTGGATTGGACTTTGATAATGATGATGAAATATAACAAAATTAAGGTATATGCGACACCATGGAGGTTCAACTTTTCTTATACTGCATGAGAATTAACTAAAATTGTTTATGAGAAAGATTACTACGTTGACCGTGCTTCTGTTTGGCCGGTTGAAAATCGGTAGTTGTCGGTAGGAATTTTGAAAAAGGTAGGTGAATCAAAAATCTTTAGGACTACCGAGAAATCGATAGGTATGTCCACCCTACCATCATTTTACCGTGAAAGTCCGACGCAGAGTGCACGTTTGCAGGGAAGATACTCTGCATTGAAGAAAAGCAATTCAACTGTCCGATCGCTCACAGTGTTGCTTTATGCCGATTTTGTGCGCTTTTTAATAGCATCGTTTCTGTTGATTTTTTTTTTCGCTGTAGTTTGTTTGGAGAAGACGTTAGGTATGAAAAGCACCTTCTCTTGAGAAAATGTTTGAAATGATTAATTCACCTAAAAGTGAGATAAAAAATTTACTTATCCATCGAAACCAGATATGAGCCTAGTGTCTTCAGGAAAGTTGTAGCGGATGGTATTTCAAGCCACTTTACTAAAGACACCCCATACCTAAGGCTTATATGTGACGTTTTCTGTGGAAGGGCCCAAAAATAAGTTTTTTTGAGCATAACTTTAAATGTCCCACTTTTTGCCTTACTCGCACACTATGTTTCTTACGTTTTCTCCAAACAAACCACAGTGAAAAAATCAACAGAAACGATGCTATTAAAAAACCGCACAAAATCGGCAAAAAGCAACACTGTGCGCTGTAGTAAATGGACACTTCACCATTTTGTCAATACTGCTATGTTTGTTATTTTAAGTGAATAATAACGCCGAACTTGCAAAATAATAGCAGACTAAGTCGACATAAAACGGTCGACATTGTTCTCCATAGTTGGAGGTGCAATTTATCATCAATGCCCGCTGACTGCGATTATTGTGTTTTGTATTTTTCTCTGCTTCTCTTTGCCTCAGTCAGAAAGACAAAGCAGGAATAGCTTAGCCTACTCGGTTTGCCAACAGCAGGCTGAAGTTGATGATCATTCGGCTCAAACTTCCTGTCTTTTTCTGTCAAGTGGTAGTATTCACCCATGCATTTATATAGCGCTGTCACTTTCACGCACCAGCGAGTGAATTGAATGGACTGTCACTGCGGGCTGCGTGTGCAATGAGAAAAGAGGTCTTTTGTTTACTTTATCTCTGATTGTTGCTGCTAATCCTTTTCAGTTTTCACTGCTAGGAAGTGAGTGTGAACTGGCAATGATATCAATATCCTACAAATCTCAGTCACTGAGACTTAGAATTCGCACCACTGGTTGGATTATCCAGTGAAAAAGGAGTGAAATGGCGAGAATTCAAACAAAAGATATTTTAGTTACTAGATAAAGATTGTCGCTGTCCGGAACATCTTTTGCTGGCGAGGATAGGGGAGCTAAATGTCAAAGAAGGAAAATCCATACGATTTGACAGCTTGATACCCAACATGTTCCGGACAGCAGAACAAAGGGAACCGAAGCGACAATCTTTATCTAGTAACTAAAATATCTTTTATTCAAACCTAAAGACGAGTTGGGATAACCATCATAAACGGTTAACGTTTTGGGACAAACGTCAAATGGGTCTAACTGTTGGAACAAAAGTATATTGATTGAATGGATCTCCGGTGAAGTGTTTTTAGTGAAATGGGAGGTCCACTGGTATTCCACATCATTCGTGAATCCACTAATGGAGGGCTCATTGATTACTGTTTGCAGATCTTACAGGTTCGAACTGGCAATGACATCAAATTAAGTGTCGGTTCAGTACAGTACAGGATGAGACATCCATCCATATTTACCTTTGTCAAAAAAGATGTTAAACGAAGAGTTCCGTCCTTGCTAGAAACTATTTTTTTTTCGGGACTACTCTATCTAAACTTAGTAATTTTGTCATAAAACATCACCTATATGAGATAAAATAAATGTTTTTTAAGCTAAAATGCTTAGAATTAAATTCTCTACAACTTTGTAGAATAATATGATCTTTAATCTCAAAAGATAAAAAATCACAAAAGGGCTTAATGGCAAGTTACACCAAAAATAGATCTTTTCTTATAGATCATTTCTTCTGAAGACGTCAATACTCTAGCACTGATGGTTTTCGAGTTATCGATTTATGTCGTGAAATTTGACGAAGTTCGGTCAAATGGAAGTCAGCTAGATTCGGCCTACCGTGCTACCTGTCAAGTAGGATTCGGTCGAAAGTTGTCGTCATTTATATGTCATTTGGCAGAAAAAAAAACATTTTACACAAAGTCATTTGACTAAAAATATAATTTGGCCGAAAATGTCCTTTGGCAGAACTGGTGATATGATCAAAAACGCCATTTGGCCGAACAGTTCATATGACTTAAACTATAATTTAGCTGAACGGTTCATATGTCGTTTGCCGATATGGCCAAACAATAATTGATCAATGAGAATTGAAAATGAGATGTGAGAAATAAGAAGCACGAAGTGAAATGTTTCACCCTTTCCTCATTTTCCTTTCTCATGAGCATGAGCATGAGCATGATTGACCGCCCACGGTTCCTACTCCGTTATTGCAGAGAACCAACAGATGATGTTTGGGATTAACACCATCTTCAATGTGTAACAATCGGTGACCCAAAACTAAGCAATACCAACGCCGGCCGTGTCCGAATGCAGGTCAAGTAGGGATTGGGAAAGAATATGTCGACGTGATACTCGCTTTGATGAAAGCCGACGAGTCATCCGCACTTCCACGAGAAATCACTGGGATGTTGGATATATTGGGAAGGGAATGTGGCAGGGTTCATTTTGGTAAACGGTATGCCGAGTATAGCGTGTAATTTGAACGAGGTTAAACAAAAACACAATCGAACGAACGAGCACTAACCAATTGATTTACCGACCGCCCAAAGCATAACAAAATTTTCCAATGATCGCGCGATCGTTCTGCGTGATAAAGGGAAATACGATGGCACATGCACACGCCAAATAATTAGGTCAACCGCACAACGCAGAACAAAACATTAAGATGATCGCGCGATCGTTTTGCGACTAGAGAAAACACGATCAGACACACAGTAAACTTTGACTTTCCCACAATTCCACTTCGTTCTGCTTTCTTGAAACACATTTGGTCACGCACTAATTAATATATTTTTCAACAACACAGAATAAAAAAAATATATCGCGGGTCACGAAATTGTTCTGCGCTCTAAAAACTCGTTTGATCCCACACTCACAAAATTCAAGAATAGGCATAATAGACACAATAGCACTTGATGAAACTTAAGCACGTTAAAAATCTCATGGCTGTCAATGGCTTCAAACGTTTAGCCAATTTTAGGTATTTTTTCCGAATCATCACTTAAGGACAGAATCCAAGTTTTTAAGTGCTCGCGTTTTCGGAGGCACACCACTCGATACGGAAGCAACGCACAACTGTAATTTTTATTATTTCACGCATGCTGCGACGCAGCAAAGCTGAATCAACAAAAATGACAGTTGTCTGCCACCAAAAGAAGCGGATTTTTTTTTCCAATTTCAGAACCTTTATTGATTTCCAAAATTGGCCTGGTTCCGTATTTACTACTGTTTTAAGTTGGATGTCATCATTGACCCATTTTCTAGTACCCATATTTCCAATAGATTATTTAAGATATTTTGAAAGGAAACGACACATGAACTATGCAAAATTTGAACAGGAATTTGATAGACCCAAAATAAAGTACGTATTCCTTATTCCACACATTCCGCGGAATCAGTTTCGGGGTCACTTTACGGAAATGGGCGAATTTCATCATGCGATATATCAAACTTCATGATTTCAAAAGTTATGATATCGAGCGTTTTGTGGATAGTTGGTAGGGTGACTGTACCAGTTTTAACCATGTTCCTATTTTGGTCAGTTTCTCGAATAACTCCAAAAGTAAAGCATTTTTGGAGGGTATTATTGGATAGGAGATATGTAATTATTTTTCATTTCTGTTGAAACTGATCAATATTTTAGGAAATAATGCATTTTTCAGTCAACCCTAACATTAAGCACTAAGGTGGTCAAAACCGGTACACTTTCCCTAATTCAATAATGTTAATTCAATGTTAATAATCATCTCACACTTTTCACCAAATGCTCAAATTGTCTTTTCTATTAAATGACATTTTCGACCAAATGACTTATTCATCTAAACCAATTTTTCGGCCAAATGATTAGTTTGGCTGAACAACATTTACGGCTGTATGTCCCTTTCGTTTGCGGTTGATTGTCCTATGAGTCGTTTGGCCAAATGACATTTTAGGTTGAACCACAATTGTGACCGTATGACCCTTTTTGCCAAATGTCCCTTTCTACCAAACGGCATGTTGAGCCAAATTTTTCGGCCAAATAACCAATTCGTTCGAACGATATGACATTTTCGACCGTGTATGTCCTCTTCGGTCAAATGGCGTCAAATACTGTAATATGACCAGTTTGTCCATAATGCATGTTCGACTAGATGTTTTCTTCGACCAAAATCTTTTGTGGTCGACTTGTATTCGACACGGGCAGCAGGGACTATGTCCAAGGGCTTGATGATCCCTCCCCAGGCCATCTGCGAGTTGTGGGGCTTGCCTAGGATGTGGTGGGGTTTGACAGTGGGCCCTGTTAAACCTCTATAAAAAGCTGCATGTATCCGCAAGTAGGCTCCACCAAAGCGACCGTGTGCCGCTCAAAGCGCACAAGCCCAAGTCCTGGTGTTAGGTGGGACGCTAAACAGCCCTGACACGACGGCCCTCCGACGAGACAGGAGGTTTGCGCAGGCCCAATAAGCCGCCTAGAAAACCAATCATTACGAACAATATAAGAGATAATGCGACTCGATATAATCGGCAAAGACCTAGGCGACGAATACAGGATCACGATTGGAAGCTTGGAACATGGAATTGCAAGTCGCTAGGTTTCGCAGGTTGCGACAGGATGATCTACGATGAATTACATCCCCGCAACTTCGACGTCGTGGCGCTGCAGGAGATTTGCTGGACAGGACAGAAAGTGTGGAAAAGCGGGCATCGAGCGGCTACCTTCTACCAAAGCTGTGGCACCACCAACGAGCTGGGAACCGGCTTCATAGTGCTGGGTAAGATGCGCCAACGCGTGATTGGGTGGCAGCCAATCAACGCAAGGATGTGCAAGCTGAGGATTAAAGGCCGTTTCTTCAACTATAGCATCATCAACGTGCACTGCCCACACGAAGGGAGACCCGACGACGAGAAAGAAGCGTTCTACGCACAGCTGGAGCAGACATACGATGGATGCCCACTGCGGGACGTTAAAATCGTCATCGGCGACATGAACGCACAGGTAGGAAGGGAGGAATGTATAGACCGGTCATCGGACCGGATAGTCTGCACACCGTATCGAATGACAACGGCCAACGATGCATAAACTTCGCAGCCTCCCGCGGAATGGTAGTCCGAAGCACCTTCTTTCCCCGCAAAAATATCCACAAGGCCACATGGAGATCACCCTAACCAAGAAACGGAAAACCAAATCGACCACGTTCTAATCGACGGTAAATTCTTCTCCGACATCACGAACGTCCGCACTTACCGCAGTGCGAATATTGAATCCGACCACTACCTCGTTGCAGTATGCCTGCGCTCAAAACTCTCGACGGTGTACAACACGCGTCGAAGTCGGACGCCGCGGCTTAACATTGGGCGGCTACAAGACGGTAGACTAGCCCAGAATACGCGCAGCAGCTGGAAGTGGCACTTCCAACGGAAGAGCAGCTAGGCGCAGCATCTCTTTAAGATGGCTGGAGAGATATTCGATCCGCCATTGGTAGCACCGCAACCGCTGCACTTGGCACGGTGCCCCGGATCAGAAGAAACGACTGGTATGACGGCGAATGTGAGCAGTTAGTGGAAGAGAAGAATGCAGCATGGGCGAGATTGCTGCAACACCGCACGAGGGCGAACGAGGCACGATATAAACAGGCGCGGAACAGACAAAACTCGATTTTCCGGAGGAAAAAGCGTCAGCAGGAAGATCGAGACCGTGAAGAAACGGAGCAACTGTACCGCACTAATAACACACGAAAGTTCTATGAGAAGTTAAACCGTTCACGTAAGGGCCACGTGCCACAGCCCGATATGTGTAAGGACATAAACGGGAACCTTCTTACGAACGAGCGTGAGGTGATCCAAAGGTGGCGGCAGCACTACGAAGAACACCTGAATGGCGATGTGGCAGACGAAGATGGCGGTATGGTGATGGACCTGGGAGAACGCGCGCAGGACATAATTCTACCGGCTCCGGATCTCCAGGAAATCCAGGAGGAGATTGGCCGGCTCAAGAACAACAAAGCCCTGGGGTTGACCAACTACCAGGAGAGCTATTTAAACACGGTGGTGAGGCACTGGCTAGAGCGCTGCACTGGGTCATTACCAAGATTTGGGAGGAGGAAGTTTTGCCGCAGGAGTGGATGGAAGGTGTCGTGTGTCCCATCTACAAAAAGGGCGATAAGCTGGATTGTAGCAACTACCGCGCAATCACATTGCTGAACGCCGCCTACAAGGTACTCTCCCAAATTTTATGCCGTCGACTAGCACCAACTGCAAGGGAGTTCGTGGGGCAGTACCAGGCGGGTTTTATGGGCGAACGCTCCACCACGGACCAGGTGTTTGCCATTCGCCAAGTACTGCAGAAATGCCGCGAATACAACGTGCCCACACATCATCTATTCATCGACTTCAAAGCCGCATATGATACAATCGATCGGGACCAGCTATGGCAGCTAATGCACGAACACGGTTTTCCGGATAAACTGATACGGTTGATCAAAGCGACGATGGATCGGGTGATGTGCGTAGTTCGAGTTTCAGGGGCATTCTCGAGTCCCTTCGAAACCCGCAGAGGGTTACGGCAAGGTGATGGTCTTTCGTGTTTGCTATTCAACATCGCTTTGGAAGGTGTAATACGAAGAGCAGGGGGATTAACACGAGTGGTACAATTTTCAATAAGTCCGTCCAGCTATTTGGTTTCGCCGACGACATAGATATTATGGCACGTAACTTTGAGAAGATGGAGGAAGCCTACATCAGACTGAAGAGGGAAGCTAAGCGGATCGGACTAGTCATCAACACGTCGAAGACGAAGTACATGATAGGAAGAGGTTCAAGAGAAGACAATGTGAGCCACCCACCGCGAGTTTGCATCGGTGGTGACGAAATCGAGGTGGTAGAAGAATTTGTGTACTTGGGCTCACTGGTGACTGCCGAAAATGACACCAGCAGAGAAATTCGGAGACGCATAGTGGCTGGAAATCGTACGTACTTTGGACTCCGCAAGACGCTCCGATCGAATAGAGTTCGCCGCCGTACCAAACTGACAATCTACAAAACGCTAATTAGACCGGTAGTCCTCTACGGACACGAGACCTGGACGATGCTCGTGGAGGACCAACGCGCACTTGAGTTTTCGAAAGGAAAGTGCTGCGTACCATCTATGGTGGGGTGCAGATGGCGGACGGTACGTGGAGGAGGCGAATGAACCACGAATTGCATCAGCTGTTGGGAGAACCATCCATCGTTCACACCGCGAAAATCGGACGACTGCGATGGGCCGGGCACGTAGCCAGAATGTCGGACAGTAACCCGGTGAAAATGGTTCTCGACAACGATCCGACGGGCACAAGAAGGCGAGGTGCGCAGCGGGCAAGGTGGATCGATCAGGTGGAAGATGACTTGCGGACCCTCCGTAGACTGCGTGGTTGGCGACGTGTAGCCATGGACCGAGCCGAATGGAGAAGACTCTTATATACCGCACAGGCCACTTCGGCCTTAGTCTGAATAAATAAATAATAATTGTATTCGACCAAATAACCATTTCGGCTAAATGGAAAACTGGACGTCTGTCGATTTCGCGGTTGACAAACTGCACCTGCTGCAATATCGAATGCTTCAGCTAAGAGGAATAATTGAACTGATTTAGCGAGATGTACTAATAGGTGAGACTTGCGCAAGCTACTCGGCATGGACGAATTTCAAGCGTCAAAAATTCTCCGGAATTTCTTCAGAAGTACCTCACGAGTTTGATGGGAAGTTCATAAGGAAATTCCTCTAGACATTCCTCCAAATATTTCTTCGGAAGTATCTCCAGGAACTTTTCCGAAAGTTCCTCCAGGATTTCCTCCGGGAGTTCCTCCATGACCAAATTTCGTCTTCGATTTCGTCCGGGAGTTCCTCCAGGACTTCGTCCTGAAGTTTCTTTAGGATTTCGACCGAAACTTCCTCCAAGATTTCGTTTCGAATCGGTTATCGTCCCTCCAGGTTATCGTCCGGAAGTTTCTCCAGGATTTCGCCCGAAAAAAAATCCTCCAGAATTATGTCCGAAAGTTCTTCCAGGATTTCGTTCGGAGGTTCCTCCAAGTTTCTCAAGGATTTCATCCGGAAATTGCTCCAGAATTTCATCCGAGATTTTCTCCAGAATTTCGTTCGGAAGCTCTTCCAGAATATCGTCCGGAACAGGGTTGTTAATCGTTAATTTATCATTATCGCCGATAAAGTTGATTGTGATCAACGTTATCGGTTGCTACGATAACGATGAATCAACTGAATTATTATCGTAGTTCGATAATTTAACGTAAGTTAACTCGATAATTTTGCGATAAAGTGGTTACCTGTGGTTACTAGATTACGCGAATAAAGTTGGTTTAAAATTTTGACAGAAGCCGAGAATGGAACATTTTTTTGCAGCTGGTTGATCAGAGTTAATTTTGATTGAAGCGGGGCTCTCTAAAATTATTGCTTAATGCCTGCTACTTTACGAAATAATGAGAAGTGAGGTGCTATGTTGGTGGTCAGTGTTTTTTTTTTCACTATGCAGCATAGATGTTCCAATAAAAAGATCGCGGAAATTTGCGCTATCCAGGCGGATTTAATTCTCTGAGACAGTGATACTTCAATATAAGTTCGCTTTTAATGAGAGAGCATTATGACTTTCCTTTGCTAATTCTTATCGTATAAGCAAGAATATACACCTGGAATCGGAACCCATCGGCAATATATTGGGATCCAAATACTAGAAATTTATTTGATGCAGCGATTTGTAGTGCTGCATTACAGGCAGCACCAGTACTGAGTGAATATTCTCTCAACAGATTGGTGGACTAACCTCGTCACCTATGATCTGGTTAGATTAAGGAGTTAAGTCTAAACTGTGAGTCATAAAATATTCATATAACTGGGTGCTCCGGATCTTCAAAACAGAAGTTTCGTTAATAATGCTAGATTAAACATATGTATAGGTAGACATTAAAAATGATCTCAGATTCTGTACTATGGAGAACTGCGACTCTGTAAGAACTTTAATGATTGACCGAAATAATGTTTTGATTCATTCGGTGACTTCTTAGAATCCCAATTTAATTCCAGGATTTGAAGACGTTTCTGAATATTGTAAGGCAATACAATATTTTTAAATTGCAAATCCAACTTGTGAATATTTCCACTTTAAACTGTAGTACATGTTACAGTTAACTCATTATTTATCGATAAACAACGAATATTTGATATCGATAACGTTAATTCAACGCTCATTTTATCGTCAACGAAGCATTATCGTAAAAGTGTTATAGTTATCGAAGTTGGCGTTAAATTAACGACGATAATTTATCGATTACCAACTCTGGTCCGGAAGTTCATCCAAATTTTCATGCGGACGTTTGAATTTCGCCCGGAGCTTCCTACAGGATTTCGTGTGGAAGTTCCTCCAGGATTTCGTCCAGAAGTTCCTCCAGCATTTCGTCAGGAAGTTCTTCCAAGATTTCGTCCGGAAGTTTCTTCAGTATTTCGTCCTGAAGTTCCTCGAGGATCTCATCTGGAAGTGTCTCACGGATTTCGTTCGGAAGTTCCTCCAAGATTTCGTGTGAAAGTTCCTCCAGGATTTCGTCCGGAGGTTCCTCCAAGATATTGTGGATGTGATCCGGAAGTTTTCCAGGATTCCGTCCGGAAGTTCCTCCAGGATTAAGTATGGAAGTTCCTCCAGGATTTAATCCGGAAGTTCCTCCAGGATTTCATCCGGAAGTTCCTCCGGGACTTCATCCGGAAGTTCCTCCGGGATTTCATCCGGAAGATCCTCAAGGAATTTCTCCGGAAGTTTCTCTAAGAATTCTTTCCGGAATTCCTACAAAATTTCCTTCAAAGTTTCTCCAGCAAGCTTCTTTAAGAATTTTCTCGGAAGTTTTTCCAGGAATTCCTTCATAAGTTCTTCAGGGAGTTCGTCCAAAACCTCTTCAGATGATTCCTCCGTAGATTTCTGTGGTAATTCCTTCGAAATCCGTTCAAAAAGTTCCTGGAGTTTAGATATTCCATAAGAGCTATTGCAAAATTTCACCGAGAATTTCTCCAGTTACTAACATGCAGTTTATTTAGATTTTAACCGATATTCCTTTAGAATGTTCATCAGGTTTTCCTCAAGGAATTTGTCGTGCAATTCCCCCTGGAGGTCGTCCAGAAATTCCTTCAAGAACTCGTCACAAGTTACTCCGAGCACTCTCCTGAAATTTCCACTGAACTCCTTCCGAATCTCACATAGAATTTCTAACGCAACTCCCATCCACCTCTGGGAATTCTTTCGGAAATATCTCTAAATATCTAAGCATCGCATTGTTGTTTGTTCAGTTCTAATGGATTGAACGACAATCTAACGCCCAAGTAACCAAAAGTTCCTTTATAGGTACATTTTACGCTTAATCAACTTGACTAAGCTGATTAAGCGAAAAACGTACTTTTAAAGGAACTTTTGGTTACTTGGGCGGGTGAGATGAAAGAATCGCAAATCGTTTAACTTAAGTGAAAAAGAAGGCATTTTGCACTTGGTGAATCCCGTTGAAATCTAATTTCAAAACTACATAGCACTTTCCGGGGCACATAACTCCAAAAGCAAACGACCTACTGATATAATAATCCTTCAATAGCCATCAGCGTGGTAAAAATATTCGGCGGCGTGGACAGTTTCCATACGGCGGCGCGCCTGTTCATTTTTATTACAGTCGACTCTCTACATCTCGATGTTCTATATCTTAATCTGGGACGGGACTTGCAAAGAGGAAAAAATGTAACTTCATCTGCAACCAGCAAGCGCTGTCACGAATTGTCAGATGCAACCAGCACCTTTTTGTGTGAAAGTATTGGTATCCCTCAAAAAGTATTCCGAATGATTTTGTTTTACGAGTACTTTTTCACTCTGAAAAGTATTCTAGAATACCCGGACAGCTTAATATTGAACAGTTATGAATACGTGTTTAATTTCCGATAGGAAAATCTTTATAAAAATATGTTTACAAACCCGTAAATTGCAAACACTTTTATTGTGCTACCCGAAATTTAGGTGAAACACTTAAGGAAACAATTGAGGATCGATGCTCAGCTGTGATGAAAAGAAGAACAAGTGTGAAAACAAGGAAAAAGAAGCCGTCTTCGCAGGTCTCGTCTCATATCTTGATATCTCTCCGTATGTCCCTGGTTTTCACGGTCCATTTCTGCATCTCAATAACCTTCCTATCTCGATATCTCTATCTTGTTATAATCTGGTCATAATTTGTTTAGGATTATCTCTCCTTAGGTCGATATGTTCAATATATTAGGCTACTAGACCATCTTTAGAGAACAACAAAACCATCAACAACAGAAAATGACATTTGTTTTGTTGTCGTTTTTCTTAGCAACGAGAATTTTTCGATCTAGTACCTACCTATTTCAATGCACTGCTTCCATTCTTCGATCTCTCCCCATCTGGATAATTCCTTCATTGATATAGAGAATCGACAGTATTACGAATTTTATGCAACTCTTTTGATTGCTATAATGGTCAATAAGAGACTTATTTGTTTGACATTGAAATATAGGCCATTTACATTTCAAACACGAAGCAGAAATTCGTAAAATTGTGCCTTTAAGATACCATGCGTCTCCATGAATTTTGAAGTGGAGAGAATTCGGATCAATCAAATTGGTGCGCTCTTCCTCATGAAAGATATAACCCGTAACGGTTATGATTTATGATCGACTCATTAATCTCCTGAGAATACTCCAGGAATCCATCATTGTTTACTTCTGCAATCTAACTGTATTGAGGTAAACAATGTTTCCATCCAAAATAATACCAGCTGAAACCCGTTCCATTCCATCGTAGTTGAGCGGATTTCTAAATGCTGACTGTTAATCCTACCTTATCGTCTTCTAATCCATCAAACTGATTATTAGCTGACAAGACGCGCACAATAACTTCATCCTGCCAAAGGTCAAACTCGCGTGGAGCGTGCCTGTCGGCTGCGGCTGGCACGATCGCTCGCTCCCTATCTGTTCAGCGACATTTTGCACAACATGCTTCGATCGTAATCAGACGGCAGCAGGTCAGTGGCTGCACGTCAACCCGTCAGAGATTCTTTCCAACGCGTGGCCGCGGAGGTATCGCAAATGCTGTCAATTTTTATTAAAATCCGCGGTAGGGGTGCAAAAATCTATGCGTTTGGAGGTCGTTTGCAAATTACAGTAGGGAGGAAGCTCAAAAACAGGACATTAAACCGACAGATTGGGGCCTTTAAATTTCCAATGTTTGCGTGTCGTACCTTATGAATGGCCCCTTGCGTGAGAAAAAATCGCCGAATGAAATCGGATTTCTGAGTGCGAGAGCCCCTAGCGGTTGCGTGCGATTCAAAAACACAAAAATCTCGCGCAAATGACGAACGGGGATCGGGCTAAGTCGAGTTTGAGCATAGATGGGCTTAGAAGCTGATTCAGATTTATGGCGTTTACACGCATCGCGAAACAGCAAGCCCGAGATTCGAGAGTCGCGATGAGAGCAGCCAGCGCCGGTGGCAAACGCAATTTTACTTCGATTCGCGTAGCTCCATGATGGGAGATAATACGAAGCGTGCGCGCGAGAGTACGGTCGCGCCCGCTCCGTGGAGAGTTTGCGGACGAGAGAACGCCCGAACCGAACCCGCACACGGCCAATCGACGCGAGAAAAGTGGTAGGAAAATTTTGTCTGTTATATTTTTAGTTTGCGCCCCAATCGGTTAGTGTTAATTTAATCATTCGAACAATAACATCGCAATGCGGTGGCTCTCGCAAACAGTGCTTAGTGAAGTGCAGTTGCTTCAGCAGCCAGCACCAGCAACGGCAGGAACACCTGATCCAATCGGAAGGAACTAAGGAGCGGATATTTACTCGTTAGTGCCCGGATCGCAGTAGCCAGTGCTTCCTCTTGCGTCTCAGTGAGGTGACGTGCCTACTGCGACAACGTTGACAACCACCTGCAGTCATTTAGCAGTTGACCAGGACGGGGACGGTGCGTGTGGAAGATGACCAGTCGCTGACAGACATCGATAACTGTCTGTCACTCACACTTTCTGTGGATTATCATCACACATGGATTGACATCCCGTTCGATCGCTATCGAACCAAACCAGCCAGCGAGCATAGCAACGGGATGTAGAACTTGCAACGTGGATATATGGAGTGCTATGTTTACACCTCGCGGACTGTGAAGTGCTGCTTGCGTACGTGTATTGTGACCAATTCTCGAAAAGCGTGGAATAACGGGAGCGACGGGGCGGGAAAGTTATGTGACATTACCGGAATAACTTGTCATCCACATTTTAGTTTCGCTTCGAAAGTCGAAGCCAATATAGGAAACGCGGCCTACGAGGCCAATCGATTTTTCCACATAGAGCTACACTGGGGCAGTGGTGGGATGCATTTTTGAGCTGCTATTTTGACACCGCCGAGGTTCGGTTTTATGGCAAATTTCCACACATCTATACACGGTGTGCCCGTTACCAGCCACCGTTACCAGCTGCGAGTGTACAGCCAAAATTCGACCAACCGAGAAATCGCGGGGACCGAAATTAGGTCGATGAAAAGTTTGTGTGCGATGTGCGAGATTTATATTTTCGGTACCACTATATTCTCGCCAGCTATCGTGATGGTCAGCATCACCGTAGTATAGGTCGTTTCGATCGTTGAATCACCACCGCAACGCAACAACTCTTCTGATGGGAAAACGTAAGCGCTAACGGTTAAAATAAAGAAGCAAAAAAACAGCTTCTGAACCCGTTCAGCTCGCTTTTATCTCTCCTTGGGGCGAATACGCGATAGTGGTTGCATGAGGTATCATATCTACAGCGGCAGGGCTAATTAGCGCCTCCGGGTTCTAATTGGGCTGGCCGTCAGGCACCGAATGTGTCACGTGAAAACATTCTCACTGGCATGGATCGAATCCGAATGTCCGAATGTCAGCTGATCCGGCCCTCCTCCCACATGGGAGGCTCCGTAATCAGGCCAACATTCAAATCGAAGTAGGCGTTCTACGCCGCAGCGCAACACTCGGGGCCTGGCAGGCTGTCAAAAGGGAGCGGCGACTTTGAACAACAACGCCCTCTTGCGCTGCGCCGCAGCACACTCCAAACCGAAGCTACCGTTCCTAGTCGTATGTGCGATCAATGACAAAGCAAGAACGCACACACTCCATAGGAAAAGTATAGTGGGACTTAGCCAAGTGCAGCAGAATTGGCACGCTAACGGGGCTTGGTAGTTGTGTGGTGTCTCTGAATCACCGTTCGTTTGTCGGCGAGGAGAACGCAGAGCCAGTGGCATATAGAAGTTAGATAAACTGCATTTGCGCTTAGCGTTGTTGCGAACTTTAGGTGCGCACTAGGGAGATTGCACCGTCCGAACGACCTTTACTGAAACATTTCGAAGTTTTATTCTCGATCGGTGGGCGAACCTCGAAGGGTGCCAGGTTTTCGGTGCCGTCATATGAACGTGGCTTAGTGTGACTTCAAATCAAATTTGGTAGATTTTCAATAATTAGCAGAACGCTACTGCGTTTTGCACTGACCAATAATGTCGAAGCTAAACTTTAGATTTCTGTTGCCAAGTAAGAGTGGTAATTTTAAGGCAGTTGAACTCAGATATCATTGAATAACCTAAACGGAGCGTTTTTGCTGTTGTAAAATAAAACCCACTTCTTGTGCCTTGTGCTTGTAGGTCGTTTCTAAAGTGGTCTATTTTTTTGTAATTACCGCTCATTGTTGCTTCTGAACGGTTATTTACAGCATAAAAAAATTAAAGATCAGGGAATTCCAGAAAAAAAATCGCAGAGCTATGACGCCAAAAGTATTTTGTGATCCTGTTGTGTGTGGAGTGACAAAAGTTTACCATTCCTAGTGTTTATCTATTTAACGGTACATTCAAAAAAATGTGTTTGCGTTTGACAATTGTTCTCTACCGTAGTCTGGTTGACCTGGTTCGCACGTGGTCGCTTAGTGAAAACAGAAGATAGCGTTAGTGGTTTTGGCCGTTTCTTTCCTTGTGAAATTTTCACAATGTTGAATTGTTTGTGATAAATCGTGCCGTACAGTGCCGTTTCATAACTGCAACGTATTTTATCCGAGGCATGACTAAACATATTCCGGGTTGCAGAACGTAGACCAATCCGAACAGGTGCTGCTAATGTCTCAGCTCAGACTAACTGACGCAACACTGCAGACGATCGCATCACCCATCAATAAAACTTTCGTTTGTTGATGCAATCGAATACGAATTTCACACCTAGAGGCGATCGAATTATATTCAACACGGTTATCCAAAAGTCGTACAACATCGAAAGGCCAGTACATATTTTTATTTAATTTTCAATATCTAAGCTTTGGAGACTTACTGAAGATTTTGTATGATATTTTGTGATTTTCACTTAATAGCTAATAGTAAACAATGTTTACCGTTTCCAAGGCAATTAATCTTTATTTTGGCCAAATACTATCGTCGTACTATTATTAGTCAAAAACAAAGAAACTTTGTTCAGTTTGCCCTTTTTACTGGTAACTAATTTTGAATAATGTACGGGAAAACAAATTTTCTGTGCATAATTTATGTACTTTCATGAAAAATTTTGAATTTTTAATCGTAATTGTTCGTTAAAAAATGTTTTTGGGCAAATTATTTAAATTCAATGAAACAATTATTTATTTACGGGAGTTATTTAGTTACTGCTTCCACCGTCAAAAGAAAATTTTCCAATTTAATATGGAAAACTTTTGACGCTTTATTGACAATTAGTTTTGCTGTATGTATTTGTATGAAATGAGAATATATTTAAAATATACGCAGCTTGTGTACTCAAGTCAAAATATTTATCACATACTACCAGGGATTAAACCTAAAGGAAATAGAAAAAAATCTCTCACTTATCATCTCTGTTTACACTCACGATATGTAGCATATTATGAGAGACGTTTTCGCAAGCTGTTACGATAATGAACTAATTCTGGAACACTCCATGACATTTTCTTTAAAAAAAGATCCAGTTGCGGGAATGACATGATATCCATATGATCCCCAACGTTTTATCATAGCTTTTCGGTCCGATTCCTATCCGATTCTTTTTTTCTCGCACTTGTATACAAGTGCGATAAACTATTCAAAGTGGTTTTTGTCTCTCATTCATCGATGTTTGTTATATATTGAGAGTGATTTCAGCATACCCTGCATACTACACTTTGGTATTAGATTTACGTTGCCAAACGCTGAAAAATTAAAACATTCTTTAAGAGCGTTTATCTGTTCACCACAACATTCCATCGCTTCATAATTTTTAATTTATTCTTACATTTGAAATAATATAACCGTTTGTTTGTTTCAAACAGAATAGACATCACTTGTCATAAGACGAGTTTGTACAATCCCATTGAATTCCAAGAAGATACAATTAAGTGGTTTGTTATGCTCTTCTAGTCGGGTACATCGCTATGGATTTAGACCTTCGGAACTAGAAATAATTATAAAGACATTACTTTTTATATGGGGCTCCATGCAGCAGTTATTCCCACCAGAAACGCGTATAAGCAGCAAATATGCATAAAGGTAACTTTCATTGAATGAAAATTCAAGTCATTCTAAACCTGCTGGCAAAAAACAGCAAAATCGAATCGCTAAGAATCGAGGTTATTGACCTCCCAACATGACCATTTTGTTAGAAACCGAGCTTGTCTTGTCGTATTTCTACCGGTGTAGGTGGAAAAATTAGAAATCGGAAAAAAATATTTTCTTTTGAAAGATTTTTGCTTTTTTCTAAAAAAAAATACTCTGCTTCACCTACCTACCAGTAATGGCCATAACTTTTGTGCCCATAACCCAATCTTGCCAATTTTCAATTGAAAACAATGGTACAGGATTACCTGTTGCGAGCAAATCGGATAATGACTGCGATAAAAATGTAGGGTTTTTAGAAAAAAAAATGCGGATTTTGCGAGGAAACCTAGGAATCCGATTATTACGGACAACGAAAATGATTACTCGCAACCGCCTTTAAACCGGCATTGTTACTTGTATTGTGACATACCTAACGGTAACATTTCCAAAACTATTTGGTCATTATGTACCCCACGGTGTGTTTGTCCGAAGAGGCTTATTTTCAAAAAATCAGTATCTCTAAAACACTCACTACACGAAAGTATAGATTTTCCTCTTTCACGTAGGTGCATTTTTAAAATGATCTATCGGGGGTCATTTTTCCATACATTTTTGGGGGGGTTAAATCGGCTATCATTTGAGATTTCTATGGCAATTGCACCAAAAATGGTGAAAATAATAAAAATTGTTCTAGATCCCCCGATAGAACATTTTAGTTTACCCACTATATGAAAGAGGAGAGCATCTACTTTCAAGTGGTGGGTGTTTCAGAGATACTAATTTTTGAAAAATAATGTTTCCCAATAGACACACCGTGACCCATTAGAAATCGAACGATTTTTGATTTTCCGGAGGTTTTGGGAACTCCGGAAGGATTTTTCTATTTTTTTTTCTTGAGCCCTAGAACGAACCCAAACATGCTTAAAATCTTTTCGCATATCGATTGCTTGGATTACATAACTAGCCAAAGTGAATCTTGTTTTCCTTTTACTCTCTTTTAATAATACTGCCTCCTCGATGCAGACCAGCGGTTTGCTTGCAGTTTTGCATAAAAACCTTGCAAAATCTGTATAAAACTTTGGCATTTACAAATTTGGAAGCTTTTAATTCTATGATTTATTTTCGGGTGATCGGAAACTTTCAAATTGAGGATGGAGAGCTTATCCCAATTCCGATCTTTTGACTTTTCGTGTGATTCCGCCAGACCTGGATTACGAATTTTGTGGCCTCCTCATTTTTATTTTTCAGAGAAATATGTCAGATGTAAACTTGTTTGAAGAGAATGTGTATTAAAGAATACGAAAGCTTTTTGCTTATATTTATCTGTGAAATATAAGTTCCAACTATGGTTTGGTCTTTTTTATAAGAATCTAGTCAGATAAAAATAATTCTCATATCAGTAATTCCAACGATATATATTTTTATGATCTTCGTATTTGATTCCCAAAATAATGATGCCAAATATGTTTGTATACTTTAAAAGTATTTTGCTAAGGAAATCGTTGTATTTATGGTACTCTTCTTTTCAATGGCTCTACTGGACTCCTTTACAATTTTTCTTTGTCACATTTATCAATTTCTATGCCGCCATTGTATGAATATGCATTAGGGCAGTTCAAATTAAAAAAAAAACGAAAAAACTCAAGTTATCACATTTACAGTCATTTGCCTTGACAGTTGCCTTTGCATCACCCTTGAATTGCTACCAAAATGCCTGAAATTCTGCCACGTTGTTTCTGAGAACTCAAAAGAGTTGAAATGAATTTGGAATAGGGACACGTCAGGTATTTCCGTCCATCATCGTAGGTAGGGGCTAAAACCAACCAAAGGAACGTTTATATGCTGCACTATGACAGAACGTTTCTCTTGAGCTTACGATTTGGTACGGATGGGTTCGGGAAAAAAGTGTCTCTTATATTGGTTTCCAAACTATGACGAAAAGACGAAAATGCCTGCCTTAACCCTACATGAAAACCTTCACTTTTAAATTCTGAAAGAAACAGCCAAAAAGCTGATTGCTTTTGTGGTGCTTTATGAGTTTCTTTTTAGGAAAATATGTTTAAATATTTGTCGGATATTCCGAATAAAATTTATGGATTTTCTTCTTTGAGTCCTCAAATGAAGTCAAGAATGCTGAGTACACCTGCGAAGAGGTTTTTTATGTAACGTCTTGTGAATTTTGATTTACAGGGTGTCTGCAAATTATCCGTAAAGATTTTGATAGTTTGCTTCCACAAAGCAAAAACAGACAATAATGGACTGAATCGGTAGCTATATGGACATAACAACTCAGCAGGCTGTAACAGACGTATATTCTGAGAACACTGAGCGTCATTCCATGTATAAAAAAAATTAAGTCTTTGTGAATGCTTTTTTTCGGTTTTCCGAACAAAAAGGAATTGCCTTCCTACTCACCCGATTTGGATTGAATTTATTATTTGGTATGGTCCATCTTGAAATCAACAGCCATCAAAACACCGAACATATCGGCACCAACATTTCAAAAGGGCGAAACTGCTTTTGTAAACAAGAGCTTCTCACGTATCTGGTGGGCTTATTTGAGCTCACCCACGCAATCCAGCACCATTAAATGAAAGAAGAGGATTCTATGCTTCCATCAGTGGTATTGGATTGCGTGGGTGGGCTCAAATTAACCCACCAGCGACGTGAGAAGCTTTTGTTTACAAAAGCAGTTACGCCCTTTTGAAATGTTGGTGCCGATATTATCGAGGCATTTGAAATCATGTCACAATCGTCAAAAATGTGTGAAAAGTATCTGTATAGAAACGTGCGGCCATCGTGATTTTTTTCCAACCCGATCGAAGGCGTACAACACAGGATACAGGGGTCATTTTAATGTGAACAAATTCAGCTTGGTTTATGTAGTCCTATTATAATAACATGCAATGCATGCTGGTTCTTTAATTTATTCCAAAAAAATATTTAAAAACCTGTCTTGTTGTACGGATAATTTGCAGACACCCTGTAGAGAAACTCTAACTTCGCATTGCAGGGATGGAAGATCTCCGGGTACAATATGGCATTTTTGTTTCAAAAGAGCACAAGTCGAAGACTTTTGCTACACTGGACGAAATAAAAATAGCCAAGTATTTAACAATATTTTCGTAATCCACAAATAGATTATAAAAATTTTAGTCTGAGATGATAATACCATCAGTTTCGCAACTGTTTAGTCCATTTAATGCCATTTAGACCATTTATATTTATGCTTAACAATTAATGAATTAAAAATGGCACCAATGTTGCTATTTTGTTAACATAAGTCGAATTAAAATATATGTTGAAGTACTTTGTAATGAGTGTTAGAATTATTCATTTGCATTACTTCAATAAAATGTGATTTTATTGACAGAACAAAATTATCAAGCGTGTCCTGCTTTGAGAAGACCGTGCAGTTGATGTTGCCAACCATTAGGACCATGAAGGCTGTACTTTTCGACCAAAGAAAGATAATTCCTCGCGTGACTGCCCACTCCCAGGAAATGTACTTCGTATCAAAATTGAACCGATCTGTTGATACTTCTATGCGCAGGGAGATCGAGAAAGTTCCAACCCGAAAATTTCGTAGACCAATTCGGGAATCGAACACAGCCACCTTCAGCATGCTCTTACTTTGTAGCCGCGCATCGTACCGCACGGAATAAAAACCAATTCTTATAGGTGGCAAAGAAAAAATAGATACATAAATATCTGACGAAATTTCTGTGATTCCATTAATATTTATGTGGGATTTCTCTTATCGCTGAGGATTACACAATCGAAACGACTTAATTTTTTTTTTTTACCATTACTAGCTGCATTCAGCTTGGCATCCGAACCGAAACTACATCCAATCATGAGGAGTACAACTCATAGTAGCTTATAGTAATAAAATAGAGGAATCATGGCAGGGGTGTTCAATAAAATCCTCACATTCGGCCGTCCTGACCGCCATCGGACTCCGATGGTGCATCTTCGTCTCGCATTATAGCATCCCTCGTTCTCTGTTTTTCACGACTGTGGTTTGCATGTTGTCCATCGTCTCGATTCATCCGTCTTGTTATGTTCCATTTTAAATGTTGTGTTGTTGGATAGTTGTACACTTTCTTTCCAAATCCATGGTATTGCTTTTTCTTCCGTTGTGTGCCATTAGAACCCTGTTTTGGTTTGCGATGGTCAATGTAAAGTTTTGCCGAAATGATCCTTTTTTCACACAAAGTGGATTTTTGTTTATTTTCATGCATGCCAATGTTTATCTTCTTTTCGATACTGGCTAAGTTCAGCACACACAGCTCTCTCCGTAGCACTTCTTTGTCGCTTAGAGAAGCACAATCGCCATTCAAATTCGTATCACATACTGTATTGTTTGCACATCGCACTTGCTCGGTTATATTGTCTTGTCCTGAAGCATTCTGGCATTTTAAATCGAGCAATTTCTCGTTTAATTCTTGACGCTCATGCACAAGTTCACGTAATTCGCACTTCATTAAAGTAACATTATTCACTAGGTTCATAAGTTTCGTATTAAAACTTATCAGTTGATTCTCCAAATAATCAAAAACGTTCGTTTGATGGAATTGAGCCGGCACTTGTTGTTGGTAGCCAGAATATGCTTGAGACCACCAATCATTCATCATTGCTTCAATTCCACCAACGTATTCACTAGTCTTCACGTATCCGATCACGTATCCTGGTTCCCGGACGAGCCCCCAAATTTATGGGATTTCTCTAATCGCTGAGGATTACACAATCGAAACGACTTCAATCTTTTTATTATAATCGCCAGCTGCATTCAGCTTGGCATCCGAACCGAAACTACATACAATCAAGAGGAGTACAATTCATAGTAGCTTATAGTAATAAAATAGAGGAATCATGGCAGGGGTGTTCAATAAAATCCTCACATTTATTAGCTGCCACTCGAATACGTTGCAGCAATCAACAAAAAAAAATCTTTTAGGCCAAGGAGATTATTTACGCATATTTTGAGATTGTTAAGAAAATCTCTTGTTTGATATCTTGTAATGCTGAACAAATTCCGAAAGAAAAGCCTTAACAAGCAATTGAATTTTATCTGCATTTTTGAAAGTAATTCGTTCAACAAGTTTTGAAGGTATTTCTTGGACAATTGCGAAAGGGATTCTTTCTGCAATTTCTGAAGAAATTCATTCTGCGTTTTCGGAATGTTTTTTTATAATTCCAGAAGTAATCCTTTCTGCAATTGTAGAAAAAAATCCTTGTTGTTAGTTCATAAACAATGCTCTAAAGGAACACTTTTTCCAATCCTACAATTTCGAATGCTTTTTTTTCAGTTTCGGAGGGAGTTCCTTTTAGCGATTTCGGAAGAACTTTCTTTTTTGAGTTTTAGAAGGAATTTCTCTAGTAATTCTGCATTTTTTCTCAAATTTCCAAAATTCTTCGTTTTGTAGTTTCGGAAACATTTTTTTTGTTATTTCGAAAGGAATTCTTTCTGAAGTTCAGAAGAAATTTCTTTTGCGATTCCAAAGGAATACTTTTTTCATTTCCACAATGTCAGAAGCCTGTTTTTTTTTTGCAACTTGCAACAACTATTTTGTGATATTTCGGAAGGACCTTCTGCAATTTCGGAAGAAATATCTTTTGCTTTTCCAGAATGTTTTTTTTTCGCCTCTCGAAAGGAGTTTTATCTGCAATTTATGAAGGTATTTATGGAACGCATTTCTTCTGCAATTTCGGAAATAATACCTCAAATAAAGGAAATTTTATTATTTTTTTAATTATTTTTTCCAATTTCGGAATTCTTTCTTTAATTTTGGAAGGTCTTTTTTCAATTTCGGAAGGAATTAATATTCCAATCTCTAAAGGTGTTTCTTTTGCGATTTATGAAGGAATTTCGTCTGCAATTCTGGAAGATATTCTTTTTCTAATTTTAAAAATTCTTTCTCCTGCAATTTCGGAAACAATTATTTTTTGGATTTACTTTTGTATTTCCAAAGGATGAAGAAATCCTTTATCCATTTATACAAATTTCGGAAGTTTTAGTAGAAATTTCTGTTGCAATTAATGAAGGAATTTCGTCTGTAATTACTAATCTGGAAGCCACTCCTCAAATTTTGAAAACTCTTGCATTTGCAATTTGTATTCCTTCACTTCTGGGCTCAAAAGTTCGCCACTTCTCTGGACGTTCCGAAGCTTCCGGAGCCGCTGTTCACCCAGGGTCGTTGCGTTGATTTCATATTCGCATAACCTATTATCACGAAAGGTAAAGTCGACATCGTCTCCCTCTTGGATCAACGGATTGATGAATTTCAACGATTGAATAATTCATTTCCGGATAAATAGAGAACTGTTGAAGCATTTTTCTGAGGACCATTATTCGTATAAAAGCTTGCGGTGCTACTCACAAATATGTCACAAACGGGGATTTTACAGCGTAACTTTAGATTTTCACTTTTGAATTCTGAATTACATACACACTACTTTATTGCAATTTTACCGACTTCAATAGTGAAGGAGTCTTCAGTGTTTCGTACTTAATTCGTGATATTTTTCTAAAGATATTTATAAGGCATCTTGTGATGCTAAAAGTTATTCACATATCAGGAATTCCGACGATTGTTTTTTTTTTTTAATTTTCATCATTGATTCTGAAACAAAATTGCAGTGCTATCTAATTATGATACTTGCAAAACAATCTGATCAAAGATTTCAAAGTGTAAATGAATTCTAAAAAAGGTCCGGACTGTCGAATAAGTTCGTGGTACTTTTTTTCTTCTGAGAAACTTTTCTGAGAAACTCGTTTGTGGTTCTTAATCAGAAATTCCCAAAAAATCTTTGTTAGCCGTACCATTCAAGCTGAAAGTTAGCTAGGAATGCCAAATTGATTCGTTGGTCATTTGGACGTTCGTGACGGAGCCTTTTTCATTTTTACCTTTGAATCCTGAAACACGACTATGAATGCCGAATGGATTTGTGGTACTTTGCGAAACCTGTTAAGAGAAAAATTTGTTTGAAATATTATTTCAGATCTTCCGAACAGAACCTATGGATTCTCACCTTTGCAATCTGAAAAGAAGCCATTAATGTCTTTTGAGTTTTTATCCTTGAAATGATAAGCTAAAAATTACGGAAAAAATCATCTTACGTCCGGAGTTTTTTTTACAAAGAAATTTGATGCAAAATGAATTTCTGCAGCTATGATCCCGAAAGGAATTTCCGCCTATGCAACCAGCTTGAAGCCAGAAATTCCGGATAAATTGCTTTAGTAGTACTTTTCTGAGGAAATCTATTTTAAAAATATAGGTTTTCCTTTTTGCATTTTTAGCAGCACTTTATTTTTTTTTTGTCAATTATTGGAATGCTTTGGATTCTGGATCTTTAAAGAAAAAATCAAAATACAACAGTAGAAATTTCTAATGGCCTCTAATTTTGCATTGCTGGGATACAAGATCGTCTATCACAAGTCGAGCAAAATAGCATAAGCCTGTTTCGCAACTTTTTATTTTATTTCATGTTTTTCATCAACATGCGGTAATTTTCCAACAAAATATTTGCTTAAAATATATGTTGATGTACGCTTTTATTCTGGTGGACGTGACGCCATGAATATATGGCCAGAATCGACTTCTCAAGAGTGTCCTGCTTTAGATACGTCCAACCTTTATGAATACGAATTTTCAGCATTTTTACGTTGTCGAATTGTTGTCCGTTTTCATAAACATGAAGAGCAAGTATTGATCGGTGAAGGGCCGTTTGGCCGAATGCCATTTGGCCGATGGCCACTAGGCTGAAAGTTCTTTTGTCGAACAGACCATTAGGCTGAAAGGGCATTTAACCGAAAGTGTCATTTGGGCAAAAGGGTCATTTTGCCGAATGGGACATTAGACCGAATATTTCATTAGAAAAGTAAGAAATATGGTGTGAAAAGGGAAACGTGTCATTACTTATTTCCCACTTCTCACTGTAAAAAGTGAGTATTGCGAAGTAAGAAGTGAGACGTCTCACTACTCACTTCTTACATCTCATATTTCACAGTGATGAGTGAGAAGTTAGAAGTGAGAAGTAAGACGTCTCCATTCTCACTCCTCATTTCTCACTTTTCACTGTTAAAAGTAAGATACGCGAAGTGAATAGTCTTGCTGTAAAAAATTAGAATCTCGAAGTGAGTAGTGAGACGTCTCACAACTCACTTTTCATTTCTCACTGCTCACTGTAAAAAGTGAGTAGTGAGAATTGAGAAGTGAGACGTCTCCCTACTCACTGTTCACAGTGAGATGTGAGAAATGTGAAGTGCGAAGTGAGACTTCTTACCACTCACTCCTCATTTCTCACTTCTCACTACGAAAAGTGAGGAAAGCGAAGTGAATAGTGAGATGCCTCACTACTCACTTCGCCCACCTATTTTTTCACAGCGAGAAGTGAGAAATGAGGAGTGAGAAGTGAGACTTTTCAAATGATCCATTCTGCTCTTTGTTCTAGTCTAAAATCCATAATTTGGTCAATTCAGAGTCTTGAATTGTGCACAGCCAGAAAAATTATGATAATATACGTTTATTTTGATGGACATATTTTAAGCATGAAAATCTCAATCACTCAAAAATAAAAGAACGCGCTGTAAAAATAAAACAGATTTCATTGAAACTTAAATAAAAATAAATTTAAATTTACATGACGGTTTTGATTACATCAAATATAGTTTATTTTTTCATTGAACACTGTTTAATTTTCATTATTTTTTTCTGTGAGGTACTATTTTACTAGAATGTGACATTTGGGCCCATCAATTCCTTACTGTGTTTGATTGAGTTTGATTGATTCACATAAAATGTAAAACGTCTCCAAACCATCAGTATATCTACCATTTTCTAAACCTTGGCTGATTTTGACTGCTGGTTCTTTGTGATCATCGTTAAAACGATATTGCAAACCATCATCACCATCAAGGTTTAACTTTTCGAACATTAAAAAAACAATTCTCCCACGATAGCCCAGGAAACTTATTTTTCAGCAAAATTTTACCGATTCGGTTCATATCGCACTGTCAACTTAGGCTTGCCGAGCCTTCTGCGCCACTCCAAGTTTTCATTGTTTGACAGAACGTTAAATAAAAAAACTTAAAAATTTGAACAAATTCACCAGGCTCCAATTTCAACTAAGAAGCAACGGACATGTGTCAACTATTTTATTTGTGCTTTGCTGCATCACAGCATGCGTATATTCAAAACATGAACTTCGTTGACTAAATCAAGACAAAATTTTCAAAACGACTTATCTGCTTTTGTAAACAAAGATTCAAACGACGATTTGACGAATCTGATAGCTCACCCACGCAAACAAACACCATAAACAGGTAGTGGAAACCTTCACCTACCTATTGGTGGTGTTGGTTTGCGTGGGAGAGCTATCAGATTCGACAAATCGTTGTTTGAATCTTTGTTTACAAAAGCAGATAAGTCGTTTTGAAAATTTTGTCTTGAAATATTAGTTGCGTGAGCACCTACGGGCTTCGTACGATGCGTTCCTCGATCGTCTGCGTCGAGTGGTTAAGCTCGGGAACAAAAAGATTAACTTGACCAGTGCGCTTTCAAAAGTGATATATTTTCCTGTGAAATTAAATGAAATTGAAATAAACTTAAAATACATTTGTCCTGATCAATTTATCTGTTTATTCTAACGTAGCCTTCAATTGTCGGACCAGCAATTAGAAGAAGATTTAAAAAAAAAATCATGGCGGAGCATAACAATGTGCAATATCTGGTTTAATATTCTTGTTTATATTTATTTACAAGTCGATGATTCAAAGAAACACATTAATTCATCGATTATTTTTGTTCTTTGCATAAATATGTATTCAATCAATTTAAAAATTTTGATTGAAAGAAAAGAAATTTTTTCCATGAGTTATTTTTATATAAAAATGTATTTGATTTTTTCCGTGACATTTTTATTTAGTTGTTTGTTCTCTGTCTCATGACGATCACAACCTTTATTGCCAAAAATATGTCGGCTATATACAATCTTATACGGGCTTCATACGGGTTTACACATGTAGTGATCTACAATCTACACTAAATAAAATATAAACTGCGTAACCAAATCGCTACTGGTATCTCACCGCATCGCACCGATCAAATCGTCTGCCAAATGATATCAAATCCAATCGCATCTGGATACTATTATTCTATCTCCAAGTACTGCCTAGCCTATGTATGTTATAAGAGTTAAACTTGAAGATACTTGGAATGTTGAAGGATTTTATAAAACTTCCTTTGTGCATTATTCTGATATTAGTCAAATAAAGATTACAAACAGTTTTTTTTTTCGACCACGTGTTCTCGGTCTCTAAATGAAATGCAATGCACTATGTTGTTCTATTCGATATATTCTATCGATATTTCGGAACTCGGGTGCGTCAAATCCAATCTTTACATGCAAAAAAAACAAATCTCACTTTTTTTTTGTAGAAAATCTTGGCTTATACAATTCTTCTTATACAAAGTTGTATTCAAATCTTCCGAATATGTATATGCCAATATTCTATACAGATTTTGCAAGGTTTTTATACAAAACTGTATTAAAACGCTGGTTGGATGTAGACAATTTTGTCGTTTGATTTAGTATCATTACCAACTTCAAATATACTTCCAGAAGGGCTCACTCATAGGAAACCCGTGAGGCACTGTTTCCCAGAATCCGTACTGTTCCCAGCAGCGCATACTGCTTCCATTATGCCGCCGAACGGCGCTTTTGCCCGATCTAATTTCGCTACATTAAAGGAAGCTTGCGAACTGGACTGGACTGCTAAAAGCAGGAAACCCCACTGCACTACCCAACCGCGCATACGCAATCGTGGAATAAAACCAAAGTTCAAATCGAACCAACTGCGCCGCTTCACTATCTCTGCACGCGGTCAGAGCGAAGGTATCAATTATCGCGCACCTGAGAAAGCGTGCTGCGCCGACGCCGCCCGTCTGTTTTCTCCGCGTGAATCACACTCCTCGCCTACTAAGATGTGCTCCGGTTTGTCGGTTGGATTTCCATTTCTATTTCTATGTATTTATGTTTTTTTTTCGTTTTTATTCATTGGATGCGGCGAAAACAAAATCCGAAAGTTGATTGCCCGCTGCATCCTCACTTTGAAACAGCAACCTGTCTGTGGTCACTGCTGCTGGGATTGCAACAATATGAGCAAAAGCGGATCATTTTCCGCTGATGCGAATTGAAGATTGATTTTACTCCAATCTGATTTGAAGTTTCAACATAGATAAATCACTTGTAGTTAGAACCTCAAACCTACCAATGTTCCTTTCTGTTACCGTGTAACCTTCGAAGATTTTGTCTAACGATTGGTTCGGGTTTCTTCACCTTCACGTTCCCTGTCATCGGCATTGCCCGAGATTCGAAACGGAGTCAGAGGATGGACGTGCTGCTAGTGGGAGAAACGGCACCACAACAGGCGATGAACATGAGAGCGCGTACGATAAGGAGAAAACGGTGTTTGTTTGGTTTTGTACTACTTGTCTAAGCGATTGTTGCATATTTTGATTCGCTGGGTTTGATTAACGTGCGATTTAATCAAGATGCACGTGAGTCTGTTGGGGAAAAAATGAGTTTCTCTCCATCATGCATGGACGAACATTGGTGAACGGTTTCACTCAAGCGATTACCGACATACATTGCCTTATCGCAGCAGGCGCGAGGCACCCGTCAGCTGACGAATTGTGCGTAAATATAGGCTTCAAATCTAGTAGTCTGTGGCGATAAGACAATGCAGCGACGCCGCCGTCAGCCATTTCTATTCACCAAACCAATCAAACCATCGACCGATTTCGGTCCAAGCTGGAAGCATTGATAACGGCGACTGATAATTTTATTTGTTTAAGTTTTTGCAAAAGATTTCCATCGAACCATTGCGAGTTGTTCACCGTTCGAACTACACCGTAATTTCCAGCAGAAGCGCTTGAATTGCGTCGAACCGGTTCGCTCCAGTTTGATGTTCCATTTCAGTTCGGTTATGCGATTTCCGCATTCGAATTCCAGAATAACGTTTTGCGTTTGCCCCACATTTACTGCTCACCGTCGTCGTCACCTTTGCACGTACTGCCCAGCTGCTTTATCTAATCAATTATCAGAACTGTTGACGTAGCCCTCGTTCCTGATATCGAATAAAGACATTGACACTGATCGGACGCATCAATCGGAGCTTACCAGAGTGCGTCAACCGCGCCTTGCCAAGGGTGTAAACTTTCGAAGACCGGTAGACACCAGTCGAACCTTGAGCCGACCTTATCCGCCCCTTCCGCAATGCAACCGGGCCGGTTTGGAATGGCGTCGTCGTCGTCGGTGGGTCGAGATTTTTCGCGTTGGGACAGCTCAAGGCGCGCTCGACGACAACTGAACGACGGAGCGCGACCCAATTTATTTTTCGCCCTAATTTTTCGACCTGCGCAAAATGTCACACATTTTGTGTATTGCAAAAATGCCAACCCAAACAATCAGAACGGATCCCCGTTTTGAAATCTTGCAGCCAGCACCACGACGAAGCGGGCCGGGCAAGTCAGTGTGGGAGGCCCTTGGCTTGACGCGCGGTGGCGTATTAAGGTTATGCAACTGCACGAACACAACTACCCAGCAAGTACCGAAGCGTACCCCACAGTTGCATTGCACGTTGAGGGGGGGGGGGGAGGTGTCGAGTCGTGGAACCGCATGTAACCTCAAAATTTTTGCGCGCTTTATTTTTGTAATTCAATGAGCTGAGAACCCCACGCTCGCACAGCACGCGCGCGAGAGGCGACTCGGGCGCGAAGGAACTGCAAGTGGGATTTTGTGCAAGGTTGCGGCAGTGAGCAATGCAATGATGGTGCGCTGCTGACTGGTGGTGGCGAACCAGCGAGATGCACTTTAATTGCACGGTCGGTTGCCGAGTAGCAGCAGATCTTGGGGAATGAGAATTCTGTTTTTATCTGGCGTTGTTGCGACGTGGCTGCTGCATAGAAATCATGTCGATCATCTGCGTCATCGACTTTCCGATGCCACCCAGCTGAACGATGTTTCATTCATTCACTGTAATGACGGGCATCATAATCCAAGCAGGCGGATATATTCCATATTCCGATGCAATGAGGTAGAAAAAATGTAAGAAGATTTACATCGAAGACATACTGACTGCAAATTTCATTGAGAGGTCAGTTTGTTGTTAGGTAGTGTTGCCAATTTAATTTCTGTTCTGATAAAAATATTTCCATGGCTCTTCGGAAGTCGTTTCAAACTAACAAATTCTTCCATTGGATTTTTGCTCCGAATGATTTTTCTGACCCAAATGACAGCATACTGCAAAAAAAAGCAAACATTTTAAGGGTGCCTTTCAAACTTGACCACACTTGAAACACCCCTTCGAATCAAAATACATATAACAAGTCAGTTAGACTAGAGGCCTGAATAAGAAAAACGCGGATAGAAAATATGACTCTGCCAACACTGCATTCAATCTTCTTCATCAAAGAACAACACATGAAAAGGAAGAAATGGTTTATGTAGATAAAATCTCACAATCCGCTATTTTATGTGTCCACATTACATAACAATTGAATCCAATAAACAATGGAATTTCATTTCATAATCTTTTAATGACTTGCATATATTATTGCAAACTAATATAAAATACATTCAATTTTGTTTATTGATTAATGGCATAAAATCGAATTTGGCCATTTTCAGTATTTGAGCCAACATTTTGGCTGCTTGACAGGTCTCCTGCTCGATTGGCTGCTATTTTCTGACGGTTCGATTGGCGGCACATGGCTATCCGCGTTTCTCTTATTCAGGCCTCTAAAATAGACTATATCTGGTGAAATTCATTTCGGTGGGAAAGTTTGACACCGAATTCTTCTGAGCGGAAGAAATGTTTTGGTGCAAAACACTTTAGAGCAATAAAGCCTTTTTGTTCGAATGTCTTTTCCAAGTCTAGAACATATTGAATTGAAATCCTCATTTTAATGAAGAGACTTTTTCGACCGAATTATAACCCAAACCAAAAATATGCCGAAGAGTTTTTTTTCAATTTTATTCTATTTTGAAATTTAATTTAAATTAAAATTATTCTAGCACGATATCATATTTGATTTACAATTCTTTATATTTCTGATAAAAAAGATCGCATTTGTTGGAATCTTTTTGTTAGGCATGAAGCTATTTTTTAATTAATGGAATCCTTCCATGAACCTTTATGAACCAGGGAACATCTCGGCTTTAAAATCTTAAGTTAATTTCCTCGTGATCTAGGTACTAAGAGGCAGAATTGGAAATAGTCGAAATTTTCTGACGAAGTGCACCTTTCTTCACTTGTCAGCTCACTTCCAGACACATTAATAGTCGGCTCTGGGCTGTCAATAATCGGTTGAATATTAATCATTGCATTATATATGTATCAATCGTGAGGCACTTTCAGTGGTAAACGTCAGTATAAACAAGGCAAATTATGTTTTTTTTCTGCACATAGTAAGCGCTCGCAGTGACAGTCGGATGAAAGAGTCGATGGAGTAGTAGTCTGACTATGCTAAATTAGGACCGAAGTAGCTTCATGAAGTTGAATATTTTGAGCTCTGCTAAGAGGTACTAAGCTCTAACTAACTAACCTTTCCCGATAAGAGATTGTTTTAGTCGAGTATCCAACTCGGAATTTTTTTTCAAATCTTCAGCCTTAAAATTTATCTTCGATTTTTTTTTTATTTTTCATTACAGAATAAAATTTATTTTATGCACCTTTAAGGTTCCCCCAAACACACGCGACGCGACAGTCGCGACGCGATTCTATCGCTTGGCGACTGCGATTCTGTCGTCGCTGGTATGGAAGGATAAATGGAACATTGCCTGCAGCGACCCAACGATAGAATCGCGGCGATGAAATCGCTTAGGTCTGGGGGAGCCTTAAAGGTGAAGACTTTTATTGGCCATTACCGCAAAAAAAATGCTCCTGAACACAAAGAATTGTGAATCATGCAATATATTAGGCCATAAGGCTTCACACGGATAGAAAATTATTATTTGGCTAGTTTAGTAAAAACGACAGAAGACTTGTCTGACTGATGAAGTCTATCGTATTCCGCAGGACTATTTCTTCTTTGGTCTGATGTGAACCAGCTCAGTATACAGAATAATTGTCACAAACAAGGTTCATTTTTCAGCTTTCTTCAGTGGAGAGAATTCTTAGGCCGCTTTTAATCCATGCAAAAGGCCACTTTCGAATCAATGAACATCTCGACTCAAACAAACAAATAAAATTGCATTTATTTGTGTGTTGTATGTTATTACAATCTAACTCCCACTGTCTGGCAGTGGAATTATGGATAGAATATTCGTGCAACCATTTTAATTTTGCATAATTGCAAGAATCTTAGATCCGGGAGCTAGAAGGTGATAGCTCTATTGTAACTCCTATATCCCATTTCAAGAACGCAAGCATTCCGAAGCTATAGTCGTGTACAATAAGCCACGCGTGATTACACCCACGTATCATAAGGATATCTGAAGTGCATTCACACTTCCTGGAACAAAATTCAATTATTTGATCCTGGCGCGTATTTAGCAATAACAACCACTAAGAATGATATGAAAACAAATTCCCGGCCTTCCCAAGGATGAAGACAGTAAGAAGAAAAAGAAAACCCATTAAAAATAACTTTAAAAAAAAGAAAACCCGAAAAGTGTAAACAGGAAATTCTTCACCAAATTGTTCCGTTCTTGATGAATTTCAGCACCGCTATTCTTCTAGCTGGCGTTTCTGCTAGGAACATGACAAGGTTCTTTCTTTGTTGCAATTTGGTATCAGCACCATGCTCAGATCAAAATAAATTTTCTTCCTGCGTCTACTTCCTGGTAGTCTCCGAACAATTTCTTCCTTGGCCGCATCCGTTGAAAACTTTTCACCCTTCTCGCATCACATGCTCCAGAATTTTGCTGAACTTTAGCAACCATTAACACTGGACAGAGTTTAGCCATGTTTCGGGTTTTCAGGCAATTTCACTACAGTTTTCTAATAAAAACTAAATGAAAAGATTCTCAAAAGAATGGCATTTTTTTTAACCGCTACGCATGTTCATTCGACAAATGCTGAAGGTGGAAAAAATTGACAAGCAAAAAATCAAACACGTCTTTTCTTTGGCACAGTACACTATGTTCTTTTCAACAAAAAAAATTGCATTTATGCCTAAAAAATATGAAAATTTATTTTTATATAAATAAATGAGATAAATGAAATGAGATGAGGTGCTATCAGTTAAATTGTTTATGGCTTCAAGCCCTTTTCAACTGATACCCATCTAGACCAAAGGATCATTTAAATCGATATGAATAAAAACGGATTGAGGTGTTTTATCACGATTGTCCAGGATTTACTTTTAAAAAAGAATGCTTCCTGATTATTGTACATGCTTAGTTTTTATGCAAAGATATAACATTCGTAACCCATTTCTTTAATCAAGCTCTTCCAATTTTGTTAAACTTAGATCTGTCTAGTCCCAAAGTAAGTTAGGTTCAAAGCTTGTCCTCTTTTGGTTTTTACTGCATCATCGCGTAAGATGCAGATTTTATTATTTTTATATAAACTACTTGTTTGGACGTAAACTGTGCTTGGAACGGGAACCTTATTATTGTTCACACCAGAAAAGTCACTGCATGATATTTCTTCAAGAACTAAGCTCTTCTTGACTGCAGGGCTATTTACGCAAAAAACATTCTCGTCAAAGTTGTAGTCATAATTATCGTCATGCACGAATGATCGCTCAATCGATAACCCTTGAAATCCAGAAAGAAGACTGCTATCTTGGCTCTACTAAGATAAACTTTTAATACAAATGATCTCTTGCATTTTGTATAAATTATCTCATTAGAGAAACCTTTTTGAATCTTGACCCACTTTTGATCAACTCCCATCTTCCATCTTTCAACATCCAATCAATTTTCGTCATATGAAACTAAACTAAAAACTTTTCCATTTGATAGTTTGTTGAACCATATCAACTTGTAGGCTACCAAGAACCAATTCAATACGAATAAATGAAAGCTTCTCCCGGCTAAAGACCATTTTTAGTCGATTATCCGGATTAGAATGAAGATCTTTTCATTTAGACTTATAAATTGATGTGTCTTCCCGACTTTTTTTTTTGTTTTCAGAGAACCTCTTCAAGAGACTATATTTATATTTTTACATGACATCAAGGGACTTCTCTCGAAAGGAAAATTATTTTTGAGTTTTTGTTTCAGCGGTTTAGAATGTCCCTTGCTTTGTAGTTCTTCTCACCCAGAATATGTGTTTGGATAGTAAAGTATTTGAAAATCTAAAAAAGATACATTTCCTACTGAATAACAAATAATTTTCAACCCAAACTCTTTTACGTTAAAAGTGAGTTTCCATGACTTTATTTTTCATTTTTGTTTTTAATGAATTCACCTTGTCGTCCAAATAATTGCTGCGGTTCAATGCTCAAGGCATTTTTTAGACACTTTGACTCAACGCTTTTCAGTTTCATTCAACTTGAAATTTTTATAAACCAACTTCCAGCATTGTTGATTTTGGCATACAGACTTTTTCGATTCAAATTGAGCTTGAGCTTGTTTTAATCAAATGGCCGCGATCGAATCCAATTTATTATAACTTGAAGTGGATACACTTCAAAGACCTACTTTGATCAAAGGCCCTAATTCTTAATTAAAAATCTTTTAAAACTGATTAAATGTGGTTAACATAACGATGAAGACCTTTTTGATCCATGGATCCTTTGTTTACATACACACTCAAATCATTTTACAGATTTCTGTAAATTTCGATGATCATTCCATCTAATTCTTGCCAATTATGGAGGAAAAATGTTTAAATCTTGCCCCTTTTTAATAAGTTCTTATGGACAATGTAATACGCATCTTGTCCTCGTAGAACATTCAAGAAAATAGCAGAACGTTGGCAAAAGACTGAATTGTGGCAACATAACAATAATAAGAAATTATTTTAATTAATTAGAAAATTAGTTGATTCATAAGGTTATTAATTAATTAATTAATTAATTAGTTAGGATTCATAAAATATTTTACTGTTTTTTTTTTATTATTCCGTGCTTTATTTGGTAGGCACTCTGAGTTTTTTAACCGCTACTGTGCCGTGATCTACTGTACTCTGCTATACAGAATCCACACAGAATCTATTTTTAGACATTCATTATTGTTATCATTGCCGGGTCCATCTCATCGTGAGTCCATTGTGTCCATTCGTCCATATCGTGTATCCAATTGCTCGTTGCATTGTTCGGTTTCCATTTATCCGGGTAACGTTGGAGGAATGCCTCCGAGAAGAACAATTTTGTCAGTCGTCATTGAGCAGCCGTGTCGGTGAGACGCGTACCCTAAAACGCCACCGTTTTTGGGCTGCACCTCCGGCGACTGACAAGGATTTAGTGAAGGGTCTGGGAATCGAACCCATGACCATCCGCTTATAAGGCGAACGTGTAGCCAACTACGCTACGGGCCTGCATATTTTACTGTTTTTCGAAAATATTTTTTCGTTGTGGAAGAAAACTGACCTTCGAAAAGAAAGTAGTCATGCATTTCGAGAGGAAATATGATGACGAATAGTTCCATATAAGCTTTGTACTATCAACTTCTGATGACTTTTTTTCATTCTTTATTTGTTAGGCACTCTGTGTTACTTAACCACTACTGTGCCGAGATATATTGTGATATTTTTGCTGTACAGAATCCACACAGAATCTATTTTTAGATTTCCATTCCCATCATTGTTGTCGTTGCCAGTCCATCTGATCGTTAGTCCATTGTTCGGTTGCCATTTGTCCGGGTACGTTGGAGGAATGCCTCCGAGAATAACAAGTTGTCAGTCGTAATCAGGCTAGAGATGTCGTAAAATCCCGAATAATCGATTAGTTACTAATCGATTACTCTTGATTCTTGTCGATTATTGAATCGATTAATCATTGTATAGTAATCGATTCAAAATTAATCGATTATCACAACGATGAATCGATTAATCGAAATAATCAATTAATTTTCGACATCCTTATGATGTCGTAAAATCCTGATTAATCGATTAGTAACTAATCGATTACTCTCGATTCCTCTCGATTATTGAATCGATTAATCGTTTGGTAATAATCGATTCAAAATTAATCAATTATCACAACGATGAATCGATTAAACGAAGTAATCGATTAATTTGCGACATCTCTACATCAGGCAGCCGTTACGATAAGACGCGTTCCTCAATACGCTACCGCGTGGGCTGCGCATCCGGCGACTGACGAGGGTTTGGTGGATGGGGCTGGGAATCGAACCCATGACCATTCGCTTGTAAGGCGAACGTGTAGCCAACTACGCTACGGGACCCCCCTAAATTCTGATGACTTAGTGGATATTATTTGCATTCCACGAGCTGATTGAATTTTGTGAAACTAAGCACATAAAAGTGGTGCAAAAAACAAACTTTTGAAAGTCTTTTCTTTCGCACGTAGTTCGCACAACGAAAATTGACAATCGAACAAATGTTCAAAAGAGGAAATTTCTCCCCAATAAGGATAAAAATGTAATGAAAAAAAACCTCACCATACAAAACATTTCGGAAAATTGCCAAATCAATGCTTAGAAAAAAATTGTTTGATAAAGCGAACCTCTCTTTTTAGTTAGCTAATTTGTGAACACATTTATAGGCCGCTCTGGACTGTCACTTTTCGATTGTATATGACTTATTGAATATGTATTTCAATTCCTCAAGCTGATTGAATTATGCGAAACTAAGCACACTTTGAAAGACTTAAATAATAAATCGTCCAGAACAAACCACAATGTTCGACTGTGAGCAGTGATGGGAAATGTCAAAAAATGTCATGGGGTTGCTATTACTAGTTTGCTAATAACTTTTTCAAAAGTTGTTTTGCAATTCAGATTTTTTATTAACATGTAATGCTTAAAGGATCCTACAACTTTGTCAAACAGCTCATTGTTTTACATATACAGTGTGAGGCATGATAACGAATTTAAAAAATGTCACGGAATGTCATGACATTAATGTCATTTGACACTAATTCGGCTCTCACATCGCCAATTTTAGTTTTAGAGCAATGACCTATTAGACAAATTTTAGTATCCTTTGAGAGCTTTATGTTTATATAAAACATACGACTGTAAATTACTTGTGAAAAAGTTATTAACAAATTAGTCCCATGACATCGATATGACATTTCCGTCACTGACTGTGAGGCACTTTCAGTGACTATCGTCAGTACAATGCATACAAATTAGGTTCTTTTTTCGCACGTAGTTATCATTCTCAGTGGAAATCAAATTACTTGATTGATGAAGAAAAGAATATCGCCATCGGGGGTGACAAAAGGTCTGGGGGGTGAGAATGGGTCATCGGTCTCACCGGCAGTCTGGATGTCGTAGCACAAAATCGTTCAAACAGTGACCCATTCTCGCCTCCATTTGACCCATTGTCACCCCCGACGACGGTAGTACAATTTTCATTAGAAGTGGGAAAGAATTTGTTTCCTGAAGAGTAAACACCTGAATCTAAACAAAATTTACGAAAAACATGCTTCATGACGATGAATGTCTAAAACTCTACCTATGAAATTGTGGAAGACTTTGGAAAAAAAATGTCGAGCATTAAACAAAACTTCTAAATCGTCCAATTTTGGAGAGAATTTTCAAAATATTAGACAGCAGTTTCTTTCATTCTTCAAAAATGGTAGAGCTATTTTTTGGTAAAAGTTTCGGTGAGAATTTCCTTTATTTTGTAAAATGCAACTGCTGTTATCCAAAGCAACATGGCAAACTTTATTGAATTGAATTGCTCTGATTGAAAAACAAAAATGAAGAAATTATTTCGGAATCAGAATTGATAATTAATGTTGAAATTTTAAAATAATTTGTGGGTGCTAAGCAGCTAAATTAAAAGTAATATGCCGATTATTTGATATTTTCGCAATGGATATTTTTTTAATTATTTTAGGAAATAATATAAAAATATAAAAACCTTAGGATAAACAAAAATTCTCACATCAACGAAAAAAAGTCCTCACATCCTAAAATATTTCAGAAAATTTCAATATCTTGGGGTGATTTTTCGCATGTTTAGAAGATTTTAGATTGTCTTGACAAAATTTAAATCCATCTTGTAATCATTTTCAAGTTTCTACAAAAAAATCCGCTTTGAGACAAAAGTATTTATTTTTGGTCGAAAAACCATGTTGGTTTAAAAATAATTCTAGTTTTGCAAAAAATATTGGATAGCAATTCCTTATTTTTTAGTATTTTGTCAAAAGCTTAAAAACTTCTTTGGATGTCGTAATTCGATGTTGCAAAATTATTTTCCGATTTTGAACATAGATTTGAACGAAATGTCCAGACTATCGGATGACAAATACCGAACACTGATTCAAAAACTTGATTAATGCAAGCTTCGCATGTTAATTTATTTTAAAAAAATGTTTTTTTTGTAAAGAAATGTTAAAACTTTTTAAAGGAATTTCAATCATCAAATTAATGTACAAATTTAGTAAAAAAAATAATGCCATTGTGAAAAAATCTGATTTTCGAAAAAAAGGCAAGCTTAAAGAAATCTGAAATGTCTAATTTCGGTAAAATAAATTAAAATGTTGGACAACAGTCCTTGAATTCTTCAAAATTTGTATAATATTTTTTCGGAAAAAGTTTCGGTTAGAATTTTTCTTTATTTTGCATTCTAACTGAAACTTTTTCCGAAAAAATATTATACAAACTTTGAAGAATTCAAGGACTGTTGTCCAACATTTCAATATTTTTACCGAAATTAGAAAATGCAACTTGCAAGTTTTTTTTGTGTCTTTATTAACGAGGCTTTCGGCCCGAGCCGGCTCACCTCGTGAGAAACTAAAATTTACCAAAGCAACATGATGAAGAAGTAAATTCATACGATTGTACAAAAATGAAGAAAATCTTCCAAAAAAACGGAAAGGCTTATTATTGACGAAAGTTCGAAACAGTTACTGAGTACAAGACAGCTAATAAAAAAAACTACGAAATTGATAATTAGTTTCCAGATGATGCAAATGAGCTAACATTCGGCAAAAAATGTGTATATGAATATTGGGGACAAAAAATGCTCACGCCATCGAACCCTTATGTAATCGCGTCCAAAAATATTGAAAAAATCTGAATTTTGAAGCATTTTTTCCGAATGTTTAAAGATGTTCGAGTTTCTTAACAAAATGTATTTTCAAGTTGTAAATACTTTCAAGTCTTGACAAGAGAGTTTTTGGTTTTTGAAAATATTTTCAAATATTCGATTTTTTTTTTATGTTAACAAAAATTCTAAGTTTTTGCCATCTATTGCCTCAAAATTATTCTTTTATTTTTGACTTGAATTTGACGGAATTTTCCACATAAATAAATTAAACTTTTACGAGAAAACTTTGCATCTCAAATTATTTTAAAAAAGTATTTCTTGGAGGAATTTGAAAACTTATTAAAGAAACTTCAATCATCCAATTTCCGCAATTTTGTAAAATAAGTCATGCCATAGCGAAAAATATCTAAATTTTGGAGTTCTTTCTTTTATGATAATTTTTAGTTTCGAATAGGGCAGTTAGTCCTTAAAAATTGTTTAAACTATAAAAAAGCAAGAGGTTCTTTCCATTTCAAAAAAATAAATTATTCGAAGCAACATTGCGCCAATTAAATCTGAAAAAAAAATATTTACAGCTATTCTATTCACATTTTTGAATATCAATTTCGACTACGATAGTCCTGAATTATAAAAAAAATTTGCAATAAAAAATTATCAGATGCAACAATACGAACTGCAAACAACATTTTTTGGAAAAATAGAAGAAATCGTCCTTGAAAATGTTTTTTTTTTCTTCGAATAGGTCATTTGGATAAAAATGCTGTTAGGCTTATATGGTCATCTGACAGACAGATCGTACTGGCCATTTTGCCGGAACAGTCGTTTATCCGCCATTTTTTTATTTGGCCAAACGAGTTGACATTTTTGGCTGAACGGAGCCAGCAAATAAAATTTTCGGTCGTATAACCAGTTCGGTCGAACGACACTTTCCGCCATATAGCAATTTCACCAAAATTACATTTTAAGCTGAATGACCTATTCGGCCAAATGACTTTTTAAGCCAAATCATCAGTTTAACCGTATGGTCCGGCCAATTCGGTCGTATGTCACTACAGCAAAATAACATTCTCAGACAAACCATTTTCGACTTAAAAACTATTTCAGTCAAATGGAACTTCCACTAGATGACTTTCGGCTTATCGGGTTATTCAACCAAGAGGCTCTCTTCTGCCGAAAGACCAATTGACGGAAAGGGTCATTTGGCCGAACAAACCATGTGACAAGATGGACAACTGGTCATTTTGCCGAAATGGTCGTTTGGCTCAAAGTACTATTTGGCCGAACTGCAATTTGAGCGAACGGGTCTTTATTGTTGGTCAATTTCCCTTTCAGCCAACCAACAATTTCGGTCGAACAGCATGACATATTTGGCCAAACAACCATTTCAGCTGAACGAGCTGTTAAGACAAACGGCTTTTCTGTCAAATTACTGGTTCGGTCGTATGTCGCTTTCGACAAAATTAAATTTTCGGTCAATCCTTTTCGGCCTATAACAACAATTTCGGTCAACCGTTCAATAACGTGTAATAAAAATAAAGAAGAGAAAAATGTTATTCGGCCACGTGGAATTCGGCCAAATGGCTTTCCGCCGAATGACTTTTGACTAAACGACCCTTTTCCGTTTGATTTCTCGTGGAATTTCTTATGGACAATCAGAATCTCACGTAAAAATCCAAGGAAATTTCTTCAAAATTCCAAACAGTTTTCTGTGAAGAATTTGCCACAACAATTTAAAAATCAAAGGTGCAGCCTTTAGCTACAACTTTTGTCAATATTTTGATATGCTGAAATTAGAAGCGTTGACTTTTCCTCGAACGAATGATTGAAGAAACTTGAAAATTCATCAACAAATGGCTGAGATATCAACGTCAAAAGTCTATCATATTTTCGTGGCGCTTTCCAATTCCCCGTGAACCAAAGTATTTATTTTGTTGTATTATGGTGAGAAGCTGAGGAAAAACTTAAGTTTTCCCAAAATCAAATGGATTCTGGAAAGCATTTCTATTTTGGCTAAAGTATCACTGAATATTGGAAAGAGATGTATTCAAATCAGTAGAAAGAATTGTTCAGCAATTCAAATTTTGGAAACAAATTCCCTTCATAAATATCGTTTCAGAAATAAAACTTGATATATTAGACTAAAATCTTTCCACTAGTTGACTAAAAAAGATAATGCAAATAGATGCACCCTAGGCAACAGCTTTTTTTTCAATAATTCGATTTGTGGATGTAATAGATTTTGGGAAAAATTCTTCCAAACATTATTTCAAAAAATCTAAGGAAAAATATTCACCTGTCTGAGAAATTTTTGGCATTTTGAGAAACACTTTCGTGTCTTTCATGAAAATCGCAATTTTGTTCATATTTTTTCTTCATTCTAAATAAAGCGTTCCAATTTTCGCAATTGAAAAAATCTAATTTGTTGAATAACATATTTCAGATTGTGGCCAATACAAAAAAAAACAGTATATCGAAGAGTAATTATTATCTTGAAGTCATGAACTATTCAAACAAACTCCAAACTCCTAACTTACCTAAACATGGTTTTCGGTTGATTTTTATGCGATATTTGATAAACATTTCTACAATGAGGGATATATATATCAACTTTTGTCAATATTTTGCTAAGCTGAAATTAGAAGCGTTGACTCTTCCTTGATCGAATGGTTGAAGAAACTTGAAAATTCATCAACAAATGGCTGAGTTATCAACGCTCAAAGTCTATCATATTTTCGTGACGGTGCAAATTCCATAGAACTTCCTTTCGATTTTTTTTTATTCTGAACAATCCCGTTGAAATCCAAGGAATTGATTTCATCAATCTTCATTTTTGTCCGTGATTCTTCTAATTTGAATAAACCTTTCAGAAAAGAGCCAATAATATTTCTTGAAAAAATCTTTAAGTTTTCGAACTAAAGCAATCAATCAATTGGGTCATAAAAACATGTTTTTACTCGAACTACACTCGTTGCTTCTTGGGACATTCGCAAAACTGTCATATTCTAAACATATATTTTTTATCTTGTCAAATATTACGCACCGATCAAATCAATACAGTTAGACGCAAAAATGTTTGGAACATTTTGCCATCAATCTTAGTATTTCATCGGACTATTTTTTGTGGCTGCGTAATTCTTGTTTTTCGATAAGAATTACATAGCAATTAAAAAAAACTTGATATGGTAAGAATTGTCTACTTCTTCTCCTCCTTCAATGGCTCTACATTCCAACTGGAACTTGGCCTGCTTTTCAAGTGTTCTATGAGCATTTCCTAGATTATTAAGGGTCTGTCTCATTTGGAGAATTAAACTTAAAAGTGACAGTTCGAAGATTAAAAATCACCCCGTTATAAGAATGGCTGGTGCTACCCAGCAATTCCAATAGGACATCGATGGAAAATGATTCGATATCTGTCAAAGTAATCTTGCTCTGCGAGCAGGGTTATTCGATAATTATTGAAATGTCACTTCTATGTTTAATTTCAGTTTAATTATCCAATTGAGACAGACCTTAATTGAAAACAGTTATATGCCCGCCATTGCTTTTGCCCGCTACATCGAAGTAAGGAACGAGGCAATGGCAATCCCACGCGAAATCTTAATTTCTTGATTTCATTCCGTTTTTTAAATTTATAAAATTTCGCTAGAAATAACTAGCTTTTAACGAAATTTAACGGAATTCCGCGGAATGTCGAAACAAATTTAAACTTAAACCATACTGCCTTGTACGGTCGTGTATTATCATAAATTTTGGCTGAGCCGCTGAACAAAATCATAAAGATGTTTGCAAAATCCCACGCCTTTGAATCATCTACACTTGAGTTACATGTATCTGAATTTCGAGAAAATGTCGCAAGGCAAAGTATTTTGACAAATAGATCATGTATTAATCATTCAAAGTTTTCTTGTAGCACTTTAAAAAAATCATTTCGGTCGGTGACTAAGAATTAGACCTGTTGAAAATCAAAAATTTCAAAATGTTGGCAACATTGCCGCGAGAAATGCAGCAACCTCGCCCGTGGCAAAGCCGTACACTAATCACGAGGAGCCCTAATCTTCCCTCATATGTGTGCGTCTATGTGCTTAGTTAGTGGGCTGTCGAGAGCGTTGCATCCGACGCTCGGTACCTTGTTGTAGGTACCACTCCATCGTAGAGGTACCCTCAATGACATATTACATGTGTAAAGTTAATTTTATCCATTAGACAGCACATGCGATCATCGTCGGTCGTCGTTGTCGTGATTGGCAATTGGACGTGTGCTGCTGCTGTTGCAGCCGCTACTACGGCGCTATTTTGTAGTCGCAGTCTCGTCCAACATCGTCAATCAGTACCGTCAGTACCCAACTGCAGAGCGTATGACGGCGATGCATGAATGGATGATGTTGGTGATAAACACGTTGTTTGTGGAAGTCATTAAAAAATTGTTTTCTACTTCATTTGACGACTACTAGGGCCACTGGTAAGTCAATGTGAATGGGGATTATTTTTTTGTTGTTGATTTGTGTGACTTTCCGCGACTGCGGTTGTCACGCGAAAAACGATAGTTCAGTTCGTCAAGGTAGGCTATGAGAAATTGACGTTACTAAGTGGTTGCTAAGGAAAACCGTCAATCGATAGTAACACAATATTCGAATTCCGAATATTCGACATCCGGGATACGTCATATCCCTTTCGTGTGACAGAAATTTGTCACGCACGGTGACACAAAACGAATGTGAAATAGTTTCGAAGAGTAATTGGTCACAAACACAGCAACGTACTCACAGAGAAAAATATCAGATCGAGCATTTCACCGCACTGCACCTGTTCGTTCATTACCCGAACGTCGATGTTGTCCGCAGGGCAGCACTGACTGCCATCTCATCCGCACCGAGACAGAGGAAAGAACCGGCACGCGATCCGGTACTGCAGAAAACTTGTGAAAGTGAAGCCGTGGTACACAACGCGAGGGCAACGACGCAGAGGACGACGACACCCCCAGCGAACACCGGCGGCGAAACTTAGTTTTGGAGTGCGTGTCAGAAGTGCATTTACATAGGTATTTCCCGTTTAGCAGTATTTGTAAATGCACTATCTGGTACGACATTCCAGAATCAACAATCATCCGGGAGCAGCTGAAAATAAATGCTTTACAATCATTAGTTTCGTACTGTCTGTTTTATTCATGACTTAAATCGAATCAAATAAACATTTTTCTCCGACCGGAATCGTTTCCATTTGCCATGCAACTGGCAACCTTGATCACATTCCCTGAATTATTCCGCTCTTCCGCCCCTCCCAATCGGTTACAGATCAAGAAACGTCAAACCTCGTCGCTCGTGAAAGCGACATACATCTAAGAACAAAGCACCTTATTTATAAACGCGCGATTCTGAATCTGCATCGTCCCGCCGTCAGAACCTTAACCAGCTGACCCCAAATAACCCTTCTCGTCCGCCGTGCCGGGCAATGGCGACGTAAACAATCCCTACGCTATTTCCGTCCCTCTACCTGTTTTCGGGCGAGGTGACATCTGCCACGAGAACGATCCCATTCCCATCCCATAAACCTCTCAGCGCGAAATTCGCCTGGACCGGGGCCAAGTCCTGAAGGTTATTCCATAAATACCCGACATTACTAGTGCTTCGCCTCTAAGACGTAGTTTCCACTTCGGCTGGCCGCTCGCGTGTCATTGCTAAATCCCCGCAGGAAGAAGTGGGGAAACGACGATCAAGAAGTCCCGGCCAGGGCCAGCCAGTCAGTCGATCGCGGGCCATTGGAACCGGTGGTACGGGCCCTACTCGCAGTCAGGCAATACGCTCTGGCAGTGTGGTTAGCTGGTTGTGTAGAAGTTTGGTGGGCCTTCGTTCGCGCGGGCTCAGATTCACAGCCACTATCCGCCCTGCCGTCGCGAGATGCCAGGTTCATCGATTTCGTCGAACGACGTCGGAGGTGCGCGGAGTGGGAGTTGCGCCTAAATGGAGTCCCATTATTGATGCTTTCGAATGGGATGCGTGGTTTTCTGAAGTGCGTGTGAAGCATAAATGCGAGAGCAGTTTTCGACAATCGCAGCAAGCGAAGTGGGCAAACGAGTTGCTCGGAAACATGTGGTGAGTTGTGGTGAATGGAGCGAAAAATTTAAATCAGCGTTTATTGGTGAGTAAATTAGCAGGCAGATTTATAAAAATTAAATATCCGAAAGAATGAATCAAATTTTCAAGAAAACACAACGACGTGGTTGTATACATTGGAAAGAAATCCCTTAGTTACTATTAATAAAGTCTATTATTGTCATAGGTCTAAATATGAAAGCTTAGAAATATTAGTGTCTATAAATCGCAACATAAATAATCATAGTAAAAATTATAGCCAGTTCTTAAAACTACCATGAAATTACAGTGAATCTCATCTTCGTTTCAATAAAATTCATCTCTACATATTTTAATTTATGTAACAACTTTTGGAGTGAGTTTGAACGACTCGTGACGGATGGGGATTAGATTTGACCCTTGAAAAGATGATAAGAATTGTACAATTATTTAGACAAATTTTAATTATTCATTGGACATTTTAAAATGTTTGCGTTTTTAACCATGATTCTTTTTTATGATTTATTGATAAATACATTAACAGGCTATATAAAGCCCAAATAATGTTAATCTTAATCTAATTTTATCACATGTCATAATATAAAATAACGTCGTCGGGGTGACAATGGCTTACTGTTTCAACTACATAAAATGATTGTAGAATTTTGCATTTAATGCATCTGAGGGCAAGAAAACTAAATTTTAAGAGACCTTTTTGAACGATTTTGTTATCCAAACTCCAGAATGTCCGTAAGGGCGCTTACCCTTACCCCCCTTACCCCCGACGGCGGTACATGAAGCTATGTCCATTTAGAATCCGGAATAATAAAATCAGCTGTATCTCGGTAAAGGATTGACGTACAAATAAGGTTAATTCATAAAAACAAGGGTAATCCACTGTACTTTAAGGAAAAAATATCAATACAAATTATTTCTTATTGTTTCTAGTGAAAATTTGCATCTTCTTCTTAATTCCTCTCATCAAAAGTTGCACCCATCCGGATTCAACTTTCTTGGCACTTTGTTCCACATTTTGGTCATCTAAGTCGCGTCCCACGCTGTTTTTTCACTTTTCTTGAGCTTCCGCTTTATTACTGCCCAAAATGTCTCGATGGGCCGGAGCTGTGAGCAATTGCGTGGATTAATGTTTTTATCGATGAAATCTTCGTTATTATCGCGGTACCACTGCATGACTTCCCGGCTGTAGTGGCAACTCGTCAAATCTGGCCAAAACTTCACGGGACTTTTATGGGCTTTATGGAAGGTAGACCATGGTTTTTGAGACATTCCTCCTTGTACAGCTTCGAGTCCATCGTCTTATTCGTCACAAACACTTAGGTCTTTGCTCCACAGCTGCATATCTCTTGCCAAAATCATCTGTTTTTTTTTGCAAGTTTTGAGCTTGAGCTTGATGACCGCACAATTCGTAGTTGCTACTCCGTGATTGATCAGAACAATCAAAATTGCACAGGGAATTAATAGTTGGGGCTTGGGATTAGCTGTCCAACCTCAATGTGCACAGATTGAGAGTTCAAGATATTAAAGGACCAATAACGGCGCCGGCCACGTCCTTACGGTCATCTGGGAAGGGAAGGAATGTTGGTGTGACATCTGTTGCTACTAGAGACCGAGAACACCTCTGCATCTCCACAGTTGTCACAGGAAGGATTTTGGTTAATTGGGCCAGGGTACGTTATTACATGGATCAGGATTCACCTTGGTAAGTGATGCAATCCATGCAACCATTATTAGTTAAAATTAGAACAACCAATAAATTAATTCAACTATTTTAGAAAATTACTTACACATGTCATCATCTTCGATGACGAACTGTACAAAAATATTGTAAATGTAAAATGTAATACATATGTATATTTCAAAATACTATTATTCTTACTGAAAGTTCATATGTGAATCTGATAGAAATATGTGTTACTAGTGTACGTCGACACATGTTGTGACGAATCATTCATTTTTTGTGAATTAAACACACCACATAGCCACCGGGATACTACCGCTCAGCAATCCCGTATCCCCCTAGCAAACCCCCAATCAATAACTGCGAAGACTCTAGTTAAAGCCAAGCTACCACTGCACTGCACTATGGGGCCTCCCCATGCAAACTGGCGGACAAAAATATTTTCTTCCTTTTTCCGAGCTTAAAAGATGTTTTTTATGTTTTCATTGCAATGAAATGTTGTTAAATAACAATTCCAGTCATTTCGCGACTAACTTTTGAAAAGGGCTTTATATTAAAACTATATATAAATTTCCAAACGGCACCGAATTTTTATTCGCAAAATACCAAGAACAAGGCAAGAACGGTTATTATAGTAAAATAATGAAATCTGAGTTGCTGTGATGCACACTAAGGAAAAAAAAAGGCAAGTTTTGGAGCAAACTAGGTTTTTTTTTCAAATCGTGTTTTCTCAAAATTTTGCGCGCAAGATTTTCCGTGGGAATCTGAACGTACACATCCCAAATATGATCCCCAACTAAATATCTCAGCAGTTCAATGCGGGTTAAGTGGCTGACTTTTCAAGTTGAAATACCTCTACTGCCGTAATCTGAAAAAGTGACGTATACGCCATTTTCCAAAAATGGTGTTAACGAGTTCTACTCATCGAGCTCTTTAACAGAAAAATGGCAAACATGCATGTTGTAAAATGGCTGTTACGTCACTTTTCCAGATTACGGCAGTCTAGTTTTCAATGTTTTTTTTTCGTATTTTGATTTTTAAATTTTTTTTTCCTTCATGATATCACGATTTTCGTTAGTACGATATAAAAGCTTTTTTAATTATCTTTACAATGCTATATATAGGAGTGAAGAAATTTTTGGAAGTAACTTTAATGTATTTAGAGATGACAGGAGTTTTCTCACGTCTCAGAAAAAGTCCGGTGGTGGTGTTCTAATAGCTATTTCAGCAAACTTTAATTCAGAAATCATCACAACAAATAAATCGAAAGAATTTGAGCATGTCTGGGTAAAAACCCATATAGCTGGAGAAATGCAAATATTCGCATCGGTATATTTCCCACCTAATCATGCTTGTAAGCATAACTATGAATCTTTTTACTATCAGAACATTCACCGGAGGTTAAAGTTCAAATCTATGGGGACTTTAACCAACGCAATGCTGACTTTATTCTAGACTCAGAAAACGAATGTATCCTACTGCCAGTCGTTGGGGATAGCGAAACTTTGCAATTAATTTTTGACAAGTCTGCAAGTTTAGGATTGAACCAAATTAATCATATAAAAACAATCAAAATTGCTATTTGGACCTCTTGCTGACAAATATCTATGAAGATTTCTGTGTAACAGAATCTATCAATCCATTGTGGAAAAATGAAGCGTTCCACACTGCAATCGAATACTCGTTATTCATACATGAACAACAAAGACCCAACGATTGTGAGTATGAGAATATCTTTAGATGCAATTTAGCGAACTATGAAAATATTCGAGGTAGGTTAAGTAGTGTAAACTGGCAAATAGTTTTAAGAAATGAAGAAAATGTCGAAGCATCTGTTAACACTTTTTACAGATTATTATCTGACATAATCTCGCAAGAAACTCCACTAAAACGAAAACGACGTCATATATAAACCTCGGTATCGTATCAAAGAGATTTTGATGAGAAAAAAACGCGTTTTTTACAACTAGTATCTCAAAAACTATAACTCGTAGGGACCTGAAATTTTGTGGTTTTCTTATCCTGTGTATCAACTTTCGAAAACTTCAGCACGGTCTTGCTCTGCAGCCTTGCATATTACCATAGAAGGCCACAAAACTACGAGAAGGTTTTGAAAGTGCGCGCGATGCGCATCTATTCGCTAATGAACCACATCAACATTTCACAAGCATACCTACAAAAAACTATCTGGTTTTATGGTATTTCGCATAAAATAAAATCATGAAACTGCTGACTGATTTCGTAAGAATATAAACCGCGTAAAAACAAGCTTCGTAAATACAAATCACAAATGTCGTCTGTTCTTCTTACTAGTGTACAACATAAAATAAGAAACAAAACCATCAGTTATCTTACCTTTGTTCCTAATAGAATGAATGAATGAGATGAGAAATTATTTTTAGGAAATATACTTATCATATAAATCCCCGACATTAACCAGGAATTCCGCAGCTCAGATATAAGACATGTGGCCCCGGACACACCATGCGAAAGGCGTTTTTTTCCAGTCCGCTACATAAAATTCCCGGGTGGAAACCCTTCATTGGGCTTATGAATGTTTGTACCAGAATCCACCAAGAACCCACCCATTCCGGGAAAACAAGTATATTCTCTGGATCCAATGAGAATATCCACTCACCATCCCAAAACGAGCGAAATCCGCAGCAAAGTGGAAAAGACAGCAAAGAAAACCATGACTAAACGAGTTTCTCCGTGCAACATGATCTGTAATGACAAAGAAAGTAGGGTAAAATGCCCAATAGTGAACCCCCTAGTAGCGGAATTTTGCTCTTTTCGTCATAACGAGTAGAAATTTTCAACATATTAATTCTCAGAAAAATATATTAAGCTCGTTTAGTGGAATGTATTAAACCGTCTAAGACGAATTAAGTACTGTCCATTTAATTCCACCAGTTAATTTTCGTTATCTTTGCAGATACGTATTTCGACCACAACTGTGTGGTCGTCTTCAGTGTCTTGTACTTGACTCGACTTCGAGTCGAGTCAAGTACAAGACACTGAAGACGACCAAACAGTTGTGGTCGAAATACGTATCTGCAAAGATAACGAAAATTAACTGATATATTAATTCTGTTTGACATCTAATACCAAGTTCTGCCTCTGCTCTTCACGATATATACATAAAACACTCAATTACACGACATTATTCGTTGAAATTAACATTTTAAAGTCTGTCTTAATTCGCCTTATAGTAGACCCCCTGGGGGTCCATAATAGGAATTTGCTTCCCTATATTCGACACTTCATTTGATTTTTGTGTTCCGTTTCGGGACGTTCTTCTTTCCTATTTTGGACCCCCCAAAATATTCCTATAATGGACACTCTCGTGTTTATTTTTTATAGAATTGTAAAAAATCATTTAATTTTACTTTCCATAATATTTCCAATGCATGTAATCAAATCATAGGACTGTAAGGTAGGTTCTCCCGATGGAATTTCATAGCAAAATGTTTACATTGTGCTGTAATAATGCAAAAATGGCTGGAGGGTCCACTATTGGTTGGGGGTCCACTATTGGACACTTTACCCTATGAAGTGGTATGAAAGTGTATTTCCCAATATCGAGAAGTTGTATAAGTATATGTTAGCTAATTCTTTGGGAAGTAAAGAATTGATTGTATGCAGTACTGTCAACAACTAAATTTCTTGGAATCGAAACAGCTTCATAAATAAAGGTTATCATAAAACACCGCAAAACACTAGTATTGCATTTTGAAAAGCAAAAGTACAAATAAAGGAAAAAATGGCTTGATCTCACCAACTTTGCATCGTCCGTTTCCTACGAAGTTTGAAGTTTTTTTAGGTCAAATGCGGCCATCCAAATTTATCCTTTCCGCCAATGATTAGCGACGCAAGATTTAGACACCAGATCACTTTCTCAAACACACTTTCTCTCAATGCCAATATTATTTTATAACATTTTCAAGCACACGTTACTAACTAGGGGGAATGACGGCTTTGGCAGGTTTTGTTCTATTATTGGCAGGGGGTTTTTTATGACTGACTAGATTCAAATTTGGCCTAAAACATTGTTTGCATATCAAAGAATATTGTGGCCAAATTTCATAAAATTTGGTCGACAAAAACCCCCCTGCCAATAATAGAACAAAACCTGCCAAAGCCGTCTTTCCCCCTATGTAAATAGATTCACAGAACTTTTAGCAGTGGCATGTCAGAGACACATCTTCACGCGTCGATTGCTGCGATCGAACTCTCTCATCTGTTTTTTTTTTACAAGTTTGTCCAAAACGCAAACTTAAACTTCGCAGGAACTACTCCTCCTGTCGTCGCCATGTAGAATTTTTGGCTAGGAAGCTGCCTGAAATCCATTTTGACGTAGGTTCCATCGTCGTGAGCTTTATCATCGTGGGTGTGCAGATTTTTTTCTCTCCTTTCGGTTTCCATCTGGAATAATTTTTGACTCGTTGCACAAAACATCGTGAAATTTATATCACAGCAAGTGGGCGGTAGACAAACCGCTGTAAAAGAATACTGGCAGCGGTCACTTTCCGTGCCACTGGAATACAATAAATAATTCCGGATTCTAAATGGAAATAGCTTTAGAAAATTATTTTCGTTTCTAGAGAAAAAAAAAAGGGAAAAACGTCGTCGTATATTTTGCCGAGAAATGATGAAATCTAACAAAGCTGCCACCCCAACCGAATAAAAATCCTTCGAAATCCTATTATATCACCATGTATACTCGTTGAACCGTGTTGATGTTTACTTGATCTAAAACGGCTCTGCAATCCATGCGACTTTGCAATAGATCTGCAACTAGTAGAGCTGTGCGTCACCACGCCGTGGCCGTCGTAGATTTTTAAACGCCGTGGCCGCCACCATTTTTTACCGCGCGCCGCTGAAATTTTTTGACCACGTCGCCGGTGAATATCAGACGGCGCCGTTGAAATAATTTTAGTGCCATAGCCTGGGGTAGGTTTTGAGGTTAACCCCCCTCCCTCCAATTTGTTAGAAGAATAAATTCATTCAAACCTTTATACATTTGAAAATTTTAAGAATTCCTCAACAGGGGGTGGATTCTTGAATTCTCAGGAAATCTCCCCCAGATATTTCAGAGAAATTTATCTTATTCTAAGAACTCGTTTTACTAGAATATAGGAATTCATGGTTAAGGATATTAGGAGAATTACTGCTTTATGAACTCTGGGAAAAAGCTTCATCAATAATTCTTTTTACAGAAATTATCTGGATCAGAAATTTTGGACATTTGACCCTCCAAAAGTTCAGGGCAATTCCTCTCACACGAATTTTGGGTAATCTCGCTCCCAGAATTTAACAGGAATTCCTTCTTCAGGAATTTGGGGAAATCCCTCCTCCAAGGATCATGGGGTATGTGGGGAGAATTTTCGGGGTCTTTTGAGCCACTTGCACACCAGTTTATTTCAGTGGAGTTATGCTGAAAGCTAAATTTATTCGCTAGAAATATTTAGAGGATTATATTCTTCCCTACTTACATTGGTCGCCCAATACTTCTATGTACAACCAATCACCAACGTAGTATACCAGCTCCTAACGGCTAAATCTCACAGCTCCGTATCTGGACAACATGTTTAGGATTAGTTCAACCTTTAATATATTCATGTAATATGACTTGTCTCCCATCGCTTCCGTGTTGTTAACACTATTGCGCATTACATCTACAATGAGGGAGCGGCAATTTATACCGCAACTACTCCACGACCCGTAGGGCTCATTGGACATCTATTGACCAGCTTTACTGTATTCTATGTCTAGTCGAGCCGCTCCGTAAGTCCAGCTGCAGTTTGTACCACAGCCATCTCGTCCTGTCTTCATCTTAACAACTCTTCCTCGTATCCATCTGTTCCTTATCCTTTCCTCGACGATGACCATCAAGTCTCCAACTCCAATTGGTTTCACTTCCTCGAACCATTTGGTGCGCAGAGAAATGGTTGGTAGGTACTCACGTACCCACCTTCTACAAAACTGATCCACCATGGATCGACACAGCTCCCAATCTCCTCTACATACCATCTTCGGTCCCATCATCATCTTAGCAGGTTGAACTACTCCTGTAGAACTGAGTAGCAGAAAGTGGAACAAACGTCAGGGGTCTCGTGTTGACCACACTCTCCGCCTCTACTAATGTAGCCAACGCCTCTTCTCTCGGAATCTCTGTCGTCTTTGTCGTCTTTATCGCCGCCACCGCTGTTTTGACAAACGGCCGCTTGGAATAGCCGGAGCTGCCTTCTTAATTTTACATAGGCTGCAAGATTGAGTTACTTTGCGCACTAATGTTCGTAAAGATGAAACATGGAAACGTTGTCTTACTTCGTTCACGACCGTCGCTCCGTTGGCGTGAAGGAATCTCCGATGATACCACTCCAGACAGAAGCAAACGAGTAACAGCGTGCTCTTTCGGTAGTATAATTGGGAACATTGTATCGTAGGATACGAAAGTAGCAGCAGTAATCCTGGATTCTGATCGAATCACACCAACATCATCTACAAACGGTGTCATCTTCCTAATCTTGCTCGTTCGTTCCAGTCTAACAATCTGTTTTGTTGCGTCCTGAGAACGATCGTCTGATAGAATCGCTACTTCATCCGGATACCGCTCGTTTTGCACAAATCTAAATATGGATTGCTCCCCCATTTGATTAAGTTCCTTTTGATTAAGTGGACTTTCTAATGGTAGTTCTTTCCTCACTTTTCGCCGTATATTTTGATAAAATCGTAGAGCGTTGGAAAACGTTGCCAGTCTATAACGTGATCTACTGGTGTTTCGGTGTACACTAGACACGATCGTAGCTCCTCGGTTCTGTCGGAAGGCTTCACCCCAGTGGGCCGATCTTCGGCAAACGCAAGAACTCCGGTCCTTTGAACCATATACCGCTAGATGTCGCTAGATCGACTAGATTCTCTTTTTGTAGGCACACTCGCCATTCATTGTTCAACTTCTGACTTTGATAGTATTTCGCCAACCCGACATACAACAAACTGCCGGTAGTTTCGACGATCAGAGTTGATCCACGCCAAAACTGTCTGTGAATCACTCCACATTACCACCTTGCCGATTTCTAGCGAATGCCCTTTGCAAATTGATTTCAACAGCCGCACGCCTAATACAGCCGCCAGCAGCTCTAGCCTTGGTATAGAAACAGCTTTCAATGGGGCAACTTTCAATTTACCGTCCGCGAACTGTGCTCGAAAATAAGCAACACAAGCGTATGCTTCCGTGCACGAACACGGATTTCCGGATAAACTGACACGGTTGATCAAAGCGACGATGGATCGGGTGATGTGCGTAGTTCGAGTTTCAGGGGCATTCTCGAGTCCCTTCGAAACCCGCAGAGGGTTACGGCAAAGTGATGGTCTTTCGTGTCTGCTATTCAACATCGCTTTGGAAGGGGTAATACGAAGAGCAGGGATTAACACGAGTTGTACAATTTTCAATAAGTCCGTCCAGCTATTTGGCTTCGCCGACGACATAGATATTATGGCACGTAACTTTGAGAAGATGGAGGAAGCCTACATCAGTCTGAAGAGGGAAGCCAAGCGGATCGGACTAGTCATCAACACGTCGAAGACGAAGTACATAATAAGAAGTGGTTCAAGAGAAGACAATGTGAGCCACCCACCGCGAGTTTGCATGTGACGAAATCGAGGTGGTAGAAGAATTTGTGTACTTGGGCTCACTGGTGACTGCCGAAAATGATACCAGCAGAGAAATTCGGAGACGCATAGTGGCTGGAAATCGTACATACTTTGGACTCCGCAAGACGCTCCGATCTAATAGAGTTCGTCACCATACCAAACTGACAATCTACAAAACGCTCATTAGACCGGTAGTCCTCTTCGGACACAAGAGCTGGACGATGCTCGTGGAGGATCAACGCGCACTGGGAGTTTTTGAAAGGAAAGTGCTGCATACCATCTATGGTGGGGTGCAGATGGCGGACGGTACGTGGAGGAGGCGAATGAACCACGAGTTGCATCAGCTGTTGGGAGAACCATCCATCTTTCATACCGCGAAAATCGGACGACTGCGGTGGGCGGGCACGTAGCCAGAATGTCGGACAGTAACCCGGTGAAAATGGTTCTCGACAACGATCCGACGTGCACAAGAAGGCGAGGTGCGCAGCGGGCAAGGTGGATCGATCAGGTGGAAGATGACTTGCGGACCCTTCGTAGACTGCGTGGTTGGCGACGTGTAGCCATGGACCGAGCCGAATGGACTCTTATATACCGCACAGACCACTTCGGCCTTAGTCTGAATAAATGAAATGAATGCGTATGCTTCCTCTCCGAGAGATTTCTCTGCGAACGGAGCGGAAAATAACAGTGAGGAATGCGTACTTCGTTGAGTTGTTGAAACAAGTCTGTCCAACGCACCCAGGTTTCCTGCAAATGCGATGGAATTTGTTGATCCCACTCGATTTTCGACCTCCACAATTGTTGAATAAGGACCTTCCCGTGCACTAAGAAAAAACTCAGCAACCCAGCGGATCAAACGGGCTCATCTTAACTCGTAGTGCTTGTCTCTTCGTAGGGTGATCCGTATTAATCGCCAGCGTCGTTGAGAAAGTGAAGATGTCTTCCTTCGGTTTCCAGTACATCCCAAGCACTCGTTCTGTAGGGCTAGTTTTGTCAAGCTGGAGACTCTTCTTGGTAGCTGAATCACGTTCCCCGACCCGTGCGAGAAACTCTTCCTAATTTGATAACCAGCCGAAAACGGCTGATTGGAATCCGCCGTTGAAGAGCGGTGCGACTGTTCGTTTTAAAATTCGACAACAAACTGCCAGTGCAATCTTCGTCGTTGCTACTCAACCCGATGGCGCTACCAACACCATCTCACACTGCGGTGGCAGCAATGCGCTAGCATTGCCATACCCCTCACGCAACCTCTCCCAGCCCCTCACAAGCTACCGATTCATTGGCACACGCTTAAATGAAGCAAAGTTCGTCAGAAAATTCAATATGTTGCTCTCCATACTCTCAAATACTCAATCATGCACAGATTCTTTCACGATAGAGATCAGTATTAGCGCATATGCAAAATTGAGAATTCGAATCAAGTCTAATGTAAAACTTGCCACATTGTACTGTAAATTGGGGCACGCGAAATATGTGATTTCACGATTGGTATATTTATTGCTGATGTTTAATGTACTATCCGCAATAGCAGAATCAATTCATAGTATACAATCACTTAAACAAACTAAAATCATTAGCCGCTTGCTCTGAATACTACACCTCAGGTAAAACCCTCCAAATGAATGTACGTATCTGACCTCCAACGCTAATTTCAATGCTTCCTTGGCGCTGTCTTCTGCACTGTCAAGATAATCGTCAACATAGTGCTTTCGTAAAATCGCTGCAGCAGCTTCAGGGTATTCTGAGTGTTCTTCGGCGTTCCTATTTTTGATATACTGCGCCGAACATGGTGAACAGGTAGCGCTGAAGGTTGCCACACATCTGGTACTCGCGAAGGATCTTCTCTCCACAGCAGCCGCTGTGCATGGCGATCCTCTGGCCGAATCTGCATTTGATGGAACATCTCTTTCAGATCGGCACAAAGCGCAATTCGTTTCTGCCGGAATCCGAAAAGCACTTTCAGTAAAATCGTTAGGAGATCTGGCCTCTTAAGCAGCATAGAGCTTAGGGATATTCCATCCACCATAGCCGCTGCATCACAGAAACTGCGAAGCTTAGACGGCTTTTTAGGATTGATTGCTATTCCTAATGGTAAGTACCATGTACGCTTGGGATCCGCTGCTTTCAGTTCGGCAGGAGTCGCCTTATGAATGTAGCCTTTCGCTTGATATTCGGACCATTGTCTTGTGATGCTTCCGCCAATCCTCGGATACGCCGCTCTAGGCACTGGAGACGCCGAACCGCCATCGGATAACTATTGGGAAAACAAAAGCTGTCGTATTTCCACAAAAGGCCGGTCTCAAATCGTTGTCCGACGCGCCTCGTGGATTCTCGGAGTATTTGCTTTGCTCGCTGGACTTCATCTGACTCTTGTAGCTGTACGACGTCGACTCCCAAGTTTTCCAACAACAAAAAAACTCCTTCACTAAAGCTTGAAGGGCATCTTGGCATTTACAAATATGGAAGCTGTGCACATGATCATTATTTTTATTATGTGATCCGTACACTGTCCACCCAATTCTTGACTTTGCCGCAATAGGTTCTCCTGATTGTCCTTGACGTCCTTTCAGCATTGTAGCAACGTGCGGTTGTCATTTCCAATGAGAATTCTGGGAACAGCATTCTCATATCCCTTCACTGGTAGCCCCTTCAAATACGGAAAAGCTTGCGCCAACTCCGCGAACCATAACGATTGCTGTCAGGGTTTGAATCCAAAGGAAAATGAGAAAATCTCTCATTTATGTCTGTATACACACTCGATAGGTAGCATACCGTGAGAGACGTTTTTCGGTAGCTGTTATGATAATGAACTAATCCGGGGGCTACAACCCATGATAAATTTCTTTTAATAAGCCCCGATTGCGGAGGGGCACCGGTCCTGATGATGCAGTTGATGTTGCGGTGCTTCCAATGGCGGATCGAATAACTCTCCAGCCACCTTCAAAGGACGCTGCGCCTAGTTGCTCTACCGCAAAGAGTGCCACTTCCAACTGCTGCGCGTAGTCTTGGGCTAGTCTACCGTCTTGTAGCCGCCCAATGTTTACCTTAGTTGTACACCGTCGAGATTTTTCGCATATCGCATATAGACAATTTCGCATATAGCAGCTTGGTGTTCATCAAGCAATTGAATAGTTATTAACTGCTAGGTTTCTAATTCGATTTTTGCATTTTTGTTTCATATAACTAACACGACGATGCTCATAGGCACAGTGAAGTGCCAAAAAGCCTACACCGATGAATTAAATCCAGTCGCTTCGGCCATGACTTTGCTTTGTAGCTGTAGTCTATAGAATTTAGGAAAGAAGTTCTCAAGAGTTTCCGAAGGAATGCTTTAAAATTTTAAAAGATTTTTCCTGAATTTTCAGAATTCTACAGAATGCACAAAAAAAAATTCAGAAGTCTCAAAGGCATTATCAAATACATTTAGGATCTCTGTAAAATATTATGAGACATCCTGAAAAGCATCATTCCGAACAGATTCACCTTAAAAGGAATATTAATTCAAACAAACAACAACAGTTTTCGCACACTTTCTCGCAACATTTTACAAAGTAAATATGAACAACGTACTTAATATAAATAAAGCTCACCGTTTAAAGTGCACAATAAATGCAAACATTTAAGAAACAGGTAGAAATAGTTTGAGGATAATTTTGAACCACTCCGATCCGAGCCGCTGCGCCGTTAGCAAATTGCATTCACGACGCCGCCGGTTCATAGTAGATCGACGCACAGGTCTAGTAACGAACAGTGCCCCAGCCCGGTTCCGATCGATTGTATTATATGCAGCTTTGAAAACGATAAATAGATGATGTGTGGGCACGTTGTATTCGCGGCATTTCTGCAATACCTGAGGTACGCAAACACCTGGTCTGTGGTAGAGCGTTCACCCATAAAACCCACCTGGTACTGCCCCACGGTGTAATTGGTGTAGGTCGGCGGCATAAAATTTGGGAGAGTACCTTGTAGGCGGCGTTCAGCAATGTGATTGCGCGGTAGTTGCTACAATCCAGCTTATCGCCCTTTTGTAGATGGGAAACACGACACCTTCCATCCACTCTTGCGGCAAAACTTCCTCCTCCCAAATATTGGTAATTACCCAGTGCAGCGCTCTAGCCAGTGCCTCACCACGGTGTTTAAACAGCTCTCCTGGTACTTGGTCAACTCCAGGGGCTTTGTTGTTTTTCAGCCGGCCGATCTCCTCCTGGATTTCCTGGAGATTCGGAGCCGGAAGTCGCATGTCCTGCGCCCGTGCTCTCAGGTTTATTACCATACCGCCACCGTTGTCTGCCACATCGTCATTCAGGTGCTCTTCGTAGTGCCTCGGCCACCTTTGGTTCACCTCACGCTCGTTTGTAAGAAAGTTCCCGTTTATGTCCTTACACAAGTCGGGCACGTGGCCCTTACGTGAATGGTTTAACTTCTCATAGAACATTCGTGCGTTATTAGCGCGGTACAGTTGTTCCGTCTCTTCATGGTCTCGATCTTCCTGCTGGCGCTTTTTCCTCGGAAAAATCGAGTTTTGTCTATTCCGCGGTGTTGCAGCAATTTCGCCCATCCTGCATCCTAACTGCTCACATTCGCCGTCATACCAGTCGTTTCTCTGATCCGGGGGCACCATGCCAAGTGCAGCGGTTGCGGTGCTACCAATGGTGGATCGAATATCTCTCCAGCCATCTCCAGCCAAGAGACGCTTCGCCTAGCTGCTCTACCGCTAAGAGTGCCACTTCCAACTGCTGCGTGTAGTCTTGGGCTAGTCTACCGTCTTGTAGCCGCCCAATGTTTAGCTTAGTTGTACACCGTCGAGAGTTTTGAGCACAGACATTGTAACGGTCAGAATTTTGTAAATATTAAATGTGTTTCTGTATATAGGTGAATGGGCGAAATGCCATTCAAAATGTTTTAAATCCGGATAAATTCTACGTGACACCTTTCTCACCTGACCAGAACGAAGACGAAATCAAACAGTACGTAGCTGAAATTTCTAACATTGACACTTCCATGATAAAAGCAGTTAAATTAGTTCCCCGTGGCAAGAACGTAGAAGATTTATCCTTTGTATCCTTCAAAGTGACAGTCAGCAGAACAGTCTCAAATAATGTTGGTGATTCATTTTATTGGCCAGAGGGGATAACTGTACGAGAATTTGAACCAAATCCAAAAAACGGATCACTAGTACGGCTTCCAGTTTTCCAGGTAAGTTTTACAGTGGTGTATGTCCCGCCGAAGCATCGGAAGATACTTCACAATTTTTGAAGAGTTATTCCCATCCGCAGTTTAAAACTGTTTCGCCTCTGTTACCCGACGACCGAAATCGGTTCACCGTACCTGCCTTCGGATCCGCTTATCATCAAGGACGCAAAACAACAACAAGCTATACACCGCGACGCATCGTAGAAAGCACATTGGAGACCCCATCTAGGATCGACACAGTCCCGCCTAATGCAGTCATCGGTCATCGGAGTCGTCGCGGTCCTGTTGTCGAATCTGTCGATGGGGTTCTCCAGCCTGCTTCACTAGGCAAGTACCAATACGTTCAAGAACCAACTCTTCCTGATCGGATTTCTGCTTCTAGTGCCCGTTTGCCAATCAACAATCAAGTTTTTTCATCATCTGATCTTGATCACGACAATTTTCGTGGTTTCTCTCCAATGATCTCACAACTCAATCAACTCGCTGGCTTCTCACCGACCCAGGGAGGCACTGCGGCAAGCACTGTGGAAGATCCCAACCCACCCAGCACGGTCGCGCCTTTGCTGCCATCGTTCGTCAGCCGTCCTGGTCCCGTGTCTGGGCCTGTGGAAGGGGTCTTCCAAGCCGCATCTGATGGCAAGTACACTATAATTCCGAACAATTCAAACGCTGATGAGATTCCCGCTTCTAGTTCTTCGACGATTGGACAGCGACAACTAAGCAACCGCCAATGTGAATCCAGTGAAATCTCGATTTATTTCCAAAACGTACGTGGAGTGCGGACGAAAATTGATGAGCTGTTTCTTGCCACCTGTGACAGCAATTACGATGTCATCGTTTTGGTTGAGACTGGTCTTGATGACTGCATCACTTCTCTGCAGCTATTCGGTACTTCCTACAACGTATATCGATGCGATCGTTGTGCTTTGAACAGTCTTAAGTCGCGTTTTGGAGGTGTGCTCATCGCTATTGCTCAACAATACATTAGCTCGTCGATCGATTTGATGAATGGTCAATCATTAGAGCAAGTAAGCGTATCGTCTGTCATCAAGGGGCAAAAATTATGGTTAATGGCCGTCTACATTCCACCCGATCGAAGTCAAGATGTTTCGATAATTAACGCACACATCGCCTCTGCACAGGAGCTTCACGAAAAAGGTTCATCCGACGACAAAATTATTATTTGTGGGGACTATAATCAACCGCGTTTGTCTTGGTCTAAACAACCCAGAGGTATATGTTACGATCGTTCTGCGTCACTTCCTCTTGCAGCTTTAACACTGGTTGATGGTTTTGATTTCCTCAATATGATGCAAGGTAACTCTGAGTACAATCACCTTGGTAGAGTGCTCGATCTGGTTTACTTCTCATGTGACAATGACGTTAATGTAACGAGAGCGGTTTCTACTCTATTACCAATTGACCTACATCATCCTCCGTTAGATGTTGCGGTTACTATTCCTTCTGTAAGAAACATTCCGCTTTGTCATGATAACATTCGACGTTTAAATTATCGTCGTATCAACTTCGAAGCACTAACAGAGTATTTATCGAACATTGACTGGGCTACAATATTCCAAGACTCTAACGATGTAGACGAAATCACTGTGCGTTTCTGCGATACCTTGTGCGCGTGGCTTAATGAGAACCTACCGAAATTTCGGGAAATGGCGAATCTCAGGATTGTCCGGGATTCACTTTCCATAATCTGAGGGAACATAGATTCTGCCATTTCGTCTGTGAACAGCCAGTGTATAGGAAGTGTGCGCGTTTGTTAGTTTATTCGTTTTGTCTAATAAGTATGTTAAATAGAGTGACGTTAAGTGCATAAGATTAATTAAATATTTGTTCGTCCTTAGATTAGTAGTAAAGTGTGCGTAGTCAGGATTTGTGTGCGATAATAAAATTTAAACCAACGATATAAGGTAATGTGCTCGATATGTGCTGTACTGTGCTTGTGCTTAAGTGTTCTGTCTAGCCGTTTGGCTATCTAATTCGCAGCAACCTCACTCGCACCCAAGCGTGCGCATTCCTTTCCCTCCACGGACGAAAGCCTTCCCAGCAACCGTCAACCCGCTGGAAGCCGGACGATCCGTCAACAAATCGTCCGGGCGAGGCCTGGGGGACCTCATTGTGGACAGGATCCAGAAATCGATCCGTTTCATCGTACCGCCAACCGTCATCACAAGCTGCCACCGCGTGTCGCCATCGCTGCATCGCCGCTGTTAGAGCGAGCAAGCCAACCGCCATCGACCAAGCAGGCGCTTGGCGTCATCGTCGCCGCTCGAGACGGGCACATTGACCTGCCCGTTGGTCAACGCCTGGCCGGTAAGCCATCAGAATCCGGTGAGTCCATCCAGTGGAAGTTTTCTTTTTGTGGAGTGGGGCGTCCGCTGAGGGCGCCTCGGAGTTGTTGTTTTTTTTTTGTCCAGTCAAAAGACTGAAGGAATGCGCCTTTAAAGCCATTCAGAAGAATTTGGTGACCGTGAAAGCGTGCGTGACGAATTGCCGCCGCTAGAACTTCTTGTCACCAGGAGCGCAGACTAGCCCACCGATGCGCTGCTAGAAAAGTGACGTCACATCAAGAACATTTGAAGCACATGAGCACAAGATAGTCAGGGAGAGAAATCGCACACAAGACAGGGACAGAGTAGAGAGGACGAACACAAAATGAAAACGTAATTATCAATGACACCGTAGAACCAAATACATGTAAACAAAAATCGAATATGTCTCTCTTATAATAAATGTAGTTCTGTCCCAATCCCCTGCTGTTTAATTGACTTCTATGTGTTTTACGTCACTTCGCGTTTTTTTGTTTCGAGTCCCGTCCTCCACAGTATTGGAGTTGACGTAAAGGTAGTCAGTCCACTTTCTATATGTTGTTTTGTTGCGCGACGATCGGTGGATCTCCGATGATGAGATGTTGCGAGCAGCATAATCTGTTGCATCGCATTTGAGTATGGGTGAATCTCTTACCGAATTCTCTGATTGCCTTCTGACTGTATGAGGAAGATGCGTTTATTAGGGTAAACCCGTTCGGTCTTTGGTTCGCTACCTAGCTGAAACGATTCGTAAAATTCCTTTCGAGGAGATTAAATGGACTCGGCCTAAGGAGAGTCTCGTCCGGGCAAGAAATCTGCATACGTGGTCTCCCCCGTGGAGTGGCGCTTAAGCCACGTGTTTAAGGGCGGATCGGCCCTGCTAGCTACAACATACTGCAACGAGGTAGTGGTCGGATTCGATATTCGCACTGCGGTAAGTGCGGACGTTCGTGATTTCGGAGAAGAATTTGCCTTCGATTAGAACGTGGTCGATTTGGTCTTCCGTTACTTGATTAGGTAATTTCTATGTTGCCTTGTAGATATTCTTGCGGGGGAAGAAAGTGTTTCGGACTACCATTCAACGGGAGACTGCAAAGTTGTCGTTCGATACGATATGCAGACTAATTTTAATACTAATCTTATCCAAATTCAAGTCAAAACTTATTAAAAAAGTCAAAAGGATCAAGGGCCTAAATAAAATATAATTTTCAAAAAGGGTTCAGTAATAATATTGCGAGTAATATATTACTTAGTTTTGGCACGGTGGTTTCCATACTACTTACCAAGCCGTCCAAAACCAGGATGTAAAGCATCAGCAGTCAGACCAGCAGCATGGGGTCTAGGCTAGTCCTCTTCCGGGACAGCAAGAACACGCGGGATCATATCGTTTCCTTGTGGATTGGAGTGTACAGGAATACAGAAGGAATCAAATTCACAGAAGGGTTGAAACTTATTTTGTGGGTTTCTCAGTCTATGGATAATTAAAACGGCTAGATTTTGTATTTGTACCAGGAGTCTAATTAAGGACTAAAAAAAGGAGAGAGCTTTTTTCTACACAATACTCATCTGTCCGTCTGCTCAACTTCTTATACAACCGTAGGGCGTAGACACCGAATCTCCTCTGAACATTATCTCACCCAACATGTTTTTTAATTCTTGCATGGTAATGCATTCCAAACTAAGATCTAGATCCGAAACGACGAATCACTTTTTAACTGCCTGGAAATGTGAGAATGCAAGTTGTTTTAATGCATACTTTATTTTTACATAATCCACACTCGGAAATAATAAATAGCATGATCATGGAATTCCTTTCCTAATAAATAATGACCATGTGTGCCAAAGTTGGTGAGTCATAATTGTGTCCTAATTTATTTATAGAAATCACGTTTCAAACAGGTTCAGGGTATGGTTCTCTAAAACAACAGGAACGATTTTCAAATAAAATTTCAATATATTTGTCCTGTTAAAGTATTCCTCTAACTTCTTTACAAATCGATTAACGATTGGCTGCACTATCGTATTCCGCAGAGAGCCATAGAGAGATGTATTTAATTAAGTCACAAATTCAGAAGGATTAATACGGATTCTCCTACAATATCTACAATACAGAAATAATTAATTTGTATCAACTGCTTCATTTCACTAATTCGATTAAAATAGCACTAATCAAACCGCATTCACTCTTTCGAACTCGTATGGCCAATCTTTATCAAGTTCGGTTCTTTGCCCCACAACCGACGGTTCGGCGTCCCTTGCACTCAGGCAGCAAACAACCGGATCGTGAACTTCGAAGTAGCACAGCTCCTGGTGGACATTGAAATTTGGCTGATAGAACACTCGCAACGAAAACGATTCACACTCCTGGACACGCATACAGAAGCCCGTTTTCGGATACGGATCGGTAGGGTACTGGACCTGGCAAATGTCACCGAGTCCTTTCTCATTCAGGATTGGGAAGACAATTGGCCGGTCCGGAATGGGACCAAATCTAACGGTGGAAGCGGCATCTGCACCCGAGTTGGCGGTGACCAAAGCGAATAATAAAAGCGTGGCAAACGAACTCTGCATCTTGATCGGAAGAACGTTGACAAGAAACTGCCGGCACCTGAATGTTTTCAAATGAATCAACAGGTAGGTCCGTTTGGTTGATGCTCGGGTACTGTTGAGTGCGTGTGTTTTGAAATTGAGGTGCCTATATTGTACCCTGTCAGGATTGAATTCGATAGAACTAAAGCATCGCCAGGTAACGGTGTCGACAGCAAAACAGGTTTAACCCACAGCCCACTAACGATATAATAAAGGAGGGTTTTCCCAGTCCGTATGGAAATCTCACAAAAACACCTCTACACGATTGTATACAAAACAAGTTATGCGCACTGAGCCACTCTGTAACTCAGCAACGTCGTCACTCGAACAACGCATCAAATGGCACGAGGATCGTTTCACTTTATTTCTTTCTTTTATGAATTAAACCTGATTAGCTTTCATCCGTCAAGCGCCCCACACGATCGATTCGATCCACGGTAGGAAGGACCCGACGCGGGTGTAAATGGCTGGCACCTCTCCGCCGCAGTACGTCCCATACGACGTAATGCCTACCACGTGGAAGATGCAATCGTTTTTCGGATCGCGAACCTGCAGCGGACCACCGGAGTCCCCTTGGCATGTGTCACGTCCACCGGCTTTAAATCCGACGCACATCTGGCTATCGGTGAGTCGGCTCACTCCGGCCCGGGAGTAGTAGCTGAGACACGTCGACTGGTCGAACTGATCCAGGACCACCTTCATGAGAATGTTCGAATTGGGACCGTCTGAAATGTTGGGAATGAAAGAAAGATACCTATTACTAAATAAACGTCAAAAGCATCTGATGCAGGGCTGATAGCGATCAATGCCGCTCAAAATAGTGATTTTAGTGACCAATTTTGAAAAAAAAAAAGAATCCAAAAATGATTATCAGTCAGATTTGAGAAAACCTAATTACACATATATACAAAACTAGATACACAAAATGTTTATACGGGCAACACCAGTCGCCTCCGTAAAAAACTCCTTTGTGCGAGCATATTTATGTTTGTATTAGAATTGAAATTCTTGACACAGATACTTGCCGAAGCCCCGAGAATCATTTTAAACCTAATTATTTTGTTCAGGGTTCCTAAACGCCTTAACAAGAAGTCTCTTCCAGGGTGTCGAGTCGACTCATTTTCAAAATAAAAACTCCCTGATTTTTCCAGGTTTTGCCTTTCTCGTATACAAAGTATACGTAAAGGCTATATGTTCGCTCCAAAAACAAACTTTTTATAGAGGGCTTGGAGACCCATAGTGTTATATACCAATCGTCTCAGTTCGACGAATTGAGGTGATGTCTGTGTGTGTATGTGTATGCGCAAAAACTCTAGCTCGTTTTTTTGTACTTGCCCTTAACCGACTTGTCCAATTGTTTCCTATTGAAAGTTGACCGGATCAGACTATGGGATCAGAAATTATGACCAAAATACTAATTCCAAAACCACAATACAAAATCACTTTTTAGACACATATGCTCATCCAACTTGCTTGAAACAAGTTGCGTTCGGCAAGAAGTTTTATATAAAACAAATACACAAATATGAAAAATAGGATCTATCCACTTATTAGTGTTATTGTAGACCTTTCTTATATATTTCTTAACCGATTTGAACGAACGAGAAAGGCACCATCACCGCTAGGTGGATTAATCAAGATTTTTTCAGGGTTTTCGTTAAATTTTCAGGATTATAAAACATACGTTGACATAATATTTCGAAGCAGCTTTCAGGGTTTTATGTTATACATGTTGCAGATTATCAGATATTATATTTCAAATACCAGGAATTCAGAAAAATATATTAAGCTCGTTTAGTGGAATGTGTTAAACCGTCTAAGACGAATTAAGTACTGTCCATTTAATTCCACCAGTTAATTTTCGTTATCTTTGCAGATACGTATTTCGACCACAATTGTGTGGTCGTCTTCAGTGTCTTGTACTTGACTCGACTTGACTCGAGTCAAGTACAAGACACTGAAGACGACCACAGTTGTGGTCGAAATACGTATCTACAAGATAACGAAAATTAACTAGTGGAATTAAATAGACAGTACTTAATTCGTCTTAGACGGTATACCAAAATTGTTTAGAAATCTCCGACAGGAATTCCTTCGTTAATTCCTCCTGCAACATCTTGAAAAAACATCTCAGAAACTCATCCTTACGGAATTCTTCAGGAACTTATTTCAAGCATGCTATCAGAAACTGAACTGAATCCAAAAATTCCATCGAAAACTCATTCAGCAAAACCTTAGGTAACTCCTTAAGGCATACTGTCGGATTTTTTTTTTAAATACTCCGAAGGAAACCTTTGGAAATAACTTCGGAATTTTCTTCAGGAATTCCTACTGAAGTTCCTTTAGATATTCTTAAAAAAAATCCTTCGGAAATTATTTCTGGAAATCCTCTGAAGAATCCATTCCCTCTGAAATTCTGTTCTTTCGGAAATTTCCTCCAGGAATTCCTTCAAAAATTCTAGGAATTTTCTATTATTTTTTGGTTCAATCCAAGGATATTGCCTGTATTCCGGGGATTAATCCACCCCACTTGGACATTAATTTGCAATGTTCTGAAAACTCATATGTGAATACACTCAACCCTCTTTTTACGTCACTTATTGGGGGGACGTAAACCGAATGTGACGTAAAAAGAATTTTTGCTAAAATTTCTAGAATTTCACTTAATTTATTGATCGTGAGGATACTTTCAAATACTAAGGGTATGCGATAAGACACTTTTTCCTGACGAAACGAAACGAAACGAAATTTGAAATGTCTATGTTGATTCGAAACGAAACGAAACGAAAAATAGATTAACTTTCGAGACTTCGAAACGATACGAAATCAACGTCAATTTAATTCGAAATTTTTCGAAACGAAACGAAATTTTAATTTTTTTTCCGCGGAATTTTTATTGAATTGATTTTATATTATGTACACTCAAAATGATTTTCACTTAAGACTTGCATGAAAACATATGCGGATATTTTCCATCTAGTTTCGACTCACCGTTCTCAATTCACTAAAAACTGTAATTAATTTGAAGTGAATTGCAATTCCAACAAACACATAGATTTAAAGTGAATTGGCAATTCTATTTTGCGCGATATCGTGTTAGTGATAATAATTCCCGTCCACTAGAAGTGGACGGGACCAAAAAACAGTAATGAAATATTAGTTCCATACTCAAAGACTTAGTTTTGTAAATTGCTCTCATGATGTTTCTGCACAATTCTTCATTGGCGATTGGTGCAAAATATAAATACTTTCTGTCTGAGTACCCCACTCATGTATTTTGATTTCATTTTCTTTAAGTCAAATAACTGATTTGCGACCAATAAAATTATAGTAACAGATGAAGCAGTTTGTGATAAGCCGCCGTGTTCCCGTTTACCATTGGCGAAAAGGTAATACCCCAGAATTTGTTGTCCCACTTTCAAAGGAATTCATCGTGGAGTGGGTGCTCCCGAATTTGATCAATTTTATATCAGTTCAGCTTTATATCAGTAAGTATGTATGTATTTATATAAAAATATAGGAATTGTGCGATTTTTGTGTATTCCGATTCAAAAACTTTATTTCATTTAAGACTTATGTTATTATGCTGAAGCATGCTTTATATTCATTCATCAGCGTGGTTTTATGGTATTGAGCTAAATCAAAACCAGAATACACGAATATAGTATACGCAGATAGAAATTGATATTAGCACACATCTAAAATGCACAAAGATATGTCTTTCAAATTGTGTTTCAGAAATCGCAGGTTTTTTTTTTTTTAGTTTGCCAGGCATAAAGAAATAATTTTCTCATACCAAAATTTATAACAAAAGGGTATAATTTCCTTCCAAATTCAACCTTTTTATAGAAGGTTCGGAGACCCATAGTCTTATATACAATTAACTCGACGAACCAAGCTATTGCCTGTTTGTCCTTGTATATGTGTTTGTGCATATGATGCATGCAAAGATTGTTGTCATATTTTCATTCTCAATAGACTCCAATTGAGTGCAAGAAACAGCTGCTATGGACAGTATGAGCCGCTCACGCCATTACAGTCAATTTAGGATTACGAGAGGAAAATTAGTTTGATACTCATTATTATGATAAGAGGAATGCTCTGCATCTCCGTCAGTACCACGAGAAAGGAATCTTTAGTTTGTTGAAAATATAATTCATGTGAATCCACCTTGGTAAAAGACAGGAACACCGTCTTCGACCAGAAGTCGTACAGACTGAACACTTAACACCTAGAGACAACGGACAGGACACATAACACCCAGTGGACCAGTGGAGAATTTTTCGATCACGAAAAGTTTCCTCCTTACCGGGGCGGGAATCGAACCCACACTCCCTAGCACATGCGTCTAGACGATTGACGTCGCTAACCGCACAGCCACGAAGCCCACGAAAGCGACTAAATATTTATTACAAACAAAGTTATTTTGAAAACTCGAAGACAAAACCGTGTTTCAAATCAATCCAACGTAAAATCATGTGCTTCGTTTGAAGTTTTCAAGAATCACGCCACGACATTGCCTCTTTGGCAAAGTTGTACTGATCGAATTCATATCTGATAATATTTACACTCTGAGCCTGATGTCTTAAATATTGAGTCGGATCGGATCACTTTTGAAAAAAAAATGGAATAGAATAGTTAAAGATATTTTTCTTTTTCTGTTGGACATTTCTAACAAAATACCGAAGAAGTATCTGAACCGGTGTCAGCGAAAGTGGTACACGTCACAATGAACAAATTTTCCAGGACGCATTTTTCCAAAAACTTCGAAAATAAAATTCAAAGTTGCAATTTTCTGCAACTAAACTGTACCAACGTTATGACTGATGTACCCCTAAAGGTAGTAAAACAAATATGCGAAGTTTCTTGACAAATACCATATTGAAAATCAAAATAAGACTAACATCTGTTGCGCATACTCATAATCAGCATAAGACCAGAACAGTGTCATGAGTTCTATCCAAACGTTTCTTTACATTACTGAATAAAAAAAGTGGTACTTCCCGTTTACATGCCACTAGAATGGATATATTGTCCTACTGGTTAGACGCTGAGACAGAGAGGTGTCACCAACATTCCAGAATATAACAAAAATCATGCTACTATTCTTTCAGCTTATTTTATATTTGGTCGACGATGGATACAATTCGCTCAGAAACTGAGAAAATTGTATATAAATAAAAATAAAAACAGCTTTACCTTATAAATTTTGGCTTTAAACGCAGTATGAGAACATATTAAGTAAGAGAACTTGTATACTATAGAAAGCGTTCAACAATAAAAATAAGCTTTAACTGTAAACTTTTATTACATTAACAAGTTCAATGCTATCCAATGCTATCCACCCATTAACTAGTTCAATGCTATCCAAAATAGCTTTATCCTTATATAATTTGATCATCATGCATAGTTTAGAAGCGAAGAAGTAGTTTTCTACCTGTGGAACTCTCATCAATAGTTCGGGTCTCAAAGAGGCTGAAGACCCTCCGTTTCATTCAATTCAAATCCAGCTCGATAGAAGCTTATAAATGTGCATTTTAAGAAGCTTTCGAAAATCAGGGTTTTCGTTTTTCAAACGTGTGCATATAAGGACTTGCATAAGGGATAAGCTCCAAACCACCGATACATGATTGCGTTCAATAACTAAATTTTCTGAATAAATTTTTGTGCTAGTGTAGTTTATTTCTTCTTTTTTAAAGGGTTATAACACTCGACCACTAAAAAGTTTCTGTATCGTTACGTTTACTCCTACTTGCATGCTAATGTGTCACACCAGCAGATTTATGTGAACATAAATTGAATGAACGAAATTGCCATTGTGATATATCTCAGAAGTTAAAAAGTGCATATCTTTAGATTTAGTTGTCAAAAATCACTTTTTCGTTATTCCTTACAAGATCTTTGTTAAACAGAAGCCGGTGGTGTTAAAACACAAAATCAGCAAAAATGGTTTATGTACTGGCACCGGCTCATTTGTCGACTCATAATGGGATTATTTAGTAGGCGTTGATAGAAAAAATTAACATAAATTTTTGAAAACAGCTTTATGATTTTTGTTCTGCGGCGCAGCCAAAATTTTTGATAATACACGACCGTACGAGACAGTATGGTTTATGTCTAAATTTGTTTCGATATTCCGCGGAATTCCGTTAAATTTCGTTTTAAGCTAGTTTTTTCAGGCGAAATTTTTGTAATTTTACGAAACGAAACGAAATCAAGAAATCTGATTTCGCCATGCTCAAATTCCGCGAAATTCCGCGGAATTTCGTTTCGAACCACCTGAAACGAAATTTTTCGAAATACCGCATATGCTTATCAAATACATTCACTTGCGTCTTACATGAGGTATTGTAAGATCTCTCCGAATCCAGCAGATGTTATAAGATCTCCAAATTGTCCTAGAGTTTGAATCAAATGGTCTACCAAATCAACCAAAGCCTTCATGATGTCCCAAGCCGTGGTATCAACTCAATTATGTCCTCCGAGGATTTGTCTTTCACTTGCGTCTCAAAACAAGACATATGAGGTGTTGTAAGATCTCCAAATTGTCCTGAAGTTTGAATCAAATGGTCTACCGAATCAACCAAGGCTTCCATGATGTCCCCAGTCTCGGTGTCAACCCAATTTTGTCCTCCGATTATTTGTCTTTCACTTCCGTCTTCAAGTCTTGCATGTATGAAGTTGTAAGATCTCCAAATTGTCCTGGAGTTTGAATCAAATGGTCTACAGAATCAACCAAGGCTTCTACGATGTCCAGAGCCGCGGTGTTAACCCAATTTTGTCTTCTGAGTATTGGTCTTTTACTAACGTCTCAAATACAGGTATATGAGAAGTTGTAAGATCTCCAAATTGTCCTGGAGTTTAAATCAAATGGTCTATCGAATCAAAAAAAGCGTTCATGATGTCCTAAGGCGTGCTTTCAACTCAATTATGTTTTATGAGTATTTGTCATTCACTTGCGTCTCAAAACAAGACACATCAGGTGTTGTAAGATCTCCAAATTGTCCTGGAGTTGGAATCAAATAGTCCAATGAGGGCTTCCACCAAGGCTTCCATGGTGCTCCCAGCCGCGGTATAAACCCACTCATGCCCTCCGAGTATTTGTCGTTCACTAACGTGTTAACTCAAGGCAAATGAGATGTTTTAAGATCTTCAAATTGTGCTCAATAGATGGTCTTCATCCCTCCCTTTCACCCTCTATCGCTTCATACTTGTTCGCGCCCTAGCGAACGGCTTTCAATCTGTTGATTTTCAATTATCTTTCGATTATCTACTCTCTCATACTTTGAGTAGAACTGACCGATAAAGCCGATAAACAAATCAGTCTCAAATACAGGCATATTAGATATTGTAAGATCTTCAAATTGTCCTGGAGTTTAAATCAAATGGTGAAATGAATCAACCAAGGCTTCCATGGTACCCCCTACCACGGTATCATCCCAATCATGCCTTCCGAGTATTTGACTTTCACTTGCGTCTTGAGACGTCCAGGTATAAAAAATGTTTTAAGATCTCCAAATTGTTCTGAAGTCTGAATCAACTGTTCTGCCGAATCAAACAAGGCTTTTACGATGTCCCCAGCCGCTGGGTCAACCCTATTTTGTCTTCTAAGCATTGATCTTTCACTAACGCTTCTAATACAGGCATATTCGATATTGTAAGATCTCTGAATAGTTCTGAAGCTTAAATCAAATTATCTATCTAATCAAACAAAGATTTCATGATGTCCTCTGCCGTGGTATCAACTCAAATATGTTCTCTAAATATTTTTCTTTCACTTGCGTCTCAAAACAAGACATATGAGGTGTTGTAAGATCTCCAAATTGTCCTGGAGTTTGAATCAAATGGTCTAATGAATCAACCAATGCTTCCATGGTTCCCCCAACCGCGGTGTCAACCCAATTTTGTCTTCTGAGTATTAATTTTTACACTTGAGTCACAAATTTTAGCATGTAAGATGTACCAAATCAACCAAAGCTTCCATGATTTCTTCACTCGCGGTATCAACTCAATTATATTCCCCGAGGGGCCCTCCTTAGCCGTGTGGTAAGACGCACGGCTACAAAGCAAGACCATGCTGAGGGTGGCTGGGTTCGATTCCCGGTGCCGGTCTAGGCAATTTTCGGATTGGAAATTGTCTCGACTTCCCTGGGCATAAAAGTATCATCGTGCTAGCCTCATGATTTACGAATGCAAAAATGGTAACTTGGCTTAGAAACCTCGCTGTTAATAACTGTGGAAGTGCTTAATGAACACTAAGCTGCGGGGCGGCTCTGTCCCAGTGTGGGGATGTAATGCCAATAAGAAGAAGAAGAAGATATTCCCCAGTGTTTGTCTTTCACTCGTTTCAAATCAAGGCATATGAGGTGTTGTAAGATCTCAAAGTTGTCCTGGAATTTGGATAGTTTGCTAATTGCGTCTCAAATTCCGACATGTAACATGTTGCAAAATCTCTCAATTGTTCTAGAGATTGAATCAAATGGTCCACCGAATCAATTAAAACTTCCATTATGTCCTCAGCCACGAAGTGTAGACTTCAGATATTTCTTCGATGACCTGAAATGGAATAATTGTTGAATGCGTATCTAATATGCAGGCTTCGGAATTCTCACTTATATGAATAAAACCCTGCGATTAATCCATTTAGCGGAGTGTGATTTTTCATAGTCTCCCTGTGAGGAAGTATTCTCACACAACATTTTTATCCGGATAGAATGGCGGGTGATAAATTCGTGAGCGCCAGATCGCCGGATAATTTAATTTTAATCCACAAATTTTCCTTCTCGTCGCCTCATCAGATAAATTTTACAAGCATATTTACAAAAATTTAGGACCGCAACGGGATTCGAACCCAAAACAATTTTAAAATGTTCAGAGCGCCCACTAAAACCACGCCACCACATGAATTGATTGAAAGCGAACGGAAAAACTCCTGTATTAAACCTTTTGCTTATCGTGGTGCATCGTTAGATCCAATAAGCTTGGGTGGCAAAGCAAGCGGCATTTGATTTTCATGAAACATGGGAAGAAGAATTTTTCGCATCATCGCTTGTGCCGGAGTTTATCGCACTTAATTTATCCGGATAAAATGCATGGTGGAGTGATCAGTTGTCGCGTGAGTGAGTGAAATCCGAACCCTGCTAATATGGATCTATGGATCAAAATGGATCAAAATGGGATGAACCATTTAAAAATAATAATCCTGTAGACCTAAAGACCTGTACTCCATGACTTTCTTAA